>NC_134700.1:64833499-65433499 GCF_043290135.1 Rhipicephalus microplus | reverse complement strand
CACAACATTACAATTTCTTGTTAGCGCGTCGATAGCTTCACCTATGTTGTTGTTTTTCCCTTGACATAGTCTATATCCTATGGAGAGGATCAGCCTTGCAGAGAAACAGATTTTTTTTTTGTTGATTGATGATAACGTTCACTGTTCTACCAGTGTATAGGGCACGTGTGAGAGCACTTTTTCTTTATTTATGGCTGACCACACGGCCCGGTGTCTACAGTGGCTTGTCACCAAGTTACGTCGGTTTCGCAATCAAGACACATGGCGAGTGCTTGGACATACGCATGCAGTAATTGCATGACATCGTGCCAGACCACTCTTAGTGGGCATTTAGGCTTAGCTTTATGATAGGTGTGCTGAAGAATGTTGCACAGCACGATCAAGAGGCATTTACTTTTTTCTTTATTTCCCCCTTCGAAATAATAAGCTTTTGCACGGCCAAATCTTCATTCACATGAAGACGTTGTTTACAGCCTGCTGTGCCAATAACTGTTGCCAGTTGATTGCAGTGGCTACATTATGGTACGTGAAGTGACTTGTGAGTCAAAAAAATCTCTTATCTACGTGTTACCACCAGTTCGCTAACCAATATAAGAGACTGTCGATCTAAACGTTCAACATTAGAGACACAAATCGGTGTCGAGAGTTGGGTAAGGCTGAATGTAATAACAGAAAGGGCATCATACAAATGGATTGAGTAGAGGTCATCGGTGGCATTATGGAAAGGCTCTACAGTAGTGGTAGTTGTGATTAAAAATATGTTTGAGCCATAAACCGCCCAATGCCATGTAAAAAAGATGCACTATAGTGAACTTAGGCGCAGTTGGCACAAGCTTTACTCAAATGTGCGCGACACGGAATTGTAGCAAAATGGTGCCATTGGCAAAGCTAGATTGTTACTGCATTATAATGAGTATTCATACACCCCTGTCGTTGCATTTTCCTCCTCCTAAAATACAGAATTTCTCAGAGTTTCAAAATAACCAGTGCTTGGAACTTCATGCTATGCACAGCCAACATAAAGCAGGTTTGTTGCCAAGGAAGAACTTTGGAAGCATTATGACACCACACAGTGGTGCATGCTGCCCAAATGAATTTCACACGCTATTAGTGTTCCCAGACATTACTTCGAATGGGACCATAGTAAATGACTTCAACGTAATAACATAGATGTTTCTGACCGTGCCGATGCCAAGATCATGTCACATCTTCAGTGCTATCAAAGTCGACCCAAGCAGCAATGAAGATGCTGCCATCATCAGTACTCAACCTTTTACCATGCTCTATAGTGTGAATTCGCATTCAGTGACATTCATTGCGGCTGTAATGAAATAAAAGATACTGGTTTTCCTCACTTGGAAAGCCTCAAAGATATTGAGAACGTCTAGATAACAGTGCACAAGGAGCAAGACAAGCTTACAGGCTATTTTTGTGCAAAACAAAATAGAGTAATACAGTCGAGCCCACATATAACGGCCCCACATAAAACGAACTTCCGCTTAAGATGAACAATATCTGCGTGACCGTGAAAATATACATTGGTTCAATGGCACAAAATCGCACCTACAACGAACGGAGTCAGCGGTCTGCCGACTTCCCGAGAAACCACTCTCGACCACGGATCAGGCATCGGTAAGGTGCCCCGCCTGCCTCCGCGACCCTCTAGTTGCCGCTCTCTCCAACCCATGGAGGAAGGAAAGCTGTTTCCTTCCTCTGTGCCCCGACCGCATTTTGTTACGCATGCCTTCGTCCTTTGTCCCCCCCCGCTGCTCTGAGCACCCAGCCTCACCAGACAAGGCCCGTGTTTTCGCACTGCCACCGATCTTTGGAATACCGGTCGGCCATCTACCGTTTTTGATCACTGGTACTGTCGTTGGCGTGGCCGTCCTGGAGTGACCAGACCATTTGCCAACATCGTCAGCCACCGACTGTATCCGATATTCTGAGTCTAGTGCAAGCGCGTATGCTACCCCACCGACTCTGATAATTTGCGATTCGTTTCGTGTTTAGGACTTGCTCTCGCTCACTTTGCACTCGGCTCAGCATGCCTTCAGCGTGCGTGTGGAAGCGCGAGAACGGTTGTTAATTTGAGCGGAACGAATCGCGAAATATCTTATTCATGAACCCACGCAAACCCGTCGGCGCAACAAAACGATTTTATGACCACGGCCGCTGACTCATCGAACAACGCTGCGCGCACCAATCCAGGCGGTTGTGCTTTGAATTCTGTGCACCCAGGCACTCGTTCAAGTTTTTCTATGTGCGAATTTCGCGGATCTTTCAAGCAAGCTACCCCACCTGCCTCCTTCCCGTGTGTTTTGGTTTTTAAGGTCGCCCTCCCGCCGTATCCTCCCCTCTCTTTATCGCAACTCCTTGCCCTTCTCTCGCAAATCTGCTCTCCTCTCTTGATCACAACTCCTTCGCACGTCTCCATCGCTCTGCGACGCTAGCCAAGCTGGTTCGAATAAGTTTCGTTTTCTGACTGGAGACGGGCCCAGAGCTGTTCCACGCATTCTGGCATGTGTGTTGCGCATGCGCGTTTTGCTCGCTCTTGGTGTGCGTGTGTAGTCATGATGGCAGACGGGAGGACTAGCACGCTTTTTCCTGCCGCTCAACAAAACGCCGAAAGTGTGACCGCTTGGCTTGAGCGTAATCAGCACGTTAGGTGCCGCATTGCGGAGCACTTGCTCATAGCTGTTGACCACCTGGCAGCCAACTTGCCGCTTCGGGAATCCCTGTATTCAGCTGTGGAGATGGTGAATATTTTGTAGGAGGCGGTGACAACTACATGCGCGCGGAACTGTTTTCGCGAGGCCGGCTTCGTCGACGTCGGGCCCTATGCCGAGCCTAAAGCTTCCGAACTGCAGCGGCGATTTGTGGCAGCGCGTTGTCAACTACGACCTGGGAGAGCGGGTGGGACATCTGTTTTGATGGTTTAATCACGACCGATGATGATGCCGACACTGCGGAACCGTGCACAGATTGGGGCATTGTGAATGTAGTACGTGGCGAGAGGGATTTGGAGGAATGGGATTGCGAGAACGACGAAAATTTGAAGCCAGTGCCTCATGCAGCTTATGCCGCGACCCTCGGCGAGCGAGCACCCTGCCGTTATAGATGAACTCGAGACAGCTTTTATCGCTTCTGCTCTTTGAAACACATGCATCACGGACTTTTTGCGGGCATAAAAAGTTCGTGTTTTCACTCTCAACTTTTTTTAAAGCTGTTTCATTTACTACGGACTTCGTGATACAGCGAACAGATGCCGCGTCATGCTCAAATTCGTTATAAGCGGGCTCAACTGTAGTGCATAGTACATTTGCATCAGTTTGATAGCATGCTGCAACCCAATTTATTGTTCCTATTAAATGCTGGCAGTACTGACGCATGTTTCATTGCTGACCATGCAGCTGCCATGTGGCATCAACCAAGCTAGAGGGGAAAAAAAAAGAAGAAAAAAAGTGAGAGAGAATTGGCTTGGTTCGTGGTTTGTGTACAGAATACACGTAAAATTCCCAAAAGTTATCAATTTTTTTTTTTCAGCAAAATTTCTTTGTTGCAGTTTGCCTTGCTTTCATAAAACCAAGTTCTCACCCATTCCATGAGCTTTTATTTTTTTTGTGGATAGCTAAACAACCGTGTGCATTTTGCAAAACGTTGACGTGCACCGTGTAAATGCTTCATGACCTCGTGGTATCAGCAGGACCACTCACCTCTTCAGGGCAAAGTTGGATGGCACGCGACAATGTTAGTCGGGCACTATGAGATCGTTCCAAGAAGTAGCCATTAGACGTCTCGTTGGACTGGGCTGGTGGTGACCACTGGCTGTAGCCATACTGGCTGCCAGCTCCATAAGGCCGCTGCAAAAAGGAATAGAAACATTTTGCCGCCTCTGCAATGGCCCCATTCAATGCTGCCAAGAAAAAATGGGTAGACAACAAAGGCTTAAGGTCTACATTATTAATCGTAGGCATCTCAACCCACTTTTCGCAAATTCTTTCAACAGCAAAATTTGTGCTACAGTTAGTAAGAAAGCACGCTGACCAGAGCATGCCTTTATAAGAGGCATGCTCTGGGCAGCAGTTTTTGTCTCTACAGTAACTACCCACGTATAATGTGAGATCTTTGTCCTGATATTAACGTTCCAAATTTCCGCTTCGTACTATGTGCGGATCCGAATAAAAACTTGCTCGAAAAACGAAGTTGTGCAAGAGGTTTCGATTTCGTAACTGCCGTTTGGCTATGTCTTCGTTTTTTCTACAAGTGGCTACGGCTTGGCTTCATTACCTTTGTGCCCTCGTGTGGCAAAAGTAAGCGCTAGCGCCATTTCTTTCTTTTTGTTGAGTTTTTTGACCATGTACTTGGACAGCGGACGTGTGCACGTGTGAACACAGTGGACGTGTGAGCCTTGCTGTGTTCTATACCTCACTTCGCAAAGGTGCAACGTGCCAGGGCACTGAAACCAGTACTCGACTGCATTCAAAAGAAAGGTCATCGCAGCTGCCGAGGAAATCAGCAACAGTGCGGCCGGAAAACAGTTCGGAGTCACCGAGGGAAGTGTCCGTGGATTTCGACGACAAAAAAAAAGTGCTTTTCGCTGGCAGCGGAAAGCGAAAAAGCTTTCGCAGTGCAAAGAAAGGGGCCTTCCCAGAGATTGAACTGGCACTGACAGAGTTTGTTCGACAGCAGCGGGCAGCGCACTTGCCAGGCAACATGAAGCATGGAGCGAGGGAGCTGGCGAGAGAAAAGAGGATGTTGAGCTCGGACTTCAAAGCCAGCAAGCACTGAATCTACCGCTATGTGTGCCGAGCCGGATTTTCCCTGCGCCGGCAAACCTCCATTTCTCAGAAGCTCCTTGAACCCTTTGAAGAGCTTCTCATCTCATTTCAACGCCATGTGATTACGTTGCACTGCTCACAGAACTTACAGTTGGGACAAATCGGCAAGGCCAATCAAACACTAGTTTACCTGGACATGCCACCGCCCTTTACAATTCACGAGAAGGGCTCGAAGCAGGTTAGTATGCGTATCACCGGCAATGAAAAAATGCGTGTCACGGTCATGTTACCATGCAAAGCGGACAGCCGCGAGCTTTCACCTTCTGTCGTCTTCAAGCGCAAGACAACGCCGAAAGGGGAAGAGCTACCAAAGATTGTCATCGTGAGATGTCACGATAAAGGCTGGATGAATGAAGACCTTGTCCTAGACTGAGTAAAGTCCGTGTAGCATCTGGCGCCCTGCTGTCTTTTCGATCAATTCTGGTTCTGAACACATTTCGCTGCCATTCGGCCAATTCAGCGAAGAGGCTCTTGCGCCACTGTGGCACGGAACTGGCCGTGATCCTGGGTGGGATAACATCTCAACTGCAACCTCTCGACGTTTGTGTAAGTGAATCGTTCAAGGATGCGGTTAAGCGTTGCTACGCAGAGTGGGTACGCTCAGGTGAGTCTGCAGTGACGTTGACCGGGCGGCTGAAACGGGCATCGCCGGCCACGCTATGCAAATGGATTGTGGACGCTCGGGCAAGCATCCCGGAAGACCTTGTGCGTCGTTCCTTCAAGAAGTGCAGCATCTCTAATGCCCTTGATGGCATAGAAGACGAGCACCTATTCGACGATTTGTCTGACAAGGAAATGTCTGAGGAAAGCGCAGTTGAAGAAGACAGCTATTGACATGGCGAATATGTGATCAATAAATGTGTTTTCGATAACCTTTCCTACGCCGTTTTTATACGTGGGTACAATTTTTTTCATTTCGCGCCTCTAAAATTTGGCCTCGCAATATATTAGGGTTCGTATTATACGCGGATATTTACGGTAACATGAGATGTCTTTTTTAAGCAGTGTACCTCACATGCATTTTCTTATCACCCCGTCCTTTATTGTAGGCACATTGTCATCTTGTATACCCATTTGTCTCTTACATTAGTGTCTCTCACAAAAGGGTGCGACTGTACTTGTACAGCATGGCTGCCTCTCCATGCAGTTTCAACGGCACTAAAGTCAGCAGCCTTAATGAATAAAGGGTCGTCATCAGCCATGTAATTTAAGCAGAGGGCTAACCACCAGAGACAGAATTCTCATATGATTACAGTGGACTCCCATATGAACTCAGTTAAATGGAAAACACACAAAAAAAACTATGTAGGCACAATGGTTGGTTTCCTATCATGCAATGATAAAACACTTCAGGTAATCTGAACATTCTTAATGTACATAGCTTAAAACGACCAAAATCCATTAATGTTTAAAATGGCTATAAGCGTGCGCAGAGTGGGGTCGAAGGTTCATCGCAGCACCCCCCCTCCCTATAACGTCAATGTATGGGGCTGGCTTTGTGGCCCCCTCTCACCCCCATCCCCATGTGCACACCTGTGGAAATGGCCATGGCAGTCAAGCAAATATAAAATAAATACAAAAGCTACTACAGACTATTTTTCCTAAAACATCAGATGTTGATGTTTTCATTTTTTTTTAATATTGCGTAGTGAGTTAATAAGGCCATGAAACATCGTATGCACCAACTAAACCGTTTTCATGTGTATGTGTCTATCATAACACTGTGCATTTAGTTGTTAAAGATGAAAAACACAAAGGTTAAAGGAGCAATGACATCAAATTTACTCATGCCATGATTTTTCGTCAGCGAGTAACTATAGACCCTGTAGCAGCGATTCGCGACCTAAAACGCAACTGAGGGATAAATAACTATCACTTTTATTGATTTATATTACTGTGACCTAGCATTATTAAAAGCGACCGGCAATCTCGCCATTTTTAGTGCTGGGAGCACCAGCAGTAGCGCTACCTCGCGGTCACCTCCAGATCACACCACAGCTGGCCACTTCTCGACAAAAAAGAGTGACGTCAGGCTCAGCTGCTCCGCAAACATTTCCTCTGCTAGGCGGACACATTTAGTCATGCCTTGTCACCTGCATTGCTGTCGTCGCCGTACAAAGTGTCGACTCGGGTTCAATACAATAGTCTGGAGCTTGGAGTCCCCGCGATTAGTGACGTCGCAAATTATGTTTGCTTCAATCGACTTTTTCGAAATGGACGCCTTTCCAAGCAGCACTGCAGAGGTGCCCGAGGATGCACGCTTCAGCCATGTTCGCTCGTGTGTCTCAGTTAGCTATATATTGGTGTGTTTTGGCGTGCAAAGCATTCAGGTATACGCCGAGGGGTCAATGCAATATAGCTATCGCGAATGAGCATCAGCGGAAAAATAGAATACTTTTCCTGCTTGTCAGGTTCTTTTTTGCGCCTCCAGATGGCCCCACCTCCAGATGGCCCCACCGTTAAGCCTCTCGTGCTTAACGTGGTATTACCACATTTACGTGGACACAAAGTCTACAGATTAATTAAAATTCATTGATACCGGCATGTTGCTTGTTAGCGATATCATCTGACTACACGCTCTTCCACTTTTGATAACTTGTGGTCCTGTTGATGTGTAACACATACGTGATATTAAAAGACACCCTCATTGCGCTTTTTTCGTGTTTCGAACTAGACCACTGAAACTCACCTGCAACTCGCAACGATTCTCCGCCATGCTAACCGACAAGTACACATTTAATCATGCTCTTTTCTTTCGCCATTCTTTTAAAAGTGGTTTTTATTTTGATAACTTCACAAAATCATTCAAACCGGTGCGATAAAAATCAGACGCGACGAGCCATGGCCGGGCTAGACTGCACCTGCACGCGCTAGCCCGGCCCTAGCCCGGCTTTGGACGAGTGAGTGCGTTTCTGCATTTCGGTGCCACGTTAAGAACACTCGGATCGTACACGTCATCGCTATTAGGGCATCGTCACTCAGGATGGTATTTGTGGAATGTATCACACCGCACACGTAGCGCTAGTGTCGATGTTGCAGGGCAGTCTATTTTTCGTTTTGTCTCCTTAGCTTTTCTACACTGTTTGACCGCATTAAAATAGCTCCCACACGATGGATGCCGTTCAAATTTGGCCAAGAAGACTTATGCATACCAAGCGACCCAATGAGGGACACATCTCGATCTTGAAATTTGATGTCAGTGCTCCTTTAACAGCCCTGAATGGAGGCACTGAAACCCCTCTGTGAAATTGTCTATACAAAATCACAATTTTCAGCGTTCATAGGTTGCTGCCATGTTTAACCGACTGAGGCACTATGGTACAAGCGTTTACTTGGGGGCTGCTGAAACGCGATGGTGCACAGCACAGGACACCATATTTGTGGCTGTCAGCAGCAGGCGATTGCAGATTCCCAAGCACTGCCGCCATTCTGTCTTCTCTGAATGTCGCGATGTGTATCTTTCATGTGACTTTACTTTCGGATGGCAAAACTGTGTCCAGGAGCTTTGATATGAATACAAGAATTTCGCAAGTGTTTAGTATACAAGAGGGGGTACCAAAGTCAAAGACTGTATCGGGACCTCCTATTCAGGGCAATTTGTGGTAAAACAGCATGAGAGGCAACATAAGCAATAATCAAAAGTATAAACTAAACCCGTCTGTAGCAGAACAAAAAAAAATAAGTTTAGCTAACTAAACTATGTGAAAAGGCTCACCAACATTGTCGCAAAGGTCTGAGTAGTATTGACAACACACAGTTGACCAGTTTTTGTTTTCTTTTGACACTGTATCATGAACACAAACACTTTGAAGTTACGCATTTCTGCACTAAAAATCGAGATGAAAACTACTAAACTGCACTTTTTCTTTCCTTGACAGGCAGTACCAACTAATATTTTCGTGGTGCTCAATGACTGCTTTGCACTGTTCAATAGCCGCTTTGTGTTCTGTCGTAACATGCAACGGGATTATATTAATTAGGCAATGGATGAATGGATGAAGGAACTTTGTTTGTAGTGCTGAGAAATGCGACTGACATCAGTTCCTAAAGCAGAATGCTGCAGCTGAGAATACAGGAGGTTTCTAAACGAGATCATTCGTGGTGTAAAGCGTATGAAGCATCTTCATTGTAGCAGCGCTAGATCTAGTGTGCATGCTGACCCCGATAGTTTTGTTAAAAATCAGTCTGAAGAAAAAGAAAAGTTGAAAAAATTGAAACCAACGAGGATTATATTCAATTTCGATATTGATTACGTGCGATCCTCATTGAGCAGTGCACACGTATGCACTTTCTATCGTGACATGCCTATGCCTGCATCTACATCACTACGATTGCAGGCTTTCACACACCAGTACAATAATTCTGTCACATCGATCGCAATGAGCCGATTCAAGATTTGGCACTTCGGTCTTCCACTGCTGTCACAGTAAGACTTATTTTTATTAAACCACGGGCAGACACGTCTCGAGGCTGTGATGTTCAAGGTACATTTTTTGTTGACATGAATGTAAAAAATAAAATAGCGTGTTATATCCAGATTCACTAGTGCTTTTAAGCAAATTCATGGCGAAGGTGGTTGTATCTTGAATACTCTTGTGTTGAAATTTCCGTACATGTATGTACGTATATATATATACAGTGCAGTCCACTTATAACGATATCGAGAAAACCTAAAAATATGATCGTTATAACCGGTGATCGTTATATCTGGACTGCCGCCAAAAAATCGTCGCCGGACGTACCTTTTGTAGCTCCAGGCTTCATTTCGCTATTTTCACCAATTAATAAATATTGTAGATAGTAGGATGTCAAAAACAAGACTTTATTTCTTACTCCGAAGAACGCATCACGGTTTCGCTGAGGAAGAGAGACTGACCGACGGCGGGGTGGGAGCAGTGGGAGGAAGAAAGCACAGCCAGAGGTACACAGCCGGAATGCCAACGAGGCCCCGCCCCGATGCCGCCGCGCCGCTTTGATTTTCGTTTTTTTTTATTTTCTCTCTCTTTCCCGCTTTGGTTCGGCAAGCTACGAGTAGCTTGCCGGCTTGCCGTTGTAGAAGGCGGGGAGCCGCGGAGCGCGGCGCTTTGCTTTTCGCATTTTTTTTTTTAATTCTCTCAGCCTCTCCGCGGTCGACGCGCGGCGAGGCGCAAAACGTGACACAGCTGGCGCCATCTGTAGCGCGTCGCGCCAACTCGCGATGCTCTCCTCGGCTTTTTGAACGGCCGGGACGCGCTGCCGGCGCTGTGCTGCAGCGGCGGCAGATACGTACTCGCCTACGCTAACTTTTCGTCTTGTCTCGGCATAGTTCGTTTCAGAGGAACTTATCAATCTAAATGTTACGATTATTCTGAATGAAACATGCCGTCCACGGCAAACTTTTCATCGTTGTATCCGATATGCGGTGGATAACATATCGTTATATATGGTTTTTTTCCCCATAGCCCCAATGCATAAAACGAGACTGTTAAGTCGACCCATCGTTATAACCGATATATCGTTATATGTGGTATCGTTATAAGTGGACTGCACTGTATATAACTAAAGGTGGCCTCTTGCCTGCTGCGGTAGCGCTCGTAAGTTTTCTGGCAAAATTGAGAAATACGCGTAAGTTGACTTCGCAGTCTGAGAAAATAGGTAGTAAAGTTAGGGAGACGGTCTTGCTCATATCAAAATCGCCTTGTACATCTTTACTACTCAAATAAATCAGTTCATTTTTTTTCCAGCAGGTGTTTTACCCTATACACTTGCATTGCAGCCATTTGAATTGGTAGAAAATATTAGGCTTGTGCAAATATTCGAAAGCTTTGAATATTCAAATGAATAGGTAGATATTAGTCTGCATGTGACATCCTGTAAAGGTCGTTGTATTGCAGTGGAGCAGTGCTAGGCCGTGAAAGCACCTGTTTTATTAAAAACTATTATGCATCTAATTCTCCTGTAAAGACGGTTCACTGCAGTAAAATGGAGCTAAACCGTGAAAACACATACTCAGGGAAAACTTGCAATGCCACGAAGCTCCCCTTCAAAATTAGATGAGAATATTGCCCTCGCATCAATATGAATTTGGGAGCGTCTGATGCTCCCAAATTCATCTTTGACGCAGTTTGGCACAATTTCCGTTGATATTATCAAGATGGCGCAGTACAGTAAATCTAATTTGGCGCATTTCTTCACAGTTAGCACAGAAGTGGGATCACTAACTGCAGTGCACACAAATTTTCAGAAATCCACTTTTACTGGACTGATTACAAAAATTTTGCGCCGGTGAGTTTGTGAGGCAACAAGCTTCTTTAGTGGCTCTATCGCTACTTGAAAAAGTGTTGTAGGGCCCATGTTACCCTCACATCAATTCATTTTATCAAGCTTAAAAGCTTGTTATGATGGCTTGTATGCTCTCAGTATAACAAATTCTAAATGTTACGTATTTTACACGCTATCACTTGCATCCTTCCGAAACGCAAATGCCGTTACTACTCAAGGTTGCTTTGACTTCCTTTGAACAAAAATAAAAAGACTTTTGTACAGAGAACCTATTCCAATTAAAAAAAAATATTGTGCAGGTTAGTCAGGTCATGATATATGTTCCCATTATTTTATATGCCATACATACCATGTGAATTCGATGGAAATTTTCCGACCAAAATCACTATTCGCTTCGAACCTAAAATTCACTATTTGCACAAGCCTAGAAGCTTTGCCTCGACCAATGGGCCATTTTGAATTATTCAATTCCAAATTAAGGAAGTTCAAGTATCACAACCAAAGACAATGCATATCTTTGAAAGCACAAAGAAACCTTTCTTTTAGAATCCAGAATATTTGGCTAAAACGAAAAAAAAAAAGCTGCATGAACATTGTAGGGACAATTTTATTGGTAGTTCCACGTCATGTGACTAAGCATTTTCTATAATTGAAGCTACACAATGGCTTAATCCTTAGCAGCAAGTTTGAAAGTAGAAAAATTTGAGGTGCAAGAATCTGCTTGATTAGTAACATACAGTATGTCAATAAAGACCGCACTAAATGCACTCCATGTTTGGATATCAAAAGTAGCCAACACAGTCATGCCTCTGTGCTTGTGATGGAGTGCACCCATCTTGCCACCTCTAGCAACATAAATAAAGATTTACACAAATGACACAGAACAGAAGCAATTGAGTATTACTCGCTCTCCTGACTCGAAGAGAATGCACCAAAGTTTTTTTTTCCAGCTCACCCGCTCAAGTTCGTCGTTGAGCCAGTCGACGGCGGCAGCCCACTTGCGCTTTAGCTCGCCATTGGCGTGCAGCATGTGAGCCGCCGCAGGACACGAGTCGAAGAGTGCCACCAGGCACTTGATGCACTGGTAAGCCCGCTTCTGGTAGTGGCTCTTGGAGCGCTGAATCGTGTCGAAGAGGCCTTCTCGGTCGTCGGGAAGGCCGCGTAGCGCATTGTGGATGCGGTGCACTTGCCACGAGTCCTCCAGTAGCAGCACACCGAGTAGCAGGTCCACAAATGGCCGCAGTTCATACGTGTAGGTGTACGCCACCTGCCACAGCAGCTCACCCAACACGGCTGAGGAGAACTGCGGGTTCTCCCACGAGCAGAACTGCAGCAGCTTCAGAGTGTCCTCGGCGCCACTCGCATCCTCAATCACCTTCTTGACGTAGCCGTTCTTGTTGTAGAGGCACGCCGCCACTTGAGGCTGAATGGGCATCAGATATTCCTGGCACAGCTGGTCACCCATGTACGGGTTGGGCAATGGCACTGCATTCTGAAAAGTTGAAGAGGCAAGCACATTGGTGTTTGTGCATTTAATCCCACTGGCAGCCAGCAATTGGACTTTGAAAACGCTAGACTCTCTTGTGAGCAAAAGAGACTCTCCTGTGAGCAGAAGAATAGGCTAAAACGACACTTCTGCTATAGCAAATTACTGCGGCGGCCTGTCTGTGCACACTATTGTTGCTGGTGATGCAAATGTCAACTACAATTTCCATGCACGCAAAAGCAATGGTCGGCACAATAAACAGGCTCTTATGACTTTTACCCTTTATGACAACCTATGCTGGAACTACAGCAGAAATGCCAGCTGCAGTAAGCGCCCCTATTTTACCATAAAAACTGCTCTATGTCTTCCCCTTTATGCTAAGTGATGCAAAGAAAAAAAAAAAAAACCAGTGCTATTTACAATGATCCCTGGTTGTTTAAAAAAATCACTGCAGGACAGTTTCGGTAGTGTACTCATTCCCCACGATATGACCATGTCTTCTTTAGAGTGGCACTACAAAACATGAAACAAATGCAGATCCAATGCACTATTCTGATGGGTCTGAGCAAAATGTTCACATAAAAGCACTATTTTTACACAATGTAGCACGACACCGAATGCCATGTTCAATGAATTGAACGGCCACTCTCCATCTCGCCCAAAATTGAAAAGTTGTAAGAGTTAACAAAACGAAAAGCTTCTTTTTTTTTTTAAATCCTATGAAATAGCTTGAAATGCGGCAACTCAGTTCAAAGCCCCAATTTTCTTTTTTTTTCTTTACTGGTGTCCCATGAACATTGTGCCTGAAAAACTGAACGTCTTGCACTACTATTCACTTCCCAAATTTCGGCCCCTTTTGTATATTGCTGTGTTATAAAACCCCCATACGCAAGGCTGTGACAGCCAATTAGGATTAGGAGCAAGTTTTAGCATAAGGAAATGTTGCTTTTGGGGCAGAAAAATCAAAACTAGACAGGTTATGGAGGGGAAAAAAAAAAAAACTCCTGTCACTAGCACAGAATTCAAAATATGAAGTAGTGTCACAAACAAAGCTCACTTTTGAAACAGAAAAACAAAAATATTAGGGGTGTGCGAATATCAAAATTTGCGAATACGAATGCATAGCTTCGAATACGAATCGAATATCGAATAATAAAGAGGTGGAATTTTTTTCTACCAGTAATCTTTCCCTCAACCATGTTGTCACGGTTATTAGCCGTAAGCACAACAGAGGAGGAAGAAGCCAGCATCAGGAGTGGCAGTCTCTGGCCTTTTTTCGAGGAAGACGACGTTGCGCGTCTGCTCTTGCGCTTTGTTTTTGTGTGCGAATAGAGCCTTGCTGTTAACGTCGAAACAAAGCCTTATGTCCTGTTCTTTGCACAATGCAACAATATATTTGAGTTGGAAACAGTACAATTATTGTTATAGTCAGTTTTTGCGCACAAAAATAAAAAAAAAATGTCACCATGCATCTGTGCTTCCCAGAAAGCATAAGACTAGTAATAGTTGAACTTGTAACTGTGATGTCTTGAGTTCAATTTACATTGTGAACAAACCTTTTGTATCTTTATTTCTCACGTGGTCGAATTAGACTTGGCTCTTGACAAAAAAACAAGAAGAAAGAAAAAAAGCCAGGCCTGCGCGAAAGGCGCAGCACAGTCACAGCCAAAGCTAGAAGAGCGGCCTTTCAGAGCCTCAAAACACTCACAGGGTAACTACTGCAAGCACACTTGCTTGGTACCCACTAGGGCATTAATAATAAACTTTTGGGTAATAGGCCGGCATTCACTATGCTATTTTTCGTCATTCTTCTGAGAAGCGTATAGGACTTTGTGACAGTACAAAAAGAAAAGCTTTGGTACCTGCCATGATGACTAGTGAGCATGAGGCCACTTGTTTGATTGTGTTAACAGTTAACACCAGTGTACTTAAATATAAGTGATTATTAAAGCAGCCTAGATGGTCACAATTCATCCAAGTTCTCGCACTATCAGTGACGGCTCGGATGACCCTGATTTTACAGTTTTCTTTCAAATTTTCTCGCCATTTTCAAATCAAGAATGCTGTGTTGCGCTAACAGCTGCACGGTCGTGACCGAGGTGTACCGCGCGAGCAGTGATAACGCGAGGTAAGCGTGCAAAATAGATGATTACTGATGTGTGATAGAAAGAAGCCCCAAATACGCCTTTTTGTTAACAGAGCCGCAACTCCCGGCGGCGAGGACACTATTTTGCCGCATCGTGATCGCTTTCGGCGCACTGGCTACAGACTGCAGTAAACTGACGTTGGCAAAAGGCAAGATTGTAGCAACAGTGTAATGGAGGGGTGATTGCAGGAGACGTTGCCACGCCAGTGCGATACGCGTACGACGGATTTTCAAAGGCGCTTTCGGGAATGCAGCGGAATTACACAGTAATCCGTCCATCACCTTACGTGTGTCACCATTGGCAACGGAAAACTATATGTGACGACACCATTGTAACATTACCGAAAGTGCATAGCCTTTTCTATGTTTGCCATTGCGCGGAAAAACACTTTAGCTCATTCGCATAACCATATCCGCTATCATGAAATCATTCTGGAACTATGAAGAGGGTATACATGCTGAAGTAGCGGCACAGCTGACGGACGACTCGTCTAGCTTCGACATGTGCGCATACATTTGTACGGCAATCCATTAGCGAAAACTGGCAAGGCTATATACGAAACGCCTTACCATCGTACGTTAAGCTGAGCGCGCCCCTAGCGAGTTGCGTACTGTGCAATGCCTACGCATGAATTTGCCCTTGCACATAGTTTTTTAAAGATGATAGTCTTTTTTGGGGACCTTCGCGAAAAAATTTTGGTCTGTCTGCCTGTCTGTCTGTACATTTTTCTGTTTGTCAGCCCTAACGATACCTCAAACGGCACCAAACGGCCAACCCCATTCGCAGTGCCCACCAATATTGCTCAAGGATTAGCGTTCATAGTTATGCGATTGTCAATTAAAAAGCAATTACAGTGAAATCTCGATACAACGAATTTGAAGGGACCGCGGAAAATAGTTCGTTATTTTGAAATATTGTTATAGTGAAAACATCGAAAATTCGCATTAAAAATCGTAAATGCAACAAAAGGAGTCGCCTACCTTTGCTGTGTACACATCCGCAAACGCTTGATTTTATGAAGAGCGTGAAAAGAAACAAAACGCGAAGTATTCCGGAATGAGCGCACGTTTATTTGAAAAAGTCGGTGATCTTGGCCTGGCGGGTGCCGCTCAACTGCCGCAGGACGAACGCTTCGAAGTTGTCCACATTCTTATGCTCTGCTTCGGTGGCATTGCTGCACCTGCCAAGGTAAGTGCGCATCTTTCACACGCATTCCATGATGTCGGCGTTGGAAAGCGATTCTTCTGGTTGGCTAACGGGCGCGGTCTCAGCGTCGTCTTCGCCATTGGCGTCCTCATCGCTGTTATCACCACGAACAGCACTGACGATGTCATCGGTCGTCAGTTCGGCTAACGTGCATGCTTCGTCGTCGCACTGCACATAGTCCTCGAACGTCACCGAGGCATTCATCGCGAGTCTTTCGACGACTTCTTGCCACATGCCACTCGCGTCGCTTTCTTCGCTGCCTTGTTCAGATTCAGATGGCATTACTACCAAGCCTGCCTTCCTCCAGCAGTTCTGGATGGTGGTTGATGTAACGCTCCACCAGGCCCCGGTAACCATTTCTGTGGCCTGTCGCACATTGATGGAGGTAGGCAGCTTCATCCGAAGATTTATCAGCAATCGCTGAACCAGGCGTGTCCGGTAATGGGCCTTGACACTTTTTATGATGCCAATCGTGCGACGTTGCCGGTCGACGTAACAAAACAAAGGCGGCGAGGTTAGGCTCAACCTGGCTCAACAAGCATGCAAAAAAAAAAAAAAACATCGAAAACAAGGTACTGGCGATGGCGATAGGGCTAGCCAGGCTAGTGCGCATTTAGCATAAGGCAACGCATGGAGAAATGAGCAGGAGCTCTGATGATGATGATAGTGCCACATATGGCGCTGGGCATTTAGACCGCCGCATGTAATTTTTACGCTAGAAATTCGTTATTTTGAAGTGCTCTTAAGGTACCAGGGTGATAAAATTTGATACGTTATTCTGAAACATTCGTTATTCTGAAATTCGTAGTAGTGAAATATTTTTACATTGAACCAATGGACATTTGGAAGGGGATTTCCGAAATATTCGTTAATCTGAAAAAATCGTTAATCTGAGGTTCGTTATAACGGGATTTCACTGTATTGCACAAATCTGAGGCACCATAACAAAACTTCGAAGTTTTGTATGTCTGCCTTTATACTAGAAGAAGCACACACAAGTAACTCTAAGGAATGTAGCGTTTATCGCGTTGCTCTGACAGTGCAACGCGATGCTCAAAAAGGTGTTTCCAACGCTTTGCTACGCCGCCACAGTGGTGGCACCTGCCCGTCGCTTTGCGTTCTACACTTTATTACTTCCAAGACTGGCGCGCATCTTTCTCCGCAAGCTGCACGCCTTCGTTTTCGAAGATATTTTCTTCATGTTCGCTCAGCACGGGACCGAGCAAAGGTGTGAAGACTATTTTGTCGAGCCAATGCAGCTGTGGCGAGTTTCCTTCGTTTCCACGAGCAATACGCATTAGCGGTCCCGCGTACAGGAACGCGGCAGAGGACGGCATGGTCGGTATGCTTACGTGAACCATAACAGCGCTAAACCGCTAAACCACACGTACTGCCGTGCAGGCAGTACATGATTTAGATTTCTTTAGATGTTTATCAGTAGTAGGTTTATCGCAATGACTTGCCGTCACATTCGTTGGTAGCCGTCATCACGCTCCTATGAATTTCCGTGCAGGCATCATCGCACTTTTCCCAAAGTAATAGTAATTTTTGCATGATCTACTGAAACTCTAATGGCGAATGCGCAAAATCGCAAGTTCTTCACAGTGATATATGCGAATGAATAGGCTTGTGCGAATAGTGAATTTTAGGTTCAAAGCAAATAGTGATTTTGGTTGAATGATTTCTTATCGTATTCGAATAGTATTTATCATGACCTAACTAACCGGCACAATATTTTTTTAAATGTAAAATACAGCTTTTATGAAAATTCCCTTTTTTTTGCGTTCAGAAGAAGTCGAAAAACTTTCAGTAGTAGCATTATTTTACTTTCAGCAGGATGCGAGTCATAACCCTTAAAATACATAACATTTTGGGATTAATTATATTTAGAGCCTAAAAGCCGTCATAACTAGCTTTTAAGCTTAATAAAATTAATTTATTTAGGAGTAATATTTTCACTTAAAGGGGCTGTGCGACAATATTTCCAGTAGCCATGGAATGGATTCACTAAAGAAGCTTATTTATAGCCTCATGAATTCGCCGCTGCAAATTTTTTTAGAATCGGTCCAGCACGCACAGAGTTGCAAAGATTTCTTGCACACTGCAAGTGCGTTCTCTCCTCTCATCCCAATGAAAGCACTCAAAGCTAAGCAGGGAGAGATGACACGGGAAAAGAAAATACGCCACACATACTTTCTGAGCTTGTCAAGAGAAGAGCGCAATTTATAGCAGACTTCAAAAAATTATTGTGATGCACCCGCCACGTGCTGCGCTATAATAATTTGACTTGCGTATCCTTGGTAGCCTCGACAACCGATCGACAGCGTTTTCTGACAATGCTAAAAAAATGTTGCGGGGCCCCTTTAAATGTGCTCTCACGGTTCAGCATCCCTATCTTGCAGTAAAACCACCTTTACAAGCAATACATTCGGATTAATATGGATTTATTTGGTCTTTGCGAACACTTCGAAATTTTCAATAATTTAAATTCAAACCGAACCGAGTTCGAATACCCTAATACTTGTTTGAATATTCCAAGCATTCAAGTAATAGCACAAACCTACGAACGAATACATGTGAACATCAAATATTCGAAATTTTCAAATATGTGGTTATCGACTCGAATATGAATATTACAAATGAAATATTCACCGAATATTCGAAACTTTCAAAGATTCGCACAACCCTAGAAGATATGTACAAACCATGCATTCAACATCAGTACAATCACTCTTCAGTGGACTTGTGTAAACATTCGAACACTTTAAATATTCAAACGATAACGTATTCTAGTTCGCTTCAATAAGAATTGAAGTTATTGAAAATTATGAAGTATTAAATATCAATAAATAGACGTATACAGTCCAGCCCGCTTATAACAAACCTGAGCGTGATGCGGCATCCATTTGCTGTATCCAGAGTTCGTAGTAAATGAAACAAGAGTTTTAAAAAAAGTTGCGAGTGAAAACACAAACTTTTTGTCGCCCCAAAAAGTCCGTGATGCACGTGTTCCAAGAGCAGAAGCAATAAGGGCGGTCTCGAGTTCATTTAAAACGGCAGGGTGCTCGTTCGCCGAGGTCCATGGCATAAGCTGCATGAGGCACTGGCTTCGAAGTTTTGTCGTTCTCGATATCCGATTCTTCCAAATCGCTCTCGCCACGTACTTCATTCACAATGCCCCAATCCGTGCATGGTTTCGCAGTGTCGGCATCATCGTCGGCCGTATTTAAACCATCTCAACAGATGTGCCATTCCCTCTCCCAGGTCGGAGTCGACGACGCGCTGCCACAAAATGCTGCCGCAGTTCAGAAGCTTCAGGCTCGGCATCGGGCCCGACGTCGACGAAGCCGGCCTCGCAAAAACAGTTCCCCACGCATGTCGTCGTCACCGCCGCCCACAAAATATTCACCATCTCTACAGCTGAAGACCGGGACGCCCGAAGCGGCAGGTTGGCTGCCAGGTGGCCAACAGCTATGAGCAAGCGCTCCAGCCATTTCCGTGCTTCTGCACACGCGCGGTAGGCGTGCTGAGCCGAGTGCGAAGTGAGCGAGAACAAGTCCTAAACACGAAACGAATCGCAAATTATCAGAGTCGGTGGGGTAGCGTACGTGCGTGCACTACATGCAGACTATCGGATACAGTCGGTGGCCAAAGATGTTGGCATATGATCTGGTCACTCCAGGCCGGTGACGCCAACGACAGTACCAGCGATCAAAAACAGGGTAGATGGCCGACCTGTCTTCGAAATATCGGTGGCAGTGTGAAAACATGGGGCTCGCCTGGCGATGTGGGGTGCTCAGAGTAGCGGGGGGCAAAGGACGAAGGGGTGCGTAACAAAAAGCAGTCGAGGCATGGAGGAAGGAAACAATTTTCCTTCCTCCATGGGTTGGGGAGAGCGGCAACTGGAGGGTCGCGGAGGCAGGGTCGGTGTTTAACAATAAGAATGTATGGGCATCTCGCCGATGCCTGATTGGTGGTCGAAATTGATTTCCCGGGAAGTCGGCAGACCGCTGACTCCGTTTGCTGTAACCGATCAGGGGCTTCGTAAGTGTGATATTGCGCCATTGAACCAATGTATATTTTCATGGTCACGTTGATATTGGTCATTTTAAGCGGAAGTTTGTTTTAAGTGGGGCCATTACATGTGGGCTCAACTGTATTAGGGGTGTGCGAATATTCGAAATTTTTTATGTTTCTTTTAAAGTGTTTACTATCAAATTTGATTCGCACTTGAACTTCACTATTCGAACTAGCCGAAGCAAATACAGTGAACTCTCAATAAAACGAACTCAATTTAGACAGATTCTCACTTATGTCTTATGGGAACATTTGTTTGGTTTCCCAGACTTGATGCAAAAAAATCTGCTCTAGACGAATCACCTAACAGGTTTCTACTGTAAAGATGACCGACAATGCTGGCGATTTTGCATTATCAACATTCCAGTCTTGGTGGGGCATTCAGGTGAACGAGAAAAAAGAAAAGAAAAAAAGGGAAGACACAAAGAGCTTCCTGGTGCAAAGACGTGAAGTGAATTGCGAGGCAAAGAGAGGGAATGAGAAAAATGGAAAAAAAAATGCAGCACATAAAGCCGGTATCTCCTTCAAAACACCAGCTTTATCAGTGAGGAAAGCAACAAAATGAGAAGGGGACATAATGGCTTCTGGGACTCCTTGCCTTTGCGTCTTTTTATATTCTCCCCATGTTCTTTGGTACCCCAGCTGGAGCTCAGGACAACAGCAGAACACAAAAGCCTGGGCCCTCTATGGGGCTATCTCATCCGCTGTGTACAGAGGGGAAAATAGGGGGACTAATGCTTAACAAAATCGATGACAACAACCACAGTAGTTGTCTGTGCCTTACAATCGTGTATGAAACCAAAACAATTTTTGCGGCACCAGCACTCCTGGCAAAGGGGTCAGATGCATTGTCATCATCGTAACACAATGGCGGCCGAACACATGCTAGGGCAGTTTGCGCTGTTTCACATAAGAGCTGTGCGCCTTACATCTGTTTCCAATAAAGCGCAAATTGTGACGTACCATTTTCCATTATGAAAGTACAAAACAAAGGAATGTTATTTTGGCCACCAAATGCAGCTGAGATGCATGTTTTTGTGTGCCCAAAGCTTGTTACCGTGAGTAGCACGAACAAATATCTTCAGCTGCACGTCAACGAGGAAAAGTTGCTGCGGGCTGAAAAAAAAAGCAAATATCTGGATCTCGAAGAAAAGCTCACACTTGCTTAATTAAGCAGCTCAGCATATATTCGCTTTGTTGCCTATAAGTGGTGCAATTCTGCAGCAGAAAGCGAAGGATTATGCATCTACACTTTGCCATGACAATTCCAAGGCAAGTAGCGGCTGGCTGCAGGGGCTCAAGAACCGGCACGGTGTCGTCGGTAGAGTGATTAGCGGCAAACCTGCATCTGCTGACAGCAATGCCTCTGCCTCCTCGGTGGCCGAGAAGCTGGCAGGCATTTTAGACCGCTATGAGGCGGCGGACTTGTACAACACCAATGAAACCGCGTTGTTCTACCAGATGTTGCTGACACGCTTGAGCTCAAAGGGCGCGATCGTCGAGACGGAAAGCAGAGCAAACTACAAGTCACAGTCTTGCTTTGTGCAGTGCAAACAGTAACGGCAGTAACAAAAGAATCCTAATAATTATAGGAAGAAATGCCTGGCCAAGGTGTTTTAAAGGCACAAACAAGATGCCAGTCAAGTACGTGGCCAATTCAAAGGCCTGTATGAGCCGAGAAATTTTTACTGAATGGCTGAAGGCATAGAACGAAGATGTCAAGCGTCGGGGTCGCCAAATGTGTCTAATGCTTGACAACTGCACCATGCACCACATTGAAGGCTTTCAGCTATTGAACATCGAGCTGCAGTATTTCCCTGCAGCAATTACCTAGTGCAACCACTAGACAAAGGGATCATCGACAGCTTTAAGTGCTGCTATCGTCTTCACATCATTCATAAGATCCTCTTAGATATACGCTTTGAAGGGCTAACAAAAATAGACATTTATCAAGCTATCGAGATGCTTCCTGGCAGGAAGTAAAAGCCGACACAGTAGTGAATTGCTTCGTGAAAGCCCGGGTGTCAGTGGTTACAGAGGCTAGAGTCAATGAAGAAGAACCCTAGAAAACTTCAAATACACCCAGCGCCAGTGAAGCGCGGTATGCACTTCGGGCAAATAGTGGAGTGCCCGACGATGTTGCACTTGATGGGCCAGTCAACAGGCTCGGACTTTTTTTTACATACCCCAAACAAGCTCAGCATATCGTAGAGTAGACCGCAGCGATTATGTTTTCTGAATAATAAAGTGCTGTACCCCGCACAAGGACTCCATTTCAAAAAACAATTCCCTTGCATCTTTCTTGTGCCTGGCCAACCTCCTTTCATGCGCAATGACGTCAACTCAGCGATCGGCAATGTGACGCAGCATGCAGCTCGTCAATTGGTCTAAACCAGGTGTTAACAAACAGTAGTGAAGTCAATGACAGTTCGGGTTCCCACAGTATCCGCCCCAGCTACGATGGAGTAATTTAATCATACGAGTTGCAAAACTCCCTGTAGGCTCCACGTATTGAAATCCGGACACGTCACTGACAGAGTTTTGGGGAGTGTGCAGATTGTCACGCCACCTGTTGATCAGCTCACTCACTATAAAACGCATTGTGTTTTGTGATGCTCCCAGACGACGCAGCAGTCTGCTAACTCCTGAAAAATCAGGCCAACTGCATGTCCAGGTTTTCGAACGCACTTTCGCTGCAAATCGTAGTCGGCTGCAAATCAAGCAACTGGGCTGCGGAGATGCATCGGCACCGGGTGAACAGCAAACAGCCTGGCATCTCAGCAAGCCGAAGTTCGCTGCAACTGATGGAGTTCACCGATGACATCAAATGCTGACGTCGAGTCACATTGCCGAAGAGGGCAGAGTCATGACAACTGGCTACGCCTTCCCCTCCCTTTGAGAGAAGAAGGGCGGTGAGATCGCACGAAACCTTGAAACCAGCTGAAAGCGATGTTGCATTTTCAGTAACTTCCTTAATATAGCATGTCTTCAAAAAATTCATGTGGCAGCATGTTCAAAAAGTAAAAGTGCACACATTTCTTTTTATAACAATTTTTGGACCTTGTGGTCGTATACTGGTCCTTTAACAAGTCTTTGTATGTTTACAATGATGCTGTATCTACCGAAAAAATGTCGAATGTGACACTTGTAGCAACTTCCCAAGATTCTGTTAATGGTGAAGGTTCATTAGCGACAGATACATTGCCGTTGACTACTGCAAAGGAGGTCTTGGACGCGCCGGACGTTCTGCGCCGTCACGTTGGCTCACAGGATGACGAGGCAGCATTGGATGAGTTGGGTTCTCTGAACCACCGCATAGCGTCATATTTGGCGCGAAAGACACGAGCCAAAGTGATGCAGTTTTCTTGTACTAAATAAATATTTGAGGTGAGTGGCACTGTATTGGCACCCTCTGCATCTTCGTTTGGTTTTTGCGATAGTTTCTCAAATCTTTATTCGAAAACTGCATGTGACGAAAACTTGGATGGAAGGCAAATTTGCGAACTCTTTGCAATGTCACTATGTGCCCAGGTTTAACTGTACATATATCTACTTTATATATATATATTAAAAAAATATTCTTCAACACCCGAAAATGAACGGGCAACCTCGTGCTCTGCAGCGAACGGCATTAGCCACTGAGCCCAAAAGCACACTTCCTTCATAATAGTAACGGTGAGTTATATATAAACACCATTTCTTACTGGTGGTATGCGGATCTCGGGTGAGAGGGGGGTATCAGCGGGTTTTGAGCTTTGCAAGCAATATGGTGCGAAGGGTGCGCTCAGAGGTCTGCTCATGCATTTTACGTCATAGTGTGTGGTCCGCCTGTGGTTCTCCTTCACCGCCAGATTCGGTGGATAAGAATTGAATGTCTTCGGCTTTTATTGGGAGGACTGTGTTGTAGTTACAGAGAGCATGAAAGTCACTTCGCTCGCTGTAGTCTCGCCGTTTGCAGAAACGACCACACTTTTTAAGTACAGTGTACTAGTAACAAGTGTGACAATAGTTAGCGCTCATCAAGTGGCATGTGCTTTGAGTGGCACAGGTGAGCACTCATGGCTGCGTGACCATGCCACCACGGAAGTGACTAGCAGCACTGGATGCAGCTCTGAGTCTAGCACAACAATAGAAGCGAAACCGAAGCTGCTGGAAACTGGCTAAAAGGGTCACCTCCACACGTTACACATGCGGAAAACCTTGGGAAGTTATTTTCGGTAGAGTAAATCTTCCCAGACTCCAAACAATCATTCTCTAGCAAATATCTGGCATAAATTTTCGGCAACTATTATAACTCAACACTGTCAGACTGCAAAGCTGACTCCGAAATTCCATTTTTTAGTTGCAAAAGTTACTTGGAAAGTGGTATGCATTTCTCTAAAATTCGTCAGTCAAGTGCACTTTGCCTACAACACATGCGCATTGATTTGCACAAAGACCTGTCAAAAATTTTTATGTTGCCAAAACAAGCAACTTGATACTGATTCTGAAATTTCGGTGGCTCAACTAACTACTAGGGCATGCAAGGTGCACATGAAACAATATCAACATGCCAAAATTGACTCTTCAAAGCATCGATCACAGTGATTGATTTGTATAGGCATGGTAATGAAAGAGTTATTAAGTTATCAAAACATGGTGACTAAACATATTTTATAAACATAGCAGCAATAATGTGCCCTTTTTCTGTCCACTTTCGCTCAGGTCATTTCATCTCATCACTTGGAATGATGCAAGACACCCCTTCTCGGAAACGAAGGCAGACTCACCGGCAGACAGGAGTGCGTCTTGGTGGAGACATCACAGCAGCGCACCAGCAGGGACACCATCTGGTACAGCTTGCTCAGGTCGGCATACTGGTACTTGATAGGCGGACCCGGCCCCTCGTCCACGGCAACCAGCATCAGTGTGCACAGCACGTTCAGCCGAAGCAGCTGCAACCGCTGCACAGGCACTCAATTTGCAATCAACACATTTCACGCTTCCAAACTAAGGCTGCTTCACATAGTGGAATGCCCCAGCATTGTAACAGGCAAAATGCACAGCACATGACCATGACCAGCAGTTGAAAAGAGAAGGTGCCACGCATTTATTCAGGTAATTGGACCCCTCAAAATCATTTACAATATTGTCGTCTTTGATGATGGTGATGATGTGTGGCGCTTTATAGTGCAAGGGCCAATCGATGGCCAAGAGCGCCATTTCAGTAAACTAGAGATGTGAACAATGATATGGTGCGTAGCTGTATAGGGGCCTTAACGTTCCTCACATTAACGCGAACAAAAACAGAATTAGTAAATTCATGACAGTGGCGTGAAATATGTGCAGCGAAAGTGGATACCGAAAGGTCATAATTATAAAACCATGGTGGGGGTGTAGTCACCGCAGCCGCGACCTCGGTAAAGAGGTCATGCTACGGATCACCTCGAAATATAGAGTGAAAACTATGTACATCATTTAAAAACGTAAACAGTAATTGAAATTGATGGGATGCTCATCGGATCCCTACCGATGAGCATTCTAAGGTGTAGTGGGAGCTGCGCCGGCAGGGTAATGAAAAGTGCTTTTTTCTTAGGGGGTGTAACTTGTTGCATTGAACAAAGATGTGAAGAACCGTAAGTGGTTCTCCACATCTCTCGCACAATGGTGGATCGCTCGCAGAAAAAAGATATGAATGTGTAGAGTGTGTATGCCCTGTTCTTAGCTTTGTAAGCGTTACTTCTGTGTGTTGTAATTTTGATAGTGGCAGCCAATTATATAGTTGCGTCTTAATAACATGTACAGACGAACCCACTCATTACAAACTCGAAATTGCCGCGATAAATGGTCGTTATATCAGTAGTTCATTGTATATGGAGTCGCCCATAAAATGGCTGCATAAAAACTTTTTTTGTGTGTGTGTATTTCTTATTAAAAAGTGCGAACAACCACTCTACTGACAAGTTAAGCCTTTTCGCGTGTTAAACGATGCCCGTTCGCAATGAACTCACGCCGTTCCTTTGAATCGCCACCCCCTGACTTCGAACCAGTCATCCCTGGCTAGTTGTGTGCAGTATGTCGCTTACCCTAGCTACTCTCGCCGTCGCATGTCAGTTCACTTGCAGTCCAATGTACGCGCGTGTTCATACGTTCTTCGAGCATGTCTAACTTGGGATCGTGCTGGGGTGCGGCGGGTAGCCTGTTCGGTTCTTGCGAGCAACGTGCGCAAGCGGCCTTGCAGGACGCGGCGGCGGACTTGCGAACGGCACCATGACGTGCTTGTACCACCGTCACTCCGCCGAGCAGTTATATGCAGATGACTGTGATAAGCTCGCCCGCAGTGAGTCAAAATGGCACGTTCATTGCCACCGGCCACCTCGCTATCGCTCTTTTTTATGCTTATTGGTTAAGGCATCACAGCGACCGCAGAGAAGTCATCACTAATCGACTGGCCTTTGCCGCTACTGAAAGGTGGAAGTTCTTAAGGGGGGACGCGGGCCTTAGAATGGTGAAAAATTACCAAAAAGTCAATTTTCAAATTTTATTTCTATACACGCCTATACTTCTATATATATTCTAAAATTGTGAACGCTAAATTCGATCAATAAATGGGTTAAAATTTGTTATAATGTCGCTGCGGTAGTTGTGAAACGCCCCGTGAAAAGCAAAATTTGTTCGAACTTCGTGCGTGCCCCGCTAGCGAAGCAGCCGGCCGATCGATGCCATCTTGAGCTCGTCTTGAAGCTGATTTCTTTGTGCCCATTTCACCACTCTTCAAAATCGTGTCACATGAAAGGAACAGCTGCCTTCGCCCCTTTTCTGAAGCCGTTTTCCCAATCACGCATTGGTCGAAGCGCATGCGTGCCAGGCGAGCCCCCGTCTCTCCCTTCCCATTGGCTGATGCGGCCAACGAGGCTGCGTTTTTTTTTCCTGGTTGTTGTTTGTCGGCCGCTGGCTCCCATCTCGCGCGTGTGCCCGTCTGCTTACTGCTCGTGCTACGCGATCGAAGCAACAACTTTCCGCCCTTTTGCCAGCATGACTGGTGATGCTCGTCTGAAGAAGAAGACGCGCCAAGCGCACGGCAAAAAACGAAGGCGTCCGTGGAACGCGCCATAGAAAAAAGCCTACAACGTGGTCGTGTCTCATGGTGGTGTCGAAGAGTTGAGCCTCGCAAGGAACTTTCACACAACAAAAGTTATCGCCTCTCGCATTTATGGCTTCTTGCGTTCGAAGGAATTGCTGGTTTATCGTCGGGCGGTCGTAGATGCCGAGAACAGCGTCAGAAAAGTTCGCTGTGTGAAAGCCGATCGCAATTTTCTGTGCTGCCTATTTTTTTTTTTTAATTTTAACCCCCTCTCTTCTGGTCTGCCTGTAAAAAAACGTCTGCAAAGAGAAACACCTCACTTGCAACATCCGAAATCTGTCTGCAGCAGCAGTGCACACATGAACGTGCCTATCACATGCTTCAAAATGCCTGTTTTCCCCTTTTTTTTTTCTGCTTCGCATGCGCTATATTTTTACTGCAACTGTGTCAGAAATGTTAGTTGTATAAGTTGGAGACGCTAAAAAATTTTCACTGTATCTAGACTCAGTTTCAAAGGGTAGCACAGGAAAATCGTAAGTGCACCAAAATATGGTCATTATAACCGATAGATCGTTATACCTGGGTTGCACTGTAGTTTATTAAAGAGGGTAGTCTTTCTTGGGGACCTTCGACGCAAACATTTTGGTGTGTCTGTCTGTCTGTCTTTCTGTTCTTGGACTTGTCTGTCCACCGAAACGATACCCGAAAGAGCTAAAATCCAACGAAGCGAAGAAAAAAAACAGTGCATAACACAGGACAGTGACATAGACGGATGAAGCGCCGAACTTTCAACCAAGGTTTACTCTATATGTGGGTGGATAATAGCACACAGAACTTGAAAAGAAGGCAGAGGAGAAGAGTGACATGGAAGAGTAACTTTTGTTATGTTTGTATGTGTCTGAAGAAAAAAAACTGATTATGCAATCATTCAGTTATCAAATAAACAAATTCCCTGGTAAGGAGCGTTATCGAAGGTGCACTGACACACATATCACCTTTCTTGTTAAGGCAGAATGCCTCATAAATCTCCTGTGCTCGTTGATCTCTGTAGCATAGAAGTATCTTACGTTGATCAAACAATGCATGACATTCGCAAACGGAGCTATGCGCAGCTAAGTAGCTGCCTACAGAACCCCGCATTAGATTGCGGTGTTAGACGGTCATTTATGCAGCAGCCAGATTTCCCGATGTAACAGTGGCTGCATGAGAGGAAATTTCATAAACTGCACAGAAACAACATTCAACAGACTTGATTGCATGTTTTTTATCACACACGCGAGGCCCTCTGTCCTCTCTCTTCACTTTATGGCACATGCTAGAAAACTTATTTTTTGCTGAAAAAACAACCCTGATTGATATGTGGGGTTTAAGGTCCCAAAATCACCATTTGATTATGAGAGACGCCGTAGTGGAGGGCTCCGGAAATTTTGACTACCTGGGGTTCTTTAACGTGCGCCCAAATCAAACAAGCATACATTTCCGCCTCCATCGGAAATACAGCCACCGCAGCCGGGATTCGATCCTGCGACCTGCGGGTCATGAAAAAACAACTCTGATGCCAGCTCGTTGTGCTACCCTTTTTATACAAAGTGACACATGATCGCTGTTTCTGAAAATGAATTCTTTTCTTGAACACTAGTCATTTCGATTAGCTGTTCAGGTCTCTTAAAATACCTTCGGCTATGGAACACAGTACGTTATCTGGGTAGCCTGCGTTACGCAGTCTGCGCACCTGTGACTCAGGGGTAGCACACAATGCGTAATGGCAAGATCGCGTCAAAGCCACCCCTAGACAAGATTTTGCAATCGCTCACTTGACAAGGCTAAAATCTAACCCCATCCGCAGCGCCCACCAATATTGCTCAAGTTTCAGGGTTCATATTTGTGCGATTGTCGTTTGAAAAGCAATTATTGTGCATATCTGAGGCACAAGAACAACATGTCAATATTCTGTATGCAGCCCCGCCGCGGTGGTCTAGTGGCTAAGGTACTCGGCTGCTGACCCGCAGGTTGCGGGATCAAATCCCGGCTGTGGCGGCTGCATTTCCGATGGAGGTGGAAATGTTGTAGGCCCGTGTGCTCAGATTTGGGCGCACGTTAAAGAACCCCAGGTGGTCGAAATTTTCGGAGCCCTCCACTACGGCGTCTCTCATAATCATATAGTGGTTTTGGGACGTTAAACCCCACAAATCAATCAATCAATCAATCAATCAATATTCTGTATGCACTCAAACCTCGTTAAAATAAAGTTGAAGGGGAGCCACAATTATTTCGTTATATCGATTATAACAGTTTGTGGCAATGTATGCTCAGATGGGCGCACACCTATAAGCAAGCAAAGAAGGAAATCGCCTCGCAGCCCCATGTACCACAACGGGACCACGAGTGCGACGGAAAATAAACACAGTCATATCTCATTAATTCGAACACGCTTCATTCAAACTTCCCGTTAATTCGAACTTGCGCTGTGATCCAGTCAAAGCTATGTGTATTCCAATGGGCGAAAACGCACTGTAGTTAGAACACACAAGCACTTGCGACGGTTAATTGGAACATACCGCGCTCCGAAAATGCTCTCAGCCGCATGCCCAATCCCGCGGCAGCATCTCTCAACGCTGCGCGTGAAGAAGGAAAAAAAGAAAAGACTGTGGCGAATTGTTTGCTCTCTCTCAAATGCCGATCTGCGCCGCGCCTGTGCCACACTTCTCCCTTTTCCATCTCTGCGCGTAGAGACCCTTCTCCCTTCAAGGTCGCGCACGGAAAGAAAGGAAAAAAGAAAGCTGTCGCAGAGAGTCCTTTCTCGGTGTAGAGGGTAGCAGCAGAGACACAGTCGTTACCGTCGTCTTTAGAGAGTGTCGACGCTAGACTTAGCTGCGCGTTACTATGCTTTGCAAATTACGTACGAAATTGGTAATTCGCTGCAAGGCAAACGTGTGCAGACGCGCATCACCGATTACTTCAATTATTGATGGACGTCCTCTGATTTGTGAATAAATGTTAGTCTTCTGAAGCTTCCCCATCGTGTGCTCTTATGAGAGGGAAATCGCTTCGCACCGCGGCGCCGCTGCTCGGTCATGTGACCCACTGAGCGCTTCTTCAATCCTCTTCCCTGGCCTGTGAAAAGGAGGGATCTCTCGGCCGCGCGTGGCGGGGCTGTAAGGTCGGCACGAGAGCCGCGCCAAACGAACCTCAAACTCCGCAGAAAACAATATACTTTGCACACTACGGTCGGTTTTTTTTATAGACTATTTGATAGATTAATTTAATTTGTTATATTCATTTACCAGTCAATTTTACTTCGTTACAATGAAGTTTAAAATGCATGGTTCTTAATGTAGCTTTCAAGGGGAATTACATTTATTTCATTATATCCACTATTTTGTTATATGCCGTTATGTTATTACAAGGTTTGAGTGTGTATCTCTTTATGCTAGAAGAGGCATACATAAGTAATTCTAAGGACCTTAGCGCTTATCACACTGCGCTGACAATGCAACGCTTGCATGCAAAGACAAGCGTTTCCTACACTTTGCTAAGACTAAGATCCCTAGATGAAACTTCTTTCATCTAGGGACCTTAGCTAAGACGACACGGTGGTGGCACCTATCCGTTTCATTGCGTTCTACGCCTTATCGCCTCCGAGACGAGCGTGCACGCTGGGCACTTTGTTTTTCAAGATAACTGTCAGATAGGGCACATGTCTCACGTGTGATGTGCCTCGATGCGCTCGTTCGCCTCGGTCACATGCATCGAGGCACTCTAATGCAGCGCCTCCAGAACACCATTCACCGATTTCGTTGCGCAGAACATGAAATAAACGTTTTGTTCACTCTCTCCAGGCGCAAAACTATCGTCTTTCGACGACATTTGCAGTAAAACATGCAGATACGGGGCCAATTTTTATGTGAGTCTATCCCATATGTTCTGCCAATAACCCCTGAGCTTTCGTTTTAGAAAAGGTTACATGACAAGTGCAGGGATTGGTATTGATGCGTTAGCAGCATCGTCGCTGGCGGATGCAGCCAGCTGGTCTGCCAAAATGTTTCCATGTATCTCACGGTGCCCTGGCACCTAGAAGACTACAACATGCTGTTTGGATGAGTAGACTGTATATAACAGTGAATAAAAGGACACAAGAACTGGGTTTTCATGTTATTTAAGAGGTTACAAGGCTTTCACAACAATTAAAGAATCTGTGAATATTACTGCTTTTTGTAGTTTTATATGTGCAATTCGTTAACAGCCAAAAGTATCGCATAGGCTTCTCTTGTAAAAATGCTTGCATCAGGATGCAGGACGCCAGTATCTGAGAAGGATGGGCCAATGGCTGCGTACGAAACAGAAGTGTTAGACTTCGAGGCATCTGTAAAGAACTCTGTACGTGTGTACTTTTGTTGTAGTTCTAGGAAGTATGTGCGGATATGTGCAATGGTTGCGTGCTTTGTAATCTCTGAAAAAGACACATCATAATCTATCGATTGCTACCGCCATGGTGGCAGACATGGTGCGGGAGCCATCAAACGATGTTCGAGTAACACACCGGTTTCCTCAGAAAGGCCCCTTACATGAAGTGAATAGGGTTGTCTCAAAGATGGCTGGTTTTCAAACAGAAGTAGACATATCATCAATTGTGAAGGGTGGTCCATGCCTGCCTTCACTCTGAGATAATATAGAAAAGACATGTAGCAACTCTGTAGGTGGAGTGACCATTCATTCGATTCCATGTACAGGCTTTCAACGGGGCTGGTGCGAAAGGCACCCCTAGAGAGGCGAATGCCTAAGTGGTGAATAGGTCAAGCATCTTTAGGGCGGTAAGTGTCGTGGACTGATAGGTTATTGCGCCATAATCCAGGCGAGTGTGTACAAGGCTCTTATACAAGTTCATGAGACACTTCTTGTCGGTCCCCCACGTAGTGCGTGACAACAGTTGTAAAACATTCATGGCTCTGATGCACTTGTTTTTTAGATACTTGATGTGTGGTACAAAGGTTAGCTTGGTGTCCAAAATTAGGCCTAGGAATTTGTATTTGGCAAAAAGGGGGCAGACTGGTCTTAGACATGGTTTTGTTTATTTATTCAGTGATCTTGACCAAACTACACATGGTTATGCAGTCTTTTCTGCTGGTTTCAAATATTTAATTAGTTTTCCTGAAACTCATCTTGTTCCTGAGATAACTTAAGTTCACCCCTATTGTTTGAGGCCACCATAGAAAAAAAAGTGCTAAATTGAAAGTGATCTTTAAGATATGCCAACATAGACTAATGACTATAGATTGAAAGTATGCAAGAGTTTGTTGTTTTTAAGCCTTTCTTGGTTATTTTACAGCAAAACGAACTATCCATTTTGAAAAGCAGTTGGAATTGTGTTACAATTTTGATGAGTAATTATTTAAAAGGCTTGTGCTCTAAAGTCTGCTCGCATATTTGCATTCTACACATATACACGCTTCCATTGCAAGAAGAATTATTGTTGTACTTACCCTAGCTGCAGAGATATCGAGGCCTCAAAATTGAACAGTCGTAAATTCACTTTTTTGAGAAAAATGAAAAAAACTGAAAACACACAGCTTCTTCCAAAAGCAACAATCATGGTACACGTTCTGCAATCCTCATAAAGGTGCTTATAAATTCGTAACAGAGCCTCTAACACAGGTGCTGGCAAATTATAAAGAAGCCTCGAAGTTGGTCCCCCTTTTTTTGCAGGTTCTGCATGTTAACAGCACCAAGAATTTGGACAGTTAGAATGACATTACAAAAGAATTACCACTTCCTGGTGTGTGAAAATTTACAGAAAGATAAAAAAATTCTTGCAAAAACCAAATATGTCAATTTTAAAAAATGAACTTTTTTGTCACTTTTTGGTCCCAAAGACCAGTCTGCCCCTTAACAGACAGGCGTTGACCCAGCAATTGAATGTCAGGGTCAGAATGAGTGCCTCTCTTTCTGGAGAATGAGACACACATGCTTATTTTGGGGTTCAATTTGGATCCGTTTCCCTCTGCTCATTTGGAGACCTTGTTCAAGCCAAGCTGAACTTGCCGCTCACAGATTGCCAGGTTACAAGACTTAAACCCAAGCTGGACGTCATCGACATATGTGCAGTAAAACATATTTTGTGGGATGCAAAGACGCAACGAATTCATTTTGACAATAAAAAGAGTACAATTAGGTTCACCATCTTGCGGTACTCCTGCTTTTTTTGACAAATTTTTGGGAAAGAACGCTGCCCACTCTGACACGAAATGTTCGATTGGAGAAGTAGCTTTCAATAATAGTAAACATCCTGCCACGCACACTAAGATGGGACAGGTCTCTTAATATTCCAAATCTCCATGTCGTATCATAGGTTTTTTCGACATCGAGGGACACAGAAAGAAAGTATCGTTGGTGAACGAAGGCGTCTCGGATCTGTGCCTTGATACGCACCAGGTGGTCGGTGGTGGATCTACCCACTCGAAACCCGCATTGGTATGGGTCGAGCAGATTGTTTGTTTCAAGGTAATGTACAAGTCGGCAGTTTATCATTTTCTCGAAAAGTTTACACATGCAACTTGTAAGAGCGATTGGCCTGTAACTACTAACAGAAGATGGATCCTTGATTAGCATTAAATAGGAATAATAATGGCTTCCTTCCAGGGAGAGGGGATTTCACCGTAAAACCAGATAGCGTTGTACAGGAAAAGCAGGGTTCTTTGTGTTTCAGAAGGCAGTTGTTTTAATATTTACTATACTATACGATCTGAACCTAGGGCAGATTTATTGCAGAAATATACGAGGTTCTTGTAACTCGGCAAAAAGAAAGGGTTATTGTACGACTAATGTTTAGAGGAATTTCACTGAAGTTTTTTTCTTTTCGATTTTTGTTTTGTGTCATTGAAAAGCTGCAGTATAATGTGACGAGCTGGGACACCACTTCAAAGTGGGCACCGAGAAAGTTCGCCTGGTCTTCCAAGGTGTCTCCTTGTGTGTCTACACAAGGAGAAGATGTCTGTCACCCTGCTTGCTACCTTGCAAACTATGTTCGAGACATTAGTTTCTTGCGTATATGAAGTGATGCCTGATAAAAACTTAGGCCAACTTTCTCTCCTAGCCTGCCGGCGCGTTCTCCTGCCTTGAGTTTCTTAAAGCTTTCAAGACACTGCTGTCCGAGAGTCCCGAAGCAACTTCCACGCTTTGCTTTGTTTGCATGCATTATGACAGTCAGTGTTCTACCATGGGACACGTCGCTTGCCAGGCAGTCCCAATGTTTGCGGGATGAATTTCATAGCAGTGTCTGTCAGAAAGGCTGAAAAGTATTGCACAGCTGCATCTATGCCTAAGCCAGATAAATCAGTCCAACTTAAACAAGTAATCTTTGAAAACTGTTCACAATCAGCTTTGTCAGTGATCCATTTGGAGACCTGTGGGCGATATTCACTTGATATGGGTGTGCTTAGCGTTACCGGAAAGTGGTCACTTCCATAAGGATTATTGGTGATGTTCCATGTCAGTAAAAGAAGGAGGAATAGAGAGACAATACTGGGGTCTATTGACGAGTAGGTATTGTTGGCGAGGCAGTAGTATGTGGGCTCTTTCCAATTTAGAAGACACGCGCCAGAAGTAAAAAGAAACCGTTCAATCAGGAGACTTCGAGCATCACAGCGAACGTCACCCAATAGATTGCTATGTACATTGAAATCTTCAAGAAGAATATAAGCTTCTGGAAGTTTATCTACAGTAAAAGCTCATTTATTCAATCTCATTAACTCAGAAATTTGGTTAACTCAGACACGTGGCACGGTCTCAGCGAAACTGCGTATATTTTAATGATGTCAAATGCTCATTGAATCTGAGGGATTCAGACGCGCACCGGTTAACTCGAACGATTCCAGAGAGTGCTATCGGGGTTTCCTGCTTTCGGATACCCATTCCGGTTACCCCACCGCCGTAACTGACGGCGGCACCGAAGTTTCAGAGAAACCGAAACTGAACGACCAGCAGCAGAATAAATCATGATGACAGTGCATGAGCGGGGAAGTGGCCAAGTGGTGCTAGTAACCACCCAGCGGCAGCGCTTGGTCCGCTGGTGCATCCAGTGTCTGCGAAATGCACCACACATGGTGCCGCGGGGGACAGTTTGCGCAGCCGCCACTACCCCAGTTGCCCGCGACGCCTACGCTGCAGATTTTTTTGTAGTGACTTAGCGCACAGCGTGTGCAGCTCGGGTATATCAAAAAAGTTGGGCGAGTTGGCGCTTTCACATAGAAACCGTCGTTACATTCTCAGGCTGTGTTTGTGTCTGTTGATGATGGCGTGGCCATTGCTGGTTTGCCGACTGATGATGACATATTATCGGAAGTGCTTGAAGAAGATCAGAATCACTGTTCTGATGATGACATTCAAGATGAGCCGACCTGACATCGCACCGTGCAGGAGGCCGTCGAAGCTCTGTCTTCGCGGAGTTCTGCATCAGTTCTCACAACAGCGAGCGTGCACACCACCACCACATGGGGTTTAAAAAAATTGTTCTAGCACTAATTCCGATGACGAGTGGGACTAAGTTGACGCAGCTTTTCATAAATTAAAGGTTTGTCTGTGCCGAGTACATTTTCCATTGTTTTGATGGTTCATTCAATAATCTGGAATTCGGTTAACTTGGACGTTTTCATAGGTCCCATGAGATCCGGGTTAACGAGCGCTAACTGTATTAGGGACTGGAATTCCCGTCTTTCAAGATGATGGTGTGGAGGTACGTAGATAGAGCAGATTGTGACGAGTTTGTTCAGAAGAACTACTTGAATAGCCACTGCTTCAAGAAATGTTTTGACTGGTAGATGAGTACATGCAATCCCTTGATTGGCTATAATGGCCACACCACTAGATGACGCGACGGCTTGCTTCATTTCTGTCCTTTCAAAAAATAATATACTGGCGTAGAAAATTAAAGATCTTAGGTTTTAGGTGTGTTTCTTGTACACACAGCACATTTGGTGAACGTTTATGTAAAAGTTATTGAACATTGTCGAGGTTTCTCAGGAGTCCTCTGACGTTCCACTGTAAAATTTGTGTCTCCATTTTTAATACAGGTACTTAAGGGGGCAGACTGGTCTTTGGAACCAAAAAATGACAAAAAAATTAATTTTTTAAAATTGACATATTTGATTTCTGCAAGTATTTTTCTATCTCTCTGGCAATTTCGACACACCAGGAAGTGGTAATTTTTTTGTAATGTCATTCTAACTGTCCATATGCTTGATGCTGTTAACATGCAGAACCTGCAAAAAAATGGGAAACCGACTTCAAGACTTCTTTATAATTTGCTGGGACCTATTTAGAAGCTCTGCAATGAATTTATCAGCACCGTTATGAGGATCGCAAAACATGCACAACGTGATTGTTGCCTTTTGAAGAAGCTGTGTGTTTCTAGTTTTTTCAATTTTTCTCAAAAAAGTCAATTTACGACTGTTCAACTTTGAGGCCTATATATCTCTGCAGCTAAAGCAGGTACAACAATATTTCTTGTTGCAATGGAAACCTGTATGTGTGTGGAATGAAAGTATGAGAGCAGGATTTAGAGCACAAGCCTTTTTAATTACTCATAAAAATTGTAACACAATTCCCACTGCTTTTGAAAATTAATAATTAATTTTGCTGTAAAATAACCAAGAAAGGCGAAAAAACTCTTGCATACTTTCAATCTATAGTCATTAGTCTATGTTGGCATATCTTAAATATTGCCACCTAGAGTTGTGAGCCGAAAAGGGCAAAGAGAACGAAGAAGTGTGGGTTAACGCTTTGTTTGAAGATACATGCTCGTGTTTTTCTGCCCTGCTGTTCCTGTCTTGTCTTTACGGCTCTTGGTGCATGACAAGTGGTGGAGGTGCCGGGTAATTTATGCACCGTACCCATCCACACAGCAAGAACTTCAGCGTCGTACCGGTGGTCACGCCTGTGCATCGCGTCAGCAGAATAATCCGAGGGCGATCCCCTGAGTTTGGACTGCTCTCTAACAACATGGCAGCTCCGACCAGCCCTACCGACACCAATCCAATCGGTACGAACGGCACAACGCCGCTTCATTGCACCTTACTCACACCGTGAATGCCAAACCCCTTTTATAGCACTGCACTTCAGGATGTCAAAGATTGGCTAGTTCATTACGAGTTCGTTGCCGTGTACAACCAGTGGGACGACGCAGACAAACTGCGGCACGCCTATTCCAGCCTTTTGGACGGCGCACGTATATGGTATGAGAACCGGGCAGGTATTCTTACATGATGGGAAGACTTCAAACGCCGACTTCTTGGGACATCTGCCAGCCCTGACCGTAGGGAGAGAGATGAGCGCGATCTGCAGTCCTGCATACAACTGCCGAACGAAGGGGTTGCGATGTATGTCGAGGACATGACGCGTCTTTTCCACCGAGCTGACCCCGGCGTGCCAGAAGAAAAGAAGGTACGGTGCCTCATGCGCAGGGTGAAAGAGCAGCTTTTCGGTGGGCTTGTGCGCAGTCCACCCAAGACTGTGTCAGAATTTCTCACAGAAGCCGTCACCATCGAAAGCACTCTTAGGCACCGGGCCCCGTCATACGAACGGCCTGTCATCGCTTTAACTATGGACTACTTGGGTGCTTTCGGTGGCCAAGTGGATTTCTTCCCCGAGCTCATATGCTCAGTCATCCACGAAGAACTCCAGAAGCTGTCAGTGCCCTCGCAGCCCACTATCTCCTCATTGTCCAGCGTTGTTCGAGATAAAGTCTAGCACACCTTAAGAAAACGGCCTATCATGCGGGATTATCAACCACCCAGTGACTTGCATCCCACCATGGCCCCAGCCATGCTGCAGACGGTCCAAGCGGTGCCATATTACAGCGCACCTCCCCTGATCTCGCAGTAATCAGATGTCTGGCGTGCGCCAGATCGGCGTCCTCTCTGCTTCCACTGTGGCGAAGCTGGGCATCTGTACCGACATAGTTTTTACCGACAACTTGGACTACGCGAATTTTCGACGAACTCACTGCCACCCAGGTTCGGTCAGCGGCCCCCTGAAATTGAAGAGTATGTGGCTCAGCAGCGCCCCATACCTCTTTCTCCTCCAGCGAGGAGAAAAAAAGAAAGCACGAAAGAAACAACAAGTAAACAAGAACACTCAAATGAAAATCAGCAGCAGCAACTGGGCGGAGCAGACTTTCCTGCAAGCACCGGCTGTAAAGAAGTTAGCTAACTGAGACAGTAAAAATGAAAGCTTTCGGTTGCGCAAATAAGCCCGCCGTCCGGCGCGAAATCACTCAGATGACTGCTTCCTCAGATTATACTGGTGCGTGGTCCAAATGCGGTCCCGCCGCGCCATGTGTGCGCCGTTGCTCGCACGAAGAGCCACTGGGCGCTGGCGCAGGCTCGTCAGACCTCGATGCAAAGGCTTTCAGGTCTGCGATGTGGGCACCGCTGAATTTTCTCGAAAGCGGGTCTTTCAGCAAGTACACGAGCGGAGCCCAAGCTTTCTCCACTCGGTACGAACCCAGCCATTTAGGAGCGAGCGAAGCTGAGAAACTCTTGCTCGCGTCGCTAAGAGCGTGGTAGCGCTTCAGGACAAGGTCACCTATGTTAAATGAAAGATGGCGATGTTTTTGGTCGTACTGGGCTTTTTCTCGGCCCTGGCCGATGCCAAACTCTGCCTCGCTCTACTAAGAACTCGACAAAGACTGTCCCGAAGTGTGGAAGCATAAGCAGAACAGTCTGCCGGTTCTTCCTCCTCACCGAGCTGGCATTGCATGACACTGGTCATCAGATTGCATGACGGCTGATATTTCTACTGAATCAAACGCCTTCTCGTAATCTATGAAGGCCATGTAGAGTGGTTGGTTATACTCTGAGCATTTCTCTATTACCTGATTGATAGTATGAATGTGGTCAATTGTTGAGTAGCCTGTTCGGAATCCTGCTTGTTCCTTTGGTTGATTGAATTCTAATGTTTTCTTTACTCTGTTAGCAATTACCTTTGTAAATAGCTTGTATACTACAGAGAGCAAGCTGATCGGCCTGTAATTCTTCAAGTCCTTGTCATCTCCTTTCTTATGTATTAAGATGATGTTAGCGTTCTTCCAAGACTCTGGTACTCTTCCCGTCAGGAGACACCTCGTAAACAGGGTGGCTAGTTTTTCTAACACAATCTGTCCTCCATCTTTCAGCAGATCTGATGTTACCTGATCCTCACCAGCAGCTTTGCCTCTTTGCATCCTCTCCAAAGCTTTTCTGACTTCTTCTATCATTACTGGTGGGGTGTAATCTGGGTTACTGCTAGTTCTTATAGTATTAAAGTCGTGGTTGTCTCGGCTACTGTACAGATCTCTGTAAAACTCCTCCGCTATTTTAACTATCTTATTCATATTGGTAGTTATTTTGCCTTCTTTGTCCCTTAGTGCATACATCCGACTTTTGCCTACCCAAGTTTCCTCTTCAATGCTTTGACACTTCCTCCGTTTTTCAGAGCGTGTTCAATTCTCTCCATGTTATACCTTCTTACATCGCATACCTTACGTCTATTAATCAACTTCGAAAGCTCTGCCAGTTCTATTTTGTCTGTTGTACTTGAAACTTTCATGATTTGACGCTTCTTAATTAGGTTCTTCGTTTCCTGGGAAAGCTTGCCAGTGTCCTGTCTTACTACCCTGCCTCCAACTTCCACTGCACACTCCGTAATGATACTCGTCAGATTATCATTCATTGTATCTACGCTAAGGTTGGTTTCCTCACTAAGAGCCGAGTACCTGTTCTGCAGAGACACTCTGAATTCCTGTACTTTCCCTCTCAATGCTAGCTGATTGATTGGCTTCTTGCGTATCAGTTTCTATCGTTCCTTCTTCAAGTCTAGGCGAATTCGAGACCGTACCATTCTATGGTCACTGCATCGTACCTTGCCAATCACTTCCACATCCTGCACGATTCCAGGGTGTGCACTCATTATAAAGTCTAGCCGTCGTGCAAACACTGCAGAATCAGGGCGTAGATAAAGTATATATAAACATTCGGGAAGAAATCTACAGGGGATCAACTGCTACCATAGTGCTTCACAAAGAAAGCAACAGAATACCAATCAAGAAGGGTGTAAGGCAGGGGGACACAATTTCCCCAATGCTATTTACCGCGTGCTTACAGGAGGTTTTCAGAAGCCTAGAATGAGAACAGTTAGGGATAAGAGTCAATGAAGAATACCTTAGTAACCTGCGCTTCGCCGATGACATTGCATTGCTGAGTAACTCAGGGGACGAATTGCAACTCATGATTACGGAGTTAGACAAGGAGAGCAGAAAGGTGGGTCTTAAAATTAATCTGCAGAAAACCAAAGTAATGTACAACAACCTCGGAAAGGAGCAGCGCTTCGAGATAGGTAATAGTGCATTTCAAGTTGTAAAAGACTATGTCTACTTAGGGCAGGTAGTAACCTCAGAGCCTAACCACGAGATTGAAGTAACTAGAAGAATAAGAATGGGGTGGAGCACATTCGGCAAGCACTCTCAAATTATGACAGGTAGATTGCCACTATCCCTCAAGAGGAAGGTATATAACAGCTGTTAGCTACGGAGCAGAAACCTGGAGACTTACAAAGAGGGTTCAGCTTAAATTGAGGACGACGCAGCGAGCAATGGAAAAAAAAATGGTGGGTGTAACCTTAAAAGACAAGAAAAGAGCAGAGTGGATTAGGGAACAAACGGGAGTTAAGGATATCATAGCTGAAATCAAGAAGAAGAAATGGACATGGGCAGGGCATGTAGCGCGTAGACAGGATAACCGCTGGTCATTAAGGGTAACTGACTGGATTCCCAGAGAAGGGAAGCGGGTTAGGGGGAGAAAGAAAATTAGGTGGGCAGATGAGATTAAGAAGTTTGCGGGTATAAATTGGCAGCAGCAAGCACAGGACCGGGTTAACTGGCGGAACATGGGAGAGGCCTTTGTCCTGCAGTGGACGTAGTCAGGCTGATGATGATGATGATGATGGTCATCAGATTTACCAACTCCCTTCCGAAGTTAAAGAAAGCGGGAGAGAAACCAGTAGAGCAACTCCCGGAGGTTCGGATTGCAAACGCGAGTTCACTCAAATGGTCTGCCCAGTCCTTTTCACTTGCAAAGGCCGCCAACATCGGTTTAAGCGTACAATTGGTTTGCTCCGTCAAATTGGACTGGGGATGGTAGGGCGAAGTGGTGCAGTGATCTATTCCTAGGAAATGGCATGTATCACCAAACACCCGAGCAGTGAAATACGATGTGTTGTCCGTGATCAATTTTTTCAGAAAGCTGAACCAACAAAACACTTTCTGTAGCCTCTCTAGCACCGCTCGTGCTGTACTTTCTGTAGCAGAGACAACTCCACCCCCTTGAAAAAATGATCAACGACTACCGTCAGATTTATGAACCCCCGCTTACTCCTGGGGAAAGGCCCCATCAGATAGCAGGTGGCTACATGCCACAGACGCTCACTGACAATCGGTTTCATCAAGCCGGGCGGCTTGCCGCCCCTTCATTTCACCGCTTGACAGACGTGGCAGGAACGGCAATAGTGAAAAATGTCACGCGTCATGCCAAGCCAAGTCACAGCCTTGCTCAGTTTCGCAAAAACTTTGGAGACACTCAGGTGACCAACCATGGGCACGTCGTGAGAGGCTCGCAACAGTGCGCCTCTCAGACTTTTGGGCACAACCACCTTAAACAGATCCACCTTAAACAGATTACTCCTCATCAATGGCTATGTATTTCAGCAGGAGTCCATCATGGTCCAGCAAGTATGTATCTGAGGGTGACCCAGCGACACACGCCGGTTCCCGTCCCCCTGCGCCCGCCGCACTACCAGCAGCATCTCGGCGCTCCGTCTCCCTGAGACCGTCGCTCAACTCGCAACAAAACGGGTCATCTTGCTGAGCCTTCAATAACTCTTGTCTGCTGAAAGCGATTCCCATTCTTTCAAAGGGGAGTCTGGTATCATTCCCACTCAGGACTATAGCCATCGCATCCGCTCGTGTTGGCGTCATGGGTTCGCTTCCCTTTCGCTCCCCTTTCGCCCGCTTCGCGGCGCGCTGCTTGGCTGGCCTGCGGAAAGGGTTTGCTCGTCGGCGCGCTCACCTTTTTCTCCGCTCGGCGGCTCCGTCGTCGTTTCGCCCGCGTCGCTAGCTTGTGCAAAGGCACCGCTAGCCATTGTCGAACCGAGATCCAAGCTCCCGGTAGACACTGGGCACGAGATAGCGCATCAGCTACCACGTTAATGCTCCCCTACCAATACTACACTGAAAAGTCATAATGCTGTATTAGGAGAGCCCAGCCCGCTAGCCTGCCTGCAGGCTCATGGAGCCGCATCAGCCCATCAAGGTAGACATCAATTTTGTCCCATCAAGGTAGACATCAAACTTCCGCAGTGCAAACACGAATGCGAGACACTCCCTCTCGGTCACAAAATAATTCCTTTCTGCGGGTATCAACGAGCGGCAGGCAAAGGCCAACGGCTGCAAAGCACCATCGTATTCCTGTAGGAGAACTGCTCCTAATCCCAGATCGCTTGCGTCAGTCAGGACAACAAACGGTCTGGTCAGGTCGGGGAGCTTGAGCTGCGTTGTCTCTGCAACGGCGCTAGACAGACGGCAAAACGCCTCTTGCTGCTCAGGTCCCCATCGCCACTCAGCTGACTTACCCAAGAGCATGGTGAAGGGTGCCTGCACTCGGGCACAGGACGGAATGAACGACCGGTAAAAATTGGCCATTCAGAGAAAGCGGGGCAAGCTGCATACGTCCTTGGGCGCGGGGAAATCGAGGATTGCTCGAAGTTTCTCCCGATCTGGCTCAATGGAGTCTTCGCCCAGCGTGAAGCCAAGTAACTCAACTCTGGTTTGGGCTAGTTGGGCCTTCGCGGGATTTAATGTCATCCCGGTGGCCCCACCCTCTCGAGCACATCGGCAATGTGGGCCAAGTGCTCTTCGAAGGTTCGTGAATACCGTATATACTCGCACAATGATCGCACTTTTTTTTTCAAAAAAATTGACTCCAACTTCAAGATGCGATCATTACGCGGGGTAAATTTTCCGTGAAAAAATATTCTGAGCACCGGAAACGCAAAAAAGTCGCTAATCAGAATTCTTACGGTAGCCATCATGAACACAACCGAAAATAAAAGTAAATTAAGGCTTACCTTTGTAATAATATGCACGCATTATGCAGGAGCTACATGCACGGCACACTGCCCTTTTATTTTTTACCTCTCTGACCCCCTAATGTTTATTCAGACTCCAAAGCATTACTGGCCTCAGTGTTGTCGCCGCAAGATTCCCTGTCGGAACCGGCAGTGTCTTCGCTATCCCACAGAGGGTCATCGTCCGTTCCGTCGAGCGCGTTGGAAATGCCAGCGACAGTCCATTCCATCGCATGAAGCGTGTCGTCCAGCCGGAACTAGCGCAGAAGTCCTTTGTGGCTATTCCCAGCCTCCGGAAAACTGTGCACGCCTGCGTCCGTATCATGTCTAATGACACTGCATAACCATCATTGCGCATGTCCTTGGTATTCGAGGACTGCTTTTTCAATGTCAGGGAACTTGCCAGATTTGGGACCGCGGAAAGCCCATCGCGTGCTGTTAGTAGCCACGAGCATGTCGCGCTTTTTTTTCCCAATATCCGATCCGGATTTCGTCGATGCCGAAATGTCTGCCGGCAGTGCGATTGCCGTACTCTAGCGCGTAGTCAAGCGCCTTCAGCTTGAACGCGGTAGTAAAGCTCGCATACCACCCCATGGTGAAACAGCGCTTCAACAGACGATCACAAAGCACACACACAAAAAAATGTGGTCTCAGCAAAAAAAAAAAAAAAAACATTGCTGCATGATGAACACAGGTCGACCAACAGGCGGCCGCCACTTTAACAGTGCGGGATGTCAAAACAAACGTGGTGGCTGACGGAGCGAAGCACTCCGTGGAGCGAAGCTGTAGAAAACAGATTGAAGATGGAGCTCGGAGGCGAGGAAGAAGAAGTAGCCAGGGGCACGCTCTGCATTTTTTTTTTATATTCCTGTTCTGTCAACAATAAACCGAAGACGTATCAGTCCTGCGGTCTCTCTGGTCCTTCTGAAACATGGTGCCGTGACCGGGAGTGATCTGAAGACAGACGCACAGACTTCAACCCCCTTCGCAACAACGGGTTGAAAAACAAAGCAGCGGCGTCTGGCTCAAGGACGAACCGTCGAGAGAAGGACCACGACCGACGACTGTTTCAGACGCACATAAAAAGGCAAGAGCTCTTTCAACACGTTTTAGGCATGAATAAAGAGGTCCTATCAAAGAAGCGGAAGACGCTTCGAGCAAATGTGACGACGCTTACGAGCGAAATCGATAAGAAGATAGAAGAAGACGCCGATCGAGCGCAACTTATGACGCTTCTGAACCAGATGAAGAGCGTGTCACAGACGCTAAGACAAGTTAACGAACAGATAGAACCGTTCATTGAAGAAGACGACGCGGAGGCAGAATTTGAAAGAGTTTTGCATTATGAGATGAAGATCGTCGCTGCAACGACAAAAATTGAGGAGCAATTACGCGAGTTAGAACAAGCGACGCAACCGACTACGAGAATAGTCACAGAACAGGCGAGTTCAGTGCAAGGTACTGACCAAATCTCGGAGACGCAAGAGCTTGTTAAGTTGCCACGTCTTGAGATGATCAAGTTTGATGGGAAAAAAACAGCATGGCCAAGGTTTTGGCATCAGTTCGAGACATCGGTGCATAACAGAGCGAACATGCCGAAGAATCAAAAATTTAATTACCTTCTGGCGTATCTGAGCGGGGAGGCTGCGTCCCTCATAGAAGGTTTGCAGTTTTCTGATCAGAATTACGAGCATGCAGTCGCTCTTTTGAAAGAAACCTTCGGACGAGAAGATAATTTAAAAGAGAGCTACATAAAAAAGCTTGCAAATTTGGAAGCAGTGAAGAGTCCTAAAGATGTAGATGGGTTGAAGAAACTCTGAAGATGAAGGAGTTAAAGAAAGGTGACAACAGACCGGCAACTACGGAATCGGACTCAGCGTCAAGAGACAGCACGAGCAGTTTGAAAGAAATTATGGAGTTTTTAAACATATATATACGCAGCAGAGAAGAAACTCGAGAGGAAAATTACGACGTTACCCAGTCACCGCACAGTATGAGGCGGACTAGAACATCTGCGCTTCAAAGCACCTCGATGAAAAAATGCATCTTCTGTGAGATGACTGGACACTACACGGAAGATTGCAGAAGAAGCATTAGTATGCAACAGAAAAAGAAGCCTTGCAACGGGAACGAAGGTGCTTCAGGTGCACCAGACCTCACCACACGGCGAAGATATGCCGCGCTAACGTACGCTGCAAAACATGCAAGAGAAGGCACGCGACATCCATGTGTCGACCACGTACGCCTGCAGGAAAGTCGGCACAGCAGCAAAGCGGTAATGATGTTGAGAAAGTGTGTAAAAGCGCGCAACCTGACCGCTTGGACACCAGCAAGTCCTGCAACATGCACGCACAGCAGTCTGATGAACACAAGTGCATACTACTGCAGACAGCCTTTTCATGGACGGAGGGAGAAGACAGCGGGTGCTACGCACGGATTCTGCTGGACAACGGGAGTCAGAGGACATTCATCCTCAAAAGATTGGCAAGAAAACTAGCGTGCAAGGTAAAAAGATCCGAAAGGATTACTGTAGGATCATTTGGAGGAGGAGAGATGGAACTAGACATGAAAGTCGTCGAGGTCAGCGTAAGGAAGGATCCCACATCGGAGCCAGTCACGATTGAGGCACTGGAGATAGAAGTTATATCCTGTGACGTCCAACCATCGCCACCGTTGACAATACATGAAAGAGCAAGATCGATGGGAATTTGTTTGGCTGATGACAACCAGAAGACGGACAAAGAAAGAAAAAATATGGAAACTTCTATATTAATTGGAGCAGATTATTACTGGACTGTTGTCACTGGTCGTATTTGCGAGATTCATCCAAAAGTAATGGCAATAGAAACAACATTGGGATGGACAGTCCAAGGTCCTGTAGGACTTCATTGTGTGCCGATGAAATCATCAATGGTTATGGTACTCAAGGTCAGTGCCAAGTCGGACACGACTGTGGACGAACTGCAGAGATTCTGGGACTTGGAAAACATGGGCATAAAGGAGAACCCAGCAACGAAGATGAACGATAAACATGTGCTAGACTACGTCCGACAAACAATGGAGTTCAAGGCAGGCAGATACCAAGTGCGGCTACCATGGAAGGAAAACGTGACATTGGATGACAACACCACCATTGCAGAGAAGAGGCTTATCCAGGTGACCAAAAAATTATGCAAGGATAAAGATGAACTCCTAGCCTATGACAAAGCTATTCGAGAGTACTTTGAGCAAGAAATAGCAGAAAACGTCGAAGAAGATGCTGGATCCGATATACAGAACAAATTTGTATACTACATGCCGCATCAAGCAGTAATTAAGAAGGACCGAACAACGACAAAAATACGGATCGTCTTTGACGCATCGTCAAGCCAGAATCCAGGTGAATCCTTAAATGACAACTTGGAAAAGGGGCCAAACCTAAACCCTGACATCACAAGTTTGCTGATGAACTTTCGACATCACAAGATCGCTATGTCAGCCGACGTGGAAAAAGCATTCTTGGAGATCAAGATACATGAAAATGACCGAGACGCACTGCGATTCATGTGGTGGGAAAGAATACCCAGCCAAGATATGCCAACCCCGAAGATAAAAACGTGAAGGATGACGAGGGTTACTTTCGGAACTACACCAAGTAGCTTTCTTCTAGCGGCCACGATTCATCGACATTTGGATAAATTCGAAGAAAAATATCTTGCAGTTGTGGCGCAACTCCGGAAAGGAATCTACGTCGATGACGTTTTACTAGGAGCCGACGAATACTCGACATCGACAAAGATATACAAAGAAACACGAGATATTTTTCGCTATGCGGGAATGAATTTAAGAAAATGGATTTCAAATGACGCCGAGCTAAGAAAACTCTTTGATGAAGAAAGAGAGGATCTGGATCGAGGGATAAGAAAAGAGGGACAAATCAAGATTTTGGGACTGAAATGGAATTTCGTAGACGACGTGTTGAGCTTTCCCGACACTACATGGCGAAATGACAAGGACATGAGACAACTCTCAGAAAGACAGGTTTTGCAGGACACGGCAAAGCTATATGACCCTTTATGTTTTTTGACACCATTTTCAGTCAGAGCAAAAATATTGTTGCAAAAAATTTGGATGAATAAACTGAAATGGGATGACCCGTTACCAAGCCAGCATAGATCAGCTTGGAAGGACTGGTCGGAGGAGCTTCAGCACTTAGATGACTTCAGCACTTAGATGACTTCACCGTTAACAGATGCTATGACAACAGGCAAGCTGAAGTGAAAGCATCGACTCTACACGTGTTCTCCGATGCGAGTCTAATGGCGTATGGAGCAGCAGCATACATTGTAACAGAATACTCCGATGGAAGCAATGAAGCCAATTTAATCATTGCAAAGGGTAGAGTCGCTCCAATCAAAAAGATCACACTAGCAAGATTGGAGTTGTTGGCGGCCACAATATCAGTCAGATTGGCCAGTCATATAACCGAGAATTTCATCAGGAAACTGAGGAGTGTGAAATTCTGGACTGACTCTCAAATTGTGTTATGCTGGATAAAGTCAAACAAGACGAAAGATCTGTTTGTTTGCAACCGCGCAGCAGAAATTAAGAGCAAGTCCAATGAGAGTCAATGGGGTTATGTTAAAAGTGATGAAAATCCTGCGGATTTGATGACAAGGGGGATAAAGATGAAACGTTTGCTGGACAGTGAATTATGGTGGAAAGGCCCCACGTGGATCAAGAATGAAAAACGAAGCCCTGATTATGACATCACGCAAGAATCGGACAGTGATGACAACAAAGACGAAGAAAAGACCGTGGCAAGCTTAACTACCACCACGAGTGAAGAAAAAATAATTGATGTGAGCAGGTTTGGATCATACAAGAAAGCGTTACGAGTTACCGCGTGGGTGATGCGTTATATAGGAAACCGACGAAAAGAAAGGAAAACAGGTTCGCTGACAGGAGAAGAATTGGACAAGGCAGAGTTTGTGTTGATAAAGCAGGAGCAGAAAGCGCTACAAAATGCAGTGACACGAATATATGACAACATGAATCTGTACGGCACGAACATCTTCGAAGATGATCAAGGTGTCTTGAGAGTAAAAGGGAGGCTTCAGTGGAGTGATTTGAGCTTTGACGAGAAGCATCCCATTATTTTACCAAGAGAAAGTCACTTTTCAGAACTCCTTGCCATGAACAAGCCGGGAGAAAACAGACTCGAAGAATACAGTTTGCTGAATTACTGGAGTGCAAGAAAACAGGCAATGATAACATGGTGGACCAGATGGAAAAAGGAGTACCTGAGGGAGCTTGATTGTGCCAGCAGAAAAACAGAGCGTCACGCAAATGTACAAGAAGGAGATGTACTTCTGTTTGGAGAAGCGCGAAAAAGAACTCTGTGGAAACTCTGCAAGGTCGAAAAGATTTTCCCAGGCAAGGATGGACTAGTGAGAACATGCTTGCTTCGTACACCTGAAGGAAAATTAGTCAAGAGGCCGATTCAACTGTTGTATTCGCTCGAAGGTTGCTTCGGTTGAACCTGGCCGGCGGGAAGATGTAGAAAACAGATTGAAGATGGGGCTCGGAGGCGAGGAAGAAGAAGTAGCCAGGGGCACGCTCTGCATTTTTTTTTATATTCCTGTTCTATCAACAATAAACCGAAGACGTATCAGTCCTGCGGTCTCTCTGGTCCTTCTGAAACAGAAGCCACCGCATTTTTTTTCTTCTTTGCGTCAGTTATGGAGGTTGTGAGTATGTCACGCGTGTCAAAACAGTTTCTTCCATCTAAATAAGGAATGCTTTCATTTAAATCAGTAAATTTACGGCATTAGCATAGTGATGCCTGCTTTCAGATCACAAAAACAATGATAAGCGCGTTCAGCTAGACTTGGCACATGACATGTCGATGCAACAAGTTCAGGATGCGATCATTACACGGGGGGAAAAAAGTGGAATTTAGACGACAAAATTTAGGGGTGTGATCATTATGCGAGTGCGATCATTACGCGAGTAAATATGGTAAATCTCGATGTCGTCGAGGTAGCACATGCAGTAAGACCACTTTGCTTCCCCGAGGGCGCGGTCCATGAGTCTCTGAAAAGTCGTAGGAGCATTGCAAAGACCAAAGGGCACACGAGTGAACTCAAATAACCCTCTGTGGGACGTGAACGCAGTCTTGCACCGGTCATGCTCATTCATCCGGACCTGTAGGTAGCCTTTGGAGGCATCTAATGTGGTAAAATACCGCGCAGTGCCGAGGTTTCCTACGATGGAGCTAATCGTGGGGAGCGGACGGACATCCTAACGAGTCACTCTGTTCAGACGGCAGTAGTCTACGCACAGGCGGTGACTGCCATCTTTCTTAGGCACCAACACAATTGTAGACGCCCAGGCGCTGGACGAACAGTGAACAATGCCAGCTGAGAGCATCTCGTCCAGCAAGCCATCAATTACCTGCCTTTTGGCCTGGCTGAGGGGCCTGGGGTTACACTTCAAAGGAAGCACATCGCCAGTTTCGATCAAATGGCTCACCAAATCGGTACAGCCTGGTTGATCGGTGAAGAGCTCATCGTATCCGCGTAACAATGCCGACAGACGAGCCTTCTGTGTATCATCCAATTGAGTCGCACAGGCGATTAAAGGATGCAGAGCCTCTTCGTGTCGTGCTGCTCGATCTCCATGGGGATTTTGAGCCGACAAGTGCATAGCGCAGAGACCTGACCCTGAAGTTTGCACGTGACACGGTTTCAACAGCTCTACTGCACAGGCAACAGCAAACGCCGGTGGGCAGATGAACGGCTTTAGCTCGGAAAAAGGTGTGTCACGATAGCCTCCGTTCGCAATGTCTACTACGATACCGGTTTTTAGGAGAAAGTCCGGACTGAGAATCACAGGAACACTAAGCCCTGGATGATGAACGAAACACGCGCAACTGATTCGGCCTCCCCATCTGACAGTCAACCGCGCGGCATCCCCCGACTGGGCCACGCCTTTCGCGAGAGTGTATGTCGTTCGGCTGTCCCGCAAGCGCACCAAGTGCTTCTGCAAGTGGGAAAGCACCTGTTCGCCAAACAACAAAGCGCTTGCGCCCGTGTCCAGCAACGCCGAGAATTCGCGACCGACAATGGTGACCGAAATAAACAGCGCGTGTGTACCAGCAAGACTGCTTGCCCGGTACGCAGAGGGGAGAAGCAAGGGTTCGGCCGCTTGTGCCTTCACGAACGGCCCGCGCTCCCGTTTCCTTGCCTCACAGGAGGCACAAACGCGGAGCACTCCCTCGCTATGTGCCCTCGTTGACGGCAGCGGAAGCAGCGCACTCCATCGCGGTCCCTCTTCCCAGACGGAGCAGCTTCGAGCTGCAGGGGTCTGTTCGCCGCGTGATCAAAGAAACCACTCTGACGACCCTCACCACCGGTGATGCGCTGGGTCGGATTTCGTCCCTGCTCGCGCCCGTCGAGTTGCGATGCAGCACCGGCTGTACGCCTCCCGCACGTGTAGGGATCTACAGCTCGATCACTTATCTCCCACATACGCCCACCTGTAGCGGTAGCCGCAAAGGCAGCTCCGGCGGGCTGTTGCCACTAGGGAAGGGTCATGGCCCCTCCCCACGCGCAGCGCGATTCAAGGGCCTTGCTGGCTGGTGGTGACGGGCGATAGGCACGCGCGGCCAGAATGTCGCCTTGGATGCGCTTTGCCTCGACGGCCAACTCCTCCAAATCATGGAAGCGACTGCCATGCAGGTACGCCGAAAAAGTCGGGTGTGCCTGCCTGATCACCCGTTTGACGCATTCCTCGTTCGAGGCTCTGGGCTCAGCGATAGAAAAAAGGTCTTCCATCGCGCGTACGTACTCCTGAAGCGACTCATCAGGAGCTTGTGGGCGGAGTTCGAGCTAGCGCCGCATCCTACTCTCGTAGTCAGTGGGTAAGAATTCGCGCAGGAAGGCCGCGCGGAACTCATCGAGGGTTGCTGCTCGGTGGCCGGAAAGTCGATGCCACCTGGCCGCCATGTCAGTCAGTGCAGCCGGGACGACGCGTCCGAGCACTTCCTGGTCGTCTAGACCCATGGCTCTCTGATAACGTGTGAGGGAGTCTAGGTGATCTCTTACACTTTGCAGATCACATACCCGCTGTAGGTCGGAACGACTAACATGACAGCGGGATGAGGGCGTTTCAGAACGGCCGAAAGCGTTTGGACTGCCCCCGTGAGTGCCTGAATCATTAGGGCGGCATTTTGCAGCAGGGTCTGTGCGCCCGCTTTAAAGAAAAAAACTGTAGGTACATTAGCGGCGTGGGCGAGCGATACAGAGCTGTCTGCGAGCTCGATAAGCGGCGGGGTTTCAAAATGGATATCGGCCGTCACGACATTGGGAAGCGCCTGCTTTTCACAGCTGCCTCTCGGATCAGCTTCACGTGAAACTGCTAGGCCGCTTGCGGCTAGCAGTACAGGTGCATGCTCCAAATGAGCCTGGCTGATAGGTTGCGTAGCAGCCAGCGGGCGAAATTCGGCAACGGCTGAAGCCGCGTTGCCGATCAGCGCCCAGGAAGCTCTACTGAGAGCCGTTTCGGAGCGCTGTGACATGAAACTGCCATGCATTTCAAAGGGAGCAGTAGCAGTCCAATTCCCCCGTGTGCACTGTTCGGGTTGAATATGGTCCCGGACCTAAAACACGCTACCTCTCCAGTGGGAGCTGTTAAGTAACGCCTCGTGTCATCCCGACTGGGGCTTGTGACAAAACTGAAGGTGCGCAATTGTGATGGTCAACGGGGGCACTGCCCTGTTCTCGAGCAATGCGGTATCTGCTAAAAGCGTCAGCGGACAAAACTCACACGGAGCAGACATAACGCGGGTAAACAGGGCGAGCCTGATTCGCAAAGGTGGGCTGACTCGGCTAAGACTAATCAAAGGCTTAATGATTAATGAGCCTTTGATACCGCGTTGGGCGCCAGTATGGTGACCTCGCTACTCCCCATAGCGAATGACCACCGCGGGTTCACGCTTAGCGAGCCACAGGGCCGCGACTCCGTCACCTACTCGCGTGTAGCGCACCGGTGTTTAGCGCGGCGCGGCAAAACATAAAGTGTTCGAATAATAGGAATACACCAACACTTTATTGCCTTTGGAGGCACCCCAAGCAACAGTACAACGTCCGCTCCCAGGGCGTGGAGAGTAAAGGCTCCCGCACGCGGACGTTCACGATAAGGGGAAACCGCGAGCATGTCGCAGCTGGCGATGGCGAGCTTTGACACGCCGGTCGGGAAAAGGTCTCTTGTGGCTATGCTGCGCACTCTACGATGACCACTGGGCATGGTCGCGAGAGCTCGGGCAAACCTCGTACGCGTAGGCCTACGACAAGTGCGGCTTGGTGTTGTACAACCACTCCAAGCACTAGGCACCGCTGTTTGCTTAGCGTACGGTACCAAAGCTAGCACTCAAGTAAATACGCCTGCTGGGATGCCAAGGCCTCCAGGCAGGCTACAGTCCAGCGATTCCCAAAGAGGACGCGGACGAAGAAAACACGTGCTTACCCAGCACCGACCACTGAGAAGAGAGCGCTCCTCCCGGCACGCACGTGACTCGGCCTCCCGAGAACACGTGCCGCTCTCGCGCATGACACCATGTATTGCCACACGCTGTTGCCAGAGCAACGGGAAAGAAACAAAGGGAGCGGCCGTAGGGCAAAATGGCCGCAAAATGGTCGCAGGCGCGCCTCAGATCCCCACAGTGTATAGAACATATGTGTGCCGAAGTATAACTAACGAAAATAGGATGTTTTAAATTCACTAAATACATTCCACTTTGCCAAGCAAGTTACACTTGCATCTGCGAATAATCTAAATGATTTGACAGAATTGCGATTTCTCCAATAGGAGACTTTACGTGCTCAGGTAACGTATTAAAAGAATTACCAAAATAGACTGGTGCACACACAAACATTTCGGAAATGTTAAAGCATGTCGTTTTTTTCATTTTTTTTTTTCAGATCTTATGTACCGGTTACTTCTTAACAGTTGCCAGGCAATATGTAGTTGTATACTCTGATTTGCGTGAAATGCTGGGGTGGTCTACCGGCGCATCACAAATGATAATGTCCACTTCACGCAGGAGCACCACATAGCAGTGTGATTCGAACACAAACGCCAGAAAATCAAAATGAACTCTTTTGATCGCACACTCAGAGCGTGACTGAAGTAATAATGAACAAGCTTCGGCTTGATGATTCGGAGTCTGATCTCGCATGTCATGTCCATGTACAGGTAATCAACTGCAAGAAAAATTAATTTTTGAGGTGACTATCTTAACGGGTAGTTGCGAGCGCTACAGTATCATTGCTACTATTCTGCTCGAAAACAGAATCTGACAGCAAAAGGAATTTCCGCACACAACTTCAAGCACTTGACCTCAATAATTTTGCTGAAGTGAAGCTGCAAAATAATTGTGAGAGAAGTATGAAACTAAACGTGTCAAGTGAGCAAGTACACTGGAAGAACACACAGCGGCAGTATTCTAGGCAAGTGCATTCAAGACATTTTGCGAGATTCTATACTGCACGTGAGCGCAAGGCTTGGTACACCAGTGAGAGCACTGTCCGTAGATACGTGAATTCCTTCAATTCAAGTAACACTAGAGAAGTTGAAGCCCTCATATTTCCTAGGGAATTACCCATGAACAACTCAACATAACAATGTATAAATGGTGTCTTGCATCTCAGAATCACATGATTATGCGCCAATGAGGGTGTTGTATTCAAGCAGATGCGTGTTCTTGCTTTTCACACTTTTTAGAATACGGCTGCCATAGGCAGGAATGGAATCTATCATAGTGGTCAGCCGCGTGACACAGACCCTTTCACCCTTTTCACATTGCCTATGACTGAGCGGGGGGATTGTGCAGAAGTGAAAGTAAACTTTTTATTGTTTACTAGGAACATTACCGATTCTGTTTTTCTCATTCATCTGCAGCTTGAAAAAGCAGAAAGCGAATGCAAACAGCGGAACAGTGCCCGAAGCGAGCGCATCATTATGCAGGTGCGCCGCGGCGGGCATTGAAGAGTCCATGCCGTGACGTCGCCCAACCCTCCCACCAGGTGGCAACGCCCAAACTTCTCGGGGCTACTACTTTACCTGTGCCTGGTGAGTGCCCTCATCTAACGAGTAACTTACCGTAAATACCCACGTATAATACGGGCTTTTCCTAATATTGACCTTCTGAATTTTCGCTTCCTACTATGTGCAGATCCGAACGAAAACTTGCTCAAAAAACGAAGTTGTGCTTTAAGTTTCGGTTTCGTAACTGCCGCTTGGCTACGACTTCGTTTTGTCTATGAGTGGCTAAGGGCTTGGTTTCGCTATCTTCGCGCCCTCGCATGGCAAAAGTGAGCGCTAGTGCCATTTCTTTCTTTGTTGTTGAGTTTTTTGAGCGTGTACTTGGACAGTGGACGTGTGCACGTGTGAACACAGTGGACGTGTGAGCATTGCTGTGTTCTATGCCTCACTTCGCAAAGGTGCAACGTGCCAGGGCACTGAAACCAGTACTCGACTGCATTCAAAAGAAAGGTCATCGCAGCTATCAAGGAAATCAGCAACAGTGCGGCCGGAAAACAGTTTGGAGACACCGAGGAAAGTGTCCGTGGATTTCGACGACAAAAAAAAGTGCTTTTCGCTTGCAGCGGAAAGCGAAAAAGCTTTCGCAGTGCAAAGCAAGGGGCCTTCCCAGAGATTGAATTCGCACTGACAGAGTTCGTTCGACAGCAGCGGGCGGCGCACTTGCCAGGCAACATGGAGCATGGAGCAAGGGAGCTGGCGAGAGAAAAGGGGGAGTTGAGCTCGGACTTCAAAGCCAGCAAGCACTGGATCTACCGCTATATGTGCCGAGCCAGATTTTTCCTGCGCCGGCGAACCTCCATTTCTCAGAAGCTCCCTGAAGCCTTTGGAAGCGCTTCTCATCTCATTTCAACGCCATGTGATTACGTTGCACCACTCACAGAACTTCCAGCTGGGACAAATCGGCAACACCAATCAAACTCCAGTTTACCTGGACATGCCACTGCCTCTTACAGTTCACGAGAAGGGCTCGAAGCAGGTTAGTGTCCATACCGCGAGCAATGAAAAAAAGCGTGTCATAGTCAAGTTATCGTGCACGGCGGATGGCCACAAGCTCCCACCTTATGTCGTCTTCAAAAGCAAGACATGCCGAAAGGGGAGGAGCTACCAAAGAATGTCATCGTGAGATGTCACGATAAAGACTGGATTAATGAAGACCTCGTCCTAGACTGGTGGCCGACGTGGCCGCCATTTCTCGCTGAAGTTATCGCACTTCAGTTAATTCTGAGGCTCATCAGACATTTGGGCACAGCGTGGCGTAATTTCAGCAATTTTCATGGTTTTAGAACAGCTCAGCGCACCATTAAAGAAATGTATCAAATGGGCACCATTGGCACAGCTGTAGCACCCCCGAATTTTGAGCGATTTTCTAGGTGATCTTGCTGACTAACTCGTTTTGTTCATGCAGCTAAGTAGGTTTTCCTTTCGGTGCAATACAGAACAGGTATTACAGATGCAAAATAAATTCTTTCCAACAATCGTTAATGTTTTTTGATCTCTGCGTCCCCCTTTATTGCCATTAGTGTAATCCCTTGTACTTGGAATGTTATTGTTTTAGGCATCAGAGCAGCATAAGTAACTGTCAACTGTGGCATGGGTATTTTATAACAGCAGCATATTGGAAATAAAAAAAAATAGAAATGAATAGTTGTGTTTTCCACAGATCAGGGTAGCTTCACCAATGAAATCGCCTGGAATGCTTGTGGGTATGAATGCTTAGGATGACAGGCTTTGGTTGCTGCATCAATTGCCCTGCACAGTGTAAGTAATGCTGTTTCTCGCAAACATCGATGCATTTGTTGTAAATTTATGGCAATAACATTGCTTGTGCCATTCTGAAGATATTTCGTGTATTTGGTTAGGCACCATGGACAAAGCAGACAGTGTACCTCTGTGACTCCGTAGCAGGCGTACATGTAGAAAAAGCCGAAGTACTGGGCCACGTGGCGGCCATGTTCTGACACCTCCTTGTTGACGAGAGACAGGACAGCCACAAGCAGGTGGTCAGACAGGCTGGCAGCGTTCAGGTTGGACAGAAGGCCGGCACTTTCAACAGTGGCTGCGCAAAGGACAGGATTACTCACAACACTATGCAATATCATATTCAGTTCAAACCCATGTGCAACAGAAACTCAATGAACAAAACAAACAAATCACTATACCCTACAAATATTTAAGATGTCATTTTATTCAAGTAAAAATGTCCTTGATAGTGGAATCAGAAGGTGGGTCAAATAGCTCTTTTTTCACACGAACTTGAGATCACCTGATCCTCCTCTTCCTGTTCGCTGAGTCTGTGGCCAGTGCATTTGGCACATTGACCAAAAATGCTGAAAACATTTTCTGGGTCTTCCCATCCTCATCTCTTACCACAGGCTGCACACTTGCTGGGGTGCTGAATGAACACGACCTTTTTATCCTGCCCTCCCCTCTTCCTTTCATTAGGCGAGCTAGCAGCTTTGTTGAAAATGTGTTTTCTGCTTGAAAAAATCCTCCGCACCCGGTATCCCATGCTGCCACTTATTAGCTGCACACACCGACAACGAAGCATGCAAGGAATGGCATTTCAGCTCCGCTGATGTGAAACCCAGGGAGGAGAGAAGGATGCAGCCCGCTTTTAGTCAACGTGCACACTGCAAATCTTTATTGCTGAACTACGCGCAGGAGAAATCTCCCACCGGCACTACATTGCAGGTCGAGATCCAGTGCCTATACGGTCGAAAAAGGTTCTATCGAACCCACATATAGAAGTTTCGGGTATATCGAACTTGCAAGTTATCCCCTTGAAATTTCTTTGTAAAAGTATAGGGATTCGAGTGTTTATATCGAACGGTATTTTTACCCGCCTTCAGATATATCGAACGCCGTGCGAGTTGAAAGGTGCACTTCAGCACTTGCCTGCACTGCCCCCTTTTCCCTCACGATCTTAGCGGCAGCACGGCTCTGCGGGCGAGTTGGAAGGCGTGCTTTTGGCCCTCGCAGAAGCGCCCAGCGACCTCCGTGCGGCACCACACCTCCACCAAAACCCGAAACGCTCAAAAGGAGGTAAGGACGAGAGGTCTCAGGCTGCGCAATCTTCAGCTTGCGTAACGGCTTTTTTTTGTTTCTCTTTCTTTCATGCTTTCTCCGCATACACATCAGCTCGAAGAGCAGGAACGAAGGAGCCGACGTTCTCCTCCTTTCGCCTTTTCTTTTATTTTTTTGCTGCCATTTTGCAAGGTTTGATCAGCCAATCACAACTCGAGCCTTTTGCTGTTGCTCTCGCAGATAGCGATCACCTCGCGAGCGCTTTGCTGCTCTTGAGTTGTTGCGTCGCCTACGTACCACCACATGTGCAGCATTTCTCTTTTGCATGCGTGGTGTGCAAAGCCATTGCAGACTCTTTGAATTGTCCACTTCGCATGTAGCTATGGCCAGGGTCAAAAAGCGCAAGACCCTTGACTTTGCAACGACGTTGAAGGCTATTCAGTGTGTTGAGGCGGGTGAGAAATGTTCAACCGCCGCGAACCACTTCGAGATACAACGAAGCTCTCAGAGTACCTTGTTTAAAAATGAGGGAGATATCAAGGAAAAAGCGGCGGCGCAACAAACCTCGGGAGCATGTCATGTGCGCGCTTCTGCCCACGGGAATGTAGAAAAGGCACTCTACGCCTGGTTTTTAGAAGTGTATGTGAAAAACATTCCGGTGGATGGCCCGATGCTGATTGCCAAGGCCGAATGATTTGTCGCTGTACTCGGTGAAATAACTTCGCCGACAAGAGCGGGTGGCTTCACCGATTTCAGCAACGCTACAACATCGCTGGCAAAACCATTTCTGGCGAATGCGAAACTGTCAGCAGTCAGGACAACCAGCAGTGAATGACGAAGAAGTGGCCAGAAAGCTCAGCGAAGTTTTTACCCACGGAGAATTCAATGCCAGGTGAGACATGAAAACGGACACAGTGGTCAACTGCTTTCGCGAAGCAGGCTTTCAGACGGCAGAACTTGTGGAAACCGGTGAAGATGACGACAAGCGCATAGACGATGCTTTTTGCGAGTTGTAATAAGATCAAGACTAGCGTCTTCAACATTTCAAAAACGAAGAAGCAGACCAAGGTTAGCGATTTTTTTTTCACGCATATAAATTATTCTGTTGCGGTGTGTCTGCGAAATTAGTTGTCATTCTTGAATGCACTTATTGTAGGTGATGATCCGCTACAGGTAAGCTCTCGGGGCCTGTATTTTTTTATATTGAATTTTTCATATATCGAACCAATTTGCATATCTCCTTCGAGTTCGATATATCCGTGTTCGACTGTATATACCAGGTGACAGGTGATTGGTTGTGCAGTGCATTGTCTATCACAGGTGAAAAAGCATTTCTGTAGTCAAAGCGGCCGTTCGCTCTCTCTCACCTTGTGGCGAGCGTTGAGGCAGCAGCGAGAAAGAGCGAACTCCGTCTTGGCGAGTGAAGACAGTCTCATGCCTTCAAGCAAAGCGACTGTCCTGACAACGGCAGTCAATGCGCATTGATAAACTGAAACGCTAAGGTGCTTCCCCTCTAAAAGTGCGCATCACATAGTTTGCTCTTTGTATCGGCACTGGTCCGTGGTTTCTCCTCGTGTTGGCCCATGGTGCAAACAGTCTTGTGACTTCGGCTGCCCCATGACTCAGTAGCCCACCGACAGATCAGCCAGTCACATGAACCCGCCATAAAATGCCTGTCCATCTCGCCAATACCAGTGAACTGCTTATAACAAGCCTTCTCATCAGTCTAGTTGATGCCACTTGGCTGCCAACTATTTGGCTGCTGTCTCGATTGCGGCACATACATTTTGATAGAGGCAAAATGCTAGAGGCCAATCTTCTCTACTATTCGCTTAAGAATACTAGGTAGTTGATATGCTGAGCTCCACTACTGTGCACATTGTATAATTGTTTTGGCACGTCGAATCCCAGAAATTATTGCACCACTAGACAATGATTCTTTTTGCCTCAGCGACTGTTGGTCATCATCACACATATTCTGGTAGTGGACTTGTTTTTGTTCTTTTTCGGCTTGCGCGTATATTCTAAATGACCAAATGAGTCTATATTACAGTATGATCTCATAATACGATTATGATTATTACAAAGTTTGCAATGAAACGAATTTTAAAGTTGCTTCGGGTGGACTACATTATATGAAATACGTCGTGATTTGGTGTAACACGAACAATTTCCCCAGCCACAGCTGATGATATGAATGGGCGAATGAATGCTGCACACAAACGGCGCAATGTGGCTTGTCCGTGGGAGGAAGGCCCGCTCACACTTGGCCTTGAAGGAAATGGACGCGGCAAAACTCCCGGAAATTTCCCTTGCTTTGCCGCCTAAGTGGCTGGAAAACTACGCCTTAGGCCGACAAAAAAAAAAAAAAAAAAAAAAAAAAAAAAAAAAAAACCATCCAGGAACAATTTTTCCGCCACGCAATAGCAGATCATTTTTTCATGGCTTTATCTACACCGGCTCCACTAGCTCTAAAACCATGTGATGTAAACAACGAAACGCAAATTCAACAATGGCGACAAAGGCGTTGGCCGCATCGGCGGTGGCTCGAGTTGGTGCAATCGTGAACAACCCGCACAGCACGACAAAGCTCATGGGCTCGCTGTGAACACCAAAAGTAGAAGGCACAGCAGCGAGTCCACATGCCCAAACGTGTCTCGCTTTTGCACTTCCAGCTGAATCCGTTGTCGCCGCTGCGTCCGCTCGTGTCGTTTCTGCTGGCACATCTCTAGAAACAACGTGTGTACAGGTGTAAACTTGCACGCATAACCAGAACTCTGTATGAATGGAAATAGGCAAAATGAAATAGATCCTCAAAGCAGCGAACCTGCCTCCGCACCCCTCTAGTTGTCGCTCTCCTTGACCGTTCTTGTTATGCACTCCTCCGTCATTCTTCCCCCAGCTAATCTGAGCATCTCGAATTGCCAGACGAGACCAGTGTTTTCACACTGCCACCGATGTTTCAAAGACCGGGTGGCCATTTAGTCACCCCTCAGTTTTTGATCGCTGGCTTTGTTGTTAACGTCCCCGGCCTAGACTGACCAGACCATTTGCCAACAGAGTCAGCCACCGATTGTACCTGATCGTCTGCGTCTTGTCTGGATCGGGGTCATATCGTTACAGGAGACGTGCGTACGCTATGCCACCGACTTAGATAATTTGTGGTTCGTTCCATGCTTAGGACCTGTTCTCGCTCACTTTGCATTTGGCTCAGCAAGTCCTCCGCATACGTACGAAAGCGTAGAAACGGCTGTTACACAAAACGAATTGCGAATTATCAAAGTCGGTGAGGCCGCACAAACCTACCAGCACCACATACGATTCTTTGACCTCTGTGCGCGCAGGCCATTCCTAAGTTTTTATACATGTGAGTTGTGAGTTTCGTGGACCTTCTAAGCAAGCAACTCGACCTGCCTTATTTCCGCGTATCTTGATTTTTAAAGTCGCCTTCCCGCCGTATCCTCCCCTCTCTTCACTCTATCGCACCTGCTTGCGCTTCCATCGCAAGTCCGCTCTTTTTTCCTTATCACAAATCTTTTGCCAGTCTTCACTGCTCTGCGACACCAGCCACACTGGCTCAGTTTCGTTTCTTGACCAGAAACAGGCCCAGAGCAGTTCCATGCATTCTGGCTTGAGTGTCGCGTGTGTTAAATCTTGTTCGCTGTTGGTGCGCGTGTGTGGTCAGAATGGCAGATAGGAGGCCTTCCGCGCCTTTGCCTGCCGCTCGACAAAACGTGGAAAATGTGACCGCTTGGCTAGAGCCTAATCTGCTGACGCATTGTGGAGCGCTTGCTCATAGGTTTAAACATCTGGCAGCCAACTTTCCCCTTCAGGCGTCCTGGTACAGTTAAACCTGGATATAACGAAATTAATAAATTCCCCAAAAAATTCGTTATAAAGAAAATATCGTTATATGCAGGTTCAGCACGGAAATTTGAAAATAAAAGCACAACTTAAACAAAAGAGGGGCTGAGGCAATAACCCAAAACACTTATTTAGTGGTAAAGAACTGCATTGTTATTGTGATAGCAACTATATGGAGACTCTCGGCAGGTTTTTGCCATTGTCGCCATGTTCCATAACTAGTCTAGATTGCTAACACACCCCCACCCTTCATAAGCTTTACGAGCGAGTAAAAGCAGATGAGCGCTGCTGAAGAAAAGACCAAATGAGTCAGCCCATCTCTATTGCCTGGAAGGCACATAAGATAACATCCCCGCCAGCTAGAACTACCGTCAATTGCTCAGGAAGCAACTCATCTTGAACAAGCATGAAAAAACGCGAAGAGGGGGAGCGAGGGGAGCCCCAGGTCATTCGAGTAGCAACATTGAACTTTGATTTTAAGGACGCATTTGCAATCGCTGGCATGCGTGCTATCTTGGCAAGCATCAGCGTGCTTTAAACGTCAAGAGACTGTATAAAAAGAGGACTTCTCCCTAAAGTGGACGTGTTTTCTCACACCAGCATTTTGCAGGAGTTCTAGGATATCAGATCTAAAAGGTTGACTGCCAACCTTACTTCGCATAACATTACAATTTTTTGCTATCACTTTCATGCACTGCGTTCAACACGCCGCCGTGTTGTTACCAGACCTAATGTGCTAATTGTGAAGGCTATGATCTCACGAACTCGCGGCGTGGCGCAAGACAGAAGCGCGAATTGGCCTCAGAAGATCTGTTGTGACTGCGATCTTGAAGAGTTTCCATCAGCGCCTAATCTGACATCTCTTCAGTAACGACGTGGTTGTCCACATTAAAAAAAGGTAAAAAAATATACAAAGCCGAGCATTGTCCGAAGCCATACCATGCACACTGATATGCACGAGCGCATGGCTTTGAAAACGAAGAGCAAATAACACGGACACAGACACAGATACCGTGGAAAACTATTCGGTAAAGCGCCCTCCATATCCAGCGCAGCCTCACATATGTGATGCTGACTAAAAGCGTGGCACTGCCAACGCATTTTCTTCTTTGTTTGTAGGGAGGAGGGCACATAAAATGGCAGCAACATCGGCTCGTGGGGCGAAGGCCCATTTGCATGCCCTGTGCTCCCCTACGCACAGTAACTAGCGCTCGCTCTTACCTGGTGTCCCGTGTGCATCGCTGCCGCTTCATGCTTCCTCAACAGTGGGGCACCCGCGGAAGATGCATGCTCATACAAAAATGTCAAAATCCGGGGCGAAATTTCTAGACAATTTCTAGAAAGAGGAAAATTCGTTATGTCAAGGTTGTCCCCCACTGTTACTTTGTCACATAGAGGTCGCAAATGTAAGTGCTTTTATGAAGCAACAACAGGGAATAAAAAAAAATTCGTTATATCGAGGAATTCGTTATATAGAGATTTGCTATAAGCAGGTTTAACTGTATTCAGCAATGGAGACAGCGAAGGTTTTATGGGCGGCAGTGACGGCAACATGTATTGAAACTGTTTTCGCGAGCCCACTTCATTGACATTGGGCCCGATGCCGAGCCTGAAGTTTTTGAACAGGACCACTCCGGCTGCAATTTGTGGCAATGCGTCTTCAACTCCGACATGGGAGAGCGGGCGGAATATCTATTGCAATAATTTCATTTCGGCCGATAATGATGCTGACACTGTATGACCGTGCACGGATGAAGGCATTGTGAATGAAGTGTGCGGCAAGAGCGATTTGGAGGAATAGGATGACGATGATGATACTTTGGAGCAAGCCACAAGTGTGCTTGTAGCAATTTGATCCATTAATAGCCTCGGGCAGCTTGTATATGCCACAGGCCTCGGTCAAAAGCACACTGCCGAACTACATAAACTCGAGGCCATCCTTATTGCTTCTGCTCTTCGAAAAATGTGCATCAAGAACTTCCTTGCCAAAAAATATTGTGTTTTCACTGGCAACTTTTTTTTTTAAAGCTGTGTTTCATTTACTACGAACTTCAGGATACAGGGAGAGGATGCGGCGTCACGTTCGGGTTTGTTATTAGCGGACTCGACTGTACTTGTGTTGAGGAAAGCTTCCATTATTGTTTCAGTTGTAACACAGCATTCACGTCAGTTGTTCCCTTAGTTCGCGTTCTCTTCACGTCTTCACTATTTCACACCTGTCACCACGTACGATTACCGAAATTTGTGGTTTTAGCCAGAACATGGGTGCTTGTTTTCTCCTCCTCTGTGCAGGGGAGGCGACTCCGAAGCTCATACAGTACAAATTGGTGTTGAACTTGGGAGTTTAAGTAGGAAGAAGGAATGACTCACCCGATATGGGGCATAATGGTGTGTAGGGGCCATCCCTTGCCGAGGTGTGTGCCAGGAATACCACAATCTTGGCAAAAGCACTGCGAACCTGCACAGATTCACTACTGCTGCATTTACGGTGTAGTAAAGTAAAAAAAAAAAAACAGAGCTCACGTTAGCCATGCCTAAACTGGGTGAGAAGTTGGGAGAGCCTCTTAAACGGCCACTCACCAGGCCCCACGTCGAAGTTGTTGTGTGTTCGATGAGGAGCATTATGCTACAAAATTTTTTCGATCCATTAATTACGAGCTGAAAAAACTTTCTTTGAAGCGGCGCGAAACAAGGATGAGAGGAGGCGAGCTCGAAACCCTTGCCGCTCCCCCGTGTAGCCTTCGCAAGCCAAATCTCTTCCCTACCCTATCCGGCATCCGACCAAGAGATCACGTGGGCATGACGTGCCTGAACAAGCCCAGCCCTCATGCACGTGAATGGCGTTTTTTTTTTTTACCAGCATTATTTTGTGGTTTACTGCCTGTTTCTGCGGGATGGTTGGGAAATGCTGGCTTAGAAACAGTAGAATAGATGAGCACAATGAGTGCGTGAACTGAATGCCTGCGAATGCGTATACTTTCGCTTCCACGGCTGTCGTCTGCTCAATGCGCTGACCGCGGAGACACAAACGCATGCGAAACACCAGCACATTAGTCCCACATCTCGTTGCAATTCATGCAAAAAAAATGAAAAAACAATGTGCACATTCCCTTATTGCGTCTCATTATTTATCTCAAGTTTTATTAATCTCTTCAAGCACAAATTACATAAACTATGCATGTTGTGTGAAATAATTTTTGCCATGTCACGTCGGAGCACAGTCGTCGACGTAGACGACCAACATCACTGCACTGTTGTGTACGTAGGGCCATTTATACGTGCACGTCATGCCCTCATTCTCTGGGCGTGCGCCCGCAGAAGAAAAGAGGAGCAGCGTTCATCTTCAAATTCGACCCATTTCCGCGGCGTGTAGCATCCATCTACGCATTGCGCTTTTCAGCTCGAAATTGTCAAACCTGGTCACTGGTCCTTTAAGAAGAACCGTGTCCTGGGCTCAGTGCTAGTCATGAGTGTGCAAGCGAGAGCACTTCAATGCTCTTTTCTTCTCGGCTACTTTTTGTTTAGCGTGGTTCTTGTGCTGAAGCTTCGCATACCAAAAATCCTATTGTGATAGCAATATAGCACTTCAGCCTTTATTGTACATGAAAAAATCATGGTCAAACCAGACTGAGTTGATGCTTGGTGGCCGTATATATTACTTACGAGGCTACCAATTCTTGTCCCGCTTAGTAACAATCTTGGGTGAGTAATATATGCTTACGCAAAGGCATGGGCAGATGATGACCAAACCTACGCTGCTTATAAAAACTCTGTGCAGTGACATCATCATCTCACTGCAGTACGCGGGCACTAACCGATGAAGGCACATTTTTCTGTACCACTGTGTAGGAATGCATAGTTGACCCGAGACCAACAAAACAAAAACAACAATAGAATTAAAAGCACTTAATTTACATAGTACTCACAGAATCATGATAATGATCACATAATGATGACAGCACAGCACAGCTGTCTGGTGCACGGCACGATCATGGTGTTGCCTATCAAAAGCTTTAGTGTAGTGCTGTTCTTCACACACAGCCAAGCAGACAACACAAGATACTTATTGAAAGAAGGTCCCCATAAATTGCACTGTAAAGTTAGTTTGTGGCATTACATTTGTTCTTTTCTGATGCTTATGCGGAACCACACTGCTGCAACAGTACAAAAGTTGGAACCATTGATCGAATGGTCTGTGTTGTTACTGAAAAGGCGGAACATCATTTGCTGTACATTGGGGCTTCAGTGAGATAAGGGCTGCAATCAACTTGTATGGAACAAAAATTTATCACAGCAGACACTACTAACTGACAAGCATATGACAATCCACTTGAGCTTAAGAGGGAACGTGGCTTTGGGATCGCAAAAAATGGCAAAAAAAAAAATTAATTTCTTGAAAATCAAGATTTTAGTTCTAAAACCCTTTTTCTATCATATTCCAAAACATTTACACTGAAAACCACACAGAAGTGCTTCGGAAAATTTGTTTCACCATCCTTGGTAGCGAACTTTTTTTTGAAGTTGTGAGGAAATAGTGAATTTCAAAAGGCTATAGTTTCACAATAGAGAGGCCGGGAGCCTGCTTCTTGGGCTCATCGGAAAGAGCATTTCCATAAGTTCAAGTTTCCCGCCTCAGCTGGCTTCTTAGTTTAAAAACAGGTGCACAAAAAGCAAATGTTTGAAGGTCTTTTCAAGGCCCCTGATTGGCTGGCTGTGGCCGCCATGTTGCCTCAGCTCACCTCGCCATTGGCCCGATGCTCGCTACGGGAGATCATCGTCTGCCGCTTGTGCATCGCGAGGACATGGCTCTCGAAAATCGCTACTTCGTGACCTGTTCACGGCTTGGTGATCACTTAGGATATAATTACACTTCAATTAGGAGCTGTGCGCGGATGCGCGATCAAATTATTAGGAGCGCGACACATCATTAGAGTCCTCTTTAGGCCTAACTCCGCTGACGGCGAGACTGCGGACAAGAATCACACGCCAGCACACTCGTGGTGACGTGCTTCTTCGCAAGCAACGAAGCACGTCACTCGCTAGCTCCTCAGAACCGAGAATGGGCATTTTACGCATTGGCAACAGACTTCACAGCATTTTACGCATCGGCAACGGACCCCACAGTCAAGCTCACCACCCCCCTCCCTCGCCTCTACTGCTAGGATTGCTCGGAACAGCGGCCAGAAGTTTTGCGCGTCGTCACTCGAAAATGCAATACCAAGTGCAGTGTGTACTGATTTTTTTGTCATCGTAGCTACACTTTTCGCACATCATCACTGAATGCCGCCGCCAAGAGCATCAGGCGCTGGCTGCATTGTCCACGGTCATATAGAGTGCATTGCGCCAGGAAGTCCTTTTTTTTTTTTTTCCATTTTACTTTCTGTTGCTCACCTGAATTTCCCCCCATAAAGACTACCATAATGTTCGTTGCGCAGAATCCCCGCTGTTAGTCACTGCAAGAGTTTGTCTTAACAGAAGAGGGCTGTTACACAGTTCATCTTAAGCAGATTGTTTTTAGCATTGAGTTTATGGGAAACCGAACAAACACGCCCGCATTGTTCGTCTTAAGGGGGGACACTGTATTTGAGACGAAATGCCAGATATTTTCAAGTGTTTATCAAGAAAATTCACAGTGTGATTGAGTTTTAGATGCTGATTTCAAAAATGTAATTACTGTTAATCTAAACCAAATAGTTTTTGAGATATTCTAAAATTATTTACCTATTGTTTGCCAGTATTATGACACAAGAAATTTGTATTGCACAGCTACTATTGGCACATGACTGTGTACTAATGAACATAAGCTTCACAACGGTAGGAGTGCTTTTTCGATTTAATAATTTTAGCTAGGTTTGTCGCACCTTGCATTTCAGTGTTGCAGACACACCCACTTTGTGTTCCATTTCCTGGCAAAAATAAAATTTTTTGAAGATCTCAATTGAAAATTCACACCTACCATTGTGTAAACTAAAGATACAGCTACATGTCACAACAAAAATGACAGTCCTAGCAGCTCTGGAGGCAGAGATATCTGACAAGTTTGCAACTGCAGCGAAATTTGAATCCTAAGAAATCATGCAAAAACACAAGTCCACTTTGCGCAGACAGTAGCATGGAAAAGTCGCTTATTTACAATGATTTGAAAACTCATCTTCTTCAGTAGGCACCAAGCATGTCGTCCTTCTGTTTTGTGTCACCTAAATGGCGTTTTTTCAATGCCCGTTGCATGTTTTCCGTAGAGGCACACTTGCGAGCTGATGTGGTCGCCGTGTGCTCGTCTGCCGACTAGGCCGCTGATCAGTTCGGTGACGCTTATGTGCGACAAATGTGCGTGCATAATCCGCGATCCGTCGTATAATAAAGCAGTTTTCCGGCTTGTCCAGATTGAGTTGTTGATGTCACAGACCGAACTCATGCACTCACTCATCAATTTCAAGGCTCCAAGAGCAGCAAGGTGTTAGTTTCCTTTTCACTTAAGATTGCCAGATTTTCGAGTGAAGGCCGCGTTGCAATATGTTCATTGTTGCAGACGCGTCGTTACAAGCACTCTACCTGTTGCCAGTAGCCTCCATTGCCCGGGGGCGAGCACGTTCACCGCAAACGGATAGATTTTATGTTGTTTGCCGACGCGCAGCGAACTCCCCTCTGACGACCAGTCAGGCAGTTCACGTCAGACGGGGGGAACCCGCGGCATCGGCACGTTTAGCAATAAGACTGCGCTTCTGTTTCATCGCTGCAAAGATTGTTATCTCTCGTAGCTTCACTTCTGTTTTTTTACTTATCGTCCTGTAACTGTTGAGACTTTAAAACACTGCCGCTTTCAGCGACGTTGTCGACGACCGACGGGCTCGTACAGGAGTTATGCCTACACCAGTGATTCGGCGACCGCCGTTGAACGCCACGAGTTTGCTATACTCCCTGTCCAGAATGATAGCAGGGCTCTTTCTGAAGTTCACAGCGAACGAACAATCGCCGCACCCACTTCACAAACTAGTGTGGCGAGGAACTTGTTTACTGCGACAGGCAGTCAACAGCACCATGACAAAATGGTGCATGTCCATGCGCGTCACGACGAAGAAGCAGGCGCCGAAAACGCCACTTGGCTAATCGGGTGCCTAGGTTCTGTCACGTGCCCCAAGCAGCCAATAGAATCGTGCGGTGGTGCTTCTCGATGACAGGTTTTTGCTGAAAAACCAATGGGCAAGGCCAGCCACTCGTGGTGGGAAATTGAAGATGAAGAACAACCCTTCCAAACGAGACCAAGATGACCACGATAGCTGGTGTGTAACGACAACAGTTCGTCGTGGAAAAAACGCGACTTTAGCATCTATTTGTGCTCAGATTTATCTCACAGGGGTGTTATAAATTGATTTTGTGCCCGAAATAATGACCCAAAAAGCTAGAAACTTCTCAGATAAGTGCAAAAATAGTTGCAGATTTCGAAAATGTCAACTTTAAAAAGTCCTTTTTTTCAATGGCATTTTTTAATTCTACAAGCATTTTTACACCTGCCCGCCAATTTTCAGACTCTAGAAAGCGATAATTTACTTGTTATATGATTACAAAGAGAACTCGCAAGCTCGATTTGTGCAGAATCTGACGAAAAAACACCACTTTTTTCGCGACGCAGAGCTACCGTTTGCCAAATGCCATGGCCATGATCCTGGTCTCGTATGAAAGCGCGTTTGTCCATCTTCCGATTCCCACACAAACAACTTTGCTGCGCTCATTGGTTGCCAAAAAAGCAACTGAAAAAAAGCAATGTACGCGACGCTATTGGTTGTCGAGTGCATGTGACCATAAGGTGGCCAATTCATTGGCTGATTGGGCTCCCATCGTCTGCTCGGCGCATCAACATTGCGCTAACAACGTGCTGTGCCACCATACCGCCCGTGCTTTGACTAGCGTGTTCACGATCGAAGTTGTTGCAAAGCCGGGATCATCACGAAAGTTTTATACCCGTCATAAGTTCGGTAAAAAAAGAAGAAAGGCTAGAGAGAATAACTTTAAGGCGCATCTCTTTGAGTAGCGTCAACAAAGAACCGGACGGGTCGCTCGCCGATGCCGCCGACACAAGATTGACGGCCTCGCCAGCCTGCTATGTTCCCAAACCTGACGCACTGCCGGCACATCCATCATCGAAACGTGCAGATGAACATTGCGCACATCGAGACTCCACAATCTCCATCTCATCCGCCGACAGCGATGGAATCGCTGAGGCGCCCGAGACAGTCGACGAGAAGTTAGGCCTAGTGGGTCCGCCGGCCACCAAGGCTTCGCAAAACAGCGGTCGCGTCCGCCGTGACACAACTTTGCTAACAGAATCGGAGCTGCAGGTAAGGCGTACAAAGGCCGATTCAAGGCTGCAGGAACTGGCATCAACGGTCGCGTAGAAGAGAAAATTTGAGTTTTTGAGGAACGACACACCGTCCAACGCCGCTCCCCCGGAGCAAAGCAAAGAGGAGGCAAGTTTTTGGATCGTCGATCTTGGCTGCATCGGTCAACTGCTCGATGCCATGAAATGTGAAGTATGCCACAGAAGCGTCAGTATTCACAGACAAGACAGGCAATACGGCCTTGCCGTGAAGATGTGTGCGCGTTGCGTGAACTGTGACGACATCGCGCAAGCGTGGAGCTCTCCGCGAGAGGATGGCGCGTAGAAAATGAATTCGTTCACCGTCAATATTCTCGCCGCTCGAACCATGCAGGCTACTGGAAACAGTCAAGCGGCTATGAATGATATATTTTCGACCATGATTATATCTCATCGTGCAATTCGCAAGAGAACGTGGCAGGGATATGTGAAGCAAAAATTGACACCTGCAGCTAATCGCGCCGCCGAAAAAGTGATGGGCGAGCGCGTGAGTGCATTTCGCGAGCTGTACAAAAAGCTGCATATTCACTATGCCGACGGTCTCGTACGACGGCTTGTGGATGACGCGCGGGCACTGGTCCCACATATGCGTGGGGGCAGTGATCGAACTCTTCACTGGCCTAGTGCTGGACTACGTGGTTTTGAGTAACTACTGTGCCGGGTGTGAGCGTGAACCGAAGGAACACGACCCGGCATATCAGGCTTGGCAGGACAACCACGTGTGCCGAAATAATAGTACAAAAAAATCTGGCGAAATGGAAGTTTTGGCAGCTGTGCTTCTCTTTGAGAGGTCCCTAAAAAATGGCCTGAAGTACACGACAATTTTGTCAGATGGTGACAGCCGCACCTTTCTAGCTTTGCCAGAAGCGGATGTCTACGGCTTCATAAAAGTACAAAAAGAGGACTGTGTCAATCACATCCAAATGCGTATGAGCACTGCCCTACGCAATTTAGTAGCAAGACAAAAGGGAGGTGCCTGTGAAGCCCATGGAGGAAGGGGAAAGCTTACCGAGGACCTCCTTACAAAGTTGAGTTCTTATTACGGCTGGGCGCTTAAATCTCACAAAGGAGATGTTGACGCCATGCACGGAGCTGTGATAGCGACTTACTATCACGTCACTTCTAATGATAGTGAGTCGAATCACAGCCTGTGTCCCACAGGCCCAGACAAGCAGAACGCAGCTGCTGCCAAAGGGGAGCCAGCTCCGAGGCACCATTACAATTGGCCTCAACATGTGTGCAAGGCTCTTCTGCCAGTATATGAGTGCCTGTCTGATAAAGCGCTTCTGGAAAGGTGCCAAAGAGGTAAAACCCAGAATATCAATGAAAGCCTTCATTCTATGATCTGGGCTTTGGCACCTAAGCAGCGCCATGCTTCACTGTTTGCGGTTGAAGCTGCAGTTGCAGAGGCAGTAATGAAATTCAATGGTGGCAACTTAAGAACGTCAACAGGTGTCCTTGACGAACTCAATCTCAATCCCAGCCTCCCAAGCATCAGACGAATGACCGAGACAGGTGGCGAGTGGCTGACTCAAACTGCAAGCATGCCTCGAGTGAAAAGCTCCAGCAAACACTAAAGAAGTGCCACCGCAGTGCTAAGCACCAGTCAGACTATGTTCCTGGTGAATATTAGTATCTACTTTGTGAAATATGCATTTTCCTATTGTTATTTTTGAATAAAGTGTGTGTTTTCTGTTTTTGCCATTTTTCTCAATACGTGAATTTATGACTCTGTTCAATCTTGAGGCCTCAATATCTCAGCAGCTATGGCAGCTAGAACAATAATTCTTTTTGCAATAGAAACCTGTATGTGTGTAGAATGCAAGTGCAGAAATAGAATGAAAAAAAAAAAGCCTTTTCAATTAATAATTTATCACATTTGTAATAGCAAGCCAACTGCTTTTTCAGAGTGTAAAATTCAATCTGCCATAAAATAACTAAAAACTCCAAATAAAATAAACTGCTTCCATTATTTCAATCTTCAGTCATTATTCTATGTTGCCATATCTTAAATGTTGCTTTTAATTAGGCAATTCTTTTTCTAACGAGGCCTTAAACAATGGGGTGTTGAACTTGCATTATCTTGGAAATAAGATGAGTTACAGGAAAAGCAATGGCATATTTGAAATCAGCAGAAAAAACTGCACAAGCCTGTGCAATTTCATCAAGATCACTGAAGAAATAAAAAAAAGTGTCTAAAATGAGTTTGCCCCCTTAGGCAAGAATTCATCTTAACAGCATTCATCTTGAAGAGAGTTTACTGTAATTCCATATATCCGGGATAGACTGTACTCACATAACAGGCGCACTTTTTTTTGAAAAAATCTGGCTCCGAGTCAAGGCTGCACCTATTACGCGAGGTAAAATTTCCCAAAATTCTATTTACAACTACAACATAGACCGTTGGTAATGTATGTCGACGAAGTCATGAATATCTGCACTACAGCATTCTTCGTAGGCTACTCTAGCGCAAAATGTGTTGAGCATGCTGTCATGCGTGTCTGAGAATCAAGGGATGCAACACGCGGTGTGCATTCAAATTTCTATAAAGCAACATCGAAAGACCCGCGTTGCCAAGGAAATGGATGAAAAGAGAAAAAGAAGAAAAAAGAAAGAAAAGAAAGCATCACCGCAGAGATTCGCGGATTATGCTTCAGGCCACCTAAATTACGCGCATTATCGTGACTAAAATTTTGTACTGAACTGTAGCGATCATTCCATTACACGGGTTCACACTTCATATCTAAGACATTGCAATACAATTGCGAACCACTACACGAGTGTTACAAGCGCCAATCAAGTCCCCTTTCCTTCAAGAGCAGCCACCGAAAACGTTTACGTTGATTTTGTACAAGATCGCAAATTTGATTGCCCACGACTGCCACAGAAAAGCCGAATATGTTGTCACGAAAAATTAGATAATATGAAGATTTGACGTTGAAAAAAATCACACTCAAGCTCTGATCGCATCTAAGAGCAGCGCGTGTGATACAATGTTAATGTTTGCGGCCAGGAAACCAACGGCGTGGAGGTCTTACTTCTTTTCTCTGATCTGTGTTCTCCAAGTTCGCGCTACCAGTACAAAAGTCCGCCGGGCTTGTGCAAAACCACTTAGTGGCAGCAGAGGTGAAAGCTCACGTCAGAAAGCCAAAAGGCTTTTAAATTTGTGCAGAAGGTAGCACAGGCGATGACGACGATGCTTTTCCTGATTGAAAACTCAAAACGCACTTGACGAGACCGCACGTTCCATGTGGAGCGCTTGCGGCTGAAGCTGCGCCGATGCAAAGGTTATTCTGACAGCCTAAGCAACTGTCCCTTCCTCACTTGGCGAGCCCCCGAAGGTGGCACAGCATTGCCGCGGTATTTCATCTCTTATTTTTTCTCGCTTCAGTTAACGTAAGAGGGCGTCGAATTGCAACCGTGCAAACATGATACAGAACTTCACGGCCAAGTTCGCCTATCATGTGAGTGCGCTTATTATGCGAATAAATACGTAATTTCACTATATGTAGTGCCATCTAGCGTCTGCAACAGCAATCAATATAAATAGCTCAGGTTAGCCCGAAAAAGGTGCGCTAAACAAATGCAACAAGATTACATTGGGGAATCATATGTAGGGAAAAAGATAAATCAAGTCTTGACGCATTACAGACAAAGCTTGCAAGAGACAAGGATTGCTCCCCTGTGCGTGTCTCTTACAAAAAAGTTCAACTGTAATAGCTTTTTGGGTGAAGCACACTCTCATGAAACAAAGCAATAAGCACTCATGACATATGTGACACTGTCACCTCGAAGAAACACAGATAGCGAATCTGCTTGCTTCCTGAACAGTGGTCGATTGGCTGGAATGCTGCAACTTGCCCCACAACAAAAATATAGACTTGCATCTTGTCTCATAACCTCAGACTGTCCTGACTAGAGGCTGCTAATAGTTTAGTGGCCTTGGCACACATTGGCATAGTCAAGTTTGTTGTTAGACTACGTTGACATGCGAAAAGTAAGTCTCATATGCCTATTTTTAAACATAAGTTGTTCCTGATTTTGGCTATTATAGCCCACATCACAGTGTAGCACAGTATATTGTACGTAGTCTGTTAATTACATTAATAACATACAGTAAAACCTCCTTAATACGAACTCAGTTATTTCGAAATACCACTTAATTTGAACAATTTCTGCGGTCCCATACTTTACAATGTAAGTTTGAGTGGACAATTCGAGGTGGTGGCCGGCACCAGTCCGGTTAATTCGAAAGCTTTGGATGCAATGTGCTAGTTTCAGATCCCGATTTTGCCGCAAATTCGCCAAAACGACGGCTCTTAATAACTACAAGGCAATGCAACATAGCGATACTAATGAGTGGTGGTAGCTGAAGCACCTCATCCTCGCTACTTCTAGTGCAAAAAAAAAGAAAAAAAGAAAAACATCTCGCGGTTAACCGAAACGTGTGCTTGTGGAAAACTGGCCGTGCTTCACTGCAACACAGCGTTGACGCGCGGGCAGCATATCGCCTGTTTCTAGGAATGTCAGCGGGTCATGGTTCCCTCACTCTTTCTGGGATCGTAAAAAAATTAAACAAGGACAGTTTGGCGGAATTCGCGGCGTATGCGAACCTCCAATTGCCGGTTGCTCCAGCAATTCGCACCTTTGCACTGCTGGCAGAGTTCATGCCAGCAACACCTATTTTGAAAACTAAGTTCGAAAGTTTAAAAGATCATTTTTTTCCAGCCAAACACATTGCGAGTTTTGTCATACCGGTCATTATTAAATTTCCAATTATACGAAAAAGAATGTGCGAATGGTCGCATCATGACGTGCTGACCCAGCGAGGTGCAGGCAACATGCTGCCCACGTGTCACTACTGTGTTGCAGTGAAGATGTCTTGTTTTCCGCAAGTGCACATTTCAATTATTCAAAACATCGTTTTTTATTTTTTAAGTGGCAGCGGTGAGGCCCACCATTTCCCCGTGCTTGCGGCAAAATTAAGACGAGGTGTTGCTGGAAAACATAACCCTCGGAGCCGCAACCTAATTGGCACAGCAAACAATGAGCACTGATTACTTTGAACAGTTCTAAGCTCCTTGCATCTCACTTTTTGAATGTTCTGCTAATTCGAAGACCAGCTTAATTCAAAGATTTCTCGCAGCGCCAGTGAATTCGAATTAACCAGGTTTTACTGTACGTAAATAAAACCAAGATTAAAATACAATAACTCACATCATAAAGTTTGCTGTACGCAGGTCTGTTGTAACGGCTCACTAATTGATGCGGTAGCCTGAAAAGCTTCAATTGTAACAAAACTAATTATTTTTGGCTTTTGTAATCGAGATACTGTTGGCTCGACCACCCAGTAAGAGAATAAAATGCTGCAGCTTCTTCTCAATAATAGGACTAAGAGTTAAACAGGTAGTCTCACCTCTGTAGTGGGGCACTCCAGCAAGTACTCAGCCAAGCGATGAGGATGCGCAAACAACACCTGGTTTGCAAACCAGAGACGCACATTGCGGGAGTGCCGCAGGTGCACGCACACCACTTCGTACCAGTCTGAAGCTGAACCCCTGCAACCACATGAGACGACAAAAGTGTTACATTATTGCACCATCCAAAGCTTCAACATGAACCTGAAAAAGTAGCTGTGCTAAAAAAAAAAAAGGAAAAGCCTACAACCAGACTGCTGGCTTCCAGATGGCAGCTCAGGTTTTGGCCATTTATTGGGACCCTTGCTACGGTAGTGGTCTGAATAATTTATACTAAGATGACGCAAGCCCACATCACAGGTACAACACACAATGTAGCTGTGGTGACATCAGGGTTCATAGCGCCTGAGTGAAGCAAAATTCAAGGGTTTTCAAGGACTTTCAAAGACCTAATTAATACTTTTCAAGGACCTAAAACAACACTTAAAACACCAGAAAATGACAACACCACTTTTTAATGCATGAAAATTTATACTTTATCTTACAGGAAGCAAAACCAAGTACATCTGAACAATCATATTCTAGTTAAAAAATATTTAACATTACTCATGAGCTCCATCTTTTATGTTTATCACAGGCTTCAAAGACCATATTTATGGTTTGCTTGCACATCCAATTCAAGGCATACTGCACATAGACACACACACACATAAACAAAAGGCCCTTTTTTGGCAGTTGACTAGAGATTAAGGAGGCAGACTGGTCTTAGACATTTTTTAATATGTCTTAGACATTTTTTTTTGTTTACTGCCACATATGTAAGTTTTGTAGGACTCTGAGCATGCAACTGTGTTTGTGCGACTCCTGGACGTGCACCGTGTGAACGATTCCAAGTAGCGGGGCACTTTTACCATGCCAGCAAAAGCAGGTACATGTTTTGTGCCCGGCCGCTAAAGTGGGTACAAGTCATGTCTGGAAAGGGTGTCGCTGTTTCGAGCTCCCAAGGACCCGTTTCGACAGGAGATTTGGGCCCGCAATAAAAAACGGTGTGACAAGGAACTAACCATGACTGCATTGTTTGTGTGCATTGTTTGGCACTTTGAGGCGACATTTATACAGCCAAACTTCGATATTTCGAACACAGATATATCGAATTATTGCCTATATCGAATGGTTCCTATATCACTCTAGAAATCACATGCATTTTTTTTTTATTTTGAGCGATGTTTCACACATAATGGATATATCGAATTCGGCCACCCCAGACCACCCGCGCTCCGTTGACAGGCGGCGAGCTTTCCCGCAACACTCTCGAAACTAGCAACAGCGCGGTGGGCATTTACGACCACTGCACACATCGATGGCGCAGAGCACGCCACTTGAACATAGCGGCGTGTGCACGCCGCATTCTTGAAGCGCTGACGGGTCGACGCACTGCACTTGTTGGACTAGCTGCTCCCCGTCGTCGCATTGATCGTTGTGCGTTGTGCTCGTAGCCTCGCCTGGCCTTGTTATGTTCGTGTGTATGATGTTTGTGAAGTTAGGCTTGCGGCACATCGTGGTGTGTGTATCGATGGCTGCAAATGCTAAGAAACGGATGACTCCGACTTTTGCTGCTACACTATAAGCAATCCAGCGCGTCGAGTATGGCGAGAAGAAGTCGAGCGTCGCAGAAGCGTTTGGCATACCAAGGAGAACATTGAGCACCCCGCTCAAAAACAAAAGCGACATAAAGGCCATGGCCGAGAAAAGTCAGCACTCCGGCGCGTAGCCGGTACGCAAAGCTGCCTTCGAAGATGTTGAGAAGGCGCTTCAAAGTGGTTTGTGGACGCAAGGGCCTGAAATATTCCTATATCGGAACCGATCTTGCAACAGAAGGCACAGAATTTTGCATTCATTCTCGGCGCCGAAAATTTCAGTGAGAGTAGCGGTTGGCTCCAATGATTCAAGACTCGCTTCGACATTGTTGGGAAGACGGTGTCGGGAGAGAGTGAGGACGCCAATGATGAAGAAATTCGGAAGTGCCTTGATCATGAGTGGCCAAAAGTTCTCGCAAAGTATGAGCCGAACCAGATCTTCAATGCTGACCAGACGGGCCTATTCTGGCAAGTACTTCCCCGACAAATGCTGGACACTCGTAGGGACAAGTGCCACGGGGGCAAGCAAGGCAAGGCCCGTGTGACGGTCCTATTGGCTGCCAATATGGATGGAAGCACAAAGCTGCAGCCACTTGTAATTGGCAAGTTTCGAACACCAAGGTGTATGCAGAGCTGCCCCAATATTCCGGTGTCTTATGCCTGGAACAAGAAGTCGTGGATGACAAGGGATATCTTCTTCAAGTGGCTGAAGGCATAGGGTTTCGGACCTGGAAAGAAGGTATGCCTTATTGTCGACAACTGCACAGCTCACCATACCAATGACCAGCTGGGTAACATCGAAATAATATTTCTGCCGCCTAACACTACTTCGAAGCTGCAACTCTTGAATCAGGGCATTATTCGCACATTTAAGTCAATCTACAAGCATCGGCTGATCCAAATTTTGCTTGTCAAGCTCCGGATGGGCCAAGACCTGAAGATCGATCTTTTGGGCGCCATCCAAACGCGGAAAGCGTCGGTCGTGGGATAACTTCAAGCAGTCGATGATAGCCATCTGCTTTCAGCATGCGGGCTTCGCTAGCTTCACTGATGAGCCATGAGTAGAAGAATCAAAGGAAGCTGGGCTTGCATGCGCAGATGAAGAGAGCGAGTATGCCGAAACGTGGAGCAAGCTGGGGAGCTTTGTTGGTGCCGAGCCGCAAAGCATGTGCATCAACGACTTCGTTGGATTTGACGACAGCACTCACTAGTACAACAGCGAAGCTGACGAATGTAGAGATCGTCGTCAAAGTTACTGCTGAGCAGCCAAACGAAAACGCTGCCGAGATAAATACCGCAAGCGCTGATGATGCCCCGCTCCTACATCAGCTGAGGTCATAGCTGCTTTAGCCCTTGTGCATCGCTACTGCATCGCGATTGAAGGCACCAGCTAATCACTCGTGGATCGCCTGGATTACATTGAGGATGCAGTCGTGAAACACGCCATTGCCAACAAAAAGGAGGCTACCCTTTTTCAGTATTTTAAGCCGACGTAATAAATGCTTTGTTTGAATCATCAAGTGAGTACTTACTGCACCATGATTGGTTTTTGGTTGTTTTTCACAAGTTCATGACACATTTTTTACTTGATTTTTTTATAACGAATTCTGGATACATAGAACTATTTCGCAATCGCTGCGCTGTTCGATATATCGAGGTTCAACTGTACAGAGATCTTATCATTATGTCATCAATGGTGAGGCAGTTGAAATTCCACGCGATCGGCCGCTGCTAACAGAGAACGCCGTTTTACAATCTTCCTGCATGCGCCAAAATACTTCATGAAAAGAAACACTAACTATAAGAAAGGAAAGAAACCTGCGTAAGCAAGGTGAGCCACCGACTAAATTAAGAAGGACGACAGTAAAGCAGCAGCAGCCTGCAGAAAGTCAACAGCTATTAGAACAACAGCTTCGAGCAGAATAGCGATTTACCGCAGCCGTTAAAACTGACATGACAAAAGTGGAGCCGCAGAGTGAAGGCAGTACGGAATACGTGTGTAGCAACATCAGGCTTCCTAACACAAGCTGGAACAAACAATCGTTTCCCACTGAACCAGGGACTGTCATTTTCGGCCTTTGGGAATTCGAAGGTGCCGAGTTGGATCACCTACTGCTGTCGAAATTGGTAGAGTTCGAGCAGGCCGGTGAGAAAGTTGGAACATTAAGCTGCTCTATTTTTCTAAGGGGCAAACTGCAGAGAAAACGTGATGTTGCCTCACCAGATGAGGCATAGTTGGCACTGAACAGTGCACCTTGTCTGATTTTATCTGTTGGCTGCGGTATAAAACTGAACACAGTTGAAAAGTATGTGTCTTTTGCTGGCTCGTAGTTTTCTTCTAAGTGCAGCCTTATGTGTGTAAGCATGCACTGCAAGCACTGCAAGTATCTATGAAAGCTCTTGTAAAATCAGTAGTCACGAAGAAAGCGTGGTGTTTCAGTTAAACGCTTTATGAAGCATGCAAATACTCGCCGCCGTCTAATAGCCGCTGATAGTTTTTTTTTTTTTTTCACTGTGTTGAATGTTTTCTCACCCTGCTCAACTTATGCATGATCATGTAAAAAAAAATGAAATGTTTTTGCAGAACCGGCTGAATGCATCATGCAAGAAATTTTTTTTACACTGCCAGAAACGCTTTTTCGATATTCTTAGTGGTAGCAGAACATTCAAAATGTAGCGTCAGGACATGCACAATATATAGAAGTTCAGGCAATGTAGCCCCAATCGACACATCTAACATAATATTAACTGTTGGCGTTTAACGTCCCGAAACCACCGTATATTTATGAGAGACCCCGTAGTGAAGGGCTCCAAGAATTTTGGTCACCTGTGATTCTTTAACGTGCAAATAAATTTCAGCACACAGACCTTTAGCACACTTTCTTCCATCGAAAATGCTGCTGCCACAGCCGGGACTCGATCCCGCGACGTGTGGGTCAGCAGCAGAGTGCCTTAACCCCAACACCACCGCGACGAGTGAACGAAACAACAGCAAAAAAAAATAACTGTATAGCAATTGTTTTTTTTTTTTCCATAGGACGGACGCCCAGCTTGAAATTTACGTAACAAACACTGCCCTCAGTCACCCTCCCTTCAACCGCACCCACCTAGCGCATATCTTGCGCAGAGACTGGCAGCTCAATAAAGTTGCTCACTTGCATAATATATGAGAAATTAAGCTTGCAGCAAATGCGTGCCTCTCAACAAATTGCAAATATAGTAGCAGTCAGCCACGCTCGAAAACCCCGCTGAATGCGCTACCGACGCACGCAGCGCCACCTGAACCCTTCGCCATGTTTCATCGCCCGTATGTGCACCTGCTGGCCTCTGCCTATCACACTGCCCCTTCCAGCCACCATGGCTAAAGAAACGAATTGAATAGTTTGTTGGCATAAGAGCACATAGTTGTCAGGCGCACAAGAAAATCCACTAAATTACAGCTGAACAAACTTCCATTGATAAAATTCAAGGACCTCAAACAAACTTAAGTGTTTTCAAGGCCTTCAATATGCCATTTCAAAATTCCAAGGGTTTTCAAGGGTTTGAAGGACCGCTATAAACCCTGGACAAACAATCACAAGTCTGGTAGGTTGCTGGATGAAGCAAAAATCAACCATTGTCGATAGAATCTGCCATGCCTTACACACACTTGCTTTAGCAGCACATAATAAATACATCAGAGAGTTACTGTATTTTCGCGCGTATAAGCCGTACCAAGAACCCAAATATTTCAGTGGCAAAGTGGAGGTACGGATAATACGCGGGGTTTTTTCTATAGTGCTGCTTCACAGCAATGCGTGTTGTGCTGTGAAGCCCCTTAACAGTGTAGCGAAGGCTTTGAAGGCGGTTTCCGCAAATTCGTGTTGCTCCGCAAGTAGCACGGCAGCTTGTGGCTGATTTTGGTTTCACTTGCTTGCATCGTTGAAGCGTTTAGAAAAATATTTGGGGAGAGACAATTCAATTGTTCAGTGTAAAATCTCACTGTCACACCACAAGTATATTTTTTGGACGTTCGCGGCCGCTCAGTGACCCTCCACATGTCCCTACATCACGGATGCCATTTTTACTTTTGAAAAAGGCTTGCTAAAAAGGTGGTGCTGTCTAAGAAAGTTTCATAATAAATAAAGTAAGTTCCATAATAAATAAAGCAGTATTTATTTCAGCAAGGCAAATGAGATGTTATCGTGCCTATAGAAATATTATCAATAAATTAATGTACTACTTTTTAACGCGGTAGCTGGCATGTATTTCGGTTCTGTTGTTTCCAGGGTGCTGTTACAGTGTACTAGAAAGGGTAGTGCTGACAAGTTGTCGCCGAGTATGAGCGCTCTTTACCTCGCTGATACCGCTAGTTCCCCACATCTCGACCCGTTTGCCAAGCCTAAGTCGATCTGTTCTGTCACCATGAGTAGCATACGGCGGCAGGCCTTCATAGCACAGCAAAAGCTTAAGATCATCAACATCGCCAAGGAATTTGGAAATCGCGAAGCAAGAAGACGGCACAATGTGGACGAGTCCTGCGTCCGACTGTGCAGAAAGAAGAAAGAGAGCCTACGAGCCGCGCACCGCGACCGTAGGTCATTTCGTCGCCCCAAGACAGGTGCCTACCCTGAGCTGGAGGCAGAGCTAGTAAAGTTCATCGAAGATGTGAGAAGCAGGGGTCACGCCGTATCGACCGAGATGGCCCAAGTGGAAGCGCGGATGGCTGCACCACTTTATGAAGCGGCAAGGGCTCTCAATCAGACGGTGGACTACAATATGCCAACGTTTGCCGGCTTCTTATGAGGAGAAGCTGCTCAAGTACCAGATATATGTAATTGGCCTGCGAAAGCAGCACAATTACATTTTCTCACAAATCGGCAATGCGGATGAAACTCCTGTTTATTTTGAAATGCCGTTGGACACAACGATTGAGAAGACGGGCAGCAGTTCGGTGAGCGTGCTGATCGGCGGGAACACGAAACTGCGCATCACAGTCTTGCTTTGTGCCCTCGCCGACGGCACGCAACTGCGACCGTACGTCATCTTGAAAAGGAAAACTCTATCAAAGGTTCATTTGCCTGCCGGTGTGTGGTGCGCGCACACGAGAACGCGTGGATGAACAGTGACTTGTTCGTAGACTGGATCAAGATGATATGGGAGAAGAGCACGAGTGTTGAAGATTGGGCGAGTTGGTTCGTCGTACTTGAACTGGTATAGCGCATTACGGGGAAGAAGAAACAGTCGAGCAGACCGACACAAGAGGACAGAGCGCTAACTTCCAACTGAGCTTTAATATCAAACTGCATCAAATATGTAGACCGACGCAAGCATACAAAACCACCCTAACGCAACGACAAGATAACACACAACATCACACCGTCACATATCACAGATTCATAGGCGGTTATCCTGATTAAGGAAGGCCACTTCATGTTCAGTTAAAACCATAGAAGGGGCGCTAATACACGTTCTGCCAGCACTTGCTATACAATGCGCTTCTATAATTTCTCGAGTTAATTGTGACGGGTGCTTTTTTACCACTTCAAGTGTTACCACTTCACGTACCACTTGAAGTGGTAAAAAAGCACCCGTCACAATTAACTCGAGAAATTATAGAAGCGCATTGTATAGCAAGAGCTGGCAGCACGTGTATTAGCGCCCCTTCTATGGTTTTAACTGAACATGAAGTCGCCTTCCTTAATCAGGATAACCGCCTATGAATCTGTGATAGGTGACGGTGTGATGTTGTGTGTTATCTTGTCGTTGCGTTAGGGTGGTTTTGTATGCTTGCGCCGGTCTACATATTTGATGCAGTTTGACAATAAAGCTCAGTTGGAAGTTAGCGCTCTGTCCTCTTGTGTCGGTCTGCTCGACCGTTTCTTCGTCCCCGTAATGCGCTATACCAGTTCAAGAAGGGGAGAAGAGGCCCGGTGCGATGCTCGCAAAGAGGTCCATGCTCGTTCTTGACTCGTTCCGCGGTCACACAACTGAAGAAGTGAAGGACCGCCTTTCACGCAACGGCACCGACTTAGTTTGTTATACCCGGTGGAATGACGTCAATGTTGCAGCCTCTAGATGTGTCGCTTAACAAGCCCTTCAAAGCGCATGTCAAGAGCTATTACGCCGAGTGGATGGCCGAAGGCTGCTACGACTTGACGCCGACAGGACGAGTTCGAAGGCCTGATATTGCCCTATTTTGCAAGTGGATTGTCGAGGCATGGAAGGCCATTCCAGGTGAGATGGTGCAAAAAAGTTTCAAGAAATGCTGCATCACAAACAACATGGATGGAACCGAAGATGACCTTGTGCATAATAGTGAGGACTGCGGCTCAAGTGATAGCTCTAGCGAGAGCAGCGACAGTGAATGAATTGTAAATGACCTTGCAGGCAGCGTATTCTGCTTGCTAAATAAAGCTTTTTCTGTGTACATATGTGCTATATTGCTTGAGCAGTAGCTTTTGTACAGCCTTTCCTGTATATCAAATGGACGGGCAATACGCGAGCACTTTTTTTTTTTCTTTCTCCGTGGGCTGAAAGTGGGGGTGCCGATTATATGCAGGAGCGGGTTATATGCGCAAAAATACGGTAGTCAGATGCTTTACTTCAGAGCACAAATCAAACAACGGCATTTTTTTCACTGACAGCACCATGTGTGGACATCAGCCACAGTTTGAGGAAGCTAATGTATTAGCTAAGAATAATGAAGAGCTAGAAAGAGAGATAACTGACACCAAGATGACAGACACAATGCGTCGGCATGACATCTGGGAAAGAACGGTTTTGGGTCACTTTGTAGCCATTGCTGTGACATACGCACACTCACTGCGATCCATGCATGTATCCATGATTAAACCTCAACATAACGAAGAGTCTACTGGAGTCAATAATGATAACATATAAATTCACTTCGCTGGAACCACCATAATCACAGCTTCACTGAACTTCACAGTACTAGAACAGTTGTAAACTTCTTAATTTTCCGGTTGGTTACAAATACAATGACGGGCAAACTGCCACGCTTTCACTGCTAACTTGTGCTGTCGAAGTCTACAAGACTCACTGTACCTGAGTGTCTTCTTTGTGTGGAAAGCAGTTTGGAAGAGGAACTTGGACGCCAACTGCACACTCACTAGGGCCAGCTCTTCAGCCTCAGGAGTCTGCGAGGAGCAAACCAAATCTTTTTTTTAAAGTTTTATTCTTAATATGAAAATTTCCAAGCCTACTTTTATCTTCTTCATTTACACCAGAGAATACACTTAATGATGTCATGTGACAGTGAAGATGAAGAGCTCGACACTCGGAACAGTCAAAATTTAACACCCACGAACTAGTATGTGATGAAACGCTTGTATATTTTGATGTACCGCGAAATGCCGAACAAGTGCCCCCCTCCCTTTCTTGGGGGATCTGAAATAAGCGCCACTGACAGAGCAAGCAACCCCCCCCCCCCTCTTCCTTGTGGGGTCTCGAATTGGTGAGCGCCACGCTCTTGGAGTGAACAGACACAGCAGACACTGTCGGTAAAACTAAACAAGATACATTTCACTAGTTTTTGATCGGCGATATCGTCAGTCGAATTATTATAACATCAATCATGATCAACACACTAGGACATCCTTACACAATAGTAAACGACACTCAACAACATGACAAACAATAACACACTCAAGGCCAACGTTTGACACGCCAACGTTTGACTTATCACGAGGGCCCACCGCAGACAACCCGCGGTGTTGTCTACCGCAGACTCACGCTAGAGACAACCGTTCGCGCCAACCGCCATCAGCCAAAAAAACTCGCTCAACTCTCTCTGCCGCCAGAGTTCACCGCCGGCGCTCCCGCTCTAGCAACCATGATGATGATAGTGGTGATCACCACTCGCGAACGCAATGCTACCTATCGCTCAATATTTGTCAACCCCGAAATACTGCTTCTGTGCGAGACACAAGCGCCATGCGGCGCAAACAACTTTACAGAGGGTGTCAACATCCTCACATTTTGGCCACTTTTATAGACGATAGTCTTTCTTGGGGACCTTCGACGGAAAAATTTTGGTCTGTCTGTCTGTCCGCGTGTCTGTACATTTGTCTGTTTGTCCACCCTTAACAATACCTCAAATGGTATTAAACGGCCAACCCCATTCGCAGCGCACACCAATATTGCTCAATATTTAGCGTTCATAGTAGTGCGATTGTCATTTAAAAAGCAATCATTGCGCATATCTGAGGCGCCATAACAACACATGGATGTTTTGCATGTCTGCCTTTATACTAGAAGACGCACACACAAGTAACCCTAAGGACTGTAGCGTTTATTGCGCTGCGCTGAGAGTGCAATGGGACGCGCAAAAAAGTTGTTTCGAACGCTTTGCTACGACGACACGGTGGTGGCACCTGCCCGTCGCTTTGCGTTCTACACCTTATCACCTCTGAGACAGGCGTGCATCTTTCTCCGCGGGCACGCACACCTTCATTTTCGAAGATAACTGCCAGATAGCGCTCGTTTCTAACGTGCCTGGGTGCGCTAGTTTGCCTCCACTACACGCTCGAGGCACTCTAATGCAGCGCTTCCAAAATACCATTCACCGATTTTCTTGCGCAAGAACATCAAATAAATGTTTTGTTCACTCTCTGCAGATGCAAGACTATAGTCTTTCGACGCGATCTGCAGTGTAACAAGCAGATTCGGGGCCAATTTTTTTTTTTTTTTTTTTTGAGGACAAGGATCGTGTAAAAATACCCCTTAAAATGGGTTTCCTGAATGCGTATCTTATGTTGCTTATGAAATGCTTTACAAAAAACACATTTCAATTGGAACATAGACGGGCATTTTCAAGTGGCTCTCCCACCATCTACTTAAATTTCAGTTCAGGACAGAGCAAGCGCCCTCCTCCCAAATCTGGTGAGATTATCCTTCACCGTGGGATAAGGGGGGAGGGGGGCTTGCTTTGCATTTTAGGGTATATCCGCCCTGCCAAAATGTGGTGCCAGATCGCAGTACCTATAAATAAACAAATAAATCAAGAGAATGTCATGCATTCATTATGGTTATAACAACTGAAAACAATAAAACAATAAAGAGTGTCCCAATGCATTAATTCTTTGCCTACCACACAGGGAATTGATGCCCACTATTGATGGCTCAATTGAATCGTCACACCCGGAATCTTCTGCCCCACTCATGGACACACCCCATATTCTGATGTGGAGAACTATACCTTTTCATAAGTAGGTTTTCGTTTTTTCAATTTAGCTTTAGTTTTTAAACATGCTTAATGTATTTTGAATATCTGTGGCATTTGAAAATTGTGCTTCATTTTTTTCATCGAACAGGCTAGAAGTGCTTGTTTCTTTATTGAATTGTTTGACAAACCCTGCTTTTTATAACATTCTTGAAGCGTTTGCAACCAAATTACTAGACTTTTCGAGGGTTTTCGTTGTATACATGCACGTCCTCACCAAACATGGACCAAAGGGTTCTTGCTGCACATGTATGGCATCGCCTGTATGTTTAAAGCATGTGACTTTTTTAACCATTTGCTTTGCTTGGCATGTCCTGCCACATTTCCGGAATATGAGGAATTTTCTTGCTTTTGCTTTGTGGACGGGCACACAGCCACACAGTTTTCTTTCATGCGCTTACTCATGCAGTTTGCTTACGCAACAGAAGTGCACGCGGGTTGCTCTAGGGCTACGGAGTTGGGCTGCGATTCTTCTGATGTGAACCATTAGACTTTTTCCTCGTGTGCCTGATACGATTAATCAAATTTATGTAGATTAAAAAAGATTTACTTCTGAGCTCAGGCTCAGATGATGGTGAAGGAGCAATATCTCGAAAGCGTGCATGGCTAGACAATCGAAACCGGATCAAAGGCAACTATTTCCCAGTGTTTAGTGCTAGAGCAAAAACACTTTTTACCAAAGAAGTACTCAGTCGTGCTTATTTCTGTATGTCTGCGAGCATTTTTTAATAAAATGCATAATTTTTATTTACAAAAAAATTTTAAGTGTTTTTTTGAGGATTTTGCTTGATGTTACTTGTAATAACACAAATTATTTTTTCATCACTTCGGGTTGAAGCAAAAAAATTTCAGACAATATTTTTCATAATAGAATCGTTTAAAAATTTATTCTAGGAATATTTTTTACTGCATTACACGAAAAAATTTCATACTGAAAGGGTTAATCTCTTATGCATGTGAACCTTACTTCACCAAATGACATTGGAATATGCATTGCACACTGCATGCAAGTAGTGCAGTACGAATTGAAAATATGTCTATTTTCTATTTATGGTACTTAACGTGATTTATGAAACACACAGTTTCTGCACCATAAGTGCAGCAGTCAGGCATTCAGAAAAGTTCTGTCACTTGTGTACTAAAATAGAAATCATGTACTAATAAACTAGACCAAGTGAATTTGTCTTATTTCGTGGCAGCGTTTCATAAACCATTCACAGATAGTTTCTGCACCATAAGTGCAGCAGTCAGGCATTCAGAAAAGTTCTGTCACTTGTGTACTAAAATAGAAATCATGTACTAATAAACTAGACCAAGTGAATTTGTCTTATTTCGTGGCAGCGTTTCATAAACCATTCACAGGTGTACCATCCACATATCTCGACACAACTTGTCCTAGTGTGTCAAGAAATTGCCAAGAGAGAAAAAACATTGAGATTAGAATTTTTTTTCAGCCTCGTATTTGTCAGTGTGCTTTCATTTTGCTTTAACTTGCAGCTTATCACTCCAAAAAATAAGTTTTCTGAGACATTACAATATTTGATGAGTGGCTTGATGTGTTACATTCCTGGGGGGGGGGGGGGGGGAAGAGCTAAAAATACCATTTTCATGCTTGCAGTGAATACAACCAGTAACAAATTGCAAAGTCTGACTTCTGACTTTTTATGAAAAAGCAGGGCATTACTGACTCCAGAATAAACTTACATTTAATTACAATGTAATCACAAACAATTACTAAGACATGAACATTTCAAAATATGTACACAATTCTTTCTGGTAATACAATATGCAGGGCCTCACAAGTAGTGTGCAAAGGTTTGACACCTTAATAGGCACTGCATTACAGTTCAAGCCTGAAAGAGAAGAAGCCACCTAACTTGCACAACTATCAGTCCTACAAGTAGTTGTTCAAATTGCTTCTGATATGAAAATTATTAAAAAAAACATCTTGAGATGAGTCAGCAGTAGAGCAGGTTAAATGAAAGAGGTTCAATACCGTATTTACTCGCGTAATGATCGCACTCACGTAAAGATCGCACCCCTAAATTTTGTCGTGTAAATTCGATTTTTTTCCCCGCATAATGATCGCACCCCCACTTGCCGCATCGATATGTCGTGTGCCAAGTCTAGTCGATGATCATCGCCTTTATTATCTGTTGATGTTGCGTTAATAACTCTTCAAAACTCGCCAACTGCGCGCACCAAACATATTCTTCATTTTTGCCCACCGTTGGCGGAATCATGCCCTTTAGGATTGCAGTAAGGGCAAATGCCCCAGTTTTCACTGAATGCCCGCCATGTGTTTTTATGTCTGTGGCGGCTGAATGCGCCCATCATTGTTTCTGTGATCTGAAGCAGGCATCACTATGCTAATGCCGTATATTTACTGACTTATATGAAAGCATTCCTTATTTAGATGGAAGAAACTGTCTTGACCCACGTGACGTACTGACAACCTCCATTACTGACGAAAAGAAGAAAAAAAATGCTGTCGTTTCGCTCCATAAGCTGCCATGTTTGTTTTGACATCTTGCACTGTTACAGCGGCGGCCGCCCGTTGATCGACCTGTGTTCATCCCGCAGCAATGTTTTTATTTTTCCTGTTTTTTTTTTATGTGCTTTGTGATCATCTATTGAAGCGCTGTTTCACCATGGGGCAGTACGTGAGCTTTACTACCGCGTTCAAGCTGAAGGCGCTTGACTACACGCTAGAGCACGGCCACCGCGCTGCCGGCAGACATTTCAGCGACGATGAAATCCGGATCCGATATCGGAAACCATTTCCGACGAGATGGTCGCCAAGAGCTTCAAAAAGACTGAAATTTTCAACGCGCTCGACAGAACGAAAGATGACCATCTGTGGGACAGTGAAGACACTGCTGGTTTCGACAGGGAATCGTGCGGCGACGACACTGAGGCCAGTGACACTTCGGAGTCTGAATGAACGTCAGGGGGTCAGAGAGGTAAAAAATAAAAGGGCAGCGTGCCATGCATGTAGCTCCTGCATTATGCGTGCATTTTATTACAAAGGTAAGCCTTAATTTACTTTTATTTTTGGTTGTGTTCATGTAGCTATTGTAAAAATTCTGATTAGCGACTTTTTTGCATTTCCGGTGCTTAGAATATTTTTTCACGGAAAATTTACTCCGCGTAATGATCGCATCTAGAAGTTGGAGTCAATTTAAAAAAAAAAAAGTGCGATCATTATGAGAGTATATACGGTAAAAAATAAAAGGACATGTGGCTGGCACTTAGGATCAATAAAAGAGCATCAAGAAAAAAATAAAGCATGCTTTCCAGCACAATCGGCCACACTCACCAGCCTGTCCTGGTCAGGAGCTAAAGTGACAAAAGGCGCATTGCAGCTGACCAGCTTTTTGGTGAACTGGAAGTACTCGGGGCTGAACTGGTTGCGAGTGTGCAGAAACTTGATGTTCTGCCGCCACACGCTGCGCTCAATGGCTGCTGGCATCCGGGGCAAAGTTGCCACTGGAAGAAGACATACCACTTTCCTGGTCAATGACATACATTTATATCATCACACGTACGTGTTACTGCACCTTTTTCAACCATTTCTTTCACTTAACATGTGGTGCCACACTGCAGCAACATGGAAAACTTTTTCTTGCGACGTTGACTCCCCCTCCCCTCCTCCTTTCAATCGATTAGTGATAACGACTTCCACACGATTGAGGCAGTGCCTTAACGAATAAGCAAGTTCGCCGCCGTCGTGTCCTGCAAGGCCGCTTGCACACGTTGCTCGCAAAAAACTAACAGGCTACTCACCGCACTTTAGCCCGATCATGAGTGAATCATGTGCAAAAAACACACAAACGAATGCATCTGCAAGCAAACTGGCATGCGACTGCGAGAGTTTCTAGAGTAAGCGACATACTGCATGCAACTAGCCAGGGATGAATAATTCCACGTGGCGGTACCACGATTCAGTGGAACGGCACAAGTTCATTACAAATGGGTGTAATTTAACACGCGAAAAGGTCTAACTTGTCAGCAGAGGGTTTGTTTGCACTTTTTGATAAAAATACACACAAAAAAAAACAGTTTGGCCACTGCGTGGCCATTTCTATGGGTTACTTCATATGCAACGAACTACTGACGTAACGACCATTTATCGCGGAACGTTCGAGTTCGTAATAAATGGGTTCGGCTGTATACTTAAAATGTCATAGGTGCAAGCCATGCACAACTCTCTGCCAACATGCTAGCATGCAATGCTGTTAATACTGGCACTCGAAGTTATCTTATGCTGTCAAGCATGCAGCAAATTATTCGAAGCGGTGCGGCAAAGATGCACGAAGACAACACAGAGATCGCGTCAACATTATTTTTACTAGTGCATCCACACTGAGCAGCTGGGTCAGAGTTTGGGGTAACGCTGAATGGGTCATAGTCCTCTCAGTGTTACAGGGTGTTAAATGCTGCATTGAGCTATTTGTCGTCAAAATAAAGTAACTTCTATGTAACAGATGCAGTTCATGCTTCACTCAAAAAACTCATGCATGCCAAGCCATCGAGTGACAGCCACATGTACAGCTTGAAATTTTATGTCAGTCCTTTAAAAGCATGCAGTGTGATCACAACTGTGCTAGGCCATGGAGCAGTCAAAACAATACACTTATTGTAAGAAGGTTTTCAGTAGGCTTGTGCGAATAGTGAATTTTGGGCTAGAAGCGATTAGTGATATTGGTCTGGAAACGAATTCTAGTAGTATACATACAGCCTTATATAAAGAAAAGGGGCATATTTTTTATGAACAAACTAACCTGCTAGTATTTTTTAAATTAAAACAAGCCCTGTGCAAATGTGTTTTTTTTTGCATCAAAGGAAGTGGAAACAATTTTCAATAGTAGCAGAATTTTGGTGCAATGCAAGTGGCCTGCAAAATATGTTAAGTTTTAAAAATTGCTATACTTGAAGCATATAAGTCGATATAATGAGCATTTAAACTGAACGAAAAAATGAAAAGAATCAATGTGAGGGTAATATCTTCATTTAACTTTAATGTAGAGCTTCACTGCAGAACGAAATTCTCCTGAATACATGTTTTTATTGTTTAACATTATTTCAGTGAAGTGAAACAACTTTTACAAAATGTTACATGCAGACTAATTTGTATCTATGTGATCGATTTGAATAATTCAAAATTTTCAAGGAGTTTATTTCCATTCTAAACAAATACTGCTTTATTCATTAAGCACAAACACATCAGTACAAAAATTTACAATGGTTCTAAAGTTTTGTTTCCAAATGTGTGCAAATCAATCAAACATTCGTAGCATTTGAACATTCACAAACGTCTAGTATACAGTGATTAATGGGGCAGTAAACAACCCCAAGGTCGAAAATTTCAATGAAGAGAAATATGCGCACTTTTACTATGTGAACATGCTGCCATAAGAATTTATGAATATGTGCAATAATTAAAAAGTTACAGGGGTTAGAACACCTGTTTCAGTTGATTTCGAATTTTCGTGCGGCTACTCGCCACCCTTCTCCGCCATAGGGAGGGGACGGCATAGTCTGTCATCATGACTTCGATCACTTCGGCAACGTGACACAACGTCAGTGCACGATCAACAATTCATTGAGACTTCCCTCACATGAGCACCTGTCATAGCGGTGTGGGTAAGAAACTCGGAGAGAGATCACTTTTACTCTCGCGGTAAAGTAACGAGACACCTCTTCATCTCGGAGGATTTTGTTCAAGCAATACCACTTATTCTGGGGTCTTGGGTGATGCAAAACGGCAGAGAGCAGCACAGAACAGTGATAATACACAATGTCAGGCTGAAACTGCACCACCGCAGGACCAAGGCATCGTTTTATAGAGCAATGAACCAATCGACAAGCTCAGTAGTGTGTAACGTCGTCCATGGCCAAGCTGTCGTCAGTCTGCCCAAACTAGGGGGATTGGTCAGAAAAAGGAACATACGTGGGATTGTTTTTCGAAATGAAGGGTCTGCACAGTGCTGTAATATTCAGTAAAAATAAAATGTGATCACTACAGTCTACTGTACGAATTAGCGAGCTTGTTTAGGGGGTGTAAAAAAAAAGTCGATGCCTATTTACTGGCCCTTTAAGGAGACAGGGTAAGCAAAAATATCGAAAAAAAAATTTTTTTTTGCTTTATTTGAATTCTGCAGCATTTTCTGTACCATGTAGTGGTTTGTTTTTCTTAGTACAATTTTGTTTTTCTCTAAAAATGACACATTACCAAACTTGTGCGGCAGCATGCCGCACAATTTTTGATATACCTTGCTATGTGCGGCCTGCCGCACATAGCAAGGTATTCCTTGCAATTAAAGCATCATAGCTATATAGAAAGTTGCAGCTGGCAAGCTGGAGTGCATTTGGCACATTCAGAAAAAAATGGGCCCCCAACTGCGAAAATGAAAGAAAGCAGAAGCATCAAGATTTCCGTCGAGAAATCTGTATCTCGTCGGGATATCTTAGTGGTGTCATCGTTGGCAAGCGCCAAAACTATTATCGTTGAGCCATTAAAGAAATAGAGCCAGCTTGGAATCCAGCAGGACCTGTGAAAGGTCGTTCAGTCCACATATATTCACATGGCATCAAAGGATACCAATAAATCCCACGGCCTTTGCTTGAAGGACGCTGAAACTTGGTGCAAATTCAACAAAGCCGTGTTAAATGGTGAACCATTGATTCATAAAAAACACTTTCCAGCACCTGTTTGAGAGGCTGCTAAGCCAAATTATATGGAACTAGCTCATCCAGAATTTCTTGATGAATGTCTCCATGGAAAAACTTAAAACCATAACAAGACGTTAGATTGACATGTGGGAACGCACTCCAGAAAAACGTTTTCCTTGGGCATTAAACACTATAAATATGCACTCATGATGCTGTGTTCACTTTTGATGATGACAATATAACCCGTGTGAATGCGCTGAACTAATTTTTTGAAATTTCGCCAGGGCACTGCACAGTGCAGGGGGAACGCACCCTTGAACAGCATCGACAGTACTATGCTGACACGGCTGCATAGCAGGTGACAAATGAGGCTCGCCGGACAAGACGTTTCAACACAAAAAGAAAAAGTGACATTGGTGATGAGTATCTGGCTGGTGCCTATTGAACAGGCCCGTTAAAATGATGTTATCTCGTACTTTTGAAATAATGTAGATTTTCAGCTTTATCTCAAAACATGCTTATTCTTGTACTTACGCTCCTCTTTTTCTCAGCAACCACAGTATCTAGAATCATTGATTTCGGCCAGTATTTATCTAACGTAATAGGGAATAAGCTGAAGCAAAATTATTATTGTGCAAGGAAGTGCTCTACTGCAACACGACATCTAACAGCTATTATCGAGCGATAATTAGGTACCTAAAGTAAAAAAAATAAGTACTACACTTTTCAGTGCTACACCTGCTCAGTAAGTAGAGAAATGGCTCACGGTCACAATTACAGTCAAATAATTAGTACTGTAACTTTTATGGTTATGGAGAAAAAAGAACATAAACCCTGTTCCCTTAAGGGGAGATGCAAGTAAAAAGCTCACACACACAAAAAAAAACAAAGCATGGAGTCCGCTTTCACAAAATTACTTTCTCCACCTTTACAACAATAACAACAAAAAAAACTGAAAATTGTAATTAAGCTCGAAGTAGGTTAAAATCGCTTTCAATGAGCACAAGGTGGCTACCAAAACTAAAAAGAGCTCATTGTTTACAGTGCCCTCGCAATTATCACCTGGCTGCTTGTCCTTGCATTTTGCATGAGGAGTTCATTAGAGCCACATGCTCAAAATAACAATGATCCCCAACTCTCATTATCATGAAGAAATCATTTTAAGAAACATATTTTTGCCCCATGGATGAGCTTTTAGTAGTACATTTAAAATGCCTTTTTCCCAAAATCCGGTTTTGCGCAACTTCTTGAGATTAGACATCATGTTTTTGGTGCTTCTGGTAGCCCAATCGGTATAACATTTGCCCACATAATCTTTATCATGTGATGGGTGCAAGGAGCTCCTTCAAAACTTGATATCGACCGTATAATTCTTTCGAACTCAAAGTAAGCAATTAGTATGGGCTAACGATTTTAAGAATTCTCACATTACAATTTTTTTTGTCCATCAAATTGTCTTATACGCACTTTCTTGATAGTTATTTCCATTCTACAGTCAATGAGGAGTAATATGAGCCATTGATAGCTCAGATCCATAAAAGCACAGTGGCATAAAAAGTTTGCCTAAAATGAGCTATACTTCACACAATGTCATGGCACAAAATGAAAACTAGGCAACTTATCACAAAACAAATTACATATTTCAAGCCAGCATAAAAGCCTATATATACAGTAAAAAATTACTTTTCCCTAGCCTATACATTCACGAAAATTTTTTCGAATCACATCTCCCCTTAATGAGCTTCATATACACAGCATAGATTAAGCAGGTCAGCAACGTACCGTAGTGCTCGCATGCAAATTTTTGTTCCCATTTTTAAACAAGCAAACCTCTGTTCGAGAGGCAGCCAAAGAACTAGCTCTGCTTGCGTTCCTCCCAGTCACAGGCACCGGGTACACAGAAAGAATGTGACGCCGCTATCTTTGGTGTGCAAAGTAACTCCCTCCATGAGAGCGTTCAATATTAAGGTGCCGCGTTACCAATTTCACATAATCAAGGAACAAGTATAAGGCACACACATCTAAGGTGGTGTCACAATTTCACAAGCAGTTCAGTAGTGATTTTCCCCGGTCGCAGGACCGGGATAAGCTAGGCACAAAACAGGTTCAAGGTTCGATTCTCGAGGCTGATGTATTACACTTGGATTCAATCCTCATTTTCCAGAGACAGTTTTGCATCCTAAGAGAATGGTGCCTCCACCCGTTCTATGCAAGTTCTATGGCTATTCTCATGTCTTGAATGTCAAATGAGCCTTGACCAATCCCATGCGGCTCCCGCTCAATCTTCCGTTCCATCCCTCTTCCATTTTAAGCCAGAAGGTTTACTTCGTAGCTGCAAAATATGCTCTGTTGCCATTTTGCGATGGCAATGAAACTGTATTTTACTGCTCTGTCGGGACGCTGTTGCCAATATGGTTTCGGTTTTGTTTGCATGCTCAGGCAACTTTTGGACTCCATTTATGGAAAAGAAAACGAACGTTGGATTCGATTTTTTTTAAAGCTGACATTAAAAATTTGTTCACATCTCCTTCAATTAAATATTGGACTGTCATTCCTAAAAATGACATAAGCCACATTCCTAGGAGAAGTGCAGGGTTGTGCCGTGGCCTCATTTAGGTGGTTTGTAACCATTTTTCGGGCAAGGCTGAGTGTCGCTAGCCATGTTCTTAGTTTTGCCATTATACGACGGTTTTGCATAGTTCTCTCAAAGTCGTATAATTGGGGTGCCACCCGCACATGTACTGCCGCTAGACACTAAACAAAAGGAGGCATCCTGACTGCCCCACTCAGTATATATAAAAGAGCTGGACAACTAATGTTTCATCGTGCATGGCTTCCAAGCTCCCTCTCAACTCACCCTTTGGCTGTATGCTGAGGTTGGCCATGGAATCAGCCAGGGGCGTCCTCTGGTAGAACAGGATGTAGGCATTCCACCAGCGCTTCTGCCTCCGGTAGGACATGCGCTTCAGCATGTGGTCAAACACCTCACCCATGTACTCTCCCCCAAAGCACTGGTTCTTCATCTCCTCTTCCTCTTCCATGCGGCAATCGGACACTTCCCCATCGTCAAATTTGTACCACCGATATACACCACCAGGGGGCCTGCAAACAAGTTTTTTGCATGGTCGCTTATGAATTCGACCAATGTTTAAGGACAAAATTTGTTTTAAAAAATCTGAACTTGAGTGGGTCCATGTCAAGCTGGAAATTTCAGCCACTAATGTTTAACATACGATTACTTTTGTTCAAATAGGTTTAGAATATCCATTTTTCATGGGTCTACCAATGTAATTTTTCTAAATTTCCTGACTTTTCCAGGTTTTCCATGATGATTAAAAGCAAATTCCATCACCGCCACATCTGCATGGAATCTCTGTGCACTGGAAACAAATTCTTTAGTGGTGAAAAAAAAATCAGGCGCTCCATATAAGATAAAATATTTACCAGAAGCACTCAGAATGTTCTGAGCATGAGCTGTAAATGTGAAAAAAAAAAAGTGTATATCTGGCCTAAATAAGACACCTGAGCCAGGCAATAAGCAAGTCAGCTGTTTGATCTTCGGAAGAGCCAGGAAGCAAACACCCAAGTTAAAAGTAACCGCAGATGAAAGTTTGAAAGAGCCTGCGATAGTCTGACAACGCAGTCAAAGCAGGGGGCAGAACTTTTCTATATCTCCTATGTATTCGCTATCGGTAGCAGCTACACCCCTTTTACCTCTGGCGGTTGCCGGGCATCTTACTAAAATAAATCACACAAAGAAAATTTCTATCATGACCTAAATGGTGAGATTACCAAATATAGGAAAAGGATAAAAAATTGAGAGGAGAATGGCTGTTGTGCAAGCCCTCCTTTCCCACATCGCATGCAAGCGGAATGCGTTCTTGCCTTCTTTAAGGTCCGCTGGCCGCTTGGGCAATGCGACCATAAAATCTTGTTAATCTTTCTTTTAATTTTGTTCGTGTTTCATGAAGAGGCGAAAGTTAAGCTGACTGATTTCTCAGTAAGACGGACGAACTCTATCGACACGAATGAAATACATTTTCTATTGCATGTTCTGTATAAAAAAAACATACATACATGCAGTGTAAAAGTGTCAATCTATAAACACAGATTTAATTTACAGCTGACATATGGACATCAGGAGCATACGCTGAACCCAGAATATTCGAACAATGAGAAAATTATCTACAATATTGCAAGTAGGACACGTCATATTTGACTCAATCAAGTTTGTTATGACGGCGCACATAGTTTTTTACAGAACTTGTGTACTAAACGATACTGAAGTTCAGAGGCACGGAGGGGCTGGAAGGGATCAAAAGTTTTTCGACAAACATCGTCGCTGGAAACAGTGTTTTGGCAAGTTGACTTGTCTTGGTGAAGTTCACTTGTCAAAACTTTGGCTACATCGACATTATTTGTAAAAATTTTTAGCATTTAGTCCATCACGTGTATTCGAGTGACACTATTAGAAGTAAAGACTCACAAATTTTGAAATGCAGCTACAAGAATTTAATGAGCCGGAAGCATCCTATAATTACTTAACATCATTTGAACTACACACCAAAAGTAAAAAAAAACTAAAAATATGTAGCCAAACCAACTCAAATTCAAGCCCTTCAATAAACGCATTTTCCCGACAGGAGCTTGGCTGCCGTCAAGCGACACTGCACTTCTGTAAGTTCAGTCAGGCTTCCAGAGAACTGAATTTACTCATATGTACTCATGCAAAATCAATACCTGCTCAAATAATGGGTCCAAATTCTTGTGCTCACCTGTTGCCTTTAGGAAACTGAAAACATTCGCAGAACTAGAAATCCCTGGGTTAGCACACCGCAGAGCCGCGGAAAACATGTGTTGCCCAATTAAGTCATCTTCGCCGAATGAGTGGTTGACTTGTTCGGTGTAGCTCACTGCGGCTTCAGTTCCCTGCCCGCCAAAACTTGCTGTTGTAGTGGAGCATACACACTAACGCGTATGTGCCTTCCAAAGAGAACGAAAAACCCTGTGCTCTGATTGCGCGAGAACCTGTGCCGCCTTTGCCAGACTTGCCGTATGCCCATTTTAAGTCGCGACCTCATTGCGACTCCTCTGTTTCAATAAACATCATTGCATTTGGTGGAGGCTGCGCTGCTGAGATCACTAAGCAGAACAGGAGCTCCGCTCTCGCAAGTTAGCCGAAAGATCACCTTACAACATGACTGACGCAGTTGCCAAGCAACCTATCCCAGCAGAGCCAGCACCATCGGCTGCCCCGTCGACCTGCTCCAGCGCTACCCGTCAGCTGGACCCACCAATCTTCAGCGGCAGTGGTGAGCAAGACGTCGAAGACTGGCTCTCCTTGTAAGAATGCGCAAGTGCCAGCAACAAGTGGGACAACGACTCTAAGCTGGCCTATGTTTTCTTTTACTTGGCTGAAGTCGCCAAACTATGGTTTACCAACCGTGAAACCCCCATCGCCAACTGGTCCACCTTTAAGACCCAAGCTGTGGTTTACCAACCGCGAAACCCCCATCGCCAAGTGGTCCATCTTTAAGACCCTCGTGACCGAAGCGTTCGGCCGACCAGAGGTCCGCAAGCTCCGCACTGACCAGCGTCTGCGCCACCAAGCCCAGCAGCCTGGCGAGACATTTCCTAGTTATATTGAGGATGTGCTCGACCTCAGCCGGTGTGTTAACCCATCTATGTCTGAAGAGGAAAAAATTCGACAGATTCTCAAGGGCATCGAGGATGGCGCATTCCAGATGTTGCTGGCGAAAAGCCCAACCATGGTGGCAGTCCTCATAAGCCTGTGCCAGAGCTTCGATGAATTGCGTCATCAGCGTTCTATCGCCCGACAGTGTCCCATCACCAGATTCAATCTCGGCCGTCGCACTCGCAAGTGGCAGCGTTCGCCAAGGAACTCTGTCGAACCAGATTAAACACTTAATCAGGGAGGAAGTCGTCCGACAGCTCTCCCTGCTGTTGCATAGCGACGCGCCCACCACAAGCCTCCCTTCGACACTGCAGGCCATAGGCATTGAAATTTGCGATGCCCTCCTTACAGTTCCGGCCTCTTACCCATGCACTTCGATACCATCTGATGCATCAACTGCCGGCTACGCACCACCTCCGCCACTTTCACCTCTCAACTACACAGCTGTGGTCGCGCGGCCCCCACCGCATCCAGTCGCCTTATCGGCTCCACCTCCTCCGGCCTCGCCTCCAGTTTACAGGCCCCCACCTCGCTTTTTCCGTCGATCTAGTGAGTGGCGCACCCAAGACAATCGTCCTATCTGCTTCGCGTGTGGGATCGCTGGCCACATTGCATGCTTCTGTCGCCGCCACCCACACCTGCGCACGCATACTTCAGAACTCCTACCTACGCGCGGCAGCAGGCCACCACGTCTGCATATGAACAGAGGCACTCCGACTCGGATCGCCGCCCATCGACTGCTCGTTTCCCATCCCCTCGTCGCCGATCGCCATCGCCTATGCATTGTTGACCACCTCCTGAAGAGGGAAACTAATCAGTGCAGTTCTGGAGGCAAGAACTGCAACTTGTGCGCAATTCCCAAGGCCTCCATTTTCGCCGCAAAATGTTGTTGATGTCGATGTTGAGGGAGTCGCCACATTAGAGTTAATTGATACTGGGGCTGCCGTTTCTGTGATGAACGCAAAATTTTGTCGGAAACTGAAAAAAGTGACCACATCTCTCTGTGGCATGGTGCTGTCCACGGCTAGCGCGCAACGCATTCATCCCTCGGCTGTGTGTACGGCGTGCGTCGTCATCCAAGACGTTTTGTACTTTGTACGGTTTTTTGTTCTACCATCTTACTCTCATGACCTTATCCTGGGTTAGAATTTTTTATCACGACATGAAGCTGTTATTGATTGTTCCCATGGCGAAGTGTCGCTTGTGCCAACATGTGAATTGCCATCACCCGACCATTCTCCTCTGCTCTGCAAACTCATCGCTGACAACGACATCACCTTGCCTCCGGAAGCTTTGGTTCCTATTAGCCTTTTATGTGTGGCGCAACCTGATGCCACGGTGGTGTTTACCCCATCTCCGGTTTTTACTCAACGCAAGGGCATTGTTCTCCCATTTGTTGTCTTACAATTGCGTCTGGTTTAACCGTAATGCTGGTTACCAACCACTGCAACTACCCGATTGGCTTACTTCGTGGTGAAACGTTAGAATATGTGCAACCTGTCGACCATATCGATGATATTATTCTTCCCGACAAAATGCCACGTCACATTGCCACAATCACTCATGCGTCTGAGCCATCAAGTTCCTCAGCCTTCGACAACGCTATTGACGCAGACCTTCCCCTCTCGCATCGCCGCCAACTTGTTGCTCTCCTTAACAAGTTTCGCTCTTCTTTCCACTTTCAGGAAGCTGCTTTGGGCCGCACCACGACTATCACTCATACTATTGACATCGGCTCACATTCGCCTCTGCGACAGCGTCCTTACCGTGTTTCCGCCTAAAAGCGCCGCGTCATTACGGAGCAAGTAGATGACATGCTTAAACGTGGAGTCATACAGCCTCCTCAAAGCGCTTGGTCATCACCTGTAGTTCTGGTAAAGAAAAAAAGATGGCACCGTTCAATTTTGCGTGGACTATCGCTGCTTAAACAAGATTACGAAGAAAGAAGCCTACCCGCTACCACGAATAGACGATGCTCTTGACTGTTTACAAGGCGCCGAGTACTTTACATCCTTGGATCTGCGTTCTGGGTATTGGCAGGCGCCAATGGCTGAGTGTGATTGCCCTAAAACAGCCTTTGTAACGCCGGATGGCCTATATGAGTTCAAAGTCATGCCATTTGGGCTCTGCAACGCACCTGCCACATTTGAGCGCATGATCGATACCATCTTGCGTGCCCATAAATGGAAAACTTGCTTGTGTTACCTGGACGACATCGTAGTCATTTTTCACTGATTTCCCGACACATCTTGTTCGCCTCCATGAGATTCTGACGTGTCTAACTTCTGCAGGCCCACAACTTGACTCCAAGAAGTGCCACTTCGCAGCACGAAAACTAACCATCTTGGGACATGTCATCACAAAAGACGGTGTTCTTCCGGATCAGGATAACCTTGGAGCTGTCGCTGACTTCTCATTGCCCACATCACTGAAAGCCCTAAGAAAATTCGTCGGTCTCTGCTCCTACTTTCGTCGCTTCGTGCGCAACTTCGCGTCCATCATGGCACCTCTCACGAGTCTGCTTTCGAACAGCAAAGCTGTATCTGCATGGCCACTTGCATGTGACGATGCATTTCGCCAGCTGCGCCGCCTGCTGGCCTCACCACTTATTCTTCGCCAATACGACCCCGTTGCTGCCATAGAAATTCACACCGATGCAAGTGGCATTGGTCTTGGTGCAGTTTTGGCACAACGAAAAGGCACCCAAGCCGAATACATAGTCGCCTATGCAAGTTGCACTCTCAAGAAGGCTGAATTGAACTACTCAGTGATTAGATTAGATTTGTGGGGTTTAACGTCCCAAAACCACCATATGATTATGAGAGACGCCGTAGTGGAGGGCTCCGGAAATTTCGACCACCTGGGGTTCTTTAACGTGCACCCAAATCTGAGTACACGGGCCTACAACATTTCCGCCTCCATCGGAGAACTACTCAGTGACAGAGAAGGAGTGTTTGGCCATAATCTGGGCGCTGATGAAGTTTCGCCCGTACCTTTATGGCCGTCCTTTTGACGTGGTCACAGACCACCATGCTCGATGTTGGCTGTCCACCTTGAAAGACCCGTCCGGACGCCTGGGGCGTTGGGCACTTCGATTGCAAGAATACGACATCCGTGTCGTATATCGCTCTGGTCACAAGCATGCGGATGCTGATGCAATTTCATGATCGCCATTAACACCAGATGTGGCTTCTCTGTCACCCCTTTTTACCACCTTCTCACCAATCGACACAACTGACATGCTTTTGGAACAGCGTAAAGACCCATACCTTGCATTGTTACTCGATTACCTTACCGATCCATCTGCTGTCCCTTCCACGCGAGCGCTACGCCGGCAAGCAGCCCACTTTTCCGTGCGAGACAACATTCTGTACCGCCCCAACTACATGCCTGGTGGTCGGAAGTGGCTCCTTGCTCTCCCAACTCATACGCGCTCTGACATCTGCATGAATTTCCATGCAGACCCTTAAAGTGCTCACGCAAGTGTCCTGAAACCTACGAAAGGCTGCGCCAACGATATTACTGGCGAGGCATGTATCGCTTTGTGCAGAAATATGTTCAGTCTTGCACCACTTGCTAACAGAACAAGACACCTCCGCGGCACCTTACTGGCATGTTACAGCCGCTCCCATGCCCGGCTCGACCATTCGATCGCGTGGGTATCGACCTCTATGGCCCCCTCTATATAGTCGCTCTGGGAACCGGTGGATTATTGTCGGCGTCGATCATCTGACATGCTACGCTGAGACTGCAGCTCTACCGGCAGCGACCGCCCACGAAGTTTCACTCTTCATTCTGCGCAGCTTCATTCTCCGGCATGGGATTCCACGGGAATTACTCAGTGATAGGGGTCGAGTGTTCCTGTCGGAGGTCATCCAAGCTATTCTCGCTGAATGCAACATCATCCACTGGAAATCTACCGCATACCATCCACAGACGAATGGTCTCACTGAACGGTTCAACCGCACACTTGGCGACATGCTGAGGATGTACACCTTCGACCACACTGACTCGGATGCTGTATTACCTTTTGTTACCTTCGCTTACAACACCGCGACGCAAGCGACTTGCGGGTTTTCCCCCTTCTTTCTGTTGTACGGCCGCCAACCATCCCACCCACTCGACACTATACTCCCGTTTCGCCCTGATGCGTCGGAGTGCTCCCCGCTTTCCGAAGTCGCCAGATACGCTGAAGACTGCCGTCAGTTGGCTCGGTCTATGACAAGTGAGGCTGAAGGTCTACAAAAAACCCGACATGACGACATTCATCACATAGCGCCCACGTTTCGTACTGGCTCCCTTGTGTGGCTTTGGGTGCCCCGCACATTCCTGGCCTTTCTTCTAAGCTTCTGGCCCGGTACCATGGTCCATACCGTGTCATTGACGCAACCTCGCCAGTGAATTACATCATCGAGCCCCTAACCCAATCGCCAGATTTGCGCCGCCGAGGACGCGAGACCGTACACGTCGATCGTCTCAAGCCCTACTACGACCCCCTCATTGTGCCTACTCCCCGAGTCGCCAGGATGGCTACTCTTCACCCCGGGGGTATTGTAGTGGAGCATACGCACTAACACGTATGCGCCTTCCTAAGAGAACGAAAAACCCCGTACTCTGATTGCACGAGAACCTGTGGCGACTTTGCTAGACTTGCCGTACGCCCATTTTCCGTCGCGACCTCGTTGCGACTCCTCTGTTTGAATAAACATCATCGCACTGTCTTTATCTTTCCTGTAGGTCACTGCCACGCCAACCGAGCCAGATAACTGAACGCGATACAACTTCTAATATCGCTGAGCAAGGGGCGAGAAGAAGCGGAGGCAAGCACTACGAACCCAAGTCAGTCACTTCCCGCGCTTCGCCTGATTTAAAATTCACAAAATAAGGAATAAGAAAAGACATATAAATAAAAGAGAACTTCTTTACAAGCGTATCGAATTGTTTTCATTTGTAAAAACTTGTCAAAGCCAGTAAATGCGAACATTCACATCAACCTCCCTCTGTTCAACCAGATCTTAGGGTGACGCAACCGCTACGCGTGTGCATGTTTCTTGAAACCGAAACTAGCACCGAGTTTTCGGAACTTGGTTAAAGCTGCTACGAAACGTAGATATGGTGCCATCTCGCGGAATCCGTGTAAATGAAGAGACGGGAGCCTGGCCGGTTCTGCCAATGGAGTATAATCTACTTTACTATAATAGCTGTAGCCCACGCTGCTGAGGACGTGGATTAAATTGTATTAGACCAACCTGCATTGCTGTATTTACTAAATCAACTATTTATGATGTGGATTGATTAGATCTGATTTGATTTGGATGGCTGTATTTACTATTGATTTGCCTTCCCGCCTAGTTTGCACAGCTCTAAGGTATACTATCAGCAAAAAAAAAAAAAGATGAATAACTACTACTGGCATATTCTGTGTACCTTGCCTTGACAGTGAGTAACGACAACGTTGCAAGAACAGAGCCGCACTGCAAAATTTTCGTCCTTTCTTTTTCCGACGAGCACATGCATGTTTGTATTTTATGCCTCTGGGCTCTAACACTTGAAGTGCAACAAAAGTCCTCAAACGGCTGCAATGAAAACTGGGGACAGCGTTTAGAGTGCCAACGTTTGAATATGTGGTGGCAAGAAGGGATCTGTCAAGGTGCAACAGCTTCCATGGTTGCACAGGTGAATCACGAACGTCAGCACAATATCTTGATTTATGTACTCTGCTGTGGACATGACACTGAAAAATAATTGCAGGTTTAAAATCTCACAAAGCTGAAATGAGAAATTTAGCTGAAGTTACCCAAGTTCTACCCTTGAAACATGAGCCACCAGCAATAAGTGTGTAGCTGAGGACGTTTGCAATTGCATCCTGAATAATAATAATAATAATAATAATAATAATAATAATAATAATAATAATATAAAATATTAATAACAGAAGGCATGAGTAGCCCAGCAAGCTTTTGCTGATGGCAGTTCTAGCCTAGACAAACCAGATGGCTTTCAAGCCGAGCTGAAATCGTGGCCTAGACAAACATGCAGAAATTTACAGACGGGAGTAATGTTATGGCTCAAAAGTTGGATATATAGAAGCAACAGACATCAAAATAGTGGATATACCAACATGGAAGCTAAGGAATGCTTTAGCCAATGTGAAGGACAAGTTGCCAAGCAGAAATGTTCTTGGTCTTGTTTATGCCATAGGCTGTCACAATTGTGACGAGTACATCGGTGAAACTGGTGATTTCAACAAAAGAGTTAACACCCGTGGTCTCGACTGCCTTCGCTGAACATGCGAATCTACAGACCACCAAATAGACTTGTAAAAAACGCGTGTTCTGGACAAAGGAAAAACCCGCATCTTCCAATGGGGAAAGGGGGGGGGGTATTGCGTAAATGTTGCATAATTGGGTATGGTTTGGGAATGCTTCATTGTTATTTCATCTTTATTCTTCATATTTATTGAATGAAGGAGCAGTCGATTTTTACTAGCAGATGCTGCCTGCATCGGCCTTGCGAGGCGAGAGAGGGCAGAAGAAGCGACAGTTGGCAAGGGACATGAGATGAGAGCATGCGCAGTAAGCGTAAAGACATCACCACTGACGCCGAATTTGAGTGTAGGTGTGACTATAAATGGTCCACATTTAAAAGAAGCTTGCATCATGCCTGCACCTGGAATCCAGATACAGATGACTGTACATTCGCTGAACAGGAGTGATGGGACACTTATGACAATGTACTCTCGTTGCTTACGTAACGTATTCAAGCGTACTTAATCTTAAAGCATTTATTATGAACAAGGCTCCCTCCTCTATCGGGTGCTGAAATGTCCGTGAACTTTGTGTTCTATGGGTCGGTGTATCCTTTCACGTTTACACAAAGAAGCAAAAGTTATACACTATCTTTTTTTTTTTTTTTCACACGCCTTCAAGCAGCTCCCTGCAGTTGCAGCTGAAACAGCAACTTTTTAAGCTTTGATCAAGGATAATGCTTATTTTTTGCGATGACTGTACAGAACTGCTGTCAGTTTCCATGACCTGGCCAGATTTTTCAGAAATTCCCTGACTTTTCCAGGTTGCTAGACACCCTGAATTTTCATTTTTGTTTTCGTGCGTACAATTATCATTCCAGGTTGTCCTGATGTGCCGATTTGCTTTGTAGCTCTCTTGATCCAAGCAAACAGCGCTTCCAAATTGGCACATGAAATAGATACCTTAAAAGCTACTATTTGTACTAAAAAATTTCCACATTTGAAATCAGCAAAGATGCATAGTCTTGAACAAATATTAGCATGACAAAATCGGAACAATTTTGACTCGCAACTAAAATTTATTACACAAAGAAGCAGAATAAATAATATCCGAGAAAGCAAAGCAAAGAATAGAAAGAAACATCGCGCACGCTCAATGTGACAAAACAACAAAATGGCTGATGAGACGTGCAAGCTATCTGTGAGATATGAAACTTTTGTACTTGATAATGCTAGGGAAGGCTCGCTGATACAATTATCACCTTCCAGTGGCATAAAAAACGCTCCCATGATTTCCCCTGAATGTTGGTCTCTGTGACAATGCAAAATTTACGTTTTATCACAACCAGGATTACAATATATGGACAATGAATGGCCAAATGAGAACCTCTGCTATTTTTTACATTACCCCTTCCTCGCGTTGTTTCATGCTCGTTAGAGACGGGCAGTTTACTTTCGGTTTGAGCATTCAACAGCAGTTCTAACACGCGAGTAATGTTATCTTATGCACTTTCCAGGCAATAAGGATAGGCCGACTGATTTGATCTCTGCTTCAGCAGCACTAGCACGCTTTTACCCGCTCGTGAAAAAGTTACGATGCGTGGGGGCATGTTATCAACTTGGACTTGTTACGGAACGTGGCGGCGATGGCAAAAACCCCCAAGAGTGTCTACATAATTGCTATCGCAACAATAACGCAGCTTTTACAGTAAAATAAGTGTTTTCGGTTAGCTCTGGCACCAGTCCCCCTTTTGTTTAATTTGCGTGTTTGTTTTCTGAATTTTCATACCGAACCTACATATAACAAAATTTCTTTATATCAAGGTTTAACTATAATTCGAACTCAAAGAAGGCTATGAAATTGTTCAAATTAGCAAAGTGCACACTGGTAGACAGGTAATTGAATGAAAACTTCATCATATGCTGTACAGACAGAACCCAAACAAGCCACCTCTGAATCAGTGAGTCTTAATGCCAAGAAATATGATGCTATTTATGCTCCAAAACAAATTTAATTAAGTTTAATCAAAATTTAAAAGTACAATAACATCTCGATGACACGATCATTGCTAATACGAATTTTGGGATGATGCCAATTTCATGTGGTCCCGGCCAAAACCCATTATTTACAACGTGCTAGAGTATGGTTGTTACCAACCGGTTTTGAACCCGTACTGTTTGATACGAATAAACGTCGCCAACCAATGACCCCAAAAAAGAGCAATATGCACTCACATGCTGGAATACATGCTGGAATACATGCTGCGCCACCTGTTTAGCACATTGCCTGCATCACCTGTGAGCAGCGGGTGACAGCCTCCAAGATCTACACGATCTTGGGCAGTGGAGTGCCCCTTTTGTTCTTGCGCAATGATTACAAAAAGCGCTGGCCACGTTTCCTCTCTATCTTTGTTTTGCTTGGTGTAAAGCCTCAAGCTGTCAAGCCCGCATTCTTGCTTTGTTGTGATCATGCCTTTTTGCCAAGTCGCAGCCAGCTATGTCTCGGAAGCGAGAGGCTCTCTCTTTTAAAGAGAAACTAAGCATTTTTGGAAAGGTCGATCAGGATCCCAAAAGATAACGCACCAAGTTGGCTAAGCAGCTAGGTATCGCAACGTCAGCAGTGAGAACAATTGTTGGACAGCGGAACATAATACAATCAACTGCCGATTTTTCGGACACCCGAATTTTTGAACATGCCTGATAATTCGGACATCTTCGCGGCACCGCCACGAGCCCCGTAGAATCAATGTATAAGAAAGTCTGAAATTTCGGACGCTCGAAGCCCCCGGAGTCCAATTTTCCGGACTTTTTGACGCGACGGAAAGTCGGAAACCACTACTGACCTCCGGTAGAAACCACCACAACTGCGTCACACGCGATTACGATCGCATAAATGAGTGCGCCGGCCTACTGTGGCGGCATCTGTTGCTTAGACTTGTTGATCGTTAGCGGAGAAACATACACGGCCTCCGAGATTTCTAACACTGGCCGTGTTTATCATGAAAGGGTGCTTCGCTGACAATCCAAACTATCCACCCGGAAATTTTTTGGCACCAATAATGTTCCTGTCGCTTTAGCGCTTGTGCTCGTGCGTGGCACTCTGGTTTTCTGCGCAGCGGTTTCACGAAGCGTTTCACCACTTCGAACTAGAACTAACCGTCACACACCGATTTGGTCTGGCCACGCTGGCTATTTTGAATGTTTACCAGCGCCACTGCCGGAGTACCCAAGGCATTGTTGCCTGCGGTCGCGCTGTTTTGTTTACGCAGCCCACATGGTGTTTGGCTAGCCTAGTGCGTGGTTGTGTGATCGTGTGAAGTGTGCTCTGCAACGCTATGCCTAGGTGCTTCGACGCTCGTCAGCAAGCTCCTTTGTTCACATCCTGAGGATTTCACTTGCCTGCGATGGCCCCCACTCCACCTTCGTCGTCCTCGCCGATGGCAGCGAAGTGCGGAAAACAGTACCGTCGGTTAACGATGAAAGAAAAAGCTGCCATCATTAAGTTAGTGAAGAGTGGCCGATTGCAGGCTGATGTTCGTCGACGCTGACAACAAGCTCGACTTCTGCGCAGTGCTAACCGACGACGAAATAGTCAGTCAGGTTATGGCGGGTTCAGACGACCCTGATGTCGAAAAAGAGGAACCTTTGCCTGCACCACCTACGACCACCAAAATGATGCGAGCATTGATGACGCTGTCATCAGTGTACAGTGATGACATGACCCTTGCTCCGATCGAGGCAAATGTGATCACATGCAAGCAGAATGCCGTTCAAACAAAAATCAAAAAGTTTTTCAAGCCACTGCAGCTCTAACACCGGTTGCCCTGACGGCACCCACTGTCGGCTGCATGCCTTTTTTTTTAACGGCTCTTTTCAGAGCCACCACACTGATGCTTTGGCAGAGTTCCGGAAGTCTGGTACTTCGACCTTGACCATCTTGATCCGAGAAATATCATTAAAATGATGCGTTTTTTGCTTGCATTGAAAAATATTAGCAAAATGGGGCATTTCTTTTTGCTTGAATTGGAAATTATCAGTAAAATAATGCATTTTTTTTCTTGCATTCATTGTTTTGGACTGCCCAAATTTTCGGACGATTTTTCGCTCCCTAGAGGGTCCGAAAAATCGGCAGTTGACTGTAATAAAAAATGTGCTTCCATTCAGCGTCAATGTGAGGCAAGCGAAGACAGCACAGCATGCTTGAAAGCTCTTTTGACTTGGTTGAAGGAGGTTATTGCCACTAGTGGGGACATTAATGGCAAACTTTTGAGTGAGAAAGCCAACAAGATCGCACTTGCTCTGCTCACTGACAAAGTCCAGGCCTTAGGTGAGTGGCTGCACCATTTCAGGACAGGACACGGTCTCATTCACAAAAGCATCTACGGGGAAGCGAAGAAGGATGATGAACCTAAACTGTTAGCATGCCGCATTTAATGAGAACAACACAAAGTAAATGCAGGCCTAAACGCCACAGATATGTTAAGTTTCACTACTTCAGTTCATGCAGAAGAAAGGTACATCAGTGACAGGGGCGTACAAAGAAATTTTTTTCTATGAGATACACCCATCTTATGTATATTGACGCATGCGCTTGTGCATGTGTGTATACACATACGTGAAAGCAAAATTTTGGGGGGGAAGAATAACAGAAGCTTAATTTGACAATGCATACCTGCCAACGTAGGAGAATGGAAATTCGTGAGACCGCAGCAAGGCGGTGGTGGGGGAGATGTCGCATCGGGAATTACTGATACTGCAAATGAGTCATTTGCACCCCGCTGTAGTGATTGCAAAATCACAGCGTTTTAGAGACTCAACCACAGTGTTTTCGGTATGTACAGCCATTTCTCGACGATGGCAGTTTTTCTATACGTCCGCACCAGTAACACTTAACATCCTCGCATTTCAGAGACATCTTTTGAAACAACAGTCCTGCATGACAACACGCTTAGCAGCAACTTGTGTTTCGCAAAAAATCCCGTTTGAAGAAGAATACCCCGTTCAGTACTTCCCTGCACTAAAGGCCAGTCTTTTCATGAGTGAACGGTTCCACCGGTCAGCGGGGGAGTGTGGCGCCCGTTAATTTGCCGTTACGCTGAGTCGCAAAAATGGCAATCTGTGACAGCATGTATGCAAGCAAACAAACAAGTCGCCCGACATTCCGATCTTCTTGTTACCGTTCGCACATTCTGCTTGATGGATAGTTTCCTCGTAATTGCGAAAGGATAGAAGGGTTGAAGCTTGGGCTAGCTGGGTTTAGCTTTTAATCGACTCTTGAAACATAGAGGGAAGTTTAAACGAGGAAGTTTTTCCTTCTCGGCAACTTGCGAAATTCTGTGAGGACTTGTTCTGGGGTCACTTGAAGTTCTCGATGGATGCTCAGCAGTGCTAGTCCGGTCAATCTGTCGTTGTTCATATGATTTCGAAGGTAGCTCTTCAGCTTTCTCAGTGTGGAAAAAGTCCGTTCCGGTGTCGACGTCGACACGGGTAAAGTCGCCAGGATAGAAAGTAGGCTGTGGATGTTCGGAAAAAAGTCGCGGTTGCACATCTCTAAGGCCTGTAAAGCACAAGCTGGGCGATTCTTTTCTTCGATCTGGCAGCATTTGTTCACCCACAGTGTGAACTCTGCTTCGATGACAGTAGCCAAAGGAATGTCGTCAAGGTAAAACTGCACTGCATCATCAATATCAGAAAGGCTAGCCGATGCGCAGAATTTCGGCAGCAGCATGTTAAGGCCAACCACGACCTTTTTATGAGCATCGAACCGGTCTCTTAATTGATTTTCAAAATCAGCCAGCAAAGACAAATACACATTCCTCCGGTAGTACTCTTCGGGAGTAGCAGAAGGTAGGTACGTTGCTTCTTTGCATCTGCCTTCCAGTGATGCGAGGTAGGGCCATCTCAACATTTGTGATCTTCAGGAAAGAGAGCGACTTCAGAAAAATCTTATTAAATTCCGTTTCTGCACTGGCCCTTTTTGTCGAAAGAACGTCTATAACATTCTTTATGTGATCGCACGCTTGAGCCAAGTCACAGTCAATTTTTTGAAGAAACTTGCAAAGTGTGTGGGGATCTGAGGCGCGCCCGCGACCATTTCGCGGGCATTCCGCCACACGGCCACACCCTTTTGCTTTTCTGCTCTGTTAACACCACGTGGCGATAGATGGCGCCACGTGCAAGCACGGCACGCGGTACGCGCACGCCGAGGGAGCGCTCTTTTTTTCCGTGGTCGGCGCCGGGTAAGCACGTGTTTTCCTTCGTCCGCGTCCCCTTTGGGAATCGCCGGACTGTAGCCTGCCTGGGGTGGCCTTGGGCACCTCGGCAGGCGTGTTTACTTGAGTACTAGCTTCGGTAGCGTACGCTAAGCCCACAGCGGTGCCTAGTGCTTGAAGTGGTCGTACCACAACGAGCCGCACTTGCCGTAGGCCTACGCGTACGAGGTTTGCCCTAACACTCGCGACCAGGCCCAGTGGCCATCGTGAGAGTGCGCAGCATAGCCGCGAGGGACCTTTTCTCGACCACCGTGTCAAAGCTCGCCATTGCCAGCTGCGACGTGCTCGCGGTTTTCCCCTTATTGTGAACGTCCGCGTGCGGGTGCCTTTGCTACCCGCGTCCCGGGAGCGGACGTTGTACTGTTGTTCGGGGTGCCGCCAGAGGCAATAAAGTGTTGTGTATTTTTGCGTTAGAACACTGTTTGCCGCGCCGCGCTAGACGCCTTATTAGTTAAGCGCGCGCGGGGCGGTGCGCTACACGCGAGTAAACGGAGTAGCGGCCCTGTGGCTCGCTAAGCGTGAACCCGCAGTGATCGTCCGCTGCAGTTAGTAGCAAGGTCACCATAAGTGGCAGTGTCAAAGAGAAGAGGTCGCTACAGATCTGAAGCGAAACGACAAACTCGGGCTTCGTAATGGCATTGAGCAGTTGAGAAGCTTTTGATCAAGTATCAGATAACGCGGCCTCTTCTTCCAAATATTCGAGGAATTGTACAATAGGCACGTACAGTTCAAGGAAACGCTGAAGTGCATCGTGACTCTCTACCCACCTTGTTTGGCAAAAGGAGAGAACTGATTTTCTTTTTTCTTGTGTTAAATCTTCTACTTTGTCTCGCAGTTGGTTCGTCCTCTGTGGCGAAGCTCTCACAAACGTACAGGCTGAGGATACAGTTCCCAAACAGTTGCGGATGCTGGGGAGTTTGCATGCGTGAAGCAGAGCAAGGTTCAACGAGTGGGCACTACAATGCACGTACAACGCTTTGGGCGCTGTTTGACGAATGAAGGCTTGAACACCGTTAAGGTGGCCGCTCATTGATGCCGCGCCGTCGTATCCTTGCCCGCAAAGTAGGTTCAGGTCAAAGCCATGACCTCTAAGGCTGTTCAGGATTGTGCTCGCCAGCGCCTTGCTAGTGAGATCGTACACGGGAACGAAATCTACAAAATCTTCTTTAAGAATGGCGTGTCCAACATAACTTACACATAGGGAAATGTGGGCGGTGCGAGATATATCAGTGGCCTTGTCAGCTAGAACTGAAAAACACGAACCTGAGTTGACGTTTTCCACTATCTTTCTTTGTATGATTTAACCACAGAGGGTGATCAACTCATTTTGAATTTTTGGGTTCGTGTACAGCGCATTCGCCGGAGATGTTTCCATGTGAGCTCTCAAGGCGGCATCTCCACATTTTGCTCTCATCCTAAGCAGTGCGCGGAAATTTCCATCATTTTTGAATGGCAGCACTTCAGACATATTTATCGGACCAGAGTCGTCTGTGCCGGAAGCGGTACTTCTTGCCTGCCACAGAAAAGGATTGTTTCTATTATTGGCAGCAAGTTCTTGCGGCTTTCATCCGCCTGCTTTTTAAGGCCGTGGTCAAATTGTGTTAAGATGTCATGCTGTGAGCGGGACCGGACTGCTAAATAGTTCTCCCATAGCGTTGTTGACATGGCGTGATAACTGCTGGATGCGTGGCTCTTAAAGGCGTCCATGGCTTTCTTGTAATTGGTGAACTCCTTAGTTACAAAACAGCCCAAGCGCTGGTGCTCCCCTTTTCCTGCACACTCGCTTGCGAAGACTACGCAATATTTGCATAATGCTCCTTGAAGCTTCTCTGAATAAACAAGCCATGGGTAACGATCTACCCAGTGAGGTTGGAACTTCAGATTCCTTTTCCCTGTGGCTGGATAATCACAGTTAGCCGGAGGGGTCCACGGATTGAGCAGCAGCTTCTCCATCGTCTCTGGATCATTTACATTATTGCTTTTCGAGACAAACAGTCCCAAGTCGAAAATATTCACACTCGTCGCACAGAGGGGAGGCGAACCAGAATGTGTAGGTGCCATGCCACTCACCTTCCTTGGGCACTGCCCAGTGGTAAAGGCGTCACTTTGCCCAGCGTTGACTGTAGAACAAAGATCACTTGGAGTTGCACTGCGGCCACCATCATTTCCCGGCGGCGCATGGGTATCCTGCTTGTGTTCGTTCTCAGGTGATTCATATAAACCGGTGCATTCTCCTGAGTCGCTACAGAAGTTCGGACGCGCTTGGCTTTCCACCAGTGCTGAGGAGGGCGAAGTTTTATCCTTCGAAGGAGGCGGTTCTTCTCCGTCCGCTTCATCGGTTCGAACTTTCTTGAAGTAAGACGCAAGACTCCTTTGCTTCGTTGTTGCAGAGTGTCTTTTCATTTTGCTGCCACAATCCTGTGCACGCACACAGAAGTGGCCAGTGGCTCCCAAAAGACGTTTGTGACTGCTTCGACTGCCTGGCGTGAACGACGGGCGATGTTTTCTTCCTCTCTTATCCACTTTACAGTGGCTAGAATGTAGAAGTGTGATGAACGCGCCGGCTCTCGCGTGGAACATGTGTTTTCTGAGCGCTGCTACAGCTGGTGTGCATGCAGGCCCATTATTGTACTCCAGTTGCAGCAAACTGGATTAACGCTACTTAAAGACCTTTTCACAGAAGACTCCATGGGCACTGCATACTCCCCTTAATATACGTGAACCGCCAAGAATGCACTGCCGAGACATTTGCACTCCTGTGGTACAGTCCAGAAAGGAGGTGTTGCTCCGTTGCTGTGAAAAAGTCACCTTTTCACAGACGGTTCCCTGGGCGCCTGCATAATTCTCTCTGGGCTGCGCTAATTAAATAGCCGTGACCCCCAAAAATGCACTTTGTAGGCTGTGACATCAGCCTCTGTACTCCCGCGCGCAGCCCAGCTTGGCGGCGTTTTTTTTCTCCTGTGAAAGTTGGCCGCTGGTGCCGGATTGTGTGCCGGCTGTATTCTCGCTTTGTGCGCTTTGTAGGGAGGCGCATATACCTTCTGTGTACAGAAGAGGTAGATTTCCTTGCGTGTGGTTAAGGTTGTTCGAAGTTGCTCGGATATACCAGTCTTTCAGTAGATGTCATCTTCGATGATTCGTTTCGGTGGCGAGGACTACAGTTTGAGAAAAGTTTGCCCTGCAGCCTGCGTCCTCGGAATGCGCCGCTGAGTTTTCCGCTTAGGTGTTTCATTCCCTGGCAAATTTGCGCACGTCGTTTTGGTGTTGCCGTTGCTGTCGAACTGTTTACCTTCACAGAAGTAGACGCGCTTTTCGTAGGAACCCAAAGCCGACACGTGCGGTCCGCACAGACGCATAACTTCTCCAGCGGCAATGCACAAGGAAAGCATCTGGAATCAATAAAGGAGCTGCTACGGTGTGAAGGACGGAAAAAAAAAAAGACTTGAAGGAACGCGAGGGCGAAGTGCAAAGCTGTACAAATAGGGCAGGTGCGCGTGCGGGGCAGGGAGCACGAGGTGTTCTGGTAAAAGGGTAGGTTTGAAGAAAGGAAGAAGAGGGAAGCAATGCCAGGAAAGTTGCAGTGTAACTTTGGCAGCTGGTGGTCGCTGTGAAGGCGTGTAAATATTTTAGTACCACCCGAAAAGTTAAAGCATCAAAAAAATTTCGGGGGGGGGGGGGGGGGGGTCAGAACCCCCTCAACCCCCCCCCCCCTAGTGACGGGCCTGCTCGCAGCCACCAGCCTTCGCACAGATGCGCGGTACTGTAGTGCCTAAAATATACTTAGTGGTACTCTACAGTATGGTTACACTGAACTAGAAGTGTAACGGAGAGTGCTCTTCCGCAGCACTGCAACTGTCGCAGCCTCATTAAAAAAAAGGCAGCCACTTTTCGGGAAATTCCAGATACAATTTGTACAATTGGGAGATTAGGTCCGGAGTCTCCCGGACAATTCGAGCGAGTTGGCAGGTATGAGAGTGGGTAGCACTACGGCTTGCATTAAAAGCAAGCATATGCGAAAAATACATTCACACACAAATTTCCTGAAGCGCTTGCTTATGTAAACATAAGCAAGCGTACTTAAGAAGCCCAAATACAGTACACTCCCAATAAACGAAACTCTCCTAAATGAAATTGCTGCTTAAATAGAACAACTGCCCCTAATATGCTTGGTTTCGTACTTGAATATTATACCCCTGTTTATCTTTTAGTAGACAAAACTCCTGTTAAAGGAAACACATTTTTCTGGTCCCTTCAGGTTTCGTTTAAAAGGAGTCTACTGCATTGGCAAGAATGCAAACTCCCTAATAATGATGTACTCAATAGCGAGAATGAAGTCGCCACAAGTGAATTGATTAGAACAAACCACCATAGTGGTCCAACACATTCTTTCTTATGCACAGGTTTCTGATCAACGCCGTATCCTTCAGGAAATGATACAATACGTTGCCATTTTTCCATTGCGATGTCATGCCCTGTGGCACACAACATTGGTTGTTGGACATCGCTTTCTTTTTTTTCAGGCTCACACATGCAGCATGGTAAAAATAAAGAAACGATGCGGGGTTTCTGCTAACACATTCTTTTTCAAGGTTTACCTTGTTAGCACCGTGTCCAGACACGACCGTAGGTGGCTAGTGTTAAGTTTGAATCGCGAATCGTAGCCACGGTGGTTGCGTTTCGACAGAGAAAGGCTGGAGGCTTGCATACCGTCAGTGTAGGTTAAAGAACCTACTATGACCATGTCATTGATTCCTACCAATGATACTAAATGTTGTGTGCCCTTTCTGTGACTGGCGTCAAATTTCGTTTGCGTGGTACTATGGAGCCACCAACTGTGCCACCCACAACAGGGTGCTGGAATCGACCTGCCTCGCTTGTGCAAGGCAGGCCGATACCATTAGAAGATTCCATATTGGAGATCATTGGCAGAGGCTTTTATCTAACAGTAGACATAAAATAGGCTCACCTGGTGTAAATGTAGGAGTAGTAGTGGCCCCCAGAAGCCTGCCCACTGTGCACCACTATGCCTGTCAGGCGGTAACGAGTTGCACCCAGCTCGCTCTCGGCCGTCTCCTCATCCATGAGCTCACCCTCGAGTCGGGCCAGGCCCCGGACCGTGTACGGCTCCATGTCCAGCTCACGGGGGAATTCAAAGTAGTCGTTGAACTTGATGGCGCACTCCCGTTCCCAGTCATAGTCAAAGCGCTTCAGCTGAATGGCCAAGATCGGGGGCAGCCGCTTGATGCACAGCCGCTTCACTGTGTCCACCTTCTTGTTGCACTTGTCGCAGTGGTAGGCATTGGCCCCTTCCAGAAGGTCTCCTTTGACATACTGTTCGAGCGAGTCCAGCAGATTGCTGTGATTGCGGATGTCGATGTTGAGCGTTGTGAAGGACTCCTCTCGAGAGTACCGGTGTGGGCATCCACGGCAGATTTTCTGGTCGGCAAAGGTGCCCCCAAGGGCCTTAGCCAGCAGGCAGGGCGCACCTAAGGCCTTCAAGGCCTCATCTAGAGAGTCCACCAGGGAGTTGAAAAACTCAAGCGCGTCATGCTGTTCTCGCAGGTTCACAGGTTCACCCCACAATTTGAAGTGGTGCCAAAAGCCACGCGGAACGTAGTACTGCAGCTGTGATGCTGCAAGGTGCCCAAAAACAGCCTGCACCTGTTTCAGCACGCCAAGGTGGTAGTCACGCCGATGCTCCTCCCGGCCTTCTTCACAGGGACGCACCTCCTGCACGGTTTCAAACAAGGTGCCGAGTGACGCTCACACTAAGGCGCACACTGCTGCTTTCGAACGATAGCATCAGCTTATGGCGCAGCCCATTATGTACAGCCTTGTGAACAGAAGGTGCCAATAACTGCCAAGCACACACCACCGATAACCAGTACATTGCAAATCAAGCAAGCAGACAAAGCCTAGAATTGAGAAATTGAGGCATAATGCAATGCTGTTGTTTTATTCAGGTGTCACAGCTGGGTACATAGTTCGCATATGGGCCAGGCAAAATGCGAGCTTAAGCCTCGTGACTATACTCTATCTCAGAAGTTCCCTTCAGCACTGCGAACGTCGCAGAGTGTCTAGCTGATGGGTCATGAGCCCCTCCACATGTATTCATTAACGTCGCATCATCTACTTAGCATCTCCTTGGCATCTCCTTGCATGTGCATGACAAGTAATGTGAACAGACTGAGAAAAAAATAAACAAAGCTGCACCCGCTGCAGCAGGTGCCTTCCGCTTTGAATTCATAATGTTGTCATTGCATGCTGTGTAACCCATAAGTTGCAAACTTTTGCTTGTATTTTCTTTAGATTAATGTGTTAATGCTTTGAAAATGATGTACTCGCGACAGTATTCCTCTAATTCTAAGGGCAATTATCAGTCACCGAACATCAGACTTAGCAGTTGTGGTTGAACAAACAGCTGACCTGGCAAATAAAACAAAATGCACCTGATGCGTTGTCCTCAGTGTAAGATGGCACAAAGCAACAGCTCATTAGTCATTTAACCATTCATTTATTCCTGCCAGTGCTGTGGGTGAATAACAAGCCCAAGTTCGGATCGAGGCGGGTGGCCACGTCTGCATGAGCGCCATGTTGACTTGTAACCACATGTACCAGCAGTGGCTGATACTTCAATGAAATGCACATGACATCAATGCAAAGAAAAATAAACCAATCACGCATCCATGCAATGTACTACAGTGTAAACTGCTCATAATGTAACTCGTAGGAGTTGTAAAAATCCACGCATTAAGCTGTACCGCATTAAAATGAAAACAGGCTTCTTTAGGCTTCGGCGATGCCAAAGGCCAACCCACCTTTCAAAAGCAATTTATCATGCTTCTCACTCGCAGACTCATTAAAAGCACAATCCTAACACAGCCACAAGTTCCGAAGTCCCGCATCAATGAAACAACATCGTCATTTTTGTCTGGCAATGCTTGAGAACAGCGCTTTGCACAATTTCGTCCTCGACAAAGCTCAAGCACTGCTGAAGCGATTTCTCGCTCAAATTGTTCTTCGCGTAGTATCTTTTCACTTTTGTGAGGCATTCCAACGCGTTCTTGCACGGAAAATCAGGTTATGGTGTCGGGTCAACGTCATCCTCGCCATCCGACTTTGCGTCGGTTGCAACCACCACACTACCGCGCACTGCTGCAATGATCGCGTCATCTGAGCACGCTTCTTCGCAGACAGGCGGCTCCAACTATTTGGCATCGACAAATTCTTGAGAACTGTCGGTGGCGTTTACGGACTTGCTGTCAACAAGGCCGGACCATACGTCGTGTTGACACAGTGTTGGAAGTCTCATCGGTGACATTGTCGCTCTGCTTATCATCTTCCAGAGCCTCTGCATTGCGCACGAAACCTGCCTTCTTGAAACGCTTGCTCATGGTGTCTGCTTTTACTTGTTACCGCAAAGCGACCACCATATCAATTGTGCCCCTTAATACTTCAGGAGGCTCCTACTGCTGAAGGCTCAGCAAAACTCTCTCGCAAATACGCTTCTTGTATAGCACCTTTACGATGGCAAAGACACCCTGATCGAGAGGCCTACATTTTACTGTGGTGTTGGGAGGCAAAAATTTTAGGTTGACTGCAGTTAACCTTGGCTTGACGTTGTGGGCCATGCAGTTGTCGAGGGTAAGCACGACCCGTCCCTTCTATGCAACCATATCCTCGTCGAACTTGCAGAGCCAGCTGGTGAACAAATCCTGCTTCATCCACACCTTCTTATTGGCTTTGTAAGTTACTGGCAGGCACTCTCGCTTTTTGAAGCAACTTGGCCTCACCGATAATAAACAGGCGACGCTTGTCTATTAGCGCAAAGCAATACATTGATGTGCTCCTTTGAGGCCTTGTGGCGAGAGCAGGCTTCGCCTTTCAGCGCAAACGAGCGGTTCGGCAAAGGTTATAAAACAAACCAGCTTCATCGGCATTGTATATGTCTCTGTCTCTATAGGCGAAAAGCATATACAGTTGAGCCCTTATATAGGCCCCACTTAAAACAAACTTTCGCTTAAAACGAACATATCCACATGACCCTGAAAATATACATTGGTTCAATGACACAAAATCGCACTTACAACGAACGTCTCCGAGCGCCGCTGATCGGTTACAGCGAACGAAGTCTGCGGTCTGCCTACTTCCCGAGAAACCAATTTTGACCACTGATCAGGCATCCGCGAAGTGCCCATACATTCTTATTGTTAAACGCTGACCCTGCCTCCACCCTCTAGTTGCCGCTCAGCCAAACACATGAAGGAAGAAAAGTTGTTTCCTTCCTCCATGCCCCGACTGCTTTTTGTTACGCACCTCTCCGTCCTTTGTCCCCCCGCTACTCTGAGCACCCCGCATCGCCAGACGAGGCCCGTGTTTTCACACTACCACCGATCTTTCACAAGGACCAGTCGGCCATCTACCCTGCTTGTGATCGCTGGTAGGCGTCGCCGGCCTGGAGTGACCAGACCATTTGGCAACATCGTCGGCCACTGACTGTATCCGATAGTCTGCTTTGTTAAGCCTGGGAGTCCACACTGAACGTCAATGCCTCTGCAAAGGCAATCTGTGTCAAGGTCAGCGCTCGAGCCCGCCTGACCCAATCAACTAAACAACGTCATCAAGCGGCGATGCCGGTCTGTCACGCAACGCACAGAGAGCTCCCTCAGCCCACGAGCCCGATGAAGCAATCAGTGCCTTCCTGTCTGGCAAGTCTTACGCAATGCGTGGCAACATCCCTTGTCCTTGGGTGTAACACCGTGGCGGGTTCCCATTGGAGGAGTCTGACATCACGGCCAACGGCGCTTTTGGTTAGACGTTTAGTTATTCAAAAGATCCACCCGGTGGCTATAAAAAAAGCCCTGCGGCGCGTCGCCAGCAGTAGACCTATGTGTCAGAGAAGCCTCTTGTTGCGTCGAGTCTCCCCGCTTTCGGCGCGCCCGGTATCCTTGAAGGCGGCGAGTTTTATGGCGCCCTTCGTGACCTCGTACGCTTTGCATTTGACCTATGCGGCAGAGAGAATCCGACAGATGCGTGCGAAAGACGACATCTCGGCTCTTCGAGTCCCTAAGCTGTCGGCCCCAGTGCCGAATTTATAACGCCTCTGTTTTTATGCTGTACATAAACCTTGCCTTAACTCATCATCGCCTCGTCCGCTCGTCTATCACCTGTGCGCAGAAGCAGTCGCGAGCAGAGTAACACGCGCTACCAAACGGCAGGTGACCTTGTCGGCCGTGTCGAGACCGTGTTGGCGTCTCGGCTTCGTAACAGTGGTTGGCAGCTGCGGGATCGGCCGGCGTCAGCGACATCAATGCGGTGAGTGCCTGATGTTTTCCCCTCAGTTCACCAAACTACTCTAGCACAGCTTATAGTATTTTAGAGAAGGGCTGTGTGAAGCATTAGAGTGAGCTTTGATCGTTTCAAGCAAAGTCGAAGCGCTTTGAAACCAAAGTTAATGCGGAGGGTGTAAACACGGCAGCGTTAACAATTGCTTACGGGTCTTGCTAGTAGACTTATAGTGGGTACGGCAAGTAGATTCTTAACACGGGCAAACAGCAAGAGGCTAGTGTAAACGATGGAGAACCTTAAAGTGAAGGAACTCATCAAAACTTGTGAGGAACTTGGCCTTATTTTGGGCCGTGCGAAACGAAAGCAAGCGATACTTGAGATCATGAGGAATGCAGGAGTGACGACTGAGGAAACCGGTGAGGCCAGGGCGGATATGAAAGCATGCTGCGAGGAGGCTGAAAAGCGAGAAGTTCGCGAACACGAAGAAGCTGAAAGGCGAGAAGTTTGCGAACGTGAAGAAGCTGAAAGGCGAGAACGCCATGAGGAGGCTGAGAGACAGAAGCGCCTTGAGTTGAAACAAATAGAATAGAATCCTACAGTGTTCGCAGGTGCCTAGCATAGCTTCTGCGACAGTTCAGGTCAGCGGTCAGAAAATTCGCGACCAACTGCAACCGTTCTTAGTAGGCGAGTACATGGCGAAATATCTCGTCAAGTTTGAACACGTCTGTGAGCGAAATGCTTTGGAGCGGTCTCTTTGGGCACAAAACCTGTTAGCTCTTCTTCCTGGCAAAGTGTCCGACGTGATAACGTGCTTGTTGAAGGAAGCGTTTGAGAGCTAACTAGGTTAAGAAAGTGCTCTTGAGACGATATAAGTTGTCACCGAGGCTTTCAGGCAAAGTTTCCGGTATGCTAAAAAGGATACCGAGTCACACGTTGACTTCACGTTTCGTCTTAATTGAATGGCTCAAGGGCGAAGGTGTTTATGACGAGCGCGATAAAGTGGTAGAATGCATTGCATTGCAGCAATTATACTGCTGCATTGAGGAGGATGTCAAGCTTCGGCTGCAGGACAAACTTGGTGAAGTACAGTTAAACAAGGCGGGAGAGTTAGCTGAGGAGTATTATACTCGCCGAAAGTTGCATAGCAGGGCAGTGCGCGTTGAAAAAGTTGAAAGGAAAGAGGGGTTTTCAAAGAAACCTGATTAACGGAAACCCGTTTTGCACCGTAATTTCAGGCAGGACCCGTCTCTTACGAAGGACACTGTGGGGGAAGGGCAAACGGTAGCGGAAAAATCGAGTGAGGTTCCTAAACAACCCACTGATACCACACGAACGTTTGAATCACGGAAGCCGCTAATCTGCTACAACTGCAAAAAAGAAGGGCACATCGCGATAAACTGTAAGCAAAAGTTTGCTTTCGCAACAATCGAGAATCGGAAAAAAACGTACAGTTGTTACAGTCGTATCTCCAAGAAATTAGTGTGAATGGAAAAACATGTCTAGCACTTTGAGACTCAGCGGCAACCATGGACGTTGTCTATCCTTCGTTGGTGTCTCTGATGACTTCACAGGAGAATGTGCGTGGATCAGACAAGTTGCCGAGGAGCAGAGTGCTTGCTTACTAATCGCTACGGTTGTCATTGAAGGCCCGTTCGGTAAGCTTCGCAACCTGTTGATCTGTGTGACCTTGGCTGCGAGTCAACGGAACCTCAGACAGGAAATTCACCGTGCGAGTTATTTGAACAGTCACTCGAGCGGCCCGTCGCTGAAGTGAACGGCGCAGTCTCCGTAGGCGGAGGAGACGACATGGCGCCATTGAGTCAGAGCGAGAGGGGTGCAACGCTGTCGCCTGTAGCGGAAAGTTGGAGTGAGCTATCGAGGGTTGATCGTGAAACGCTTCATCGAGAGCAGTGTGAGAACCTCTCAATTAAAGCGCTAATGGAAAGCGGGAAGTTGGGAACTAAGAAAAAGAATGTTTCTTTTTATGAGAAATAAGGACTCTTATATTGTAGTTACACAGATGTGAAACGTCGCAACTATGAGCAGCTCTTGGTACCGCATAGGTATCGTCGCCTAAAGGTGGCCGGTTACTGAAGTGGAGCACGATACTCCAACAGCATAACTTTGACGTTCGCTACAAAAAAAAAAAAAAAAAAAGGAAAACTACATGCTAACGCAGAAGCATTGAGCCATGCGTTTTAGTTAGTACCTTCTCCACCTTTCGGTTTCTTGCTGGCGATTCGGGGCAAAATTTTGTCCTCATCACGGCCTTAGCTGAGCGCTCTCGTCCAGAGTGATTTCAAGGGGCCAACATTATGTTGTATTCTGTTTCATTATGTTGTTGTACGTGTAAAAATTTGAGTTTTCATCTTAAGAGTCTTGTGCCCCACCTGTGCCTCTTGATGTAGAGGGAATGAAATTCCGATAGACACGTAGCTAGGTATGTGTTGTACTATACTTTGTCTGGTGTTCTGTCGGGTGACTGAGGGCACTTGCTTGCGTCGTGTGTGGTCTGTTGTCGAACCGTTCTTGACAAGTTGCAGAACCATCGACAAGTGCTGAGACCAAAAATCGTCAGATGAGACGAGTGAAGCTGGCCGACAAGTTGTGGCGACAAGCCAGTGGAGCTGGGATCCATCCTCAAGAAAGGGATGTGTTCACGGAACGGAGCCCAGAGCTACATTCTCCCCACGGCCCCGGAGGCAAACCTGGAAGGACCTGGCGTACGAGCGCGCCCGACATCCGAGCCACGTAAAAGCAGCTCGTCTTTCTGGCGCATTGTCTGGCGACGGGGGTGCTGTGACGCCTGGGAGTCCACACTGAACATCAATGCCTCTGCAAAGGCAATCTGTGTCAAGGCCAGCGCTCCAGCCCACCTGATGCAATCATTTCAACGACGTCACCAAGCGGCGGCGCTGGTCTGTCATGCAACGCACAGCGAGCTCTCTCAGCCAGGGGTGCTACAGCCAAAATAGAAATTGGAGCAATTTGTGGAGCAGGGAAACTTTGCTTTTGGAGGAGATAAACCCAAATTTGGAGCAGATTATGAGAAGACATACCTCTGTTTTGGAGCACGAAATTTCAAATTTGGAGCAGTTTAGCAAAAAAATTTACTTTTTGCCATAAGATGGTCTAAATAGCAAATAAACAGCCGAAAACACTAGCACATACATAATATCACACAGCTTTCACACCTACTAACAAGACAAAAACAAGAGATCTTGCATATGGCAAGAAGCTCATTAAACTTGATTATTAGAGACATGACAACTTGACTAGTCCAATCACTCAACTTGACTAGTTCAGACACCATTCAACTTGACTAGTCTGGACACCACACATCAATGCTTTCTTTTTTCAGAAATCTCTTCGAGCTCACTGAGCTTTTCAGCGCAATCTCCAGGCTGGCGTTCCCCTTTGCCAACAGTACATGGTCACTTGACACTTTATTCAAGTCTTTTTTTTTTCTTTTTTTTTTGACACCTGAGTTGATTATTTCTTCTGCACTCGTGAGCAATGCCTTGCTGGCTGCCACTTGGTCCTCTAAAGCAGCTTTTGCTGCTTCGTGAGTGGGCTACTCTACGACAGGATCTTCTATTGCCTTGCGCTTGCTCAAGGCTCAATCTTTGCACATGCTTAGCCCGAGCTTGCCTCACACTCTTCAGCAGGTCAGGGTTGAGTGGCATCTGAGTTGCGTCCCCATCATAATGCTGTAGGAAGCTCTTCACTTGGCGCATGACGTTAGGGCCACCACTGAAGAAGCAGAGTAAGCCCTGCCCCGGTAGCTCAGTTAGGGCATCCTCTATGCACTCCACGATTATGTCACCAGTGGCCCGGCCAAGGTTAAACGAATGCAAGTGAACAACAACCACCTGCTGCCTACTCTCTAAGAAATACCGCACTAGTAGATCTAACTGCTGGCCCGCTGCTCAGGCTTTGGAGTTTCATCAATCACAAGGGCAAAAAACACATTCGGCCGACACACCTCTGCAACGAGCTTTGATTTGAAGAAGGGCCCCAGCCCATCAGAGATGAAGTAAGAAAGCTTGGCCCTTGCACAATTGAAATTTTCGGCCACGTCATTGTCAGTAACATTTTCTTATAAATGTCCGTAGCAGTGGTGCCCCAGGCGTAGGGAAAATCCTTTGAAACAACAGCCATTGCGAAAATTGCTTCCGCCCCACACACTTGATCTTACAATGTGGCACGAGGCATTCCCTGCGAAAAATCTATTGTCTATCGTGGCTTGCACAGTTTTGGGAGCTAGCAGCACACCACTTGAGACTCGCCGCTTCGCTGCTGCCTCCAGATGCTTCTTTTGGCTTGCATGCCGCTTGACAGCAGCAGTGCCATGCTGCGCACAGGAAATTGTCACACTGCAAAAAATGCAAAAAGCCTCCATGTTTTTTACACCTGGCTTGCACCGCTTGCTGATAGCATCGCCGTTGCAATCCACTTCGTTTATGACCGACGCAATGAATTTCGTACTTCTCCCTGTAAGAAACAAAATAATCATGAAAAGCCCATGCCATCTAAAACAGAAAGCGCACGCGCACAAAAAGTGCAATATGAAATACAACGGTGCGAAAATCGGCATCGTTTTATTAAGACGTGGTGCCTTTTGCCGCATGGATTAGCACGCCTGATCGTAAACGCCGTCACGCGTAACCTTTGTGCGTCTGCCATGCTTACCAGCATACTCGTGCCAAATTTAAAATCTCTCTCTGAAATTTCCATCTGTCTTGGAAATTCAGCCGTTATAACATTTAGAACAGGTGCATATTAACATTTTACGACACGCAAATTAGTGAACGTGAGCCATGCTACTTTAACAACGGCGGTGTGCTAACCCGGCCTCTATTCTACTGGCTATGTCGGCAGCGTTCGTCAAAAGGTTTCACTCGCTCGAATAAACCGGTGGCACACCCACAAAGTTTTTTGCACGAAACGGACTTTGAATAGGTGCTTACCTTTGCTCATGCTGAATGTCCATGTACAGCCAGCAGCGTTGTCGCCAGCGGACAAAATACAGCGAAACGCAACAACTTGCCGAGTGCCCAGCCCCAGCACCCGCCCACACCAACGTTTATACAACGTTGGTCGGCACAGCATCTGGGCAACTGGATTGGATTAGATAATGCCTTGTTGCCAACAGAGCATTTATTTACGCAGCTCAAAACTGCGCAGCTCAAAATTAGCGCAGCTCAGGACTTTTTGAAGCTAGTCGAGCATTTTGGCGTAGCGTGGCGAAATTTCAACAAATTTCAGGGTTTTGGCGCAGCGTGGCTCCAAAAATAAAATTGTATCAAAATGGTGCAATCGGCGCAGCTGTAGCACCCCTGCTCAGCCCACGAGCCCAATGAAGCAATCGGCGCCTTCCAGTCTGGTGGGTCTTACGCAATGCGTGGCAACATCCCTCGTTCTTGGGTGCAACCACGCGCCGTGGCGCTTCTGGTTGGACGTTTGGTGGCTCAAAGGATCCACCCGGTGCCTATAAAAAAAGCCCTGCGGCGCGTCGCCCGCAGTGTCAGAGAAGCTTCTCGTTGCGTCGAGTCTCCACGCTGTCGGCGCGGCGCACCCGGTGTCCTTTGCAGCGGCGAGTTTCGTGGCGCCCTTCGTGACCTTGTCAGCGGTGCGCTTCGTAGTTGACCTATGCGGCAGAAAGAAGCTGACGGACGCGTGCGAGAGAGGACATCTTGGCTCTTCGAGTCTCGAAGCTGTCGGCACCAGTGCCTAATTTTTAACGCCTGTGTTTCTATGCAGTACATTTAACCTTGCCTTAATTCACCGTCGTCTCGTCCGCTCGTCTATCAGCTCTGCGCAGAAGCAGTCGTGAGCTGAGTAACAAACGCTACCAAACGGCTGGTGACTTTGTCGGGGGAGTTCGGAGTAGTGGCGCCTTCGGGACTGTGTTGGTGTCTCGGCTTTGTAACAGCGTCTAGTGCACACGCGTACGCTGCCCCACTGACGCAGATAATTTGCAATTCGTTTCGTGTTTAGGACTTTTTCTAGCTCACTTCGCACTCGGCTCAGCATGCCTTCCACGCGCGTGTGGAAGCACGAAAGCAGCTGTTAATTTGCGCGGAATGAATTGCAAAACATTGAAGTTTGCGAGGCCACGCAAACCGGCCGGCGCAACAAAACGATTTTTGACCACGGCGGTCGATACTTCGAACACCGCCGCACGCACCGATCCAGGCGGCCATGTTTTGACTTCTGCGCGCGAGTTTCGCGGACCTTTCAAACGAGCTACCTAACCTGCCTCCTTCCCGTGTGTTTTCGTTTTCAAGGTTGCCCTTCCGCCGCATCCTCCACTCTCTTTATTGCAACTCCTTGTCTTTTTCTCGCAAGTCTACTCTCCTCTCTTCATCACAACCCCCTTCGTCCGTCTCCACCGCTCCGCGACACCTGCCAGGCTGGCTCGAATCAGTTTCGTTTTCTGACAGAAAACGGGCCCAGAGCTGTTTCACGCATTCTGGCGTGTGTGCGCGTCTTCCTCGCTCTTGGTGTGCGTGTGTGATCAGGATGGTAGAAGGGAGGACTTGCAAGCTTTTTCCTGCCGCTGTCGAAAGTGTGATGTGTGACCGCTTGGCTTGAGTGTAATCCGCACGTTAGGTGCCGCATTGCGGAGCACTGATTAATATGAAGGGTTTAACGTCCCAAAACCTCCATATGATTATGAGAGACGCCGTAGTGGAGGGCTCTGGAAATTTCTACCACCTGGGATTCTTTTATGTGCACCTAAATCTGAGCACACGGGCCTACAATATTTTCGCCTCCATCAGAAATGCAGCCGCCGCAGCCGGGATTCGATCCCGCGACCTGCTGGTCAGCAGCCAAGTACTTTAGCCACTAGACCACTGCAGCGGGGCGTTTTGCGGAGCGCTTCCTCATAGCTGCTGACCACCTGGCAGCCAACTTGCCGCTTTGGGCATCCCGGTATTCAGCTGTGGAGATGGTGAATATTTCATGGGCGACGGTGACAGCTACAGCGCGCGAAACTTTTCACAAGGCCGACTTCCTCGACGTCGGGCCCGATGCCGAGCCTGACGCTTCCGAAGAGGACCACTGCTGCGGCGATTTGCGGCAGCGCGTCGTCGACTCCGACCTGGGAGAGCGGGTGTGACATCTGTTGCGATGGTTTAATTATGGCCAATGATGATGCCGACACTGAGGAACCGTGCACGGATTAGGGCATTGTGAATCGGATTGCGAGAACGACGAAACTTTCGAGCCAGTGCCTCATGCAGCTTATGCCACGGCCTCGGCAAACGAGCACCGGGCTGTTTTAAATGATCTCAAGACCCCCCTTATCGCTTCTGCTCTTTGAAACATGTGCATCATGAATTTTGGAAACAAAAAAAAGTTTGTGTTTTCACTCGCAACTTTTTTGAAAGCTGTGTTTCATTTCGGGATACAGCGAACTGATGCCGCGTCAGGCTCAGGTTCGTTATAAGTGGTCTCAACTGTATTCGAATTCGATTCGAAATTATTGGAGCAAAATCACTATTCGCTTCGATCCTGAAATTCACCATTCGCACGAGCCTATTATTGTCATTGAAAGATTCACAGCTAGAATTTGCTGAACATATTGTGATCAGAAAAAGAAAAAGAAACGTGCAGTATCACATAGTAAAACTGATCTATTGTTCTACCAATCTACATCAAAAATGCTACATCAATATTTGAGTACGTAATACATAAACACACAATATCATATTCAATAGTTTGAATTCCATAATTTGTGCTAAGTTGCAACAGTGCAACTGAAAGCGGACAAAGGAAAACAAATGCAGGCATGCACGTACACACAACTCATTGTGTGCGCATTCAGTTGTGCTGTTCAAACTAAACATGACAAACCAACTAGCCAGTAAACACAGTTAATAATGTGCGGGGGTTTTTCATGATACTGAGGTGAGGCGCAAGCTGTATTCTGTATCTCCATTGAGGTATCATTCGGATAATTTCTCAAAGTTGGTGAAGACCTCTTTGAAAATTTGAATGCAGCTATTGAAATGAAAGAGTTTTTGTTGCTCCACAATAGCAGGTGATTAAATTAGCAGGTCTGACACTGACACTGAACTGACAGCTCGCTGTCTTAATACAGTCGACGCCCATCATAACGGACTCACGTACAACAGACTATCGGATACAACTGGCCATTATTGAGACAAAGTTTGGTCTCTGTAATAAATTACAGTGAAACCTCTTTAATATGTACCTGCTCAATGTGTAACTACGGTTTATATGTAGTCGTGAGGAACCACCACCCAGTCTCCGTTGAACCCCATGTATTGCCTGATCGCTTAAAGGGGCAGATTAGTCTTTAGGGACAAAAAAGTGACAAAAAAATTCAGTTTTTTAAATTTACACATTTCATTTTTACAAGTCTTTTTCTATCTCTGCAAATGTTCACACACCAGGAAGTGGTAATTTTTTTGTAATGTCATTCTAACTGTCCAGATTCTTGGTGCTGTTAACATGCAGAACCTGCAAAAAAATAGGGAACCAACTTCTAGGCTTCTTTACAATTGGCCGACGCCTGTGTTAGAAGCTCTGCGACAAATTTATGAACACCTTTACGAGGATTGCAAAACATGCGCACCATGATTGTTGCTTTTTAAAGAAGCTGTGTGTTTTAAGTTTTTTCCACTTTTCTCGAAAAAATAAATTTACGACTGTTCAATTTTGAGGCCTCAATATCCCTGCAGCTAGGGCAGGTACAACAATAATTATTTTTACAATGGAAACCTGCGTGTGTAGAATGCAAGTATGGGTGCACAATTAAGAGCACAAGCCTTTTTAATTATTTACTCCTCAAAATTGTAATACAATTCCAACTGCTTTTTAAAATGACTAGCTCATTTTGCTGTAAAATAACCAAGAAAGGCCGAAAAACAAAAAACTCTTGCATGCTTTCACTCTATAGTCATTAGTCTATGTCGGCATACCCTAAATATTACTTTTAATTAGACGAATTTTTTTCTATGGCGGCCTTAAACAACAGTGGGTGAACTTCAGTTATCTCAGGAACAAAATACTGTATATTCTTGTGCAGTATGATCAAGATCACTGAAGAAATAAACAAAAAATGTCTAAGACCAGTCGCTTGTGGCATTACATATGGTTAGTACGTACTATTTTCGTTGTCGTTATCCATGCACAAGCCAAAAATCGGCAAGAATTTCGTGCGCGCAAACGTTCAATACACTAGCTGCAACAATCACACTACAACAGCCAGCGAGAGTGACATCAAACAAGGCCACATTGACATATTTTTCGCGCATACGGCTGTTGCCAATCGCACCGAGCAAAAGCATGGCCTTCGAGATTGGCTTTTGGTAACCCAGCAACTTCCAATCACTGCTCCCAGTAGGGGTGCAAATTTGCTTGTCGCTTTCCAATCCAAGCCAAATATTGTAACGGCTCAACCGCCCTGAACTCGCACATGAAAACTGCATATTATGCTGTAGTACCACGTCTTGAGTGTGAAAGAAAAACTTGAAATCATTCGCACTATTGAAAATGAAGCAAAGAAATCTGCGGTAGCCTGTGAAGAGAACTTGCCTCTGACGACAGTGCGCGGAATATGAAACGCTCACAAAAAATTGTCAAGCGGTACAGACAGCAATTTGAAGAGGAGCCGCATTAGAGACACTGCTTATCCCGAAGTGCAAAAGGCCCTGCTTCTTTGGTTGCCAAAAGCACGGAGCATGACCCTAAGGGAGAGTGGATGCCTTTTGTCTGAAAAAGCACAAACTTTCGCAGATCAGGTGAACTGCCCAGTTTCGCCTGCAGCAACAGCTGGTTGTCACGGTTTAAAGCCCGCTACAGCATAGTGGGGAAGGCTGTTTGTGGTGACGCTGCTGCTGCAAAGAAGGCGCTGTCGAATGGCAAAACAATGATTTGCAGGAAGCCTTGGCAGCCTACGATGCCGCCGACATTTTTAATATTGATAAATCGGCACTTTTCTATTGCCTGCTTCCAAACAGAATGCTGGCATTTAAGGGGAGACGCGGCTTTGGGATCGCGAAAAATGGCAAAAAAATCGATTTTTTGAAACTCAAGTTTTCAGTTTCTGGAACCCTTTTTCTATCTGGTTCCAAATTATCTACACTGAAAACGGCGCAGAAGTGCTTCGGAAAATTCGTTTCACCCACCTAGGTAGCAAAACTTTTACTGGAAATGGCAAAAAAACGGCCATTTTCAAAAAATTATAGCTTTGCGATGCTTGGGCCGGGAGCCGGCTTCTTAGGCTCATCGGAAAGAGCATTTCTCCATGTTTAACTTTCTTTCCCACCTCAGCTGGCTCCTCCCTTTAACAACAAGCGAGCAAAAAGCAAATGTTTCAAGGTCGTTTTGAGGCCCTTGATTGGCCGTGGCCGCCATGTTGCCTCAGCTTGCCTCGCCATTGGCCCGATGCTCGCTCCGGGAGATCGTCAACTACTGCTTGTGCGTCGCGACCACATGGCTCTCGAAAATTGCCACTTCTTCGTGACCTGTTCACGGCTTGATAATCACTTAAGATATAACTACGCTTTAGTTACGAGCAGTAAGCGGATGCGCGATCAGGTTATAACGAGCGGGAGCGCAGTCTACGAGCGCGGCGCGTCATCAGAGTCGTCTTTAGCCCTAACTCCGCCGACAGCGAGACTGCGGGCAGGAACGACGCGCTAGCGCATTCGTGGCGACGTGCTTCTTCGCAACCAACGAAGCTGAAAGCGGCGGCACGATTTGATTACTATGAGTGGCCGCACCGGATGCACGATCAGATTACTACGAGCGGCGCGCGGCGGTTTACGAGTGCGGCGCATCATCGGAGTCGGCTTTAGGCCTAACTCCGCTGACAGCGAGACTGCGGGCAGGAACGACGCGCAAGCGCACTCTTGGCGACGTGCTTCTTTGCAAGGAATGTATCACATCACTCGCTAGCTCCTCTGAATCACGTACGGGCATTTTATGCATCGGCAGCGGACAACACAGTCAAGCTCGACCCCCCCCCCCCCTTCACTGCCAAGGATCGCTCGGAACAGCGGCTGGCAGTTTTGCGCGTCGTCATTCGAAAATGCGATGCCAAGTGCAGTGCGTGCCGATTTTTTGTCTTCGTAGTTGCACATTTCGCACATCGTCATCGAACACCGCCGGCAAGTGCTTTACGCGCCGGCTGCACTATCCACGCGACCGCGCACCCCATGGTCATATGGAGTGCTGTCAATAAGCTTTTGTGATGCGATTCAGACGTGCTTGGAGCCGTGCTTGATATCGCCACGAACGTCTATGAATGTTCTGAGGTTAATGAATTTCTGTAGATTAGAGTTTCCGCGACCGGCTGTATGATGATGCATTTCACAGCTAGAGCGGCGAAAGAGCATGTATGAATCATGGGCACGAATTTTTATATGCCCGTTTTGTGTCATTAATTATACTGCTATAAATTCCCGTGCCACCAGTCTTCTGCCCATAACTTTGTTATTTAGAAAGAAGGCATAGGCCATCATGGTGTGATCCATTTTTCTGATGCAATAAACCTCTCTCCAAATAAAAAAAGTTCAGTGAATATTTGTAATCAAGTACTTAATTACACTAATTACAACTTCAGCACAAAAAGGTATGTGTAATAATTTCAGTATATGGTTTTATTCAATTACAATCTTTTCTGTCTTACCTATCACACCACTCCTTCATACAAAGAACTTGATTTGAATTCCATACCTGTTCTTTGTAAATCATGAAAAAGAGTAAATCATGAAAAAGAGTAAATCATGAAAAGAAGTCAAATATCACAAGACAAACCTGAGATCACAATTTTTAGGTGTCTTAGAGACACAAAGAAAAGTTGAAACTTTAAACGCAGTTTTCTCAATACTGTTTTTTTTTTTTTTGACATTATGCTCAGCCCCTCCGCATGGTTCAATGAAGAAATAATTTGTTTCTCGTAATGTATTTGTGGTATCGCTTCAAAATTTTTATGGTAGCACTGTGAGGTTATTCTTAGTGTCTGTGCCAATTTTAATCAATATCCAACGAGAAACAAAAAAGTTCATTGAAAAAAGCCTGTCGAAAACTTCAACAGGCTTTTTCTCACAAGTGTGTTTTAGACATTGTGCATTGCTCGTTAAAAGAGTAGCACGGGAATGACTGGACCGATTTTGATTCTGTTTTTTTTTTCCCTGAATCCCTGAACACTGCTTGGGGGTACAGAAATCTTCAATTTCTGTTTTATGGCCCTGTTATTTTTCTAGACGATGATTTGTCCGTGCCACTGTTTCTGACAATGTGTGCGGGCAGCCATGATGATCTAAAAAATAAAAAAAGAACTCATTAAAAATTTCTGAAAGTGCCATACCCTGTAGCTTTCTTTTGAGTAAAGATCAACACCATTCACAGCTTCCTGGCATGTTTTGTTGCAGCGCTAGGCTTTCCACAAGCAGACCATGTAATTGGACCATGTAGCATTATGTAACTTGAGAACTACTGAAGCTATCATGATGAAACTGCATATTTCTCTATTCGAGACATTTATGAGTATGCATGCCAAATTTCATTGCTGTAGGTCAACAAATAAAAAAGTTTGTTTTCAATGCCACCTCCCCCTTAAGAACGAGAAGTGCACCGGCGGGAAACATGCCAAAAATCGCATATCGGTCCCTTTTGGCGTAAATATGACCGGTAGTGAGAAGCTGCTGCTGATTTTCATTGGCAAGTATGAAAACCCACGGGGCTTCAAAGGCGCTTGGCTACCATCCGGCGTTGTTTACAAGTCCAACAAAAAAGCCTGGATGACAGCCCAGCTGTTCGAGGAGTACAAGCGCCAGCTGGACCGCCGTTTTGCTGCCAAGGAGCATACTGATAGTACAGTAAAATCTCAGTAGAACGAACACCACTTTAACGAACTTTTCAAATTTCTTGAACTTTTAAAAAAAAAACGCCCCGACTGCTAATAGTTTCAATGTTAAATTATTTCACAACTACGTACTTCATAATACCAAACTTTTCAGAACAACAAGCACTAATTTAGTTACGCGTTATATTACCAACCCTTCAGTACAACCAACTCAAGTTCTGAAATCTGTAGCGACCACCGGAGCGGTACGCAAGCAGATGACACAGCAAACGGACGCCTTGCTTCTCAGAACTTGCCCAACGGTGCGAAGGAGAAATAAAAACGAAAGGGTGACTTTCTCTTTTTTTTCCTTTTGATGAAACGCCGACGCTGCAGGTTTACAAACGCCGAGGCAAGAGGCGAGGGCAACGCAGGCGGGCAAGGTCGGTGAGGCAGAGTGGGAGTTTAGGAGCAGGAAGCATGGGCGCGGAAAACCTGAGACAGCGAGAGATCAGAACAGGAAACGTGAGACATTTTTTTTTCGCTCTTTCTTTTCTTCGGAAGAGGCGATGAGAGCCGCGACACTTCGGGTTTTTCTTATCATTGTCACTTCGACATGTGATCTAGGAAAAAAAAAAACGCCACAAAGTCCAAACCGCGTCAGCCGGGGGAGGCGCATGGAAAAGAAAACAAAGAAAAAGAATGTCTGTGCTTAAAACTGGTAGGTGTCCTGTGTCTTTGAGGCCAAAGGGGTATAGGTGTTCTCTGAAAAGGCCTTGTCAGTCATGATGATCTTTTCGGTGATAACTTATCGCGACCACAAGGCAAGTCGGCGTTCGCGCTGCGATGCTATTACAGTGAGTTATCTTTGCTTGCGATAAAGAAGCGAAAGCAGTTTTGGCTAAAAAGTGGAGAATGTGGATAAGCTGGAGGCCTTTGCACTGCGAAGTTTGTGCAGCACGCGTAAAAAAAAAAAAAAAAACAGAGACGTGCATTTTTTGGTGTTCAACTGCGCATTTGTTTTTTATCGTGAAAAACAAGTTAAAGAAACCACCGCTGTAAAGGTAAGTCATTTTGGTCGGCGAGAATAAGTATTTATGGTTAATTTTTGGGCTTTCATTATAATGACCTTTAAAAAACGAACAAATTGCTGTGGTCCCCTGAAGTTCGTTATACCGAAATTTTACTGCACTCGACAATGCGTCAGTGCATGTTGATGTTGATAACCTGTTAAGCTGTTGTTTTTTTAAACTGTTGGACATTAAGGCTATTAAGCTGTTGTTTTTACATAGATGCAGGCACTGCCTGCAAGGATACAGAACTGTTTCGCACGAGCGCAATTCACGATGCCAGATGAGTGCAACGACGGCAACAAGGATGGTGAGAACACCGATGACTGTGAGAGCCTCCTTGTTGAGGTGCTCGAGTGGCAAGGAACAGGAGTCGAGAAGTTGAACTTAGGAACTTTCCGAGATGTTGACGGAGGCCTCGTTACATCTTTGGACTTTACCGACAGTGACATTGTTGCCACCGTCACACCTCGTCCTGCTTCAAACGGAAGTGAGGACGGCGATGTTGAAGTGGACAACGGCCCCTCGTTATCTGAAGCGGCGCGTGCTGTAACTGTGATGAGAGCCTTCGCCGAGAAGAGCAGCTTAATGGACCGGCTGGCTTGTAGCCTCACCAACTTCGAAGATGCCATCGTTGCGGCAAGGCCACCACGGTGGCAAGTGACGATCACGGTTTTTTTTTTGCTGCCTGTCCCTAAATAAAGCTTGCATGCCTGCGTGTGTACACGCGCTTGTTTGTGAGGATTGTGGCATTGTTTTCTGGCCGGTAAGTAGCTGCTAAACTGGCACGGGCATTTAAATCGTACATTGCTTAGCGTGCACCAAAACGTTGTTCCCGGCCAACTACGTATTAACGAGGTTTAACTCGATTTGACTGCAACTATGTATTAACGAGGTTTGACTGCAGCAAATTTTGCTTTCAATGGACCGTAATACGTACGATCGGCTACAACAAACTATCGCATACAACAAACAAAATTATAAGCATTTCTTTTTGTAGCATATAAAGACACCAAAAGACTTAACCACGCTGCTCTTTTCGTGCTAGTGCCACAATAACTTCAAATTGTGCCTGGCAACATTGGTAGCTTTCGGCCAAGCCAAGCCTTCAGCGGAGCTAGCCTGAGATCACATTGGTCACGGAAATGGTTAAGGAACTACAGCTGACTGAAACATGCAGCGCAAAGTGATTGCATCATCGCTCGAAGGGGCTCGCTAATCCCTTATCACAAAGTTATTTTCGAGCTAAGAGTAAATAAAGCATTTTTTTTGTTTTGCATTCATGTTATTGGCACACACAGGCCACCTGAGTGCAGTGCATCAGTGCATCATTTTCTGAGTGCAGTGCATCAGTGTATGGTAGAAAGCTGCAGAACACTTTGGCAATACTCAGGAGCAACAGCTTGCACTTTTATTAATCTATTAAGAGCAGAGCTAATAACCTAGAGGTGAGGTCGTTTGCATCTGTACAAAACTCGGTATGTTTTAAGCAGCTCCTAGAAATAATTATGCATAGTGCAGTAACAGTTGCTAATTCGAACTTCTTTAATACGTACTGACAACCTGGTCCTAGCACAGCTTTGTGAATTTCTATGGAAAAAAGCTCCTAATGAATCGATTGTGTTAGTATCTACCACGGTTAACTTAAAATGAAACCCCAGGTTTTCATTGATCCTCACAAAACTTGGCCCAGAGTGATCCTAATGAGTTGCAAAAACAAACCACACCAAAATTTGTAGGATATGCATAACTACAAAAAGCACCATTCATGAGCGGATGAGTAATTTGATGCTGCACTGGTGCTGTAGGGCAGGATGCAAACAATGTTTATAGAGTCACCACAAACGAAACCCAAACAAGGGTAAGCCCTCGTTTGGTGTCTCACAAATCTAGTAAATGGGAACCCATTTACGAAGTTTTTGCTGCTCTTCTGACTGTTTCTTTTTTGTGATGTTCTTTTTGTCGATAAAACCTGTTGCACTAGGCTTCCCAGCTTGCGATTGTGTCTCCATCCTCTTTTTGAGCTTCCCTCATTTTTCACCACTAGGCAAATGTGCCTGCGTAGGTGTGCAGTCTGTAGTGTTATGTTTAGTATGTAGTGTTTTCGAGTGTGTTGAGCGATTCGGCTCATGTAGTTTGTGAGATGAAAGTGTGGTCCAGTGTTGTGTCACGTGCTACGCTGTTTCTCTACCTCGTTAGTGTGCTTGGGTCTGCGATGAGCATTGAGGTGACACATTTTCATCAGCAACTTTAGCTAAAGGCCTTTCCAATCGTGCCTCTGGTATCTCCATAGGATGTTTGGAGTGTTGAAGTCACCCATAATGAGTAGTGGGTTATCTTTGACGAGGTAAAGCGCGTCCTTGGAAATTTTGGCAATGGTAGCCCACCTTTGACGTGGGAGCTGTAGATGTTCAGGATGAAGGCACTTTGGTTGCTTTTGCAGACAAGTTCAAGCAACACATGTGTCCTCTGCTTGTCTTTCAGTTAATGTTGTTGTTGTTCATGTTCAGTGGTCATGTTTTTATCCACGAGCGTGGCTACCTTCCACTTATCATCTTGACTAGAGTGGTATGCCTCATATCCCTGTAGTGTTGGTCAGGTACCGATTTCTTGTAGGGGGATGACCCCTGTTGGCGATAAGATTATCAGTTGTGTCAGCAGCCTTTTGCACAGGCATGAAACCTGCTTTAGTGTTTTTTTTTGTTTGTTTCAACAGCACTTTATACTAACGCCACCTACATATTCAACATTTGACTGGTATTTGAAAATGGTATCACTGTCTCATTCGTATCACTTAACACTACCAATCTTCAATATTCCCAAACCACTTCTTTCTTAATAATTTATTTTGATATCCGCACAATCCTAAAAATAATGAAGTGTACGTACCTCATGATCGGGCTGTTCTTCTCCAGAGAAGTCCTCGTTCGGATCGGTAGTTGCCCCTTCCACGGCCAGGATGCCCTCACGGATGCTCTCGATCATATAGAGCTGCACAATGACAGGAATTGTGGTGAAGCACGAAACTGCACAACTGCACCAGGCCCAAGGCTCATAAGTGTGCTTAGGATTGAGGAACACTTTGTCGACCAAGAAAGATAAATAAGCTATGTTGACCAATAACACAGAGACTACCCTCAAAAAAGTCAAAAGAAGCATTCCTGCAATTTCTGAAGATGAATTTCATGCAACAAGTGTTTTCATTGCAGAAGAAAATTCTTTCTGTCAGCAAACCTCAGTCCTAAGTTTACCAATGGCACAAGATTGCATAGGTGTCATGTGGTTGTCCTGTGGTAACATAAACTTACATGCATGGGTTTGCGAATCTTCCGAGTTTTTTTATTCAAATAAAGAGTAATACCTCATCCAATAATCGACTTGACTTTCAAATAGCTAGTATTCAAAGCTTTGAGTATTTTGACAGGCAAATATTTAAAAGGCAACAAAGGCCAATGGTGCAGCTTTGTTAGGGTAGGGTGGCTTAAACTCGCGTTAATGTCCTTGCAGCAGGCATTTTGTTTTCACCGATATCCTGGTTCAAAAGTGACCCTTTGTTTATATTCAAATATATAGCGTGACATCCACACTTAATAAACTTATGAGAAAACTGTCCAGCCCATGAGAACTTCACTTTCGAAACAAAGGCACCAACTTCTTGTATAATTCAGTTGTGTATGCAGCATGCGACATAAACACACCGACATTGACTCGCAAAACTCTCAGCGATTGCCTTCACATGTGAAAACTTGTCCACACATTGCAGCCACCACTACTGCTGCACACTAGTCAATCAGAAATTTCCATCATTCTCACATTCCCGCGCACAGTTTAACAGCTACTCTAGATTCAGGCAGCGAAATATTTTTGGGCCTGGAGCATGTACCAAGGCCCCCCTCTGTTGGAAGAGGCACGCAAGGCCACTTGTCACCTGCTTGGCTGGCATGGTGTATGAGATCCCGCTTTGTTCCGGTTGGGTATAATGCATCAGCCAAACAGGCTGGTGCATAAACGACCGACTCAGGGAGCATGGCCTTTCTGTGAAAAATAAACTTCCAGCACATTTGCCTGTACATTGTGGTTCCTGCAAGTGTTAGCCTAGGTTTTCCGGTGTATTCATCCTTGGAAACAATAATAATACCTTGGCAAGAGAAATTATTAAAAATTTAGAGAAATTACATTAAAAAGAAGGGAGATGCATGTGTTAATGATACATCTGTTGCTCTGCATGGTAGTGATATTAATTTCTTTGAATCATTTTTCGTTTAGTGGCTTTTTTGGTGTCAATTTTATCGCGTGGTGAGGCGATATGCGGGTGCATGGTTGCTACAGTTATACAGTTAAACGTGTTTATAAGGAACCTCCATATAACGAATTCCTCTATATAACGAAGTTTGATTGATTGATATGTGGGATTTAACGTCCCAAAACCACCATATGATTATGAGAGACGCCGTAGTGGAGGGCTCCGGATATTTCGACCGCCTGGGGTTCTTTAACGTGCGCCCAAATCTGAGCACACGGGCCTACAACATTTCCGCCTCCAACGAAAATGCAGCCGCCGCAGCCGGGATTTGATCCCACGACCTGCGGGTTAGCAGCCGAGTACCTTAGCCACTAGACCACTGCGGCGTGGCAATATAACGAAGTTTTTCTATTCCCTACCATTGCTCTATAGAAGCACATGCATTTGTGACCTCTATGCAACAAAACAACAGCGGGAGACAAACTTGAAATAACGAATTTTCCCCGCGGACAATCTAGGAATTTCGCCCTGGATTTTGTAATTATGGTACGAGCATGCATGATCCGTGGGTGTCCCAGTCTTCCGCAGCATGCGTCTTCTGCGTATGCATGAAGCAGCGGCGGGGCGCACGGTCGCACTCGTGGCCCCCGCAACGACCAGCTGAGAGCGAGCGCTCGTTATTGCAAGTGGGTAAGCGCGAGGTGGGCAGGCGGGCCTCCACCCCATGAGCCGGTGTTGCCGCCAGTGTTGCCGCCGGTGTTGCCGCTGCGAGTGAATGCACAGGTGTGCCCTCTCCTCCAAACCAAATACATAAAGAAAATTAATTTTGTGTTGGCAGTGCCACGCTTTCAGCTAGTGTATGGAGTATGGAGTGCGCTTTACCGAGTAGTCTTCCCCGGTATCCGCTTCGTTTGCTCTTTGTTTTTGATGCTGTGCATGCATGGTTTCACTGCACGTGCATAGTGTGCCCCCCCCCCCCCCCCCCCGATGATGTTCATGCAATCAATCAATGCAATGCAATCAATGCAATGCAATAAATGTTATGCAATGCAATCAATGCACTAGCAAAATAATTGTAATACGAAGTTTGCCAGCAAACTCTTTTTGGATCCGATATAGCGAAACTCCTACGAAATGCAAGTTAGTTATTCATGACAAATATGACAACTTTTCTTTATAAGTGCCATAGATGTACTATTTCAATTTGATTCGAAATAATACGACCAAAATCACTATTCTCTCCGGACTTCAAAATCATTATTCGCACAAGCGAGGATGAGTGTGACTGAAATCACCCCTGGTCGTTTGCATGAACAATTTTTTTGGCACATTTATTATATGCGAGGATTTATTGAACCGATTAGTGGCTATATATTTCTACACCGTGCATTTGCATATCGTACTCTAGATCTTCTTGCCGAACTGGATCTGTCATTCCTGCATTAGTTAACAAATTAAAATATACATGTGTGACATAGACTGTCGCAATGATGATATTTTGCAAAAACAACAAATTAACATGTACAAATGTGACGAGACTGCCGCAACGTGTCGGAATTGAGGCTAGCCCGCTGTCTTTGCACGGGCTTTGCGCCTTTTCTGTTGTTCTCATGTCCCGACATGACTCTCCTCCTCTGTTGTCTGCCACGCTGGGAGAGCGATGAATGGCGTTTAACCCCTCTCACCCGGTAGCAAATGTTGACTGTGGCGCCACGCGCGGAGTCTCCCGAGAGGTTTTGCGCGCGTGGGCCGAGAGCTAGTCAGAGATTCTCCGGGACAGCTGACAGTGAGCACGCATTCCCTTTTCCGTCCATCGACTCGTTGTTTGGGGCTCGTCGGACTTCGCTGACGGTGCTTCGCGCCTGAGGCGAACGCTCACCTTTTGTTGGCGCTTTGCATACTCTCGGCTGAAGGACGGTATGGTGTCCTAGTGCGTGGCCAAGCTACGCCGACCTGTCTCCCTCCGAAGCCAACACGAGCGCCTTTGCCCTCGCTTGAGCAACCGGGCCTTGGTCTCGGTGTCTCCGTAAATCACCTTTACCATGCTCTTGGCACCCTGTGTAGATGTGCTCTTGGCACCCTGTGTAGTACTTTGCGCCCGTGGCGTGGATAAGTCCATTTGCTTTCCCGCCAAGCCCTTGCTGTACAGCTTTTGGTGTTGCCACAAACAATAAAGTATTGCGACCTTGAGCAGTATCGTGTTCTCGCACCGATGACGGTTAACGCGTGCCTTGCGGCTCGCTAAGACCGAACCCACGCTAGTGGCTGTACTCCTTCGGGATAGGTGTCACTACACTGGCGCCCAACGTGCGGCACCAGCCTCGCTCTCGAAAAAGCACACCACCGACGCTAGCAAGCGATCCCCTTCAGCCGCGCTGCGCTTGGAGAGCGGCCATGACTAGGCTTGTGCGAATATTCGAATGCTTCGAATATTCGAAGGAATAGTAGGGTACTCGAATTTGCTTTGATTCGAATTTAAATTATTGAATATTTCGATGTATTCGCAAGGAACGAATAAATGCATATTAACCCGATTATACTGCCTGTAGCGGTGGTTTCACTGCATTCTATAGGTGCTGAACTGTGAAAGCATCTGTTCAGAAGAAATCCGCTTTGCCATGAAGCCTCTTCTATAATTTAAAGGGGCCCTGCAACACTTTTTCAGTATTGTCACAAAACGCTGGCGATCGTTAGTCGAGGCTAACGAGGACACGCAAGCTAAACATTAAAGTGCAGCACGCGGTGTGCGATTCACAATGCATTCTGATTGATTTGTGGGGTTTAACGTCCCAAAACCACCATTTGATTATGAGAGACGCCATAGTGGAGGGCTCCGGAAATTTTGACCAGCTGGGGTTCTTTAACGTGCACCCAAATCTGAGTACACGGGCCTACAACATTTCCGCCTTCATCGGAAATGCAGCCGCCGCAGCCGGGAATCGAACCCGCGACCTGCGGGTCAGCAGCCGAGTACCTTAGCCACTAGACCACCGCGGCGGGGCTCACAATGCATTCTCAAGGTCAGCTAAAAATTGTTCTCTTCTCTCGGAAAATGAATCTACAAGCTCAAAAAGCACGTGTGACGTATTTTGTTTCCCGGTGCCATCCCTCCCTGCTTAGCTTGCAGCGCTTTCATCGGAACGAGAAGAGAGAATGCACTTGCAGCATGCAAGAAATCTTTGCAACTACACGCGTACTGAACGGATTCTAAAAATATTTGTGGCAGTTAATTCATGAGGCAATAAATTAGCTTCTCTAGTGAATCCATTTCATAACTACTTGAAAAAATTTCGCACGGCCCTTTAAATGAAAATATTACTCTCAAATCAATTCATTTTATTAGGCTTAAACGCTAGTTATGACAGCTTATATGTTCTAAGTATAAAAAATTTTAAAATGTTACGTATATCAAGGGTTATGACTCTCATCCTGCAGAAAGACAAATCCTGCTACTGCTCAAAGTTCTTTCGACTTCCTACGAACAAAAAAAAAAAAGCTGAATTTGCATAGATGCCCTACTTCAATATTTTTAAATATATTGTGCAGGTTAGTTAGGTCATAATAAATATGCCCATTTTTCTTTATATGTCATATATACAATTTGAATTCGATGCGAAATTATTCAACCAGAATCACTATTCGTTTCGAATTCGCTTCGAACCTAAAATTCACTATTCGCACAAGCCTGGCCATGACCCTTCCCCAATGGCAACAGCCTCTCGACGCCGCCTTTGCGGCGGCAACCGCCTGCGCGTGGGAGTTGAGCGATCGCGCTCTTGATCCCGTTACGCATGAAAGGCGGGCAGCCTGCGCTCTTCCACCTGAAACCTCAACACAGGGACGCTTTCCGACCCAATGTAATGTGGGAGGTGAGGCTTGCAGAAACGTATCCTGCGATAGCGTAGCGAGTCGATCACGACAGGTAGAGGCTGCTCCGTGTGGGAAAACAGACCGTAATGGAGTGCGCTATTACCGCTGCCGTGAACGAGGGCACATAACAAGGAAATGCACCGGATCCAGGCCTCCTGCGAGGCAGGAAAACGGGTTTCCGGGTTGTTCGTGAATGCACGAGCGACCCAACCTTTGCTTCTTCCCTCTGCGTGCAGGGCAAGCACTTTTCTTGCTGATACACACGCGCCATTCATTCCGGTCACTATTGCCGGCCGTGAATTTTCGGCGTTGCTGGACACGGGCGCTAGCGCTTCATTGTTCGGCAAACAGGTGTTGTCCCACTTGCAGAAGCACTCAGTGCGCTTGAGGGACAGCCGAACGACATTCACCCTTGTGAAAGGCGTGGCCCATTCTTCAGGCACTGCAAGGTTGACTGTCAGATGGGGAGATCTAATGAGAGGCTGCCGTCTTGTTCATCTCACAGGGCTCCATGTTCCAGTGATTCTTGGTCGGGACTTTCTCCTTAAAACCGGTATCGTTGTGGACATTGTGAATGGCGGCTATAGTGATGGCCCATTTTGCCAACTCAAGCCCTTAATCAGCCCGCCGGCGCTTACCATTGCCTTTGCCGCAGAAGCGTCGGAAACGTGCTCTGCGCAGAGTTCGGGGTCAAGCCCCTGCTCAACGCATTTGCCCTCTCACAGTCTCCTTCAGGAATGACAGGCGCAGCACGAACCGTGTCGTCTGCCAACTTCAGGTTCGTACCCTGGCGTTCCGCACTTATCGGCTCGAAACCCCTGCGCAGATTGACCGACACGACATGAAGAGGCACTACATTCTTTGGTCGCCTGCGCGACTCAGTTAGATGATGCACAGAAGGTTCGCCTGTCGACACTGTTACGTTTGCACGACGAGCTCTCTCACCGATCAACCGGGCTGCACCGATTTAGTGAGCCATGTGATCGAAACTGGTGACGCACTTCCTTTGAAGTGTAACCCCAGGCCTGTCAGTCTCACCAAAAGGCAGATTATCGATGGGTTGCTAGGCGACAAGCTTGCGGCTGTCATTATTCGCCGCTCGTCAAGCTCCTGGGCGTCTCTGATTGTGTTGGTGCCTAAGAAAGATGGCAGTCACCGCCTTTGCGTAGACTATCGCCGTCTGAATGTAGTGACGCGTAAGAATGCCAATCCGCTCCCCACAATAAAACTCCGTAGTAGGTAACCTGGGTGATGCACGGCACTTTACCACGTTTCACGCCTCTAAAGGTTACCTACAGGTCCAGATGTGTAACTGTGACTAGTGTAAAACTGCAACTGCGTTCACGTCCCACAGAGGGTTGTTCTGAGTTTACTCGTATGCCCTTTGCTCTTTGCAATGCTCCTGCGACGTTTTAAAGACTCATGGACCGCGTCCTCGAGGAAGCAAAGTGGTTATACTGCATGTGCTACCTCCCCGACATCGTGATTTACTCACGAACCTTCGAAGAGCACTTGACCCATGTTGCCAATGTACTCGAGAGGGTGAAGACCACCGGGATGACAATAAATCACGCTAAGGTCCAATTAGCGCAGACTTCTATTCAGTTACTCGTGTTTACGCTGGGCGAAAACTCCATAGAGCCGGATCGGGAGAAACTTTGAGCTACTCTCGATTTTTTCGTGCCCAAGGACGTACGTGGCCTTCATCGCTTTTTAAGAATGGTCAACTTTTACCGTTTCCTCATTCCGTCCTGTGCTCGACTGCAGGCGCCCTTGAGCAGCAGCAGGCATTTTGCCGACTGTCTAACGCCATAGCGGAGACGGCACAGCTCAAGCTCCTCGACCTGACCAGACCGTTCGTTGTACAAACTGATGCGAGCGATCTGGGTTTAGGAGCTGTTCTCCTACAGGAATATGATAGCGTGTTGCAGCCGTTCGCCTTTGCCAGCCGCTCTTTGGTCTCTGCGGAGAAAAATTATTCCGTGACCGAAAAGGAGTGCCTCGCCATCGTGTTTGCACTGCGGAAGTTCGACGTCTATCTTGATGGGACGAAATTCGTGGTGCAAACGGATCACAGTGCGCTCAGTTGGCTGATGCGGCTCCGTGAGCCTGGCGGCAGGCTGGCGCGCTGGGCTCTCCTGATGCAGTATTACAGTCAACTGCCGATTTTTCGGACCCTCTAGGGAGCGAAAAACCGTCCGAAAATTCGGGCAGTCCAAAAAAAATGAATGCAAGCGAAAAAAAATGCATTGCTTTACTTATAATTTTCAATGCAAGCAAAAAAACACACCATTTTGCTAATATTTCTCAATGCAAGCAAAAAACGCACCATTTCATTGACATTTCTCTGATCAAGAGGGTCAAGGTCGAAGTACCAGACTTCTGGAACTCTGCTAAAGCATCAGTAGGGTGGCTCTGAAAAGAGCCGTTAAAAAAAATGAATGCAGCCGACAGCGGGTGCCGTCAGGGCAGCCGGTGTTAGAGCTGCAGTGGCTTGAAAAACTTGTTGATCCTTGTTTGAACGGCATTCCACTTGCATCTGATCCCATTCGCCTCGATCTGAGCAAGAATGATGTCATCACTGTACACCAATGGCAGCGTCATCAATGCTCCCATCAATTCAGAGGTTGTAGGTGACGCAGGCGTTGGTTCCTCATTTTCGACATTGGAGTCGTCTGAATCCAACGTTACTAGATCCTTCTTCAGTTTGCAAACTCCTCTGGGACGAGGCCGCGAAACGTGGCCCCTTGCGTTTCCCGCTCCCTAGGTGGCGCTTCCGATCCCATTTGACTGGTCGCCGCTACGTAATGGAGCCTATGCACAATGTTAAACGGAGTTCCTGCGGTTGATTTGGCGTTTCGGAAGTTATTTTACGTGATAGTGCACTACGGTTATTACAAGTGGGCAATTAAAGCACCAGTTGTGCGGCTAGTGCAGTGCCACATGGCGGAGATGCGAGTGCGATGCCTGAATCTTGTGGGAATTGTGTTAATTTAGCCATATTGCGTTCTTGTTCTTTAAAATTCAACCGTATATATTAAAAAAAACGTTGCAATGGGCTTAAGGGTAAATGCTGGAGGACTATGCACTTGAATTCAGGCGCATGTTAGAGAAACCACAGGGGGTCCAATTTTTAGCTCTTCAACACGACGTGCCTCGTAATCGTATAACCTAAGTTATTGTTATATTATGAGGCACACACCACATTCATCTGATGCCGCTGGAGATATTAGAAGTGTAAAGCCTAGAACAACTTGTTCGTTCCAGATAACTCAAATTTACGATCTGAACATTTACGAATTCAATAAATGCGTGTCCCTTATAAGGCTATAATATGCAAAATACAATGAGTTCAGCAAAGTCTTATAGAATGAACACAATTTATTGAATGCTAAAACAAACAAACTGGAAGTCACTTTTGTTCGCAAGGTGTCAAAACTACTTCATCATGCGGTATGGAAACTACTTCACCGTGAACACTGTGCACGTAGTCAAGATATCCTACTCCTGGAAGTGGAGGTCACACACAGCGAAAAATCTTGATAGTTCCTTACCTAATCTCGGTATTGCTCATTGCCACTGTTGAAGACCCACCTCGCCAACGGGTGGCTTAAAAAAAATGGCTTTTTTCGGTCGCAGATTTCGTGGAGTCGTAGCCGCTTCGGCAACCAGTGACAAAGCATCTAGGCATGCTTTATAACATTGAAAAACCGTCACACAATGCATGAGAGCCATGCAGCTAACACCCGGCACAATAACACAACAGAGCTTACAGCAAGTGAGACACAACGTCAATTGTCACCATGATATCGCAGTACGCAGCAGTGGGAGCACAAACTGCGTGAGTGTCGTCGATCTCAGCGAAGACACACAATGATAGCGATTGCCATGGAACACATTTGCACTATACTTGCAGGCTACGAAGAAGCACCTGCTGTTTTGCTTCGCCGGCGTGGTCGGTGGCATGCGCCTAACCGCCGTGATTCCCGTCAGACCGGTAAAAAAATGACAAGCGCGCCCTCTCGTGGTGGTACATAGAAGGGTGACACATGGGGCGGCGCAGTTTGCAAACTGAAAAAGATTCCAGTAACGTTCTCCGAATCCGCCATAACCTGACTGACTATTTGGTCGTCGGTTAGCTCTGCGCAGAAGTCGAGCTCGTTGTCAGAGCCGACGAACCACTCAAATGTTATTTCCGTGGGCATGGAAGCACCAGCAGAGTGGAGGTCGTTGATAATATCGTCCATGAGAAGGCACAGGTCAGTCACGCTGTCGTTTTCTTCAGGCAAGTCTGCTGCCTCTGTGTCGAGTACGAAGCCCGCATGGCGAAAGCAGTTGCGAAGCGTGTCTTGAGTTACTGCCTTCCATGCGTCCGCAAGCATTCCGACAGCAGACCGAAGGTCAACGCTGTAGCCTTTCCCGTTTTCCGAGCACAGCACCATTCAGTTGAGTATACGTGAACGGTACAAAAGTTTCAGCTTACGGATAACGCCTTGGTCCTTCGTTTGGAGGATCGCAGTCGTGTTGGGCGGCATGCATTCCAGCTGGATAGCCTTCAAGTTTGTTGTTCAAACTTTCTGCCCATCATGCGGACGTACCTCTCGAACAACTGCTGCGTTACCCATGCCATTTTGTTGGCTTCGTATAACACTGGCAGCGTTGCCCCTTTAAAACACCTCGGGCTCTTGGACTTCCCGATTACTAACAAAGGAAGTTTCTCGCTGTCAGACATGTTGTTGCCGACAAGAACAGTCAGCCATTCTTTGCTATGCTTGCCACCATGGCATGCGCCACCAGCAAGAGCGAGTGCTCTTTCCGGCAGCAGCTTGTAAAACAAGCCAGTTTTGTCGCAGTTGAAAATGTTGTCAGCAGAGAACTGCTGCAACAAAGACTGGAGTTTTCAACTGCGGTACTGCGTAATAACTACACTGTCGACGGCGCCGCTTTCGCCACACATCTTCTCGAGCTTGAGGTCATTCCGATGCTTAAAGTTTCTCAGCCATCCATCACTGAACTTAAAATCCATGATGTCCAATCGAAACGCGAGAGTTTCCGCTTTTTGTTTCAAAATGCAGCCCAAGACTGGCAAACACTTGGCAATCATTGAATTAAGCCACACGATGAGAGCGTCCTCAAGCTTTGGATAAACACTTTGGCTTGCATTCATCTTTTGGGCACCAGACGGTTTTTCGGCCGCTTCCAAGATCTTGTCTTTGTTCCTCAGGAAATCGGAAACTGTTAGCTTGGAAATGCCGAACTCCTTGCTCACGTCAGCCTGCGATCAGCCACTCTTCACTAACTTAATAATGGCGGCTTTCTTCTCCATTGTTAACCGACGGTACTGTTTCCGCGCTTCGATGCCATCGACGAGGACGATGAAGGCGGAGTAGGGGCCATCGCAGGCAAGCCGAATCCTCACGATGTGAACAAAAGAGTTTGTTGACGAGCATCGAAACACCTAGGCTTAGCGTTGCAGAGCACACTTCACACGATCGCACAACCGCGCACTAGGCTAGCCAAACACCATGTGGGCTGCGTAAACAAAACGGCGCGACGGTAGGCGACGGTGCCTCGGGTACTCCGGAGGTGGCACTGGTAAACATTCAAGATAGCCAGCGTGGCCAGACCAAATCGGTGCGTGACGGTTAGTTCTAGTTCAAAGTGGTGAAACGCTTCGCGAAAGCGCTGCGTGGGAAGCCAGAGTGGCACGCACGAGCACAAGCGCTAAAGCGAAAGGAACTTTATTGGCGCCAAAAAATTTCCGGGTGGATAGTTTCGATTGTCAGCGAAGCACCCTTGCACGATAAACACGGCCAGTGTTAGGAATCTCGGAGGCCGTGTGTCTTTCTCCGCTAACGATCAACGAGTCCAAGCAACAGATGCCCCCACAGTAGGCCGGCGCGCTCATTTATGCGATCGTAATTGCATGTGATGCAGTTGTGGTGGTTTTCGACCTTCCGTCGCGTCAAAAAGTCAGGAAAATTGAACTCCGGGGGATTCGAGCGTCCGAAACTTCAGACTTCCTTATACATCGATTCTATGGGGCTCGTGGCGGTGCCGCGAAGATGTCCGAATTATCGGGCATGTCCGAAAATTCGGGTGTCCGAAAAATAGCAGTTGACTGTGTGATTTTTCAGTGCAGTATCGAAAGGGGAGCACCAACGTGGTAGTTGACGTGCTATCTCGTGCCCCATTGTCTGCCGCGGACCTTCATTCCGATGCGACAGCCGTTAGCGGCGCCTTTGCACATGCAAACGTCAGGGGCGAAACAGAAGCTTAGCCGCCATTTGGCGAGGAGGTTGAGTCCCCTTGCAAACAAACCTTGGCTGCTAACCAGGTAAGCGGCGCACCGCAAAGCGGCCAAGCGGGGGAGCTTTCCGAAGGCCACGAGACCAAGAGCGAACCCGTGATGCCGACTCAAGCGGTTGTTGCCGCGTTCCTGAGTGGGCGCGATACCAGACTCCCCCATTTTGCGAGTTTGGGAATGGCTTTCAGCAGAGAAAAGCTTCTGAAGGCCCAGCAAAGTGATCCCTTTTGTCGCCAAATGTGCGACGGTCTCAGAGAGATGGAGCGCCGTGACGCTGCTTGTCCTGCAGTGGGCGCCGATAGCGACTGTCTCGGAGAGACGAAGCGCCATGACGCTGCTTGTCCTGCAGCGGGCGTGAATAGGGGGCTCGAACCAACGTGTGTCGCTGAGTCCCTGGCGGATTCATATTTGCTGGACCATGACGGGCTCATGCTGAAGTATATAGCCACTGACGACGAGTCCATCGACCCGTTTAAGGTGGTTATGCCCAAAAGTCTGAAAGCCGCACTTTTGCGATCTTTTCACAACGAACCTATGGCCAATCACCTGAGTGGCTCCAAAGTTTTTGCAAAACTGAGCCGCATTATGACCTGGCCCGGTATGAGGCGAGACATTTTTCGCTATTGCTATTCTTGCTGCGTCTGTCAAACAGTGAAATCAAGGGGTGGCAAACTGCCCAGTCTGATGAGACCAATTGTCAGTGAGCGTCCGTGGCAAGTGGCCACCTGCGATCTAATGGGACCATTTCCCAGAAGTAAGCAGGGGTTCATTCACCTGATGGTAGTCGTTGTCACTTTTCAAAATGGGTGGAATTGTTCCCTCTTCGGAAGGTGACAGCATGAGCGGTGCTTGAAAAGCTGTAGGAAGTGTTTTGCCGGTTCGGCTTCCCGGAAAGGCTCATCTTGAACAATGCTTCATATTTCACCACTCGAGTGTTTGGTGTGATGTGCTGTTCCCTCGGAATTGATCACTGCACCAGTTCACCCTACCATCCCCAGTCCATTTTGACGGAGCGCGTCAATCATACGCTAAAACCGATGTTGGCGGCCTTTGTCGAAAGTCAAAGGGACTGGGCAGACCATTTGAGTGAGCTCGCGTTCGCTATTCACATCCGAGAGTCGCTCAACTGGTTTCTCACTCGCCTTCTTAAATTCTGGCAGCTAGTTGGCAAATCCTCCGGTGACTAGCGTCACTCAATGACAGCTTGAGGACGAGGAGACGCCGGCAGACTGCACTGCTTACGCGTCGACACTTCGGGACAGGCTTTGTCGAGCTTTCTGCAAAGCAAGGAAAAGTTTGGCATCGGCCAGGGCTCAGCAGAAGGCCCAATATGACCGCAAGCATCGCGACCTAGTTTTTGAGGTGGGCGATCTTGTCCTGAAGCGTAACCACACTCTTAGCAATGCCAGTAAGGGGTTCTCAACCTCGCTCGCTCCTAAGTGGCTTGGTCCGTACTGAGGAGGTGGACCAAGCCACTTAGGGGGCGGACCAAGCCAGAAAGCTTGCACTCCACTCACGTACTTGCTGAAAGATCCCCATTCAGGAAAACTCAGCTGTGCCCATATTGCGGACCTGAAACTCTTTGTATCACGGTCTGACGAGCTTGCGCCAGCGCCCTGCGGCATTTCGCGCAAGCAATAGGGCACACCCGGGGCAGCGCACCGCATTCGGACCCCGCACCGGTATAATCCGAAGAAGCGGTCTCCTTTGTGATTTCGCGCCAGGTGGCAAACTACTCCGCAACCGAAGGCCCTCAGTTTACTGTCTAGTCTCAGTATAGCTTAGCTTCTTAACGGCCTTTTCTCGTAAAGAAGTTGACCCCGCCCACTTTGCTGTCAGTGTTTCTTTTTTAAGTGTTCATGTGTATTTTATGTTTTATGTTTCTTTTGTCCTGTTATTGTGTGTTTTGTCGTGTGATTGTGTTTGTCATGGAGTGTATGGTCATATTGTGTACGGATGTCCTAGGTTGTTGATAACGAATGATGTATTGATTCGGCGCATGATATTGTCGTCTAATAGAGTTAAATTAATGTATGTAATTGTTTGTTTGCCCCGACCGCGTCTACTGTGTCCGTTCACTCCAAGAGGGTGTAGCTCGCCAATTTGAGACCCCACAAACGGCAATGACATTTCTCAAGTTAGCCACATTCCCACTCTTAAGGGATTCCCACTCTTAAGGGGGGACGTGGGTTTTAACATTTTTTAAAATTTTTTTGCTCAATCTTAACCAAACTTCACTACCTAAGCTAGTTTTTATGCTGATTTCAAATCTCTAATTTGTTTTGTAATATTTCAAGCTGTTTAGAAAATATGGTCTGAATCTTAGTTAATTGCGTACTTCTAACGGGACTTCTTGGCAATTTATTCTTGCTAAATTCAAAAAGTGAATGCATAATCCCAATGCTAGAGACTTGCTGTAGGGGGTGATGCTATTTTTATCCATTTGAAGGCATTTTATAAGCAAGAAAACGGACGAACACTTATGGTCAATATATTGCAATAAATTTCTCTCACTAAAATCTTTAATGGTAATTTTTGAAGTGATGCTAGAGAAATAGAAATAGCATCACCCCCTAGATCATGTCAAGACGAATAAAATGATACCAACTTTGTCGCATTCACTCAAGTTTAACTTAAGAAAAACCTCCGTAAGGCCGAGTGCAATATGCAAAAACATCGAACTGAGAAAAACGCGTTTAAAGTTTCTAGCAACTTTAACTTTTGCTAAAGTGAAGCTACAGCGATATTAATGACATCATTCTGTAGCTCTATATTAAAGGATAAATGGCCATGCTAAATTTCACTGTACCCACCCAGAATACTGCTCACAGCTTGTTCTAGAACTATAAAATAGTCATTGACTCAGCATGAGAATTATTACTTTTTTACTTTGTGGTCGTTCTAGTGCCTTCCAAGTGGAAGGAACACAAAAAAAAAAAATCATGTAATATTGTTGTCCTTGGATAGACAATAGATTTACACAATGTTTAGGTCTAAAACCAAGAATATTTATTTTTGCAAAAATTCTCACTATTTGCCATCATGACTGTTTACAGCAGACTAGGGCTGTAAGCAGAGTCCCCTGCTGGCTTGTGACGCTTTGAAAGTCTCTCCTTTATTGAACTGCTGTCGAGATGCTCTCTTCGCGATTTTTGCAGCCTGCCCTTGTCCTTCTCAAGGCTGCGACGCACCAAGTTATTGCCAGTGCTGTAACCAGCTTCTCGGCAATTTCCACGTTGCTCTTGGTTGTGCCTTGGTTGGCTTCGGCAACTGCCCTTTCACTGCTCCGCAAGGATGCATGCTGAGTTTTGGGGGCCTGCTGCCAAATCATAGCGTGCAGGCTCTCACTTGGCTTCTGGGTGATCCCATCGCTGCACCTTTCCAAGAGGGCATTGTCGCTCAGCCGCCTAAACACAGGCTCCAAAGCCTCAGTTACGAAATCAGGCAGGCTGTCCTTGTGTGGTGGCGGCTTCTCATTTTTCGCAAGAGCTCTCTGAAATTTGCACCAGGATTCAGGGCCTTCAGGGCAAAGGTCATGCTTTGGTGCCTCGTCAGTTGAAGACATGTGGTTCAAAGTTGATAGAACAGCCTTCTGCATACCTGGAACATCGTTCCTGTGGCTTCTCAATGCGCAGCCATAGTATGAGGTGATATTCTTTATCTATTGTTGCGTAAGTCTGCCCTTTCCACCAAGTGAGCCACCTTGAGCTTTTTTTTTTCTCTACAAGGGTACGTAAGCCAGCGCCCATACGCTTGTGTACATGATTTATGCAGTCCTTTTTGGCCACCTTTATGAAGCCGTACACCTCTTTTTCTGTGAGTGCATGGAATGTCCTGCTGTCGCCGTCCGACAGCATTGTCGTATAACGAAGCTTGTGCTTTTCAAGTGACCGCTCAAACAAGCGTAGTGCTGCCTCCACTTCCATCTGGCCAGCATTACAATCAACATTCTTTTGGCACAGAGGGGCATGCTGAATGAGCCAGGCAGAATGTCCTGCTTTTCCTTCCTTGGGTCCTGTGGTGCAAGCCAGGCAAAAGTTCGATAGCACGATATGGTCTATCATGAGGCCACTATAGATCTCAGCAATGCAGCCAAGATGCGAGCTATGTCCACGCGTAAGCCAGGTGCCGTCATAAATGACGTCGACGTTTCCGGGCGCACTGCCGAACTCTGCATAGAGCTCCTTGATGCGAGCAACGCTCGCCGCTTCGCATTCGGCAGCAGCCGCACAGAAGGCTTCTTTCATTATATTCATGTGGCTTTGGTAACTCTTGTGGTGAACGCCTCGATGCGAAATATTCATCGCGGCGAAGAAGTCCGACAGAGCCGTTGCCCCCTTGCCGATACTGTTGATGGCCTTCATGGCACGCATATTAACTTCAAACGGCCTTATGTTAGCGTCGGTCTCGTCGGCTATACGTGGGGACGAAAAACGCTCTTCGCGAAATTCACAACTGCCGCACGTGACTATGAGCTTCGAACACAGCCTATACTCTTTCTTGGCCTTTGAAATAGTGACACTTCTTTCACTGCATTCTGGGCTCGCGACAAGTCCAAATAACGAGCGTATCGCCGCCAGATCAACAATAACAAATTCTGTCCCATTTTCTTTGCCACCATCCTCCAGATCAATATCTAATTACTCGAACTTACGTTCCGTCGCGCACTGCGATCCTAGTGATACCTTCAAGCCCGCTGCATTTCTCGCGCACTCAGCAAACTCGTTCGCCGAATAAAACGTCGTGTCAATGCGGTCTAGGATGCTGCTGGAAGTGCAAGATGACGATCCAACGACGACACAATCCGATGAGGTGCAGCTGCAAGGCACAGGAGAGTGCACCGCTTCGGACACAAGCGGCCACGGCTGCGCGCCGTTGTCGGAATGCGCCGCTTCGGCGGCATCGGGCGAAATCGACAGCACGTTGTCGGCTGCTTTCTTCTGCCGGGCGTTCCACGGGTACCTCCGTTTCTTGCCGTATGCTTGGCGCATCTTCTTCTTTAGACGAGCGTCTCCAATCATGCCGGCAAAAGACGGAAAGTCGGTGCGTCGGTCGCGTAGCACAAGCAGGCACGTGCGGGAAGCAGACAAACAATGTGCACGAACGGGAACCAGCGGCCGATGAACAATATACAAACAAAAAGCGCAGGCAACTTTGGCCGCATCAGCCAATGGGAAGCGAGGAACAGGGGGCCCGCCTGGTACGCGCGCTCCGGCCAATCAGCGGCCCGGGAGGGGGCTCCGGAAAAGGGGCGAGGGCAGCCGTTCTTTTAAGCAATGCCATTTTGAAGAGTGGCAAAATGCGCACAAAGAAATCGGCTTCAAAACAAGCCCAAGATGGTAGCGATCGGCTGACTGCCTCGCCGGCGGCGCGCGCGGCAAGTTTGAACGAATTTGACCTGCCGTGGGTTGTTTTGCGGCTCCCGTGGCGGCTTCATAATCAATTTTAATCCATTTACTGATCGAATTCAGCGTTCACAATTTGAGGACACGTGCTTATAGGTCTAAAAATTTCAAATATCGCATTTTCTCAAAATTGACTTTTTGGCCATTTTTCACCATTCTAAGACCCGCAACCCCCCCCTTAAGATACCTCATGCTTTGATGAGGTTCTCAAAGCTATAGCTACAGATCAACAAAGCCATGTGTTCAGTTTAGAGCCACTTTTACAGCCACTGCTACTTCCTCTGTTGTGGTCGCCGCTTGTAAGCATGCAGGAGGCAGCCCAACGCGCCGTGCTCGGAGGTAGCTTTTACCTCTGCTGCGCCAGTTGTCACATGATCATAGCAGGCGGTAGTGGACTTTCGGCTGGGACAGTTGAGCAGAGCCTACGTGCCGTAACGTTGCTACAACAAACCTAAATATATTGATGGCACCTACCTCTGTTTAGAAACATAGTACAGGTCTATAGTTCACAAGAGTATACATACGAACCCCCTCCAACAATTTTCCCAACAATCTTACTTCAAACTACTCGAAAAGCATTCTAGAAATATTATAGAAATATCTGAAAAATATTTTATTCGATTCCTATTCGCACTTCGTTATTTATATTCACTTCACACTTGAAATTTTTCTATTTGCACAGCTCTATTATTAACCCAAAATCTCATATTCTGAAATTCCTCCGTTTATCTGAAATCTCACAGAAGCATAGATGCTAGTTACATAAAAGGCAATTCAATCTAATCTGCAAGGCAACATAGATGCAGGCGCTATCTATGAGAGTTCATGAAATGAACATATCTTTCCAGCCTACATAGACTAGAAGTAGTCCACCACCCTCCAAATTACTGCTGAGCATTGCCCAATGATTTACAACATCTACAATAGTATTGGTCGCTTGTGCAACAGCATTTCATACCTGTTGTAGGACCGAGTTCATGTAGCAGGTGGCCCCAGCATTCTTGAGGCCCACAAACCCTCCACGGGGCCTGGGTCCCACCGGGGGTAGGTACTCCCACTCCTGCAGAGGTGGCTGATCAGCATAGAACATGTCTGACAGGAGTGCTGCACAGGTTCCCAGATTCTCAGGGCACTGAGTGCACAAAGCCACTAGCAGGTCAAGGGCAGCACGCAGGGCATCTGGTCCCGGGCACACAGCCACTGCTGCTGTGCCCCCACCGTCCCCGGCCCCACCTCGCAGCTGGGCTTCCACCCGGGACGCCGGAAAGGCGAAGTCCTCTAGCAGCTCCTGCGCATCACACAATCAGCGTCTTTAGTAGCGTCCACTAAATATTGTGACAGTTGGCTAGTACCCTCACTAACAGAGATGCTACCAAGGACTTGTGATCTGAAGAACTTTTCCGGGTAGGAGAATTTTAATTTTCGAGCACTTTTGAGCAGCTAAATACCGGCAAGATGCAGCTGTTATATACCTTCCTCTTGAGAGATAGTGGCAATCTACAAGTCATGATTTGAGAATGCTTGCAAATGTACTCCTCCCCATTTTTATTCTCCTACTTACTTCAATCTCGTGGTTTGACTCCGCGGTTACTAGCTGTCTTTTACAACTTCAAGCGCACTGCTATTTTCATAGAAGCGCTGTTGTAGTACATTACTTTCGTTTTATGCAGATTCATTTTAAGACCTACCTAGCCACTCTCCTTGTCTAATTCAGTATACATGAATTGCAATTTGTCTCCTGAGTTACTTAGCAATGCAGTGGCAAAGTGCAGGTTCCTAAGGTGCTCTCCATTAACTCGTATGCCTAACTCTTCTCATTATAGGTCTCTGAAAACCTCCTGTAAGCACGTAGTAAATAGCAATGCGGCTATCGTATTCCCCTGTCTAACACCCTTCTTGATTGGTATTCTCTCGCCTTCTTTATATTGCTCTATAGTTCCACTTGATCCTTTGTATATTTCTTCCAGGATGTTTATATATGGTTCCTCGACGCACTGATTTCGCAGTGTCTGCATGAGTGTGTGAGAACATCCATTGGTAGTGATGGGGGTATGTGGCGCCACCTGGGCATGGTGGCAACAGTGGACATCCGGCCTGTGTGCGGGGAGTATGTGCGCGGACGGTGTTGTGGTTGGACGTGAGTGGCGGGTGATTTGAGGAGTGAGGCTTAACGAACACGAACGAGCATGACAAGTGGGGGCTCGTCCGGGATTGGACCGACTGAAATTCCCGAAGAATTCGTACAGTTTATGCTGCGTCAGACAAATGGATCGGCTATCGAACGCGAGTGCATAGCATCTGAGCTGCGGCAGGCGTTAATGGCCGCTCCCGTGGTTCCCGGAGGCAACGAGCGCCGACCGGCCTTTGTTCGACCGCCGGCTACACAAATATCGGCGACGGTGACAGCGCCCATTGCGACCACGTTGCCTAGGTTCGCGGGCTCCCAGGATGTGCAACACCCGGAGGAATTCCTCAGCAAAGTGGACAATTTTTGCCTGATTAACGGCATAGCTCTGGAGGATCGAGTTCGCCGCGTCGTTACCGCGGCGCTTGACGGCAGCGCGAAATTGTGGCATCGTTTCGCGGGTCCCTTCGCTACGTGGGATGCCTTTGTCACCGCTTTCCGACGGGAATTCGTGTCGACGAAAAGAAGCACCTGAAGGAAGAGTTGGAGGCACGCACTCAGCACCCGGAGGAGAACTTGAAAGAATTTATTTATGTTATTTCCGAGTTCTACGACCGAACCGGAGAGGAGGTTGTAGGCAACGTCAAGGTCGACAGAGTGCTGCGCCAAATGCACCCCCAGCTGCAAGACTTGGTAGCGGGGTTCACCTTCTCAAGCTTGAAGGCCCTGGCGGATGCCGCCGATGGCCTGATGAAGCGAGTGCGGCGCCGGCTACAATATCGGCCTCCTCCACCGAAAACAAATCAGGTCACGCGCGACTTGGCATATTCGGCGCATGGCATGCCTGACGCAATGGCAGTGCCCCAGCACTCCGCAGCAGTCGTCTCCGCGCCGAATGCCGGTAGGACACCTGGATGCGCGTGGCCCCTCCACCCCGCAGCAGTGCAACCATCATACCACCGGGACCAGTGGCCCATAATTCAGGCCCAATCTGTCGGCACACCAACGTACCGACCACCAGCAGGGCGTCGACCTCAGCGGGCCCCGAGCCAAGTTGTTTGCCGACGATGTGGCGTCGTCGGCCACATTGCACGCAACTGTGCGAGTAGACCGCGCCAAGACAACGCCGTTTGCTTCCAGTGCCGCCGTCCAGGGCACTTTCAGGCTCAGTGCTCGGGAAACGGGCGCCAGTAGGCACCGGTTCGGTGGGTTCCTACTGCAATTCTGTTATGCAAGTTGCATCTGCAGCCGGAGGAGGGAAGGAGCCGCTCTTGGATGTTCGAATCGGCAGTACGACGTTCCATGCATTGCTCGACTCTGGGTCCAGCGTGAGTCTCCTTGGTCCACTAGCCACCAGTGAGGCATGCACTTCGGGGGAAAAAGGAAACGCGAAACTCGAACACTCCGCTTGGCATCAGGTTGGTCCCAGAGCTCCGAGGCTACAAAATGCAAAATAGAGTGGGATGGCGGCTCCCGGGTTCAAAAATTTATTTGTCTGCCTGACCTGTGCCAGGATGTTGTGCTCGGAAAGGACTTCCTTACAGCCGCTGGCATGTCCTTGCACATAGCTTTGGGCGGGTGGACTATAGGTATGGAGCCACAGCTTGTTGTTCCATTTGCCAAACTAGACAGGAAGGTTGCCCCAGATCCAGTGGATGATGCCAATTGCCTTGGAAACTTGTTTGAGCAACAGCCAGACGTTGTGGCATGCAACACCATTAGTGGCTCAGGACAGCAAGCAGAAGTGATGCGCGAGTTCAGGGGCCTGCTGGGAGAACATGAGGCACTCTTCACAAAGTTGCCTGGTTGTACAATACTCATTGAGCACTCTATCGACACAGGTGACAGCAAACTAGTGCACACGAAACTGCGTCCAGTCAATTAAAAAAAACAATGCATCATGAATGCTTGCTTGGATGAGATGCTAGAAGCAGGCCTAATCAGGCGGAGCATAAGCAGCTGGACAAGTGCACCAGTCCTGGTGGGAAAGAAATCCGGAGGCTACCGGGTGGCTGTCGACTACAGGCGCTTGAACTCCTGCACAAGGGTACCAGTGTACCCAATGCCTCGCACTGATTGGCTCCTGGCTCAGCTAGGTAATGCACAATGGTTTACAAGCTTTGATCTCTCCCAAGGGTTCTTCCAAATTCCACTGCGGGAACAAGATGTTGAGAAGACTGCATTCATATGTCATAGGGGCACCTTCGAATTCCCAAGGATGCCGTTTGGTGTGGCTGGTGGCCCAGCCACATTCCAAGCTTTAATGGACAGGGTTCTTGAGGGCATAAACCACAAATTTGCCATGGCGTTCCTTGATGATGTTTTGATGTACTCTCCTACAATAGAACAACACCTGGTACACGTCCGTGAAGTCCTCGAATGCATCAAGAATGCAGGGCTGACAATAAATCCAACCAAAGTACAACAATGCACTCAATCCCTCACCTTCCTTGGTCACGTTGTATCTCCAGGAGAGTGCCGACCAGACCCAGAGAGGGTGCGTGCAGTGGCAGACTACCCTCGGCCATCCAACATGAAGCAACTGCAGGCATTTCTGGGCTTAGCTGGATATTACAGGAACTTTATTCCAGAATTTTCCCTCACTGCTAAGCCCTTGACCAACTTGCTCAAGACGCAACACAAATGGCAGTGGACGAGCATTGAAGAACAGTCATTTGCGACTCTCCGAGCAAGGCTGGCAACAGATGCAGTTCTGAGCTTGCCAGACCTCAATGCACCATTTGTAGTTGAAACAGATGCCAGCAGTGTTGGTATCGCCGCAGTGCTGCTGCAACGTCGGGATTTCATTCAGCCAATTTCAGCCAATTTCATTCATCAGCAGAGGCTTGTCGGATGCGGAGCATAATTACACAGTCCAGGAGTGGGAGTGTTTGGCCGTCGTATGGGCTGTAGAGAAATTCCGATCTTATTTGGAATTCACAGAATTCGAAGTGCACTGTGATCATGCGTCATTGGCTTGGATGTTCACCACTGAGCAGGCATCTCCTCGTGTGCGGCGCTGGGTGCTACGCCTTCAAGGGTTTCAGTGCAAAATTAAGCACCGTCGTGGTAAGGCCAACATTCCTGCTGATGCCCTAAACCGGGCATCTGTTCAGCCAAACTCCAAGACAGCAGCTGAAAGCCTGCCTGAGAGACTTTTGCCACTTAACTTGGACACTGACGAAGGCTCTATCACGTTTGAAACCTGCCTTCCAACCACCATTGAGGACCTCGGTGTTATAAACTGTGAAAAAACTAGCACAGGAACAACAACGTGATGCTCTTTTGCGTGACATAACGAGAACTATCCAGGGAGAGTGCCTGCACAAAGGCACTGCCAAAACCCGTCGTCTGGGGGACCTGGCATCCAAGTCTCATCTAGAGCCATCAGGACTTTTGGTGCAATGTCGCGGCGACCGTACAGTAGCCTGGTTGCCTACTCACCTTCGCCCCTTGGTCCTGCAGATGGCCTATGACCACCCGACAAGTGCCAATGCAAGATTCTACAAGACACTGCGACGCATCAGAGACAAGTTTGTGTGGTTGGGCATGAGCAATGACACATCGAAGCATGTCCGCAGTTGCTCAGTCTGTCAAAGGACGAAAGCACAGCGTTGCAAACCCCAAGGATTTATGGCAAGCCAATGGCCTGCAGCACCAATGGAAGAACTTAGTATCGACTTAATGGGGCCGTTACCTACCAGCCCTCGGGGGCACAAGCACTTGCTGGTCATTGTTGACAAATTTACCAAATTCATTGAGCTCTTCCCTCTTCGTGCAGCAACAACACAGCAGATAGCCAGCCGTGTGGAAGAGTTCATCTGCAGACACGGGGTACCTACTGCTATTTCTAGCGATAATAGGAAGCCCTTTGTTAGTAAATTATGGAAGAACCTGCTTAGGCGATGGAGCATCTCGGAGCGCCACACTGTGCCTTACAGGCCAGCCGGACGGATGGTCGAGCGGCACAATGGCACCTTGAAGCAGGGCATTCGTGCATACTGCAATGAGCACAAAAACTGGGACCAACACATTCCCGAGATTGCTTTTGCAATGCGAACCGCTGTAAGTGCTGCTACTGGATACACCCCAGCCCTCCTCTGCTATGGCCGTGAACTCCGAACACTCTGGCAACCCACCGAAGACAAGCAAGACGCTGAGCCTGCGGTATCATCTTCTCACGCATTCGCAGCAGAACTTCAGTCCCATTTGGCAGAGGTCATGAATGCTGCACGGCAGCATCAGCAACATGCTTGGCGTGCCCAGAAGCAGCACTACGACCAGCGACGCCGAGCCACGACATTGGAGGAAGGCGACCTTGTCCTGCGAGAAACCCACATAGTCAGTGACGCTGCAAGAGGCATCTCATCGAAGCTGACACCACGGCAAAATGGTCCATTCCGCATCTGCAGACGTATTGGTGCAAACACTTTAAAGCTCGTCCACCCACAGACTGGGAGAGCTTGTGGCGAGGCCCATGCCGACCAGCTCGTCAAATACCATCCCCCATGGTCAGCGGGGAGCTTCACGCTTCAAGGGGGGGACGGGCTGTGAGGACATCCATTGGTAGTGATGGGGGTATGTGGCGCCCCCTGGGCGTGGTGGCAACAGTGGACATCCGGCCTGTGTGCGGGGAGTATGTGCGTGGACGGTGTTGTGGTTGGACGTGAGTGGCGGGTGATTCGGGGAGTGAGGCCTAACGAACACGAACGAGCATGACAAGTGAATCCAATGCCTTCTGACAATCTGTGAAGGCTATGTATAGTGGTTGGCTGTATTCAGAGCATTTCTCTATCACATGATTGATTGGCGCCCGCCTCTGTTGGCAGTGGTGTTGGAGAGGGGCCATGCTTTTGAATGACCATTATTTTTGTTCAATAATTCTGGGGCCTTTTTTTAGCTGTAGGCGCTGATCATGCCCAGAATGCATATGCCTGTTCATATTGTGCACTATTGAAGTGAACGTGTCTAAGGTAGTTTTATATGCTGTACGCTCCATTTTAAACAGCTACAATATCGATATACGTTACGACTACTATGAGAGGTGTTCTTTCCTTGCAGGCGGCCGAATGTATGCCAGCGTACGCATACGCGCTGACACGCGTCCTTATAAACTACCACGATACTCGCGTTGATGTGTGTTCATGTGCAGCGTGTTGCATCGTGTTAGGTAGTTAGGCAGGGCTCGCAAAGGTAGCACTTACGCATAGGTGTTCTTGCAGCTAGTTAAGTAAAATAAAACTCACAGTATACAACCACAATACAGGTTGCCTGATGCGGCCAGAAGCCGTGCATTTTAAGCCATTCGTTAAATTTGAACAGTATGTCAAACGAATATTTCATAGCAAAATGTGGCCGCATCGCTGTACCTTACTGTGCGAACACTAATTCAGTCATTCACGCATTCGAGCACCATTGATTTTACCCTGCTGGTTTCCACTATGTTTGTATTCTGTTACATTGTTTTGGTGTTTTAAATATTGTATGTGCCTCGCTCAACCTTGGTGTTGAAACATTGCGAAACACTTTTACGTGTACAAACATTAAGAATAGTTTACAGCACCACCTCCAATGAAATTTTCTGATTGATGACCAGCTTAACGGTATATTGGATATAGTAAATTCTCTAGGCACGCGCTACACATGTTAACGGGATCTGTGGTATGTGCAGAATTGAATACTTTATTTACTGCTCAAAACTCACGATAATGTTACACAGAGTAGACCACTTATAACGTAACCACTTATAGTGCAGAACCTCTTACAATGCGGTCTTTTTCTACTCCCATTTAACCTCCCATAGAACCACATGTATACGCATACCGCTTATTCTGCAGTCTGCCAAGATGAAAGACCGGTTATAATGCGGTTGTCGAAAATTGTTTGTGACAAACGCAGTAGCGAGCAGGCTTCTGAAAGGAGGCGCGCTGGGTGCGCCGCTGGGGAGCGAACAACGAGGTTGTTATGTAGTGAACAGGACGGAGGGAAATAAATAAAATAAAAAACAGACCGCGGGACACTGCACGAGCTCGACGAGTAAAGGAGGAGGACGGCTGCCTTGGTGACTGATAAGCCTTTGCACCGGTGCCGACACAGCTACAACGTACTACGTCGCTACTGTGGCTTCATCCGCACGCCGCTCAACGTGGCACGTGCAATCCCATCCTTATGAACTGCATGCGCTTAAGAGCCTCCTGTTGGGAAAAACGTCATCGTTATCGAGCTTGCAACAAATATCGTGTTTGCTCCCTTCTCGGTAAATTGAAAACCTTTATGGTTTTATGATGCGAACTCTCACTTTTGCTGCCAGTGCGCTGTCGTACGTAAGCTTGGCGAGTTGTCGTCGTTGCTGATCTGCCGGCCACAAACGCGAACTTTGTGTCTTGCAAGCTGTTCTTGGTTCACTGCTAGCGCGATCTTTTTGAGGACCAATCTTCGTGTTCTGGACAAACTTTCCGTGACAACATACCAAATGGCAAGCTAGGCCTAATCGGCATTGTTTGCGCTTTGATCGGTAGCGGTCACGTGAATCTAAGTTGCGATTTGGTACCAAATCAACGAAACTCTTAGCAGTGGCCGCACTTGACGGGAACAGATACATATCGTTAATGAAAACCAGGGCGGCACCTGTAGCGTTCAAATAGTGGTTCACGATTCGATTGCGATGTCTTAAATCGGGTGTCTTATTGCGATGTCTTAAACCGATGAAATCTTTTTCGCGCTCATTTTATTGGCAATGCCTGTCTTCGGACGTTAAATTTTTCTAACACACAGAAATTTAAATGTTAGCAAAGCATGTATCGCGTGTTTTGATACTTAGACATGCGAAGCTGCATGCTCAACATGTTTCGCGCAAGTGCGGCTTTTGAAAAAGGTTGTTTTGGGTAAAGTGCGGATATTCGCGACTACCGCAACTTACGTTATAAGAGGTCTATACTGTACATCACGATATGCTTGCATAATTACTGCACGTGTTTCTCTTGAAAAGTGTATTTGGACACCGTATTTATCTGAGAATAATAAATATAGAGAATAATAAAGAAATATAAATATAAATATAGAATATTAAATATGTAGAATAAAATAAAAAACTCAAAGGCGGGCGAGTTGGAACTTATCCATAATAGGGCAGCGCACAAAAGGAAATGCACAAGAGAAAGAAACAGGACCTGTCCTGTTTCTTTCTCTTGTGTGTTTTCTTTTGTGCACTGCCCTATAATGAATAAATATAAAGTGCGAGTTTTCAAGCTATTGGCACTGACGCAATTATACAAATTTAGAAATCAGTTTCTTTAAATGTTTATTGTGTATTCCTTAATCGCAGTATATAGCTTCCAAAATTCTGGTTACCAGAGATTGTTGTAGAAGCTAGCATGCTTCATCGGGATGGTGTGTGGTTCAGGTGGGTGCCCCATGTGTATCAGTATTTCTAGATTTTTTTTTTCATTAGACAGCCTGTGATGCTTAAGTGAGCGGTACTGCATTTTTAGCCAACCGAAATCATTGAAATTAATGACCATAATTTGCTAGCACACAATAGGGATTCAGTGTCACCAATTTCTGACATTATAGGTACAGTGGAAGCCCGATTATATGAATTTCAGGGGACCACGCAAAACCGTCATATAATCCGGGCGTCATATAATTGACAAACTAAGAATACAGAAATGACATTCAGCCTTGCCTCCAAAAAATGGGTATAGACTGCCTGAATAAGCCCACGGAACGACCTTGTGCCTCTGCTAAAAAAGTACATTAAATTATTCTGGCCAGCAACAGCTAATGGCAGCGCAACTTAGTTGAAAGAGGTGCGAGCGAATCTCTATTCTCCAGTTTAAGAAAAATTGAATCCAATGCGCATCTTTCTACCGATAAATAGTCCAAAAATTGCCTGTGTGTGAAAACGAAACCGAAACCGTGTTGCCAATAGCCTACTGTCAGAAGAGTCAAACACAGTGTCATCACTGTCACATAATGGCGACCGACCACAAGTGTGAGTAGAATGCCTTTGTGTGCGACTGAGCTATGCACGTTCTATTTGTGGCCTAGTGAAGTGCAATTAATGATGTCCCGCTGTTAGTATGAACGTCCATGTCAAGTGAAAGTAATCTTTTCAGTGACAACAGCTGCATCACGCCTTTACGCGTCCGCAAGCCTGTGGCTGCGAGCGCGACAAAGGCAGGAGATCAGCTGTATGTCCACCAGAAAATGTTTCCACGGATCGAAAACACGAAAATATCAACTTTTCGGCTGGCTGGTCTACTTTACGTGGATAGAGCTTGACTAGGTAACGACCCCAGATACGTGCACACACGATTGAAACGTGTGTAGAAGCACATGAACTTTGTGAGGGTGCTGACACCCCCTGTACACTTGTTTGTGCCACGTGGCACACATGTCTCGCCCAAAAGCCACACTTCAGGCTACAACTACTGGGCGGTAGGTGGCGTTGTGTACGCGAGCGGTGACCCTTGGTGGAAAAAAAGCCTTGGTGGCGGGTGAGGGCGAAAGTTGAGTGAGTCTCTTGGGTGCGTGGCGGTTGCCGCGAATGGTTGTCTTTAGCGTGGGTCCTCGGCGCGTCTAATTTTTGCCTCGGCTGTCAATGTGGTCCGAAACCCGAGAGCCCAGAATACTCTGAATGAAAAGCCAAACATTCATGGCAGAAAAATACCTCATGCCAGGCTGCCCAAATGGAAGTAGAGGCAGCAATGATTTTATTTCAGGGCTCCCTTTCGCTTCATAGCCTCAGGTACACCACCATGCTTTGTGATGGTGACAGCCAGTACTACAGGTTGTACAGTACTGTCATAGAAGCTAAGGTGTACGGCTTCACAAATGTTGAAAAAGAAGACTGCTCGAACCATGTGCAGAAGCACAAAGGGGACAGCTGCGAGCACATCACTGGCAAGGGCCGCCTCACAGGTGACCCCATCACAAAATTGACGAGTTATTACGGCTGGGCTTTGAAATCCCATTCTGGGAATGTGGATGAGATGCACAAGGCTGTGTGGGCTACATATCACCATGTGATATCCACCGACGAGAAATCAAGCCACAGCTTCTGTCCACACGGCCCAAGTCTTGGTGCAAGCATAATGCAGCCATGGCAAGAAATGAGCCCATCCCGAAAAGCAAGTACAATTTGCAAGAGGCTGTGAGCAATGCACTGCGTCCTGTCTATGAACGCTTGTCCAACAAGAAGCTCCTGCAGAGATGCATTAGAGGGAAGACGCAGAATGCGAATGAGGCCTTGCATTCGGTAATTTGGAGCCTCTCACCGAAGAACAAAGAACGCATCATGATTTGCCATTGAGACTGCCATGGCACCTGCTGTTATGCGTTTCAACTTAGGGAACAAGGAATATAGTTCACTTATTTTGCGTGAACTGCAGCTAGATCAAATATGGACAGGTAACCAGCGGGCGGTTGAGAAAGACTATCGCCCTGCCGTCTGCTCGGAAAGGAAACGTGCATCTTCAGGTGCACTAACGGAGCGCCAAATGTTACAGCTCACTGCAAGAGTATACGATGCTCTGGGACTCTTTAGTCCATTTACGGTAACAGCCAAGCGAGAAATGCAACACATGTGGAGGAAAGGGACGTCTTGGGATGACTCACTGCCAGATGATGAAACAAAGACTTGGAGGAGATGGATTAAAGAGCTAGAATCGATTCAAGAGTTTAGTGTACCACGTTAGTTTGATGTAAGACAAAAGAGAAAGCCTATTTACACGGAACATCACTTGTTTTCAGATGCAAGTCCATATGCATATGGAACAGTGGTATATTTGATAAATCACTACGAGAACGAAAAGGAGGCTGAAATAATAATTTCAAAAGGAAGAATAGCCCCAATGAAGCAAATATTGTTACCACGACTTCAGTTTATGTTTGCGTTGCTGTCTGCACACATCTCTGAATACATCAGAAGTGGATTTGAAAGGAATTTAAATACTGCAAGATATTGGACGGACTGGACCGTTGTTCTTAGTTGGCTACACGGAAAAAAAAAACTAGACATCTTTGCAGAGAATAGGGTGAAGGAGATAAAAAAGAGAACGAAGCTATCAGAGTGGAAATACATTGCAAGCGAAGGGAACCCAGCTGATCTCATGACCAGAGGTGTCAGCGCATACGCTCTGATACAGTCGGACCTATGGTGGCATGGTCCAAAGTGGCTTCTTACAGAAAACAAGACCATAGGGCAGACAGAAACAGAAGAAGACATTGAGAGTAGTGAATGTTATTCCATTAACAGGTACACGTCAATTCCGGTCGTGATCGACGCAGAGAAGTATGGAACCTACATAAAATTGCTCAGAGTAACAGCTTGGGTTCTGAGATCCATACAGATTATAAGGAAGAAGCGGATAATCGGCAATCTGAGTTTTAAGGAACTAAAGAGTGCAGAGTCGATGATAATAAAATTGGAGTAACATAAGATACGGGAGCATATTATACTCAACAAGAGCAATACAACTAAGACAACAAGGATGTTTCTTTGTGGTAGGGAAGTCTTTGAAGATAAACAAGGACTAATAAGGCATAAGGGTAGTCTGTCTCAAAGTTGACTGACGTACAACGAAAAACATCCAATTATGCTACCAAAGTGGGTGGCTGCTACAAAGCTGCTAGTACGACATGTGCATCAACTCGCATTGCATGGAGGAGTCAGTGCAACACTGTCGCAGCTTAGAACGAAATATTGGATAATCCAAAGAAGGCAGCTGGTGAAGAAGGTTATTAATGGATGTTGGAGTAATGGAGTAATGGAAAGTGTCAACGATTTGACGCTAAACCAATTAAGCAAGACACAGCGCCCCTGCCTGCTGACAGAGTAAACCACCGACAACCATTTGAAGTGACCGGTGTAGATTTCACAGGCCCGATGCTTATAGAAGACGCCGTGAAAGGCATAACAAAACTATACATCGCAGTATTCGTGTGTGCAACAAGAGCTGTACATCTCCAAGTTGTCAACAACTGTAAAATGAAAGCATTCTTACATGCATTCAGAAGATTTACAGCGAGAAGAGGCTTATGTGGCACAATATATAGTGACAATGCAAGGACGTTCAAGAAAGCCAACAAAGAAATCAATCTTGTGCTGAAGGAGTTACAAGAAGAAGTCTCTAGAAGAGTTAACCAAGGAAATAAAATAAAGTGGAAGTTTATTGCCAAACAAGCCCCTTGGTGGGGAGGCTTCCATGAAAGAATAATATGAAGCATGAAATCATCAATGAGGAAAGTCATCGGAAAGAGACTGCTAACCAGGGAAGAGATGGAAACAATAACCACTGAAGTTGAAGCGGTGCTTAGCAACAGGCCGTTAACCTATGTATACAGCAGACCGGATGATCCGCTACCTATTGTGCCAGCTGACATAATAGCAAGGAATATCAGAAGGAATTGAGAAAGCAAGCTTACGCAAGTAAAGAAGAAAGGAGAGTGAACTGAGGAGACATCGTATTGCTTGGTTCACGCACTCCTTGATCACTTTGGAACCTCGCCAAAGTCATGAAAATTTATTCGGGAGTCGATGGGAAGATACGTTCCTGCTTTTCGAAAACCAATGAAAAACTCATTCGGAGACCTGTACAGCATATCTACCAACTTGAAGGTTGTTTCCAATGAGGACAACAAAACTTCATGCAGGCCGGAAGCTATTAAAATTTGCCAAAGACAAGGAGAAAAAAAGAAGACAAGGGGCACTGAAGAGCGCTGCGTTATTAAGCAAAATAATAAAAAGAAGATTTTTGCTGTTCGCTCGCATCGAACGCAGTCCACGCTTGTCTCGTCTCGTTTCTGCGACATGTGCCCTAATCATGTTCAATCACTGTTCTGGCATCATGAAGGGCCTCAAAAGAACGAGAATCGCCAAGAGAGAATAACATTTTAGACTGTGTTTCTTCAGAAGCTATTTTAGGGCCCTTATATTGACAGCGTATGTAAACACGGAAACAAGAAAGCAGTCACGACACCGCAAATGCCACTCTCAGAAATTTTAAAGCTGCAGAAAAGAAGGTGAAGTGACGAATTTGATGTACAGATTCCCCGCATTCCCCGCTCGGGTAAAAATAACACAAATGGCAGTGCACCACAAATTATTGTGCCGCGGCGGCCTGGTCTCTCTTGGGACTTAGGCGGCAGCGCGAATAGCGTGAGGGAAAACGGGCGGTGGCGACCTCTAACTGCACCTGAGCGTGAACAGCACTGCTTTTTGAGTGTAGCTTCACGCCATCTCATGGAAAAGCGGAAAGCTGTAATAACCAACATTCGTCGACGCAACACACAACTCAAGGCATGAAATAAGGCTATCTTTCCCGGGGACAAGTAGTGGTTTGAGTGTTGAGGATAGGTGAACTAGCAGCACGAGGGACAGATACGGCGAAGACGATTCTTTACTGCCAATTTAACATCTATTGTTTGCTACAAACATTTTCTTCGACGCCGAAAGAGAAAAAAAGAGCCAAACTGGGGTTGCTAATGCTCAATACAAAAATACCCCCTCTGGCGGCGATGTTTTCGTGTGTAATTCTTCAAGCGCCATGAAAGCTGCTTTCACAATGTTGAAAGCACAATGTACGAGAAAAATCACCTGGGTTTCGTAGAACACGGACGTTCATCCACATTCACGCTAAATGCATGAATAGAACAAACCTTTACTTTCTAACACTCGGAATGCTTTTGCAGGCAACCATTTAGACATCTTCCGGCTAGACACACGTCACAACCACCACAGTTCAGAGAGATCCCACGTAACACACAATGCCCCGTACACAACCCACAAATTCGTCGCGGTGCTTCACGTTACAATCGGGTTCCTGCTTGTCCGTAAACGGCGCTGTTCGGTTGTCCAACGTTGTACTCTAGCTTAGCAGCGATCAAAGCCTACTGCACCTGTTCACCTCATTAGGTTACTTATTTATGATCCAAATCTACCAAAACTCACACGGACTTCGTTCGCTGCCGCGACCATCCTAGTGTTGTCGGTCGCAGCCATCTTGTCTGTTTTGGTCTCGCGTGAGCTGCTGGTAAGGTACGCAACAGCCATAGCAGTTGCAACATAAGCAGAAGCACCAAAATATAGCATGCGAGATCTCTCTTAGGTTTAGCGTATGCGCACTCTTGCCCCCTCTCGCACGTTGCATCCGCTAGGCCACTGCACACGCTAAACTAGAACTCTCTAGTATATGCAGAGCTGCTGAAGCTACGCGTCGCCCAATGTAAGCCCTCCGTAAAGTCATTCAGGAGCAGCTTCAGCTCTGGCATGGCTCTGTGCTAAAACAGATGACTAGAAGATTGCCAGGTTTCTAACCAAAAAGAAGCTCCCCCCCCTTTTCCATTTTCGGCACATGGTCGCTCAGGCGTCTTGAACATGGTGAAATGATCAATTTAAGAAGCGTCTACATCAAACAGAGTACACAGCATCATGAACAGGATTCACTATGCACAGCATCAGTGCCAACACTCGGGAAGCTTGGCCATGACCTCCCACACCATGCCTTGCACCCTTCCACTGTCCATGCCCAGCTTACCTTGACAAGGTTCCCGTGAACAGTGTTGCTGGAGTCCGAACCTATGCGGTGCTTGTCGGCTGGTGAGAGCAGCAACACCAACTCGCGTGCAACACCCAGGTGACCTTCCAAAAGGGACTCCTCGGCATCCAGCAGGCCACCTGTCTGCTGCACCTTTTCCTGCATGCCAACAAACATTTACTGAATGGTGTTAGCTCATTCAATGTCTGTGCTTTTGAACAATCAACACAACAGACATCTGATAAGAACAGCAGGACCTTACTAATGAGAAAGACTCATTGTGGCAGATTGCAGCACCTCTTTACATCTTGTGCAGCCCTGTTTATAATGACTAATCAGTAAAAAAAAAAGGACCTCAAAACACAGATTAAAATAAAATATAAGGAACAAGCTTTCTTCGAGGAAGAGTGTTTGCACATACAGTCAAAAGTACAACTCTTTAGACTCCCTAGCAAACGTGAATTTGTCAAAAAAAGGAATAATGTATGTACAAACAACAAAAATGTACAATGCACGCCCAAAGCTTATTTTCATAGAATTGTGCCTCTTCAATCTGTAAGCCCTCACCTGGTAAGTCAGTTCCTTTAGCATACATGTTCACTGCATACTCAGCAGAACGATCATTACTTGCGATGAGAAATTCTAGCTGTAGTAACTGCGTATCTTAACTATAACGAGAAACGTAACAAGCCTGAAATATATTTTATGCCTATCACCTAGCTACATATTGACTATAATATAGGTAGGCTCACAACCAAGAATTAAAAACTCGTGCCTAGCTCGTTGACACAAGCCAACATTGCCCAATTGCAAAGTATTCAAGGTGACCCCGCAGAGCGAGAAGAGACATAGCAAATTTAGCAAGGCTACATTGCTCTCGCTGTGCGAGCTATCCGTCCTCAATGTACAAATTCGTTCCTAATTCTACGTCCTGAATTCACTTTACTTCAAGATCAACACTACTTTGCAAGCGCCACATAGCTGACTTCAAGATCAAACTCTTGTCCTGAAGCCACGATATTAAACTCGAACGCTGCAACACAATGAGAGCGACGTTCATTCAGTGATCTCGATGTTGAGTTATATGCATATGTTTCTTAGCTTTTAAGAGTCTTTACACATGGGTTGAAAGCTTTGAATATGTATGAGTAGAAGTGTATGAGTAGTTGAAAAAATGTAATTTTCTTTCATTTCAGATGTTGAAGCTCACCTTAGAAGGTGGTTTTATTTTTCGTTTTCTTTCTTGCTTTATTTTTTTTTAACGAAGAATCGTAGGCGCAGTACTTGCCCGGTCTATGGATAGCAAAATTCATAGTGTCACCTGAAAAAAAAATTGATTGCTACGCTACACGTATCACTGTGCCGCTTTTTTTGTTTTTATGAATGAGTTCGTGCTTGCACGACAGTTAAGTAATTATGAAGGAACAGCTATTTGCAGATTACATCTACGCAAAGTGTGTTTCATGTGGAGCGAACTTATAACAACCGCCTTTTTTTTTTTTTTTTGCACTCACATGTTTGTGAGCTGCACTTGCACGCAGAAAATTTCATAACAATGCTGTCACATCAAGATGAACGAACAGGAAGGATGATAGAAGTAGGACGGGAGAAACGCGAGCTGAAGCACAATGTTGTACTCTCTATCTTTCCAAACTGTCCGAAATACTTGTCCTCAATGCCAACACGTCCTGAATTGCCAGCGAGGAAGATCGCAAGAAGGGAGAGCACTGTTTTACAAGAAGCTATAAACAGGTCACTTGAATCTAGAGGACTTGAGCAGAAAAGAAGCAAGGTGTCTTCATATACGGATTTCAAGATGAAGCTGTCAGGGATCTGCCTACCTGCCAACCTGGCAACAGAGAAATTCGTAAAGCCACCAAACGGGGTGGGGGGTGGGGGGTTACCGACTTTTTTTAATTTGTAGTTGTCGTGAATTCGCCTTTAGTAACAAGCGTAATAATGCGTTGCCACCTTAAGTCAAATCGACGCGCAGAAGTTTTTCCCCCCATTTTCGGCACCAAAAAAAAAAAAACATCGCGAGAAACAAGAAGGGGGGGTAGGGAGGGGGGTAGCAAGCGCAAGCGCAAACATCGGCGTTGCGGTCTTGTAATGGCTTGGAGTGGCCAAACACGAGGATAAGGTTTCCCACTAAGATGAGAGTCTCAAAAGGGGAGTGCAAATGCTCCTGAAATTTTGCATAATCAAAACAACTAGCAAAAACATAGATCTCCATCAAAACAACTAGCATAGTTTTCACATGTGAACGGACTGGATGACCAAGCTGGCTGCGGCCAAAGCGCGGGTCAGAGCTTTGGCTTTGCTCGCTACTAGATTCTTTCGACAGGAACACAAAAAAGCTACTAGCCTTTTTACGTCATTACCGCTTTTAATCTACCGCTGCATCAGCCACATGCCCTTTGAGCTCGCAGATCGCTCTCGCTTTGCTGCGACTGCGGTTTAGTGTGCGGTGGTTGCGGCAAACGGTTGTTTTGTTTTCAATCCACGTGCCTTCAAAACTAAGTTGTTTTATGCTATCAATGATCACAACTGCTGCGGTTTTGTCCACAAAGTTTGCAGAAAGCAGCGTTGCTTTGATAGGTCGAGCGTTGGCCATGCGCACACTTTCGGAGTTCTGTCAGTAATGTCGTCGCCATACATGATCATGTAGAATGACCGCAGTTTCATCCACAGCAGTTGTGGCAATGACAACTACACGCACTGTAGAAGACAGTGTGGGAGCAGGTCGCATGTGTACTTCCGAAGCTTCGAGCCCGCTGCTCTCAATCGGCCTTCGTTTGGCTGTTTCGGTATTAAGTTCATATCACACGCCCCGATTAGGAAAAGTGTTCGGAACATTTGAATTTCGGATCACTCGCCCCGATTAGGAAAAGTGTTCGGAACATTTGAATTTCGGTCCAACGTACACATGAATTTGGCTGAGGAATTTCGCGAATTCGTATCTGCTGCGGTTTCGCATCACCAAGACTAGTGTGCATTTAGATGAACGCCTCTCAAATTCGTTTGTAATAATATGCGATGTGCTCGCAAAAAGTTTAAAACAGACTGACCCGCATTTTTTTTTGTCAATGCCAACAGATCTCGCACACAAATTTCGATTTACGGGACATTTTCGTGGCAACCGTACAAACGAAAGAAACTGTCGAAATTTGGGAGTCTCTCGGACAATGCGGGAGACTTCGCAGGTATGTGATGATGATAACACCGATACATATTGGCACAGTGAATATGCAGCACCAAGAGAACAATGAAGAGCACATGCAAGGAGAGAAAAAGAGGAGGTTCTCATTCGATCAGTTTGCCAGTGTTCTGGTACAATTAAAGTGAGTTGTCCTGTACTCAACTGCTGCTGTTTCTGCATTGTGACAATATTGTTCTCTCCTGGAGGCCAAATATAGCACAACGCTGTTTTTGTGGCCTCCACGAATAGCTACGGCAACGCACCGTAGCTAGTCGCGGAGGCCACGCTACTTTACTAATTTTTATTTTTTTTATCGTAAATGATATTTATTGTAAATTTTCAGGCAAGATTCGTAAAATATTTAGTGCAGTCGAAATTCGTACATTTTATGGAAAAATCAGAAGACTTGGCAGTTATAAATCTGCAATAATAACTTTTGCACAGTAACTATCAGTGTTGAGTGTGTAAGGTTTCTTGTCATCGAAAACAATCCTCCTTACGTTAAATGCTCACTGACTGTTCTTCTACATCTCTCACTTTCTATTGTTTTGAACAGAGTGCGACTACGATCACTTCCTTGTGGTAGCGTTGTGCCAAGTGCTGTGCTTGGGATAGCGCTGTGATGTGGTTCGGGTAACGAAGCTAGTCGTGCAAAAACTGACATTGGAGTGACGAACGAGGTATCGTCGTTTTGCTGGCATTTTCTTCACTGGAACCACATACGGACATTGATGCATGTGAAAATGGCCACACCGCACAAGCTATCTTGCGCTCGGTAGTTGGCACAGCAACCAATATTGTTGTAAACAACATCTGTGGGCTGACAAATGACAGAATTATGGGGCGACATGGGTCTTAGAAGGCCAAAAATCGCAAAAAAAATCGACTTTTTGAAGCTGACATTTTCGAAATCTGCGTCTATTTTTGCACTTATCCGAGAACTTTCTAGCTTCTCGCGTCATTATTTCTGGCGCAAAATCAATTTATATAACATTCCTGTGAGATGAATGTGAGCGCAAATTGACGCTAAAATCGTGCTTTTTACGTGCCAAACTGTTGCCGTTACACACGAGCTATTGTGTTCATCTTGGTCTCGTTTGGAAAGGTCGTTCTTCATCTTCAATTTCCCGCCACCGCTGGCTCACCTTGCCCATTGGTTTTTAGCAAAAACGCGTCATCGAGAAGCACTAGCGCGCGAGATTCAATTGGCTGCTTGGGGCACGTGACCAAATTTAGGCATCCGATTGGCCAAGGGGCGCTTTCGGCCTCTGCTTCACCATCGTGACGCGCACGGACATGCGCCACATTTTGTCATGGTGCCACTGACTGCTTGCGGCAGTAAAGAAGTTCCGTGCTACAGTAATTTGTGAAGCGGTGTGGCGGTGGTTCATTCGCTGTAAACTTCACAAAGATCCCCGCTATGGCTCAGGACAACGAAGATAACGAACTCGACCCGATCAACGGCGGTCGCCGAGTCACCGGTGTAGGCCTAACTCACGTACGAGCCCGTTAATTGCCGACAACGTTACTGAGAACGGCTGTGTTTTGCAGCCTCATCAGTTAGAGGACGGCAAGTAAAAAGCAGAAGTGAAGTTACCAGAGATATCAATCTTTGTAGTGATGGAACGGAAGTGCAGTCTTATCGCTAAACCCGCCGATGTGGTTCCCCCCGCCTGACGAAAGGACCTTGAACTGCGCGACGGGTCGTCAGAGTGGAGTACGCCGCGCGTCGACCAACAACAGAAAGTCAGTTCGTTCGCAGTGAACATGCTTGCGGCCCTCGCAATGGAGGCTACTGGCAACAGGTAGACTGCTTTTAACGACGTGTTCGCAACGTTGTCGAGGTCTCCACTCGAAAATGCGGCAGTCTTATGTGAAAAGGAAACTAACACCTCAGCACTCGTGTAGCCTCGAAATTGATGAGCGAGGGAGCAACTTTGGTTCGTGACACTTACGGGTAACTTATTCTGGACAAGTAGAAAAACATCGTCGCGTTATTCGACAGATCGTGGATGACGCACGCACATTTGTCGCACATCGCCATCAGTACAGTCACCGAACTGATAAGCGGCCTCGCGGCAGACAAACACACGGCGACAACTTGCTACAGGACTAGAAGAAATGACACGCTCGTACAAACAATCAGTCCTAATACATTCCCGGTGCATAATAACTGACTAAAAGTATGTGTGCCATGATATTTTCCCCTCGGAACGGCGAAATTAAGTTTTAACAGCATTATTCTCAAAGCACAGATTTTGACCACTTTCTTTTGCTTGTTCGGTAAAAGTGGACCTAGGATAGCTAGAGCTGTAATTATTTTTGCGCAATGTAGCTAAATGTGCACAAAAAACAATGCTGACAGCCTATTTTTAATGGGCGGCTTCATTTTTTTTATTTTATTATAAAAATTTCCGTATTTGGTTGCATGCAATGAACTTTACTGTGCTGTAATTCGAGAAGTACTCGTTCAATTTTCGATCAGCTTGCAGCATTGCTTTCCTTAGGCTTTCTAGCATTCATTTATATGTCAATGGCTATGTATTTATAAGTGCATACAATTTTACAGTTAAAAATGTAAGAATTCTTTGTTTTCTTCATTTTCTCAAAATGGCAATTTTGTACACCCTGCATGAAAATATACTGCAATATATCTGAAACTATTACAGATAGCAGAATATTTTATTTTGCAGCTTGAAGCTATATGTTTGGAGCACACAACATAGGAAACAGATTTTGATTTCCCTTGATGCAAGTTTTTCGAACTAGTCTTTTTTGTGACCACACAATGCCCACATTCAGGGCTGTGAAGTTTAGTGTACTGTAAAGTAAGAAATAATGACCTATTCAAAAAAGTGCTTCTTGTGCTGCATATTTAAGCTTTCTACTGTCAATGCCTATGTTATTTATGAATTTTTGACAGGTGGTTATTTTTCTATTATGGTAAGAACAATTGAAATTATTATCTTGATTATTTAATCAACTAATTAAGCTACAGAAAAAATAACTACATTTTTAGAATCCGGAGAACAAACTAAGTAAGCATGCCAACTTTTGTCACACTTGGTTTAAAAATAAATGAGAGAGCCCTAAGAACCATGTCCCCCCTTAAGGGGGGACGCGGCCTTTGAAAACCGAAAAATCGCGAAAAAGTCGATTTTTGGCAAACCACATATTCGGGCAGTATGCGTCATAAACTATCTTTTCTGTAAATATCAACGTCTAATTCGTCGCGAAACCATTTGAAATAAAGTTTAGAACATGCCGCGGCGGCCCTCGAGCGGCGCCCGAGCGCTCGAAATACCCAAACTTGGCGTGATCGCAGTTTCTCGACCGCTCGACGGAGCGCCGCCATTTTGGTGTTGTTTTGTTTGTGAATTCTTGCTCTTTCTTTCCCCGCCACCTGCGTCGCCGGCGGCAGCGCAGGAGAGGAGCAAGCCGCTCATGATTGGAGGGCTCGCGAGAGCTTTCAAGTTTCCCGCGGCTGAGGCGCGCAGCTGGGATTGGGTGAAGCGCGCGCTCCCCAAGGACGCGGGGGAGCCCGCGACTGCCACTGGCTGCTGCGCGCGATGACGTAGCGCTCTTGCGCATAATGCGGCCGATGCGGCCGCTCGTCTGCTGCTCTTCCGTCCGGCGTCTTTGTGTTCCGCTCGCTTCCGTGTATCGTTGCAGCCGTTGGCATACTCTCCACGTTTCAACTGTCTTCGAAACGATTTTCAACCGTCTTTACGAGACGATTTTCAACCGTCTATACGAGACCGTTGTTGTGTTCGCTCACGATGCGCGCAACGAAAAAGAAGACGCTACAATCGTTCGGTGCAAGGAAGCGAGCTATGAAGCTTGTTCGCGCGGCGAGGCTCTCCGCTCGCACGTGTGCCGACGGTGATCGCGCCGACGGTACCTGTGGGGCAGCTTCTGCTTCATCTACGCAAGAGAGTGGTCGCATCGACGCGCCTAGCAACGGGACTCCTGCTCCGCCGGTGCAAGAATTTGTCGTTACAAGTGCGCCTGGTGTCTCGTGCTCATCGACAGTGGCTTCCGCATCTTCTCTTTCATCGGCCTCGAGTGCGATCGCGTCGTCAACTGTGCATTTGCGAACAAGTTTCCTGACGTGCGAGGAGAAAGAGGCGGCGGATCAACAACGCGCTGCTGTGCAAAGAGAACTTGGCGCTATGCCAGCGACGGAGCGGAAATTTCAGGCAATGGAGCGCGATCATGAAGCTGCCACCGCTACAAGTGAAGGCGAAAAATTTTTCCTTGTGCAAATGGATGCCCTAGACGACCTGCTATCTCGGACCCCGTGCCACCGGTGCACCGCGATTGGGATGAAGGTACGAGGAGGCACCCAACTTGGACTTGCTGCAAAGCTTGAGCTAGTATGCTTGCATTGTGGAGTAGTTTCAAGCTCATGGAGTTCATCTCGTCAGGATGACACAAAGGCTTTTGATGTGAATGTAAGAGCCATTATGGCAACAAAACAAATAGGCAAGGGACAAACAGCTCTCAACGACTTTTGGGCAGCGATGAACGTGTCCCATCGTGGCCTCCATCACAAGACCTTTCAGAAGCACCTGAAGAAATTCAGGGAACCGCAGACACAATGCACAGAAAATTTCTATGCAGAATCTGCTTCTGCTATAAAAGCCACTTACAAAGAAATGGATAAATATTTCACCAGGGGTATAACAGTTTGTTATGATAGAACATGGCACAAGCGTGGGCACACATCCCATATTGGAGTCGGGGCAATTATCGAATACCATACGGGCCTTATCTTGGACGCCGTTGTTCTGTCTAATCAGTGCCTTGGTTGCCAAGTAGGGCCAAAGCCTGGAGACGCAGACTATGCATGCTGGCTGGAGAATCATGTGTGCCAGAAAAACACCGACTCTAAATCAGGGAGAATGGAGGTTGAGGCAGCTATCATCCTCTTTTCACGCTCACTGTCGAAGCACAACCTCCGTTACACAACGCTCGTGTCTGATGGAGATAGTGCCACCTTCTCTGCCCTTGTACAAGAAAATGTTTATGGACTGGTCCCCATTTCAAAAGAGGAATGCCTGAACCACGTTCAGAAGAGGATGGGGACTGCACTTCGTAACCTTGTGCAGAAAAGTGACAAGGCTTTGGGAGGGAAGGGCAGGCTGACAAAGGCCCTCATCGACAAGTTGACAGATTTGAAGTTCGAAGTTAGAAGTTTATTCATCATCATAGTTTTAAACATACATCACTTATCCAGTGGTTGAATGGAAAGGGGTGGTGAAAAGGCAACTGAATGCCTGACAATGCACCGATCCCCGCTCAGACCACAATAATGCACAACACTCAGCATGTGTGTCTAGAGCATAAATACATAGAGTCAATACAGTGAAATATACAAAGTGTAGACGTAGAGCGTGGAAAAGATAAGAAATAATTACACATCTATAAATGCACTCTTTACACATAAAAGCCCTTTAAAATCCTATAAAAACAAAAACGTAGTTGCGAACAGTTGTGAGGAAGTGAAAAATTTACAGCGCGTTTCAGCAAAGCTACACGAGTTGCACTTCATTAACACACAAAAAAGACATATCACGTTTGAAGCATGAGTAGATAAGCGTGTATCTTCTTTTTAAAAATTGCTGGGGATTGACTTTCATTCACTATGGTGGTGGCCATGGTATTTGAGTTTAAAAACGAAGGAATAAGGTGCGCTAGCTTTTGTCTACCGTAGTTGGTTCGAGTCCTCTCACTGTAATAGGTGGTTCTTCTAAAGTTATACATTGGTAGTTTCCGGGAGTAAGCATCATGAAATTTAACTGCGTTTGATTTGATTTGATCGTAAATGACTGTCGCTAGCTTTTTATGAAAGATATTTTCAAATGTTAGGATTCCATGCTTAAGGAAAAGAGGAGCAGAAGGCATTCGACGCGGAACATTCTCGATTATACGTAGCATTCTTTTTTGCAGTCGGTGAATCCCAATTTTATTTGTTTTTGTTGTCGAGCCCCAGATTAACAGGCAGTATTGTATGCGGGAATAAACTAAAGCGTAGTAAAGTTGCTTTGTCACCCAAAGGGGTAGAAAGCACCTAATTTTTCCAATCACACCAATGGACCGTGATACCTGGGTACGTAGTTTATCTATGTGACTAGACCAGTTCAACGTTTCGTGAAAAATGACGCCTAAGAACTTTTGAGTCTGAACTCGCTCAATCTAAACTCCTCTGAATGACAGCTGCGTATTACGGAGAATGGAATGGTTTCGAGGGTGAAAAATAATGTACTTTGTTTTCTTGATATTTAGTTCTAACTGATTTATTTTCAACCATAGAGACAAATTGTTAAGCCAAAGGTTAGCTTGTTTTTCTATACTAGAGATATCATGACCGGAAAAAAATACATTAGTGTCGTCTGCGTATAATATAATATCTGCTGTTAGAGGTAAGTTTACGATATCGTTTATATATAATAGAAATAGAAGTGGCCCAAGTATGGAGCCCTGTGGGACGCCATAATTTATCTTGCCCATTTCAGACTTTGAGTGTTTCATATCAGTATATTGGAACCAGTTACTAAGGTAACTTCTTATTAAATTAAGAGACGAGCCCCTTATTCCGTATTCGGTAATCTTTTGTAGAAGAATTTCATGCTTAATAGAATCAAACGCTTTCTTAAAGTCAAGAAATATTCCGATTGTGAGGCGTTTTTGTTCAAAATTATCGATTATTTTATCTTTAATAGATAGTAGGGCTTTTTCAGTAAACTTATTCTTCTGAAATCCATACTGATGTTCTGTAATTACTTTTTTTGAGCTACAGAAATTTGCAAATCGTACATATATCACACGTTCTATGATTTTGGAAAATATGGGCAAAACAGAAATGGGCCTGTAATTACCCATGTCATTTTCATCACCACCTTTGTGGATAACAGACACTTTAGCTACTTTTAGTTTGTCGGGGAACGTTCCAGTGTTCAAGATAAGATTGCAGATACGGGAAAAAGGTGCGCTAATATTCTCTGAAACTGCTTTCAAGGGTTCAGCCTTTAAACCGTCAAAGCCAGCAGCAGAATTGTTGTTTAAATTCTTTATTTTCCGATTCATCTGTGGGAGTTAGGAAAATGGATTCCGGGATGCATGCTGTAATATACTGCCATCCACACGTAGTGGGTCGACTGCAAGAGCGGCTCTACCATCTGGAGGAAAGAAAGAAGATTTGCGTGTCTCGAGAGCCAGCCACGACTGACGCATCGTCCTAGAGCTAGCTACCCGGTTGTTCAATATATCTCCCAGTACTTGTGACTCATCGTGACAAACTGGTGGAGGTGCTGGGTAGTCTCACGGATGCTGCAGACCCCCCCAGGAAGCCGTAATACGAGTCCAGTGCCAGTGAATACTCCCGTGCATCGGACGAGCCGCCGAATCAGGGGATTGCCACCGGAAGTCAACGATACTGCTACCACCACGTCAACAAACATGACCAGCACTTCGGTACAAACCTTGCCAACCGGCACGGTTACCGATTTATAAGGCTGGACGGCACCAACTAAAATATCGGAAGCTCCTGATCTCAAGAAATGGTCGTTGAACATATGGGCAAGTTGAGTACCGGAATAAGATCTGCCCTCTATTTGAACTTCAGAAATGGTCTTCGTATTTTTGTGTTGCAAAAGATCGTTGATAGTGTTCCAAATAGCTTTTTGATCATTGAGTATATTCGCAAACTTATTTTCGTAGTAGTTTATTCGGGCCTTTTTAATATCAGACGCTAATTTATTTCTGACCTGCTTAAACTCCATCAAGTACTTTAGGCGTTTAGATTTTATGAATTCAGTGAATAACTTATCTCTTGCTTTCATCCTTTTTAGAAGTGCAGCATCAATCCATGGTTTTCTTGCCTTCTTGGGTTTTTTGTATGCCACGAAAGGAAAGGCTAGACCGTAAAGCTCTGCAGCTCTGTTATCTTTGTTATAAATATGTCGTAGGCGCTCACAGGGTCAGCGTTATTGTAAACACCATTCGAGCTCTCTCGTGCGATAACGTTTTGGAAAACCTTGATATTTTCTTGGTTAATTTTTCGATAATGCGTAGGATTTACTGGACTTCGTTGTTTTATTGCCCAGGTAAAAAATGCAAAAATTGGAAGGTGATCGCTGACTCCGGCTGTCAAAACCCCTGCGCATACCTCATTTTTACAGTTCGTGAAGCATAAATCTAATGCAGTTTCAGTTAATTGTGTAATCCTGGTGGCTACATAAATTGTATTTTCATAACCAAAAGAAAGCATTTGGTCAAGAAAGTTTTGCTTGTTGCAACTTGAGGACAGCATATCTATGTTAAAATCTCCGGTAATAATTGCCCGTGCGCCACTTTTCTCACAGTACTCAAGCATTTCATATATGAAATCTAGGAAATTAGTCATAGCGCCTGAAGGGGGCCTATATAGAGCAGCTACTAACAGGCTTTGACATTTTACCATGACAGATTCAAAATGCGTCGATATTACAGTGTATTCTTTGACAATATTGTATTTCACACTCTCGTGAACATAAATCGACACACCACCCCCGCGTTTATTTTCCCTACATATTGATGCACAACTGTAGTTCGTAAACTGTATGTTATCACGGTTATCAATAGACCACGTTTCGGTGAAAGCTAAGAAGTCAAACCGGTGATTCAAGTTGTTTAGAAGGAGGTCAACAGATTCTTTTTTATTTTGAAGGCTTTGTGCATTAAGATGAATCAGTGATAACTGTTTTTTGTGCAGTGAAGCAACTTTTTGGAAGGCCTCGGCGTCATAGTAGTTGGTTGCCATGTTTGCGAATAAAAAGCAGTCATCTCTTGTGGTCAGCTATCTTTCACTTCATCGTATGGCTGGGCCCTACGGAACAATTCCGATGATGTGGCTGCAATGCGGCGGGCAGTGATGGCATCGTACACCATGTGAAATCTGGGTTTTATCTCAAACATGGCAGAGTGGCTGTATTTTGCGAGGGCTTTGAAAAGGTGATACGTGGCTATTGCACCAATAACTTCTTTTTCTTTTTTTCTCATTTACTTAAGTCGTCGGAAAAAAACCGGGGGGCGGGTGGGGGGGGGGCTTTACTTTAGATTTTATGATATATAACGTACGTATGCAGCAGGAACCGCTTGAAGAACAGTGGGTGTGGCAGTTTAATGACATAAGCTCAACGCTTTTGGTTGGTTTGATGGTGAATATAGGTAGAGATTCTTTGGTCATGACTATAGGTCGATAGCTAGTTATGAACAACATTTTGGCAAAGAAAAGGTCGACCTATATTCGAATAAATTTGGTATCTTGCATTCTGGTGCTCACACAGGTTCTTATAAATTCATTTGGTACCTGTAGGGAAACCAGACGTTCCTAATCTGCTGCAAGCAGCAAATTGTCTACTAAGTGCATGCTGTCACTTGCTGCACCCTGCGAGTCTTTCATTCTTAAGTGAGTCATGCTTTAGCCATGCCGACCACAGCTAACCCCAAGGGAAGTGAAAAAAAACACAGGAATTCATGGATAATATAAAACCGAGATGGCATCGACTGCTGGAATGGTGCTCTTAAGTAGGTCTTGTTTGGCCAACACAGCTGCTGCAGCTTTATTATTAGATTTGAAGCACTAAATCACAATGGATCAAGCTGTGAGAATAATAGGAGGGACCATTTGTTACACTTTCAGCTTAAATATGCAGTTTTACAAAAATTAGGTTACTCCCAATTTTTCAACTTTCAAAGGCAGTGTCCCCCTCTGCCCCCCAGTAATAATGTGTCCCTGCAGCATCCACGCACACATTGTCTAGCTCTGCAGATGTGCAACCAAAACAAAGGAATTTACCCTGATGCGCTTCAGCCATCCAATCTCGTCGGCAAGCAGCTGTTGTAGAGCAGGTAGAGGGCAACGGCAGGCAGCTCCCAGCAGACGACACAGGAGCCCAAACAACTCCTGGCTGCTCCCCGCCAGATCTTCCAGGCGCTGCACCCAGCAATCACTCCCTTCATCACATCAGTTTTAAGAGTTGTTTAGGATGTCAATCAGGGCTGTTTACAATGCCCATACAACCCTGTCAAGTGATAAATAGTAGAGCTGGATGAATAGTAAAATTTTGGGTGCGAAGTGGGTAGAATATTATTTGAATACTTCAAAGAAAATTGTAAGTAAAGGAGTTGTAAATGGCTCCTAAACGCAGTGATGCCATTGAGGTCTTTTGATTTGGAGCAATTTTCGGAGCGCCAAAATTTTCATTTTGAAGCACCTTGGAGCAGCAGCAAAAGTTTTCTGTTTTGGAGCACTCTGGAGCAACTAACTTGAAATCTTGGGGTACATTGGAGAAGCAAGTTGCATTTACATTCAAGAACATGAATAATTATTTTGGAGTTCTAACGAAGAGCCAGAAATATTTCGATTCATTGCAAATCTCACGAAGCCAATTATCTTAAGAGCGCTCTCTATTTTGGGTGATGATGCAAAATTAATGACATCATGCTTTTCAGCATTCTGGAACAACTTGTCTAGCGATTACTTTCATAGCAAATAAACAGATTGCCGTTCAATAAAATTATGCTTCAAAGATTTGCATTCAAAATACATCTACTATGTGGTTATCAGCAGACATGGTAGAGAAATACTGCAATGTACAACAATGCCTCAATGCTACGGATTCATGGTGTCCCAAATGTACTCCCCTAAGACAACTTCAAGGAGAGAGAGAGTTGGTTTCTTTTATAATCGTTCATAATGCTGGGCAAAAAATGACGTCAGTTAGCTAGTCTCAAAATGCCAACCTCCACTGACACTGTCTTCCTTTTTTCTGATGACTGTCTGTGTTGCAGCAAGCACATTCTCACAGCGCTTTCAGACTATCATCCGCGCATGCACCGGTAGCCCCTGCAGATATAGATATGCCCTTCAATCGAGCTTCTGCAAAAGTATCAGGGAGTGCATTCAAAGATGGACTACATGGTTTAACTTTTTGAGATGGTACGTACACAATTGTGTACATTACTTGTATTCACTATTTAGATAATGTAGATACCAGGAAAGAGCAAGAAATATTATACTGCATGATAAATTAGTCTTTATCCAACCTCATTTTGCAGTGTACTGATACATATGATCCCTTTTCTGAAGGCACTGCTACGTTCGACAATTGTTCTGTGCTCAAAATGAATGTAACAGAAAATAATTTAATTTCTTATTAGAGTTTTTTTTTTATTTATGCTCAAAATAAGCATCTATGACTTTAGGGTGAAGAGATGTTCAATTGAAAGTTAATTAGAATGACTTGCAATAGGACCCCTAAATTGGAGCATTAACTCATTATTCTTGTCTCAATAGCATATTGAGTGCCTTGCAGTAATGTTGTAGCAATTTTGACGCATTCACAAACAGTTCTTCGTAAGTGGCGTCTGAAAGGATTAACTAACTTCGTTTTCCTTTTTTCAGTGAAGTTGTGTATGGCTAGCGCATTCTGTCTTGACACCGAAACCCCGCCTAGTGCCCTAGGACAAAGCAAGGTCTCCCATTTCTCTGTACTGAATTGTTGGGCTGAAATCCGAAACGTGTCAATTTTGGGTGGCTATAACTCACTTTCCCATGTATTGTAGGGGCAAGTCTCAAAGAGGTGCAAAAATACTTGTATCTCCCGAACTTTCACGTCATCAAGACAACTGGCAAAATCAATTTCTGTCAAAATAATTCTCATAAGTCTTTCTGGGATACACCTGAACAGACAGGACGGCACAGCCGGCAGCCAGAAAAGCGCGGGTCAAAGTTTGACTTAAACTGAAAACTGGATCTCAAAGTATAGCCAAAGTACACAGATCAACAAGAACAACGTATGTGCATAGATTTTTTGTACTGGAACACCAAATTGCTTTCAGTCTTTTTAACGTCTCTTCACCCGTTGCATCAGCCGAGTGCCCTCAGCTAGTAGCTGGTATTGATGATTGCATCGCCGCGACTGCGGTTAAGCGGTTGCGGAAAACGGTAGTTCCATTTTCAATCCGCGTGCTCTGACTGCACACCTGCCTTCAAAACCAAGTTCTTTTTTGCTATGTATGATAGCATCTGCCGAGGTTTTGTCTACAGTGTTTGAGGAAAGCAATGTCATTTTGAGTGGTCGAGCGCAGAACGAGCGCGCACTTTCGGAGTTCAGTCAGTTACGTTGTCGCAACACATGATTATGTCAAAAGCGACCGCAGTTTCCTCCACAGCGGTAGTAGCAAACATTAACCACAGTTATGGCAGTGTGTGCGCTGGCTGTGTGCATTCTTCTGAAGCTTGGAGCACACTGACCTCGGCCTTCATTACAGAGTTTCGGTACTGAAGTTCGGTATCATCTGCCGCGATGAGACAGTGTTCGGAACATCCAAATTTCGACCCAAGGGACGTTGTGGAATTTGGCTGGGAGAATTTATGAATTTGTATCTGCCAGTTTTGCATCATTGAGATCCTATTGTACGTTTAGATTAATGCCTCCAAAATTTGTTAACAATAAGATGCGATGGGTTCGCAAAAAGCCTGGGTTTGATTGGGCTGCATTTTTGTCGGTGTGGTCCGACCACGCAAAGATTTTGACATCCAGGAAATTTTCCTGACAACTGTAAAAACATAAGAATTGGTCAAAAGCAGGGAGTCTCCCGGAAAATCTGGGAGACCCGGCAGGTATGTAAACGTTGAGACCCTTTCGAACGTCCCAAGCGAGGTTTCAGGGTCTTCACATAGTGAACCATGGAATGTCGGCAACTCCCATGGCAGCTGGATTACTGTCGCTGCCACAGACATTATATCCATCATAGTGCCTGTCGTCGTGGTCGGTGTGACTTTTGCTTTGTACGGTAGGAGTCCGTATTTTGGGGGGTAGACCTTTCAGTCTAGGCTGGCTGGACTGTCACTGAGGGTGTGGGTGTCTTCTTCACGCATGGGCTGGGTCACAGCTTGAGAGGGGCATACTGTACATGGAAGCACCTCAGCCAGATGTCACACAGATTTGTGCCAAACTTGTGGCCGTCAAACGAAAAGTTAGATTAGAGCAAGTAGTGGTGGTCCAGCCAGATTAGAATTTGGAGCAATATAAAGAGCCAAAAAAGTCTGTTTTAGAGCAGCTTTGTAGCAGTTTAGGAGCAGACAAAACAGAATTTAGTATCACTTGAGCGGGACACATTGAAATTTTCAGTGAATATTTCTGACTGGTAGGGTTTCTGTGTGTCATCTTCTCGCCCTCTTGACTGCATATATATATTCCTGCCATATGTGCACTGAAATGGGTGTAAGTGTGAACTCTGTCCTAGCTGCCTTCTTTCTGAAATGTTCCTCTGTCCACTAAGAAAGTATATTTCTATCAAGAAAGAAAGATATATTTCTACTTGTGTGCATACTGGACATACTGCTGCAATGTAAACATGAGGACAACAGCACCCAGAGAGTAGCCATTTATCGATCTCTTAGCATGAAGGGTTGTCACCTCTGATTTCGCAACAGTGCACAAGATGTGCATTTCAACGGTTTCTACGAATGAGAGGCGACATAAGGTAATGCTACAACGAAAAATATTCTGGTCAGAAAGCCAGTAATCTAACAATTAGAGAAAAAGCTACGAAGAAATGTTGCCGCCAATGAGAACATACTGTCTGAAATTGCTGCTTATATAGTGAATTCCATGTTCGCCCCAACTCGCTAAGGATCAGTTCCATTGTGCTTAATTATTTTTAGAGGCGTGACTACCGAATGGCATTCTCCTTTAATTTCCAAGGACATTGGGAAGAACACTCCCAATGTTCAAATATTCAAAAAAAATCTTGCAAAAAATAAAACTGATACAAATTAAACGGTACCAAGCCAGACTCGGTGATCAATCTCAGCATAAATTAAGGGAATGCTCGTTTCAAGAAGCCAAATCTGCTAGTCGAAACATTAGATTTAGCAATACCCCCATATTCACAATTTTTTCTTTTCATCTTGATATGCAATCGAGGAGTAATTGAACAGTATGAGTCCTCGTGCAACTCATACGGTTGCGCAATAACTGTGGCTTTCCACAGAGACATGCCAGATAACAGACAATAGACTAGTTAGGTGAAAAGAGTGCTTGCTGGTGGTTCTTTTCTCTTTCTTTCTGGGGGTCCTAAGAGGGAAGGAAAAGGGAACAGTGCGAATGACCAAACCCTTCTTCTCTTGGATCCAACGTAACAGGGGTGTTACGACAGGCCTGTGAAAGATGTTTTAGGGTTCAGTAAGTACTGAGGACTAATGTGACTATCGTATAAACCGGAACAAAAGTCGAGATATTTTCAATAAAAAATAAGCTAAAGTCGCCTCTCGTCTTATATATCGGTGTCTAGCCGAAAGTGCGCCACTGTCTGGCAACATGTGGCTTGCATGTGCTTGAGAAGCCGGACGCGGCCATATCTGCATCCAAATCCAATCGCAGGCAGTTTTTTTTTCTCTCTGTTTTTATTGTGTTCGTGATTGGCTTCCAATCTGTTCCGAGTTTTCGCTCCGCTTGACATTGCGCTGCATTTTTAGTGGTCTTTCTTTTTTCGTTCCCTGAATATGAGTAGCAATACGAGGAGGCAGTACTCTGCTGCGTTTAAACTAGACAATGTTGAGTTCACAGAAGCGAACGGGAATATGACTGCTCAACGCCGCTTTGGTGTATCAGAAAAAAGCGTGCACTATTACAGGGCGCAGAAAGGGAAGCTGCAGATGTGCAATCCTTGAAAAATGTCGTTTCGTGGGCGAAGTGTTGTTCAACTGCTGCTGGAGGATAAGCTAGCAGACTTTGCGCGAGAAGTTTGTGCGCGCTCACTGCCAGTGACCGTGGATACCATTCGCAAGAAGGCTGTGGAACTCGCTCGAGAAGCTGGGCTCACGAGAGAAGAGTTTCGGGCACCAAACTCTTGTGTGAATCGATTTATGGGACGCAAAGGATTTTCGGGCACCAAACTCTTGTGTGAATCGATTTATGGGACGCAAAGGATTTTCTCTCCGGCAGGGCACACCCATCTGTCAAAAGTTGCCGGAGAAGTTCGAAGACAAGTTAATGAACTTTCAGCGCTTCGTGAACCGGCTTCGAGAGCAGAACGACTACATGCCGGGGCAGATTGGCAACGCTGATGAGACCCCCGTGTGGTTTGACATGCCTTCGTCGACCACGATCACGCAGCCCGGCGCCAAGGATGTGAAACTGTTGTCCACTGGCAACGAGTACTCGCGCTTCACCGTCATGCTGGCATGCACGGCATATGGTAGAAAGCTTCCACCCTTCATCATTTTCAAATGCAAAACAATGGCGAAGGAAGTGTTCCCGCCCGGTGTTGTCGTTTGCGTCAACAAAAAGAGATACATGAACGAGGCGATACATAATACATAAGATACATAAGAGTAGTGTAGAACCGTCTGCCAGGTGCACTACTGCGTCTTCACAGCATGCTGGTGTTGAATGCGTTTCATGGTCACTTAACCGACGCTGTGAAACGCGCACTCGGCGACGGGAAAACAGACCTCGTTGTGATACCAGGTAGTATGACGTCCACCGCTCGACGTTGTGCTAAACAAGCCGTTTAAGGACCGAGTGCAGCTGGAGTACCAAGCGTGGATGTCCTGCGACAACCCAAAGACACATACCGGCCACCTACAGAGTCCTCCACTTGCGACTGTTTGTGGCTGGGTGCTTTCGGCCTGGCGTTCTTTGCCATATTCCATGTTGGAAAAGGCTTTCAAGAAATGTTGCATCAGCAACTCGCTGGATGGCATGGAACACGACGCACTGTGGGAGGCGGCCAGCGACAAACTCTCGTCTTCAGGAGACAGTGGTGCTTTGTCGGGCGAATGGGAACAGTTGCGATAATGGTTGAGGGGAGCTCCAATGATATCGGTGCGGTGCGTCAAATTCGAAATAAATGTGGTTGGGTAGTTTTGGGTTGTTTTCCTTTTTTTTTTTTTTGCTGTAACCTGTACTTGGGGGGTCGACCTATATTCCCGCTCCACCTATAATCCGGTTTATACGGTACACTTGACAGCTCTGCTTTGCAGTTTAGACTGAGCGGGGACAGAGCATGGCTTGTTAGGTAGCCTGTGAACGGCGATAAATCCCCGCAGCAGCATCGCTTAACGTTCGTCATTTGATTTGCAAACAAAAGATAGCCTGAAAAGCGATTATTTGGGAAAATTTGCACGGCGGGACGAATTCTTTGACCTTTCTTTTCTTTAGTCAATTGACAACAACACCGACTGTTCTAACAGCATTTATGACACGTGAGAGCACTTGTTCTTTATTTGTGGCCGACTGCATGGCACAGTTCTACATGCTCTGGCTTGGCGCCGCTTTAATAGGTGCTGATGCTTGGCCACGGTGTCTACATTACGGTACACGGAGACACTCATGAAGAATAAAAATCATCACTTTGCTACGTGTTATTACTGCTTCCCTTACGAATAAAAGAAACTACCAACGGCAGGATAAACTTTCAGCAACGGAGGCTACCACGAAGACTCTTGTTAGGCTGAACAGAATGACAAAATGCACATCGCTGGAATAGATCGCAGGGCATCGGCGGCATTACAACAAAGCTCCATTAGGGCATCTTGCGACCTGAGATATTTTTGGGCCTTTAAGAAGACATTCGAGTCGAAAAACACAAATTTTTTTTTAAGAATCATATGTTTGTTTTTTATTTGCTTTTTCCCCACTTTGCCAACAACGAAAAAAAAAAAAACTGAAGATTTCAATTAAACTCGAAGTAGGATAAATCACTTTCAAAAAGCTCAAGGCAGCTACTGAAAACTAAAAGGAGCTCATTTTCTCTAAAGTCCCCTGGCAATTCTCTCCTGGCTACTTGCCATTGCTTTTTGCTGCAGGAGTTCACTAAAGCCACATGCTCAAAATAATTATGATAGCCAAGTTATCATTATGGAAGAAATCATCCTAAAGGTCATCTATCTTTTCAATATAGATAACCCTTCACCTATACTTTTAAAATGCATCTTTCTAAAAATTCATTTTTTTGGGCAACTTCTTGAGTTTGGACATCATTATTAATGTTGTTGGGCTAATTGTTGTTTAGCTATAGAACATCGTTGGCACATAACATTAAAGAAGACAAATGAAGAGACACAAAAAAGCTCTTTCCTGCATTTCTTCTTTCGTCTTCTTTTATGTTTTGTGCCAACGATGTTCAACCCAGCATGTATACATCATGCTTTCGGTATTTCTGATTGCATGATTGGGATGAAATGTGGCCTATGTATTCCTCAAGATGTGAAGGTGCAAGTGCCTTTTTTTTTTTAATTTGATATCACCTGTATAATTATTGCAAACCTTAAATAAACAATTAGTATGGGCTGAGGATTCTAAGCAATTTCGTATTACAATTTTTCTTGTCCATTAAAATGTCTTATATGCACTTTCTTGATAGTTATTTCCATTCTACAGCTGATTTAGAGCAATATGAGTCATTAATGGCTGAGAACCATAAATTTTTTAGTGGCTTAAAAAGCTTGTCCAAAACCAACTATACATTACACATTGTCATGGCATAAAACAAAAATTGCATAACTCGCTATGAAACTAATTACATATTTGATATCAGCATAAAAGCCTATACATCTACAGCGAAAATTTCCTTGCACTAGGCTAAAGATTAAAGGGACACTTAGGGCGAATATTAAGTCGATGTTGATTGTTGAAATAGCGGTCTAAAACCTTGTAGTGCTACCTTTGGCCCGACGAAGTCCATATTTTGAAATAAAAAAGCATTAGAGTGGTCTGCATCGCATTAACACACTTTAAATTACCCGCCCCAAGTGAAAACTTTCACGTCACTGTTACGGTGCACAATGCTCCCTGGCTTTATTGCGCGGCCCTCGACACTAGAAGCAGCAGAACGAAGTACCAAGAGCCGCAGCAGCAACAATGGCCATTGAACCATTTCCTGCCACGGCCTCCGAGATGGCAGGTGTGTTTGGTTCAACTGGGCTCTGCTAGATGGCACGATCTGTCCAGTTTAATCAGGCAAAAATCAAACTTTTGGACAACTCGCGTCATTCCCCATAGAAACATCTGGTGGTTCTTTTTTTTTTTATGAATCAAACACAAACAAACAAGCAGCATTTTATTATGTCTCTTGATGCATAGAAGGTTCTTAATTAGTGCAGCAAGTTGGATTACTAGCGATTATTTGTAGGCCGTAAGGATGACATCATCAGGGTCATCTTGCGAATGCCCTACTTGAGGCGCATGTGTTCTCGTGCATTTAATTTCTCGGTGAGTACGGCACTCCTGCTGATAGTATTGTTGGTTTATGTGTTGTCATAAATTGAGCTTTTACTCTGACTTAAACTGTTATTTGACTTTAATGCAACTTTTTTTCCGGATCCCATCTCCCCTTTAATGGTTCGATGCCGTGTAAATAGGTAGACTAGTGAACTTTAGCGCAGTTGGTGCAAGCTGTACTGGAATGTGCACAGGAGATGCAGAGATATGCGATTGTAGCAAAATGGCGTAACTGGCACACTTGGACCACTACTGCAGCAATACACACTGGCACAGATAGCGGGGACCAGAGCGTAGGCCGTCATAAAATGAGAAGCAGTGAAGCGCGCCGGTATTTCTACATATTCAGGTCTTGTTGCTGGTTGTTACACAACCTTTGGAAAAAGCTAGAGTGTTTGCTATTTGCGCACAATTTTAACAGAACCGTCTACATTGATCACGAACTTCTCAAACAATGAGGAGCGGTTTGCGATGAGAATCGCTGATGGGCTTTATGGGCGAAAACTGAATACAACACAAGTGAAAATAAGAAACATGTGTGGCATCATGACCACTTGTCTTGTCGTGCTACTGTCTCTATATTGTCCTCGAGGCAGCTTCAAAATTGTGCGTGAATCAGTTCCTGTATGTCATGGCTGCTATGCCCCAAATGCATTTCATTGGAAAGAAATGTGAATATAGAAAATATTTCCAATACAAGGCAGCAACTGTCTTTTCAGCACAAAGCACAGTCCCTGCCACCATGGTTAGAAAATGCTTACAAATGGGCAGTCTAATAAGTGACCATATTACTGTAGTAACAAAATGAGATCAAAGTGCATCGTGCCTAACATGTGGTGCACACAAGTGGGAGAAAGCCCTACTCACAGGAAGCTGGGCAAACAGCAACTCCACCAGAGACAGCAGACAATGCTGGCTTGCAGTGCACTTGGTCGCAATCAGGCACAGCTGGTCAGCCGCACACTGGCGTATGCATCTGCAAATAAGCATGTAAAAGAACATGTAACAGAATCGAAGGTTGGGCTAGTTACATGTAACACCTTGCAAATATCAATTGCCGGGTTATACAATTGTCTTTTCTGTTACTTTGCAAAATTAAGCTTACTTTTTTACACCATCAAATTTGACAAGAAGGTAGTGTTAAAAAGAGAATACTGTGGCTCTTTACACAAAGAGAAACCCTGCTTTAGTAACATTTATTCTTTACTTCTAGAGTACCTTTTCTGAAACTTTTACCGATTATGAGTTTTTATGCATCAATTTTGAATATGCAATTATTTTCTAGTACAACTTGCAGTTTTGAAAGCATCAGACATTTCATGAGGCTTATAAAAAGCAAGATTTATTTCTAAGCTGTGGTAGTTATAGAGCAAGTCAGCTAACTGTTGAAACACCAAAAAAACGAAATTACAGATATTAAAAACAGCCCGATATTTCAAAGAAGCAGTGCAGAGAAAATGACCCTCAGGCTGTGCAAGGTTTTGTTTGTTGCCATGGTGGTATTGTTTCTGAACCTTTACTCTGGCTCTGCCGGCATTTTAAAATTTTCACGCATCTTCAGGGCTGTCGGGGCATCCAAGACACATTATTGTATTATTGTTTCTAAGGATGTGGGAATTTTCGAAAACTTGTACTAACAAATAGAGTAGCTTCTATTTGATTTGTTACTAAAATTAAATAGCGCCTATGCAAAATGGCAAATTTTTAAAAATATTTTTACGAATAATCAGCAACATTTAAAAACGCCTAAACGAACGGGACTCTGGAACAGCGAGGGGTAACTTTTCTTGATTTCATCATCAAATTGCCCTGATGCATGAAGCCCTTGTACATACAGGATTATCGACGCCACATTGATGACAGGATGAACGCATACATAAAAGAACACCAAAGAGTAACAATGATTTCTTTTAGATTGATTAAACTGCACTCTAATGGCACAAGTTTCACTGTCATAAGTTCATTATTAGAGGAGAAAATTAAAGTTGAAGTTTCATTTATAAATTTCGTGCCGTCTCCACACATGACGTAAGAAATTCAACAATGTATTTTTGCATTTTCACGACATTGGCTTGATAAAATTTTCTGAAACTTCGTATGCTGTTTATGGCATCTACCGATGACAATGTACTTCAATTTTATTCACGAAAACGTGCGTAGGACCCAGCGGACACCTTAAAAATTTATGACATCACAGTGTCTGGTGTGGAAACTTCAAGGTGCCCTTTCCACCCGCAGTTCCTTCTTACACGTTTTTTTCACTTACCAAGTGTTGTGTGGCAGTTAAAGTGGTGTTTTCGGGATTACGAAATTGTACTTTGCTAAGACGCGAAAAAATGTTTTGCTCTTTAGTGTCCCTTTAAGGGGGGACGCGGCTTTGGGATCGCGAAAAATGGCAAAAAAGTAGATTTTTTGAAACTCAAGTTTTCAGTTTCTGGAACCCTTTTTCTATCTGGTACCAAAAATATCTACACTGAAAACCGCACAGAAGTGCTTCAGAAAATTCGTTTCACCCACCTAGATGGCAAAACTTTTCTGGAAATGGCGAGAAAATGGCGATTTAAAAAAAATAATAGCTTCACGATGCTTGGTCCGGGAGCCGGCTTCTTGGGCTCATCGGAAAGAGCATTTCTCTGGGTTTAACTTCCCCGCCAAGCGAGCAAAAACCAAATGTTTGAAGGTCGTTTTGAGGCACTTGATTGGCCGTGGCCGCCATGTTGCCTCAGCCCGCCCAACGCCTCCTCTAGAAGATGCCTGCCACATGAGAAGAAAAACGGCTGCCACACTCTTTCCCTTCTTTATTTTAGATTGTTCTCGGTCGCTAGCGTCACCTGTGGCGGACTGTGCAACAATGCAACACTTTGCATAGCCTCCGAAACAGTGGTGCACAGTTACAGGTCTCGAACAACTTTCGACTGATGCGCCCCTAGGGGCCGCAGATGAAAAACGCTCAGCTGGTACCGCCCGTCGCCGTGATAATAGTCTCGGTCGCGAGCGCCACCGCGCGGCGCTTGCTCAAAACTGAAGGCAGGCCAACTCCGCTGGGAGCGCGAGCCATTCCCCAGGCATTGTTTAGAGGAGGTGTTGGCTCGCCTCGCTATTGGCCCGATGCTCCCTCCGGGAGATCGTCGTCTGCTGCTTGTGCGTCGCAAGGACGTGGCTCTCGAAAATCGCTATTTCCCGATGTGTTCACGGCTTGATGATCACTTAAGATATAATTATGCTTTCGTTATGAGCAGTAAGCGGATGCGCGATCAGGTTACTACGAGCGCGTGTCATTGGAGTCGTCTTTAGCCCTAACTCCGCCGACAGCAAGACTGCGGGCAGGAACGACGCGCTAGCCCATTCGTGGCGGCCTGCTTCTTCGCAAGCAATGAAGCTGTAAGAGGCGGCACGATCCGATTACTACGAGTGGCCGCATCGGATGCACGATCAGATTACTACGAGCGAGCGGGCGCGCGGCGGTCTACGAGTGCGGCCCGTCATCGAAGTCGGCTTAGCCCTAACTCCGCCGACAGCGAGACTGCGGGCAAGAACGACACGCAAGCGCACTCTTGGCGACGTGCTTCTTCACAAGGAATGTACCGTATCACTCGCTAGCTCCTCTGAATTACGTATGGGCATTTTACGCATCTGCAGCGGACAACACAGCCAAGCTCGTCACCCCCTCCCCTTCCCCTTCACTTCCAAGGCAACGCCTCCTCTGGGAAGATGTTGTTGTTAGTGGTTCATGAGGAAAAGGAAGAAGGCACCTAATTTCTGTCTGCCTACAGGCGACACGGCGCAGTGCCTGGAAGATGCCTGCCGCATGAGAAAAAAAAAAAAAAAAAACAGCTGCCACACTTTTTCCCTCCTTCATTTTGAAAATGTTCTCGGTCGCTAGCGTCACTTGTGGCGGACAGTGCAACAACGCAACACTTTGCATAGCCTCCGAAACAGTGGTGCACAGTTGCAGGTCTCGAACAACTTTCGACTGACGCGCCCCTAGGGGCCGCAGATGAAAAACGCACAGCTGGTAACGCCGCGCGGAGCTTTTTTACAACTGAAAGCAGGCCAACTCCGCTGAGAGCCCGAGCCATTCCTCAGGCATCTTTCTAGAGGAGGCGTTGGCCAAGGATTGCTCGGAACAGCGGCTAGCAGTTTCACGCGTCGTCATTCGAAAATGCGATGCCAAGTGCAGTGCGCGCCGATTTTTTGTTAGCGTAGTTACACATTTCGCGCATCGTCATCGAACCCCGCCGGCAAGTGCATTAGGGCCAAACCATAGAGTTTCCCACAATACTTACTAGAGGGAACTCTGGCGCTAGTGTCTATGGGAGCTGCAATGCACAACGCTTCAGCGAGCATGAGAATGATGGGTAGTACACACATTTGTCTAAACTTCTTACTTCTGGCCTGCTCTTGGCTCCGTGTGTGTTCGTGTGGCTTGAAGCTGTTTTCTCACGATACAAAAATCAGCAAATGTTCAGCGATTGCGCTTTACCACCCTATTTTTTTTTCGAATTACCTTTCCAAATTGGGTCACGAAGTTCAAAAGGGCTGAATCTCTCTTTCAAAACAAAATCGAAACACAGCAATAAACGAAGCCGCAAAGACGATTCGCCGCCCGCAAGTACGAAGACTAGGCAAATGTGTGTACTACCCATCATTCCCATGGTCGCTGAACGATTGCAGTGCCAGAGTGCCCTCTAGTTAATTTTGAGAAACTCTATGGGCCAAACCTCATAAGCGCTAAAATGCACACGACAGCGACGCGACGTAGATCGTCTTCGCGCGATCAGTCGCTAGCGCAGCCAAACCTCATTCACGCAACGGCTTCAGCGAGCGAATTCCACTGTTCCTGGCAAGAGGCCGTCTACTCGCACCAAGAAAACCTTGTAGCGAGCGGTATGCAATTTAAAAATAAGATATATTGTTGTGTAATGGAACAGAAAGTGTTTATTATTGCCTTGCAGCACTTTTTATATGCACATGCGTAATAAACATTGCGTTATTTCTTGTTGCGCATACGTGACTCGGGCACGGTCACGTGCACCTATGTAGTCTTTGTCTTTTCCGGTTTTTCGCTATTGGCTGCTTGAGCCCAGCACTTCCGGGCGATGAGCGACGGTTTCCGAATCCGAAGAACCGAGCGATCGCGCGAAAACGAGCACGCGACACGTCGCGCGAACGCCCTGTTTCGTCGCTCATAGCATCGCTCGTCGCTGTCGTGTGCATTTCCGCGCTTATGAGGTTTGCTCTTAACGCGCCGGCTGCACTGTCCACGCGGCCGCGCACCCCACGGTCATATGGAGTGCTGTCAATAAGCTTTTGTGATGCGGTTCAGACGTGCTTGAAGCCGTGCTTGATATCGCCACGAAGGTCTATGAATGTTCCGAGGTTAATAAATTGCTGTAGATTAGAGTTTCCGCGACCGGCTGTATGATGATGCGTTTCACGGCTAGAGCAGCGAAAGAGCATGTATGAATCAGGGGCACGAATTTTTATATGCCCGTTTCGTGTCATTAATTATACTGCTAGAAATTCCTGTGCCACTAGTCTTCTGCCCATAACTTTGTTATTTGGAAAGAAGGCATAGGCCGTCATGGTGCGATCCATTTTTCTGATGCAATAAACCTCTTTCCAAATAAAGAAAAGTTCAGTGAATATTTGTAATCAAGTACTTAATTACACTAATTACAACTTCAGCACAAAAAGTATGTGTAATAATTTCAGTATATGGTTTTATTCAATTACAATCTTTTCTGTCATACCTATCACACCACTCCTTCATACAAAGAACTTGGTTTGAAATCCATACTTGTTCTTTGTAAATCATGAAAAGGAGTAAATCATGAAAAGAAGTCAAATATCACAAGACAAACCTGAGATCACAATTTCTAGGTGTATTAGAGACGTAAAGAAAAGTTGAAACTTTAAACGCAGCTTTCTCAATACTGTTTTCTTTTTTTTTTGACATTATGCTCAGCCCCTCCACATGGTTCAATGAAGAAATAATTTGTTTCTCGTAAAGTAATTGTAGTATCGCTTCAAAATTTTCATGGAAGCACTGTGAGGTCATTCTTAGTGTCTGTGCCAATTTTCATCAATATCCAACGACAAACAAAAAAGTTGATTGAAAAAAGCCTGTCGAAAACTTCGACAGGCTTTTTCTCACAAGTGTGTTTTGGACATTGTGCATTGCTCGTGGAAAGAGTAGCACGAGAATGACTGGACCGATTTTGATTCTGTTTTTTTTTCCCTGAATCCCTGAACACTGCTTGGGGGTACAGCAATCTTCAATTTCTGTTTTTATGGCCCTGTTATTTTTCTAGACTATGATTTGTCCATGCCACTGTTTCTGACAATGTGTGCGGGAAGCCATGATGATCTCTAAAAAATAAAAAAGAACTTAATAAAAAATTCTGAGAGTGCCATACCCTGTAGCTTTCTTTTGAGTAAAGATCAACACCATACACAGCTTCCTGGCATGTTTTGTTGCAGCGCTAGGCTTTCCACGAGCAGACCATATAATTGGACTATGTAGCATTATGTAACTTGAGAACTACTGACGCTATCATGATGAAACTGCATATTTCCCTATTCGAGACACTTATGAGTATGCATGCCAAATTTCATTGCTGTAGGTCAACAAATAAAAAAGTTTTTTTCAATGCCACCTCCCCCTTAAAGGACACAACTCCTGCGATTTTTTTTACTATGTTTGGATAATGGTGCTTTTACATTGCTGAGACACTGTTGTCATGCGCCCAATAAATGAAACGCTCCACAAATTCAAAAATAATTTTTAATTAGCGAAAAACTGCAACAACAAATCTGAAACCCAACCCAATGCACATCTATGTGTGACGCAATCCCTTGCTCAAACTTGCCTGACTGTGCAGACCGCCCGCCAGATGACACTACCTGTCCACAGCGTCTAAGTTTGTGTCTGTGGTTATTGGCTAAAACACTTACGCTGCTTTGGTGAATATATGGCGAATCATGTGCAGCCCACAATGCAACACCCCTTACCATCTATTGCACACCCACCACATGAAAAATAACATCGCACGCTCAACCAAGGAAGCGCAAGCCCAACCCACACAATCCAGTGAAGACAAGCAGACGCTGCAGTGGCACATCAGTTTCGTCACTTCAGCCAGGCAAAACTCAATGTCTACCACGCAATGTTGCCATTATTTCTGGCAAGCAAGGAGAGCTTTTGGAGGCAAGCCATAAAATTCATATGAAAAGAATCTGCGAAACTCTCAAGCTCGTAGTTTGGCATGAATGGCGCAAACGTACCCAGTGAATTTCATCAAGATCCATTAACCTCGAAAAATCGCCGAAGTAGGCCTTAAGGTTAACAGCGCAAAAAAAAAAATAAACAGGGCCGCAGACAGCAAACACACGAGACAAGCGCCAACTTCAACTTTCAAAGAAAGGCAGCTGCAGACAGGAATCACAGGAAACAAGCGTGGAATTTAACTTTCAAAGAAAGCCAGCCACGAACAAAAAAACACGCTGGACCAGCGCCAACTTCAACTTTCAAAGAAAGATGGCCGCGGACAGGAAACACTTGGAATAAGCACAGACGTCCACTTTCAAAGAAAGGTAGCAGCGGACAGGAATCACGCGGGACAAGCACTGACTTCGACTTTCAAAAAAATGTGGCTGCGCACAGGAAACACGTGAGACCAGCGCCGGCTTCAACTTTCAAAGAAAGACAGCCGCGGACAGGAAACACACGGGACCAGCACTGACTTCAACTTTCAAAGAAAGGCAGCTGCGGACAGGAATCACACGGGACAAGCACAGACTTCAACTTTCAAAGAAAGGCCGCTGTGGACAGGAATTACACGGGACAAGCATAAATTTCAACTTTCAAAGAAGAACAGCCGTGAACAGGAAACACACGGGACTTGCGCTGACTTAAACTTTCAAAGAAAGGCGGCCGCGGACAGGAATCACACGGGACAAGCAATGTCTTCAACTTTCAAAAAAAGGCGGCCGCGAACAGAAAACACATGGAACAAGTGCCAACTTCAACTTTCAAAAAAAGGCGGCCGCGGATAGAAAACACATGGGACAAGCACTGACTTGAACTTTCAAAGAAAGGCGGCTGCGAACAGGAATCACACGGGACAAGCGCTGAGTTCAACTTTCAAAGAAAGGGGGTCGCAAACAGGAAACACACGGGGCAAGCGCCGACTTCAGCTTTCAAAGAAAGACGGCCAAAGACGGGAAGCACACGGGACAAGCAATGTCTAACTTTCAAAGAAAGACTACCCTGGACAGGAAACACATGGAATAAGAGCTGACTTCTACTTTCAAAGAAACACAGCCAGAAATGGTGGGCAAACAAGAAAGACAGCCGCGGACAGGAAACACATGGGAAAAGCACAGACTTCCTACATTCGGTTGGAAGTCAGTGCTTGTCCTTCGTGTTTCCTGTCCTTGGCCATGCTTCTTTTTTCGCCTGTTAACCTCATGTATACACAACCAACTAGCCAGGTCAGCAACTTTATAGATGAAGATGTGTTTGTTTTTTAAAACTCCAGTGTCTCTGACATGACAGTATCATCAATCCACTACACGACACGACATGCCATTTATGCAAGTCATTAATGCATGACATTAACGGTAATGTTAACTCATTATGCTGGCATAATATTTATGTATTATTTTATTTCAAAGGTGTTGACCCCACCTTGAATATTGTTGCTGCTACTATATTTCAGCCTGCCAGGCCAGGGTTCACACACAATATCTGGATGAAAATTCAAGGATTCTTCAAGGATTTCAAGGATGCAAAAAAGGAAAAAATAAAGAAGTGTCAACATAGTTTTATTTGGCACGTGACTTAAGGGGCTGTTTTGAACTAATTTCTTTTTCAAAAGCAGCTACCTCCACCTTTTATTCTTTAGCTGTTTGAAGAAAATTGTTGGCCTTGACAAGATGAGCCATGTCATTTTTACAGCAAAAGCTGTTAAGAGCTCACAACAAGGGCCTTTTTTGGCACCGTCATTGTCCACAGCCACCGCCGGTGTTCGTAACGACTATCGCATTAAATAAGAAAAAACTATATAAATCAAAAACACTAAGAATGCAATAGGATTCGAACCCAGGTTCCTTGCGTTCCAGCCCAGTATTCTACCACTAAGCCATGCCAGTGCTTGAAACTTCCTTGCAAGCTGATCCTAGGAAGGCTTTATATTGGGAAAGGAATCGCATTATTATGAGTAATAAAGCATTTTAAAACTGTGAAAGAACAAGCAGGCGTCACACAATGTGAATTGCACAACGAGTGGGTCGTTGAATACTCCAACCCATTGCAAAAGCTTCAAGCACAATTCCTTACCGCATCAGCCACAGTATCCAAAAATTGCACAAACTTCCTAGCAAATGCATAGCGGGTACCAAGCATCTCCACTGAATGACAGAGGATGGCATAGTAAATGCCTCCTTACTACACAAAAATTATAATTTATGGATAGTGGGTACCATGCGAGTGTTCTTGTAGCAGTGGGTAGTAAGGATGGCATAGTAAATGCCTCCTTATTACACAAAAATTATGATTTATGGATAGTGGGTACCATGCAAGTGTTCTTGTAGCAGTCACCCAAAGATTGTTTAAAAAGGGCTGAAGAAAGGCCGCTCTTACAGCTTTTGCTGTGACTGTGCTGGGCATACCACACAGGCATGACAGTTCTTTTCCTTCAGCACCTTTCCAAAATGTAATTTACTTACTCCAGCAAGCACATCAGAGTTTTTTGGAGCTTTGTCTTCATCTTAGCATGCTCTGTAGCTCTAGCTCAAGTTCTTTTCTTTTCATGGTTACTACTGTGCCACAACTTGTTTTTTTTTCCATGTGTAATGTATAACCTTAAACACCAGCCCACGATGGGTTGTCACGGCCTCGCACATGACTTGTTCAGAGATACAGTCGCTGACCAATTTTACGGACTTGGCAGGGACAGCAAAATGATCCAAAAAATCGAACAGTATAAAAAATGGTCAAGCCACGAAAATAAAGTTTCTTTGAATTAGAAAAGCTTTAAGACTAATCCCCAATAATGCCATGCTTCATGCTGTAGTTTGCCGATCGTTGCGATCGGCAAAGTTGGTGGCTTCGTGAAACCAAGCAAACAAAACGTTATGCCGGTCGCAAAAAGGTGCATGCAACGTCTCACCTGTTTTGTGGGATTTAACATGGTCTCGGCTGCTTATACTAGCAGCGACAACGCACAATACATAAGCCTCCAGCAATTTGCAATCATCAAAACACAACCGTCGTGGCCGCAATCGGACCTGTGTGTTCCAGATCAGTAGCCGAGCACTGTGACCATGAAGTGCTACTGAGCAATCGTGAACAGCAGCAAGTATGTGTGCATGTGATGCGCACGACTGCTCAAACACACTTGGCACACTCATCATGGGCACACCACTAGCCATGTGTGTAATGACGACCCTAAAAACAAATGCCTAGAAAATAAAAACGTAACGGCATATTTTATATGATTATCAGGCTGACTGAAAAAGAAAAGTATTGCCATTTTGTTAGCCAAGGAAGATCAGATGTGGCCTTCAAAACTGCGAAAAAGTGTGCACTTCCCATCTTAGAGGCACACAACTAGCCACTGCAAGCAAAACTTGACCAAGTCAACCAACAATCCAACATTCGAGTGGAATAGCTCAAAACCAAAGCAAACAATTTAGTTCAGAAAATCACATTTTGGAACATAAATATGTCTAAAAAATCAGTCACAAAAACACATTAGTGCAATGCGAACCTTGACGGCGCACATGAGAGCTCTGTCATATTTTCAATCGCAATCTGCCTGTTCACACTGAAACCTCGTTCTACTGAAGCCTGTCCATGGCTAATCAAGAGAAGGACCTTCAGCCCTACCCACAGGATCAAGAACCATGGGTCACGCTTGGTAAGGCGCACAAAGAGAACGCGAAGGCATTCACATTCTCTAGCACAGTTTTGCAGTTCATGCTGTTTTTCTCGACAGAACTGAATATACTGTGCACACACAACATTTCTCTTGTCTTCGGAAAGAAGACAAGAGAGATGTTGTCAATTAAACTGTTAGGAACAACTTTCAGCTTTTCGAGGCACAGACATAACTGATTGATTGATTTGTAAGGTTTAACGTCCCAAAACCACCATATGATTATGAGAGACGCCGTAGTGGAGGGCTTCAGAAATTTTGACCACCTAGGATTCTTTAACGTGCGCCCAAATCTGAGCACACGGGCCTACAACATTTCTGCCTCCATCGGAAATGCAGCCGCCGCAGCCGGGATTTGATGCCCCGACATGCGGGTCAGCAGCCGAGTGCCTTAGCCACTAGACCACCGCGGCGGGGCCAGACAGAAAACTAACTAGATAGCTCTGATGGATCGCAGTGCCACCTGCACATGCATTAATGCCACCAACATAGGGACTTAGGGACCATAGCCTGACCGAGCAATATGCCTTAGATTCGATTCGATTTCCAATCGATATTAGTTGCCAGACACTGTAACGCCAATTTAAAACCAGAACTCCCTCACGCCTTTTCAAATCAAGACAGCTTGTTTTTATATGATCAATGGTAAGCGGAAGGGCTTTTAAATTTAGCATCACGTTAATTTCCTCTATTTGAACAAACCCCATGGCATTTGAAGGATTACAAGGAGTTGATAGGTATTCAAGAAGTATCAAGGGCCCTTGAACTTATATTGTCAATGTCAAGAATATTTATGGATTTAAAGAAGCTCTGCGAACCCTTCTAGGCTCTATAGTTGTTGCTGTATACGAGCTTGCCTCAGTTTAAATAACTGTGGAATTATTTGTCAGACAAAAGTAATCTCAATGTAACTTTCTTAAAGCTTGTAAATATTTATAACGAAGTGTTCAAAGCTGTCATATGCTGCTTTAAGGGGACCCTGAAACTGTTTTTCAAAGTTTTGTCAGCGTTTCAGCTAAAGCATCTTCAAACCATTTGCACCACAAATTTACCGTATTTACTTGATTTAAGGACTCACTTTTTTTCACGATCGCAATATTCAGTGATGCTACTGAGGTCTCCCAATGTGGAACAATTTTTGGAGCAGCAAAATTTTCATATTAGAGCACTTTGGAGCAGCAAAACTTTTCATTTTGAAGCAATCTGGAGCAGCTAACTTCAAATCTTGGAGGAGAAGCAAGTTGCATTTACATTCAAGGACAAGAAAAGATATTCTGAGGCTGTTTTGAAGGGCTATATATTTTTAAATTCATTGCAAATTTAGCCAATCATCTAACAAGCACTCCTTATTTCAGTTGATGATGCAATAATAATGGCGTCATGCTGTTGAGCATTCTGGAAAGACTTGTTCAATGATTATTTCTGTAGCAAGGAAACAGAATACTGGTTGAATAGAGCTGTACTCCACGAAATAACGATATGAATACACCTATGTGGTTATCAGTAGATATGGTAGACAAATGCTGTAACGTACGTTAGAGATTCACACAGTCCCAAGTGCATTTCCCTAAGTTGACTTCAAAAATAAAGAAAGGTCCTGTTTCTTCACGACTGATTAGAGTGCTGGGCGTAACATGACGTCATTTTGCTAGTCTCAGAAAGCCAATCTCCTCCGGCACTCATCTCTGTGCTGAAACTACAGAATTTAACAAACTTCATTTTCCTTTTACAGCAATATCTTATGTGGCCAGGGCATTCTGTCTATACTCCAAAATCTCCCTACTGTGTCCTCTAGAGAGGAAGCAGTGCATAAAGAAAAATCTCACACGGTACCTTATGCATACGCCTAAGTATAGCGCTTAGAATTCTAGGCACTGCAGCCTAAGACAATTTAAAGGCAAGATCCATTTTGTTTTTAATTGGATAGCAATTATATCGTCATTCTCGACTGGTTTTTTTCATTGCCAGGGGTGTAGCCAGATATTTAAAAAACTGAAGGGGGGGGTTGCATCTTGATTTCAAGGAGGGGGGGGGGGGGGGCAGGCAAAAGGTCATTTTGCACCATGTATGCCATGGTAGAAACATTTTGGAGGTGAGGGGGGGAGGCATGTTCCCGAAGTGCCCCCTCCCCCCTCCTGGCTATGCCACTGGCCATGATGTTTTGTGTGATGTCCCAAACGATAACATCCCCCGCCGCATCATGTTTTACACGTGGGTAAAAGCATGCAAGTGGGGGCAACAAACACAGCTAAAGCAGAGACAAGAAGAGCCGTCCTATCTCCTTTGAAGAGAGGGCGGATGCGATGACATCAGCCCACATATCAGGCCTCCCATCGATTGTTACTCAAGAGAGGAATGCGCCACCTGTGTCTAAGAGACAGGAAGGATCGAGCTAGGAACGCGAGGGGGGGGGCTATAAATTTTGACTTCAAGGGTGTGATCCCTGGCACAAGAGCTATTTAGGACTGATATACCCTCTACCTTGTACTCTCAACACAAACATACTGCGCAAAAAGTGCTTCGCTTTCTAGAGCGGCCATATAAGGGTATGCACTGAGCCTTGATCGCAAGGTGGCCACATTATCGTCGCACCATTTCGGAGGTCTATTCGTATGTGTTGTTCGTGCTGTACAGATAAAATCACACTGGTCTAGAGCAGTAAGAGCGCGTGCCTGTCGACACTGTTGTTGGCTGCAGCTTCTATCTTACGTTAGCCACAAGCTTCCGTCGATGCTTAGATTAAAACATGTGGAGATGCTGGCACCCCCCTGTAAAGTTGCTTGCGCCTCATGGCACGCATGTCTCGCACATAAGCTGCAATCAGGGGTTGACAACTATCGAGCGGTAGGTGGCGTGTTGGCGAGCATTGATCACCACTATCATCATCATGGTTAGATCGGTAGCGCCGGCAGTGACCCCTGGCGGCAAGCCTTGGTGTCGGCATGAGAGAGTTGAGCGAGTCTCTCTGGCTGGTGGTGTTTCACGCAAACGGTTGTCTCTTGCAGTGGGACCCCGGTGCACGGCACTACGGACTGTCTGCCGGGGGCCCTTGTGGTGAGTCAGGCGTTAGCGACACCGCCTTGTTATTGTGCTTGTTTCTAAATAACTCTCGGGACTTGGTCCACTGGCCCAATGTGTTTGCACAAAATCGCCAAAACCATTTCAGGGTCCCTTTAAGGCGAGATGACACCCTTAAACTAGCAATAATTTCACCAAGCCGTTCAAGGACATAGTTCACGGGGGATGCAGGACACGGTAAGAACCAGGACATATGGCAATGAGCTTACAAGACAGACCAGGTGCATTTAATGCTTAAAATGATGCTTTCCTTAGGTTGCAAGCTACGATTGCAATTAGCCACTGACCTGTGTGGGCAGTGCAGCAACAGGTCAAGCACAAAGCGTGACCAGTCAGGGTTCCCCAGCAGCTGTGACAGGGCAGAGGGCTGCAGACTCAGCGCCAGCGTCAGTGTCTCCAGGGCCTCTTGGCACAGCTCCTCATCAGCCACCTGGGAACAAAACACTGCTCATAGGCCCCTCGCAATAAAACTCCCTTTGTTAAGCAGAACAAGTTGGCATGTTGACGATGTGCAAATAAACAAAAACAACAGACACACAAGAAAATAGAACACAGTCTCAATTTAAAAGCAATGGTCTCAATTACAGCTAAAGCTGGATATAACGAAATTGATAAATTCCCGGAAAAATTCGTCATAAAAAGCATTTCATTATATGCAGGTTCGGTATGAAAATTCAGAAAATAAATGCACAATAAATAAAAAGTGGACTGAAAGCAAAGCTAACCCAAAACATTTATTTAGCGGTAAAAAACTGCATTATTGTTACGATAGCAACTATGTGGACACACTCAGCGAGTTTTTGCCGTCCCCACCATTTCCATAAGAGTCTAAATTGATAACATGCCCCCACACAAAGTAACTTTCACGAGCGGGTAGGGAGCGCTGCCGAAGCAGAGATCAAATGAGTTGGCCCATCTCTATCACCTGGCATTCGCATAAGATAACATCTCACCTTGCGTTTAAACTGTCGTCCAATGCTCAAGCAGAAAGTAAACCACCTGTCTTGAATGAGCATGAAAAAAGTAGCAATGCTGAACTTGGTCGCTTTGTTGCCACAGCTAATCGGCTTATCGCAAAAAACATGAGCCTACGAACGAAGTATAAGTGCTGAAGACCAAAATATCATCGTCCTTGGCGTGAGCAGAGTATGTCTGTATCGCACTCGACATGTGGACGTCGCGTTCTATGACGGGTTTCCTGGCTGTCGAAGCAACATTCGTGGACAACGACTTCGCGACTGACACGTACCTTCTCATTTTCACTCGCCTGATGGGGAGCAATGCAGGTGCTCGGATCCGCTGCGAGTACGACGCAACTCTGCAGAAGTGGAACATCGCTAACTAGGTCAAATATGTGTTTTCACACTTTTTCACCTGCGATAACTGTTCTTATTTCATTTTCTAGGTCATCCGCGTGGTGGCAGATAACGCTTAATCGATGTTAAAGGCTTTTGAATTTGCTGGGTGGGAAACTGAAAAGCACGATGAAGATGACATTTTGATGATTGATTTATATGTGGGGTTTAAGGTCCCAAAACCACCATAACATTATGAGAGGCGCCGTAGTGGAGGTCTCCGGAAATTTCCACCACATGGGGGTCTTTAACGTGCACTCAAATCTGAGCACACGAGCCTACAGAATTTTCACCTCCATAGAAAATGCAGCCGCCGCAGCAGAGATTCAACCGCGCGACGTGTGGGTCAGAAGCCGTGTACATTAGCCACTAGACCACCACGGCGGGGCAGTTTTGACGACTGCCCGGAACGCTTTACCAATGAGTTTAAGCGAACTCCATCAATTCGAGCAAATTCGATTTGGCTGCGCCGCGCCCAGCCTGCAGCTTAGCGTTAGACGCCATTCGGCAGGTATGTGCTGATAAATAACATTATTGTTTCATCTTATATGTATCAATAGATACGTCGTCCATTCACTATTATTTTTATATAGCCAAGATTCGTTAAATAAATTGCCATGAATGTGTGGGCAAACAATATAGGAATATATTAATTGTTGTTTGAAAAGGGCGGACAACTGTACCTATTACAGTTTCGATGCACGGAAGCTTTATTATGCAGCTATCCGCACCCGATGTCTATATGAAATTTCATGCGTGCTTCGCTACTTCATCTCAGGAATTCGTGGAGCACTTTCTGCCGTGATCGAGGTCGCGAACTCTGCTTCCCATCAATTAATTGCCGCGGATCATTTTTCTGCCGCAGACCAGGCAGCCATTTCGAGTTCTTCTTTCACCACTTTAATAAACTGTTCTGAAGTGCGTATAAAGACAAACAAAAATGATGAAAACCGCACGTCACGCAAAGTACGCCCATGTTGTTCGGAAGCTATACACATTATAGATTTGGATTAGGTTGATTCCTTGTTTAAGCTATTTCTGCTTGCTTGTATTTTGGGCTCTCTGGTATTTTTCTCCTTTAATATTCTTCTATTGCATAGGTCGTATTTCTCTTTCTGGAACTCTGTTGCATTGAGCGTTTGCGTTACCTGTACTTGCAATGTCAATATTCACTAATTGTCATCCTCACTTTATTGTAGGACCCAAGTGCTGAGGAAGTCGTACAAAAATGGGATGCCATCGTTGCATCTCTATGCAACAGCACCGCCAACACGGAAGAAGTGTTTAATGAGGCCGGTCTGCATTTGGAATCTCACAACGCAACGAGGTGGAACTCGCAGCTTCGAATCATGGGAAAGCTTGTTACCACTCTTTCCAGTCATCCAGGCCTGACAGAAACCCTGCACGCGTGCAAGAAGGTTAAACTGTATAAATATGAACTGAGGCTGGCGACAGACTTGATTGAGCTTTTCTCTCCAGTAGAGGAAGCTACGGAGTTGCTGCAGAAAATGCATGAGACAGCCGGGCTTTTACTTCACGCGTGGCGAAATATCGAAGTTTGCCTCGCGGAAACCTTAAACAAAGGCACAGGCGCACTTCTTTGCAAATGGTCAGCTAAAGGCCTACAACGTAGCCTGGAAAAGCAGTTCGCAAGCACGTGGGCTGACTGTTTTTTTTTTGTTTTTTTTTATGGGAGCCCTCCTAGACCCACGGTTCAAGTGTTCGTGGTGTGGTGGCGGTAGTGGTTAGAAGAGGAAAAAGGCACCTAATTTCTGAAGCCCGGTAGGGAGCACGGTACAGTGCCGGTTCGTGGTTTCATCTGCAACAGCCGAGCAGATGCGTTCTGCTGTTTTGGGGAGGGGACACCTTTTTTTAGGGCAGGACAGCGCCAGCACCGTCGCAATTGCAGACACTGAAGCAGAGCCAAGCAGGTTGATGTTTAAAAAAAATATCAGGCAAAGTTATAGTGCCCACCAAGACAATATGCCTAGATCCATTTCAGGCAAAATTTCACTTTATCTTGCAAAGAGAACTTGTGCAGACACGGTAAAGCCCCTGTGCTATTGAAAAGCGAACAAAAGCCGCTTTCTTCTGCTTTCCCGCATCGCAAGGGCAGTTTTCAGCGTGACTGACGTGGATCACGTTTTTTTCTAAGGCATCCCTGATGATGACAGCGAAGCGAAACCGGCTGTCAAGCACTTCTTTCGAGTAGCTCATGTTTGTGAAGCGAAACTCACAGCCATAGGTATACGCAATATCGTCGCATTTCTTTCTCTTTCTTTAAAGACTTAGCAGCCGTCATTCAGATTTCTGGTTTTAGAAAACTAAATGATGAAACACCCATTGAGCTCATAAAGCTTGCTTGTAAAATTTTGACGATTAAAACTAAAATAAAGCTTTTTTTAGAATTGCACTGCTTGTCAGTCATTGCAGCCTTTAAAAAGACCGACCCGACCCGACCCGACCCGACCCGACCCGACCGACCCGACCGACCCGACCCGACCGACCGACCGACCGACCGACCGACCGACCGACCGACCGACCGACCGACCGACCGACCGACCGACCGACCGACCGACCGACCGACCGACCGACCGACCGACCGACCGACCGACCGACCGACCGACCGACCGACCGACCGACCGACCGACCGACCGACCGACCGACCGACCGACCGACCGACCGACCGACCGACCGACCGACCGACCGACCGACCGACCGACCGACCGACCGACCGACCGACCGACCGACCGACCGACCGACCGACCGACCGACCGACCGACCGACCGACCGACCGACCGACCGACCGACCGACCGACCGACCGACCGACCGACCGACCGACCGACCGACCGACCGACCGACCGACCGACCGACCGACCGACCGACCGACCGACCGACCGACCGACCGACCGACCGACCGACCGACCGACCGACCGACCGACCGACCGACCGACCGACCGACCGACCGACCGACCGACCGACCGACCGACCGACCGACCGACCGACCGACCGACCGACCGACCGACCGACCGACCGACCGACCGACCGACCGACCGACCGACCGACCGACCGACCGACCGACCGACCGACCGACCGACCGACCGACCGACCGACCGACCGACCGACCGACCGACCGACCGACCGACCGACCGACCGACCGACCGACCGACCGACCGACCGACCGACCGACCGACCGACCGACCGACCGACCGACCGACCGACCGACCGACCGACCGACCGACCGACCGACCGACCGACCGACCGACCGACCGACCGACCGACCGACCGACCGACCGACCGACCGACCGACCGACCGACCGACCGACCGACCGACCGACCGACCGACCGACCGACCGACCGACCGACCGACCGACCGACCGACCGACCGACCGACCGACCGACCGACCGACCGACCGACCGACCGACCGACCGACCGACCGACCGACCGACCGACCGACCGACCGACCGACCGACCGACCGCAAAAATTATGATTGTTTACGGCATAATGGGTACCCAGCAAGTGGCGGCATTTACCCGAAGAGTGTTTAGAAAAGGCTTTTTAAGGCTGCTCTCCCAGCTTTCGCTGTGACTCTGCTGCGCGTTCCACGCAGGCCTTGCGTTTTTTGTTTTCTTTAGGCTTTTCAAGTAATAAATATTCATAAAAATAAAGAACGTACTTGAAAACAGAAAGTGCAATACTTGTTTTTACCATTCATGTAGAACAGTATAGTCTTTATATTGAATATAAACTACAGTAATATAAAAAAATTGAAAATTATCGTTATTCTTTTTCTTTGCATCTGCTCCTCACTTGGTTGGGTTTGGAGCATACTCATGTGCGCATCGCGAAGCGGGAATCATTGAAGAGGCACGTATTTTGCTATACACTTAATTGCTACTATGTATTATCATTCTAAAACTAGTCGTGTAGGCCTGTGTACATGGTTTAATGAAATCGAAGGTTGACCTGCGACGGTGGTTTAGTGGCTAAGGCACTTGGCTGCTAACCCGCAGGTCACGGAATCGAAACCCGGCCGCAACGGCCGCATTTTGTCGATGGAGGTGAAAACGCTTGAGGGCTGTGTGCTTAGATTCAAATGCATGTTAAAGAACCTCAGGTGGTCGAAATTACCAGAGTCCTCCACTACGCCGTCACCCATAGTCATATGGTGGTTTTGGGACGTTAAACGTGAATTACTATTAAAGCCGAAGATCACTACGCATTCTCTAGCTGCGCTTTCAGTTAGCCAGAGCCAAGCCAGAGCCAAAGATAGGCATGATGTAAAAGTATATATGAATGATCAGCGTATTTGTAAAAGAGAAACCGAGGGGGAGTTAGTGTATAAACAAGTGCGGCTGACATTGAAAGGAGACACAAGTTATCCATGCACGTTGGCCTATACACCCACATGAAAGTGGCGAATACTCTCGGTACAGCCTGAATTTTATCCCAGACGTTTGCGACAAACGAAGAGATTCCATACCTGCGCACAGGCGAACACAAGTTCTCACCCAATTCATGCTTGCGAGGTGCGCTTGACAAACGTGACCAGTGCGGTCCAGTGTTGCATAATCGATGCAAAGGCACAAGGTGCCCAAACGGTGCCCTGTTCCAACTGATACAAGCAGATCTTGGGGGTCTTGCTCCGGTTTGAACATATCTTAGTTTTCTCCATATTCACGACCACTCTACACATCTGGCAAAATTGCTTAGTCTTCTCACACACTAATTTGCTCGGCAGAAAAATACGCTATATTTTCTCTTTTGCAGTGACATATTCAAGCCTAAACGATATTAATGCATCACCATTCGTTTAAACATGCTGATCATGCAAATACTATGGGTAGCGATAGAACTGCCCCTGCGGGAATCAGCAGGGTGAGCTATTGCACGAGATTCGCCATCAAGCTACGAGCCCTAGACCAACGTTACTAGATAGCTTCAGTTGTAAAACTCTCCCCATGCGCCGTGCGCCGCCGGCGTCTCCGTTTCTCGGCGTGCCGCGAGAGGGCGGGACCGCCGCATTTTGCTCTACCCGGCCGCTGCTCATCACGTGCAACGGCGCTTCTCCCAACGCCGCTTCGGCCTTCTCATGACGTTAGCGCACGATAACATCAAAGATTACCCGCTACCCGTCAAGTTGTCCGCGTCCAGACTACATCTAGGCCAGAGTACTTTCCAGTAGCTGCTCAGGATCACATAATGTGGGGCAGAAAAGCCGTCCGTTACGGCTCATTGCATTGCTTTCTACAACAGGTCAGCCGAAGCGCATCGTAGTTTGCGCGCGCTTAAGTCGGCTGCTCGCCGGCAGTCAACCACGAGCGTGAACGGTCTGCCGCAAGCTGGTAGCATGGAATAAGCCTCCGTTAAAACTTATTTTGATTGTCTCTTCCGAATTTTATAAAAAATCACGAAACCGCTCATTTTGTTTCCAGCCAAAGAAGCAAGGTCACCATTGGAGCTACGTCATTTAGTGGCTCTAGTAATTATGGCCACTCGAAGACCAAACTTCCCAATTGTCTCGACGTCCTTTTTGGAATAGTACCTTTTCCATGTCTTGCCCTGACAACAGTCAGCTTTACCAAACGCCACCAAGAAGCGACATTTCTGCAAAAGGCGAAATAGCTTTAATTGAAAAAATTATTGAGTCAATTAACTGACGAAGTTAAACCAGCTTACATGTCAATAAGCATAATGTTCTTTTCAGCAATTTATTGGTTTTCACAGTGCACACTTTACGGCAGACACAAAGTAGAAAAATATATGCAACGTTTTTTTTTTTTTAATTTACAATCAACTCCACACCTTTTTTGCTTGAGGTGAATATTGCTACAATATACCAAAGCATGTTAAGAGAAACAAAGTAAGTAATGAATAGATACATGCAAGCATTTTTATTTACAAATCAACTCCACATCTTTTTTTGCTTACGGTGAATATGGCTACAAAATACGAAATCATGTTGACAGAAAAAAAGTAATGAATAGATACATGTATGCAAGGTTTTTTTTTTTCATTTACAACAAACTCTACAACTTTGCCAGCGTGCTTACAGCAGCTTAGCGCGTTTGCACGCCGACTTGACCTGCACATTCAAGGCACGCTCTCGCTGAAGGAATCTGGAATAGAAATGCATGCGCGTCACCCAAAAAAAGCTCCTTATCCGCACGCGGGATGGCCTTATTCCAAAGCGAGCGAAGCGTTGCATCTTTGGGAGCCGAGAAGAAGTGCCTGTCCGTGTTGTTCTTGTTGCTGCTGTAGCCACTGGTACACCCGGGAACGAAGCAGGTCAGCATTGTCGGCCTCAGCCTCACATGCAGAGGCCCACAGCAATGAAATACAGTCGCTAGAAAATCACTAAATGTGCCACTCGAACGGCATCGCTCATTCAGCACTTCTGAAAACGACCGTGCGAACAAGAAACGCCGGAGACCGGGGCACCGAATGCGCCGGCTACTGCGGCGCATAAGCGAAACCGCCTGCGAGCGCCCCGGCAATTGAGCTGGTTGCGACTGCAGCGCCACGGAGAGAAAGATCGGTGGCGGTTCCGGGCAGCGCCGGCCAGTTTTACAACTGAAAATAATCTAGTAACGTTGCCCTAGACCTTGGTAACGTGTTTTGCGTGCTTGTGCAAACTCGAACTACAGACCCGGGCGCGGATTCGCAATATCTCTCCCCTTCCAAGGCGTATATATTTGTTCACACGAAATAAATGCTTGAAGACATATAGACCGCTAACAAAAAATGTAAGGCAGACTACAAAGCAATGCGCTCAATATGTTAGCTCTCAATGTGTTTTCGAGTTCCGTTTACCAACACGCCCAAAAAATGGCAATGCTTAATTTTTATTTTGCAGTTTTTGTTTCATCGGTTGACGTCAGCTTTATGGGGTGTTCATTCTTAACTCAATCAAACTGTCAATATGCCTTTCCGGCGTTAAGGAATTACAGGAATGGAATTGAACAGCCTGGCCATTCTCGGAGTGGGAATGGGCAAAGTTTTTTTAGTTCCGAGGAATTTAAAGGAATGGAATTGCGGCAAGTTTCAATTGCCTGGAATGGAATTGCAGTGGAATGGAGGCACCCATTCCGCAACACTGGCGTGTGGAATACGACAAAGATCACGCGGCTGGTGGCATGCTTTTGGTTCGTTGTTCGTCACGGTACGCTGTGCCTGTGTGTGCTGGCACCACTGCACACGATTGCGTCGGCACCTGTCTCGGCGCGGCGGCGACGGCACCTCCTCTGTGTCTCTGGAGTGCGCTGCTTGTTTGGTAGTACTGCGTTCGGGAAATAGTTGCGGAAACTAGAAAGTTAGGATGGTACGGAACGCAAATATGGTACGGGACTCGGTAGGTTAGAGTCGATACACCCCTCCTCTCTCGTTCGTTGTGCTTTCGGCGCTCTTAACTCCAGTAAAAGCATCCAAACACCACGAAGGCCTTTACAAAAAGTACTATGCAAGGTGTCACGCCGTATTGTTGCCTGTCAGCCTACGCATTGTTTACGATACACCTGCCGATCAGGATAGATACCTTAATGAAATAATACAAGAGCGCTCGTATAGTCATCGTCTCGCATATCTAGTTCTTTTGCCCTCAGACCTATTCCAGGATGCACTTTAAGCAGAACGAGCAGGAGAGGAGGAGCGCTACCACAGACCCGTGCCGTATTTACTTATCGTATTAGCGTAACGTGCAGTGGCGCAGCAAAGGTGTAGCAAACCGAGCCCGTCCCCCCGTCCCCCCCCCCCTCAAAAATGTCCGCCTGCATGCCTGGTAACGTGATTTAAATCTTTATTGTGAGCATATTTATTGTACATGGAGGCTCTTTCACACGGACAACGTGCGCCTAGAAATCATGTATATGTGGGCCTGTTAATCGAATGGCAGCCTGCGCACGCATGGCTGTTGAGCTAAAACTGTCTTTCGACGAGTTGAAACCGCTTTGCGCGTCTTTTTACAGTGCTGTTGTAATATGAATGATACAATCATTCATCAAGGGCGTTTGTTTGCTGATCGTAGATTTCGTCTGCACTGCTGAAGGTACAATATGTCGCTTTGAAGTGCGGTTATTGTCAGACTTAATAACATTTGCTGCGATATATTCAAGGCGCAGCGTGCGTCCTCTCACTCAAACATTGAAAAAATTCCGTAAGCGTGCACAACACCCCGACATTCTAAATAAATTTTATTAAATTTTCATTATGATATCTAATTTGACGCGCAGATATAGTACGGCGCTTAAGGGATGGCGCGTCACTTGTCAGTTCTCATTTCATTGGCGCACAACGTGTGCCTATTACAAGACAGGGTTCCGGCCTTGTTCGTCAAATTGTATGTTCCGAGAGAAAGTATTGAGCGGGACTGCGAGGATAACATAGCTATTTTCGAAAAAAACAAAAAAAAAACATGCACGATCGAAGTTTAGTTGGTTTCGATTGCTCGTTCATTAAAGAAGATGCTCACTCAGCTTGGTTGTCTGTGCAGCGTAACTAATTCTTTCACGAGACGGTGGCGTGCATTTGTTGCTGAAAGCATACCTAAAACTTGTGTTGAAGAAGCTGCTCCTATATACGCGGGAAAACAGGCCTAACGCGAAGTGTATGCCCATGTTCGTTTTCGCGCCTTTTAGCAGCGGAACACTTTCTGTGGATACTGAACTATAGATGACGAACAAAGATAATTTATGAAGGCATATTTCTGACCTCAGAGGCTGCGTAATCGCTGCAAAATTGGGACCGGAGCTCGAATTGGCGGAAACTATTCTCATAAAAAATCTATATACACCATGTAATTATTGACCTGCTTTCGAACCAATTCTGAAGAGTGTACGAACCCTTATCTGAAAGGTCGTGTTGCCACTGCTTACAGAGTCAGAATACTTGCCAGTAACTCTGCTGAGTGCGTCAAATGACACACGCTAAGTAGCAAGTGGTTCTACAACCAATTATAAAGTGCGACTGCGATGTGCGTGTCAAATGCTGCGAAAGACATGGCAGAAATCTGCATGAAGTTTCCATATTTATTTATGGTCATTATGAATAAATGATAACGTGGTGATCGCTGGAGGCGTTAGACTTGTGACTTGCTCTGTTCTCTTTCCTACTCACTGAAAGCACCCATGAAGAATGAAGTGTGTAGAACTGGACGTAACAATTTGGCGAGGAAACGAAACTGTAGCAATAGTTTTAAAAATATTTCACTATAAGAACTTTGCTTAGACACAATAAAAAGACAAAACAAAACAACAAACAGACATTGCAAGCAACTATGTATTGTCATGAGGCATGACTCATATACCGGGTGACACACAACCTGAAAATTGTAGTTTTGGAACGTACCAACCGGTAACAAATTTGCAAGACACATTGATGTGGGCTTGTTTTGAATAACAAACGAGGCTTGTTGAGGCTCCTTACCAGCTGTTTTCTTCCTCTGCCGTGTTTTCCAACCAAGGAAAGTGTAGTGCCTGGTTGACAGGGCAAACGGCCCTTTGTGGCTTTCCCCGCGCGAGTTACCAGACGGCAGACCATGACGTACACTACGCGGACTTACTCCAACCTTAAAACAGCTCCCCTGTTAAAAGTGAATTTATCTGTTTTAGCAATATATGCCTTTCCTTCCGTCAAATCTGCCACCCCCTCCTCCGTCACGCTTTAGAGCCCTTGGGATATCACTTTATGTACGCTATAGAATCACTGTGCATACCATGAACAGATTCACGTTCACTCACTCTATTTCATTACTAAGCAGAAAGTCACCACAGATGCAGACAAACCCCCAAAACATCAACCACAAACGAGGGTAAAAATGTGCATGGTGGCGGCCCCGGCACCACGCACCGCCGTTATTACATAATTGCATAATCAAAGTTCTTTACCTTCCCTGCTAGGCATGTTTATTTTACTCAATTTCCCGCATACTTACTATGCCCTACTAAGAGTTCACCTGGAGCTGTATCACCTATAATAATAAAATCATTATATTTATTTAGTACGTCGATGTGTTCTCCACACGGTCTAAATTTTTTCCGTGTTTGCGCTAGTGGACGCACGCTGCACCATGATTATTGACGCAAAATTTATTGAAGGTTAGACGAAACCGCATCTAAAGGTGGCTTATTATGCCTTCAACAGTGCAGACACAATGTGCAATAACGCTCAATCACCCTTGATAATTTATTATATCATTCACATAACGCGGGCTAGTACAAAAACACACATAACGCAACTCGGTAATTACCGTTTCATTCGGCTGTTCGCAATAACCCTGCGTACGCACACTGCCAACGAATGTTAACCGCGTCCGCAGATCCATGAATAAGGCCCCCTGCAATCGTCAGTGCCGGCACGAAGCCAACGAAGTCTCCGCGTGAGCGCGACCCGCAGAGGAAAGAAAACATCTTCGAAGATGCGCACAATTTCTCGAATGCAAAACTGCCGTACCCAACGCATTCCATCTGAAGGCGAGGCAGAAGGGAGGCGCCGTCTCGACAGTCGCGCCGGGCCACAGAACACCTACTAGTGGCCGGGCGGCCGCGGCGCCGACGTAGCGGCGAGGCCCCGGCACCCGCCTGCCCCGCTAGTGCAGTCAGAAGGGGCTAGGGGTAGTGGAACGAAGCGGCCGAGCCGGATGGCATGGCAACATCTTGGGTTTGTGCGGGTAATCATAGCGGCGGCGGTGTAGTATACTGAAGCTCTCGAGAGCGTCTCTATTTTGTGCGCGTGCGTCGTAGCTTACGAAAGCGCGTTTTAAGTGCTTGTAACACATTATTGAGATTCTAAACGATGTCTCAGCGTCTCCTACGCGTCATGGCACACAAATGAATGTGCAGGTGCGTCGTAATTGCGCTGAGTCAATGCCTGTTTGTGGAGCCTACCGACCCTTAAAGAAAGTGGCAATTGTTCAGCTCGATTGTTTCTTGAATAGCCTGTGTACACGTAATGCTACCTCAATGCTAATATTCATCATCGGCCTAACAACGTCCACTGGAGGACAAAGGCCTCTCCCATGATCCGGCACTCAACTCGGTCCTGCGCTTGCTGCTGCCATTATGTACCCGCGAACTTCCTAATCTCATCTGCCCACCTAACTTACTGTCTCTCCCTAACCCGTTTGCTTTCTCTGGAAATCCGGTCAGTTATGCTTAATGACCAGCTGTTATCCTGCCTACGCGCTACATGCCCGGCCCATGTCCATTTCTTCTTCTTGATTTTAACTATGATATCCTTAACCCCGGTTTGTTCCCTGATCCATTCTGCTCTCTTCTTGACTCTTAAGGTTACAACTACTATTTTCCTTTCCATCACTTTCTGCGCCGTCCTCAATTTAAGCTGAACCCTCTTTGTAAGCCTCAAGGTTTCTGCTCAGCAGGTAAGTACCGGCAAGATGCAGCTGTTATATACCTTCGTCTTGAGGGGATAGTGACAATCTACCAGCCATGAGCTGCGAATGCTTCCGAATCTTCTCCACCCCACTCTTATTCTTCTAGTTACTTCAGTCTCGTGGCTCGGCTCCGCAGGTACTACCTGTACTAAGTAGACGTACCGTAATTACTCGAATCTAACGCGCACCTTTTTTTCGATTAAGCGAGTTCATAAATCGCATGCGCGTTAGAATCGAGTACGAACAAAAAAACTACGGTCAATCTATTGCCATCGACAAATCCAAAATGGCAGCCCCCTACGTGCGTCGGCATGGCGCGTCGGCCATTTCTGCCTATGTGTTTCCCATGAGCGGCACTTCGTACGTGTGCTCAGGAGTTCGTCATGTAGTAGCGCATTAGCATCGACGGCGTGGAAGGGCCGACTCCAAAAACTCGAGTGCACCACGATGCCGCTTTAAAAAGAAAAGTCATCGCGTGTGCAGAAACGAACGGAAATCGGGCCGCATCGCGGTCGTTCGGAGTTCCCGAAACGTGCGGGCGGGACCGGCGGAAACAAAAGCAGAAGATTGTCGACAGCAAAGCTTCACGCAAAGGCTTTAGTGGACAACAGCAGGGTCGGTTTCCGCAAATTAAAGAGCTGCTCGGCGAGTATGTGCTTGAGCAGCGAGCGGCACAGCGGCCCGTGACGACAGAGCTGCTCCAAGTGCGGGCTATGCAATTAGTCTTAGAAAAAGGTCTAATGCGGAGCCAGTTTAAAGCGAGCAGGTACTGGCTAACTAACTTTATGAAGAGGAAAGGCTTTTCCCTCCGAAGGGGAACATGCATATGCGAAAAGTTTTGCGGAGGAGTACGATGAAAAGCTTCACAGTTTTCAGAGATTCGTCCTAAACTTGCAGTGCAACAACGGCTACCTGCTTGGGCAAATCAGGAATGCCGATCAGACGCCTCTTTACTTCGACATGCCTGGCACCAAAACCGTCGTGAAGAGGGAGGCGAAGCAAGTTCGCATGCTGACATCGGTCCACAGTAAAACTACAGTGAAGGCAATGCTCTGTTACACGTCAGATGGGCACAAGCTTCGCCCGTACCTCATATTTAAATGGAAGACGCTCCCAAAAGGAGTCGTTTTTTCAAGTGGTGTGATCATGCGGGCCAGCGAGAAAAATGGGTGCGCGTTACAATCGAGGGCGCGGTAGAATCGAGTAAATACGGTATATACTTTTTCCAACTTCAAGTGCACTGCCACCTATCTCGAAGCGCTGTTTTCTTTCGAGGTTGTTGTTGATTACTTTCGTTTTCTGCCGGTTATTTCGTAGATTCCAAGAGAAGGAAAGCGGGATAAGGGGAGACAAAGTTTCGTGGGCAGATGAGATTAGGAAGTTTGCGGGCATGAAGTGGCAACAGCAAGCAAAGGACCGAGTTGATTGGCGGAACAGGGGAGAGGCCTTTGTCCTGCTGTAATGATGATGAGTATGTGAATGTAAAAGTACGTGAGTGAGTGCGCCTGACTGTGGGTAGACGTAAGTATGAAGGTGAATTCTTATGTGAGTGCGGAGGTGAGTGAGGACCTATGATCTTCAGCAGGCGTGAGTATGAAGATGAGTGAGTAACTATGAGTGTTAATTGAGGTGCACGAAAAATTGAAGTACAAAATGGAGACACCTGAACACGGCGCGCTGTCTTGAGGTGTCCTCCTTTTGTACTTCAATTTTTCGTGCACCTCAGTTAAAATGAATTACCCACTCACCAAGCAGTCCGTGTTTCTCTAAGAGTGTGAGTAGTCGTGAGTATGAACGTGAGCCATGAACAATGAGTGTGAGTAGGCGTGAGTATGAACATGAGTGAGTACTCATCAGTGTGAGTGGTCGTGAGTATGACTGTGAGTGAGGGCCTATGAGTGCTAGCTGGCATGAGTATGAACGTGAGTCAGTACTCACAAGTGTGAGTAGTCGTTGAGTATGAAATGACTGAGTACTCATCAGTGTGAGTAGTCATGAGTATGAACGTGAGTGAGGGCCTAGAGTGTGAGTTGGCGTAAGTTTGAATGTGAGTGAGTACTCATCAGTGTGAGTAGGAGTGAGTATGAACGTGAGTGAGTACTCATGAGTATGAGTAAGAGTGAGTATGAACGTGAATGAGTACTTTCAGTGCGAGTAGAAGTAAGTTTAAATGTGAGTGAGTACTCATGAGTGTGAGTAGGAGTGAGTATGAACGTGAGTGAGTACTTTGAGTGTGAAAAGGAGTGAGTATGAACGTGAGTGAGTAGGAGTGAGTGTGAGCAGGCGTGAGTATGAATGTGAGTGAGGGCCTATCAGTGGGAATAGACGTGAGTATGAACGTGAGTGAGGGTGAAGGCTGAAAAAATTGTGGTGAGTGAGTATGAGTGAGCAGTCTCTCTAAGTGCCGACCTATGGCAAAGACTAAACGAGGGCAAACACATCACTACGTAATGTGATTTTCAACAGCTGTGATCTTGCTACGTGAAAGCAGCAGACAACGCACACACGGTGCGACCATCGGACCAATGGCGTGGCATACCGGAGCATCATGACTGGCATAGCCAACTGGGGGCATCGAAACAACCTCAAGACGTTCGCTTTCTGCGCACTTGTTTTTAAATGGAGGAGCCAGAAGAGGTGGGGAATTTGAACACGGAGAAATTTTCTTTCCAACAAGCTCAAGATTACCATGCCTGGTTGCGCTGTTATGAAGCAATAATTTTTTCAAAATCTCGTTCTTGTTTCAGACTTCTACGACAACTTTTGTCACATCTGCGGGACCAACAATTTTTAAAAGCAGTTCGGTGTGGTTTTCAAAGAAGATAATTTGGAATTAGTTGAAAAGGGGCAACATAAACTGGAAATAAGATTCTCAGAAAATCAATTTTTTTTTGCCTTTTTTCGCGATTTCATCCCCATATTCCCCTTCAAAGAAGCTTTTTAGCTCGACAGCATCTTTCAACTCTGGCTTTGAAAGTCTCACTACCAGCCAGGAATGCGTGACAATGTCCAAGGTGTCATGCCACAAGTGCCACTTACAAAGCGGCCAATAGAAAAACGTCACTGTGCTGCTTTGAGCAAAATTTGCTATCAACAAATATACAGATCTACCAACCTGGTTGGAAGCACTTCCCTCCTCTGCGGCTGGCAGCCCAGCAGAGTCCCAGGCCAGCTTGAGAACCGCCTGGATGGTGTCCAGGTCCGGCAGGTGCAGGGCCTGGTTGTGGTTGTGCAACAGAGTCGCCAGCCGCATGCCCACCGAATGCAGAGTGCCCTCTGGCCCCATGCTGGGTACATGCTTCAGGGCCTGGGCCAGACCCTCGTGCGCCTGCTGAGCCAAGCAATGGCCCACCACCGTCAGTAGGAGCTTGCTCAGCTTCAGAAGCAACAGCGAGCCCCGCCTGCAAGAACAGTCACGGGTCGAACATGCATATATTCAACTCCTTCCACATGACGATAAGAGTTGCATGCATTCTAAACCTTCACCTCAAATCGGCTCAGTTGTACAATGGAGATACAGTAAAAGCTTGTTAATTTCATGCTTGTGGGAATATTTGACTGCATCGAATATTCTAACGAATACTGCTGTATTCAAATTTGTTTTCACTCGAACTCAAATTGTGGAAAATTTTCGAAGTGTTCAAAATGGACAAACAGAAGTATATTAGTCTGCATGTAACCCTTGTAAATGTGGTTTCAGTGCAGTGAAGGGGTGCTAAGCCGTGTCAACACCTATCCATGAAAAATCCGCACAACTGCGACGCTTCACTTCAAGGTTAAATGAACATATTACCCTCACAAGATTCATCATTTTCTAAGAAAAGACGTGGCAATGAAAACTATCTTTGGTAGTGCTGAAAATAAAGTGATGAAATTCAGCAAGCAGATGTTGCATGTTGTGCTGATATGATAACTGAAATCAGTTTTGAGCTATCTAATGTAGTTTTTGAGTTACGATTCTGAATAGACTCTCATAGTCATCCTAAAATTATTTAGACATAAATTCATCAAAATTTTTGCATACAATTATCCACAAAGGTCCTTTCTGTGCCATAATGCTATTGGTTCACTTTTTAATAATTATGTAAACACAAAAATATATTTTGAAATTACCTGGGCATATTGTCTAACAAGTTTTACAAAAAGCCAATTATAAAAATGTTTATAATGTGCACACAGATATGACCACTTTTACAGCATTCACTAATGTCTCAGGGCCTAAGTGCAGAAAGCAGAATGGCTATATTTTCATTTGTTGCGAAATGGCATAGGGATGCCTGACAGCACCTGCTCAAAAAAAGAAAGTTGAGAAAATGGAGCCTCAAGAAAGTGGAGCTACAAGCCAAAAAAACGAAACTCGGAAGCGAGCTGGCTTTATTTTTCAATTGAGAAATGCAGCTTTGTGGCTACCTTGAGCTCCGTTCTGTCCTCTTTACAATGATGCCAGCATGGCGATACTGTGCCAAGGGAAAGCAGAAGATTTACATTTTCTAAAGCCCAATTTTCACACAGCTTTTGACGACAGCCCACCAGTAAAATGGTTTTTTTCTCTACTTGTACTACTTATTTTGGTCTAATATTTCACTATGATGTAAAACATGGCCTCAGGATTGCAGAAAAAAATTTCTTGAAAAACTGAACATTTTGACCAAATTTACCATTCCCATTGCCATGTCCCCCTCAAGTTAAAAAGCTTGTTATACCAGCTTATATGCTTTAAGTAATCTAAATTCTAAAACATAACATATTTTACAGGTTACCACTTACCTTACATCCAAATTCATATCCTGCTATTATTCAAAGTTTCCACTTCCTTGGAACCAAAAAGAATGACATCTGTCTGCACAGGCCTCATTTTTAAAAAGTACTGTGCATGTTAACTAAATCATGACAATTGCATCCATTTTTTTATATATTATGTGGTATATACTACAGTCGAATCTCAATAATTCGAACACACTTAATTCGAACTTCCGGTTAATTCGAACTCACGATGAGGTCTCGTCAAAGCCATGTGTATTCCTATGGGCGAAAAGGCCCGGTAATTCGAACGCGCAAACACTTGCGACGGTTAATTCGAACATACCATGCTCCGAAAATGCTCTCAGCACCCCGCCCAATCTTGCGGTGGCACCTGCGACACCTCAACCCTGCGCGCGCAGAAAACGAAAAGGAAAGAAAAGGCCGCGGTGAAATGTTTGCTCTCTCTCAAATGCGGATCTGCGATGCGCCTGTGTCAGGCTTCTCCCTTTTCCATCCCTGCCACGTAAATACCCTTCTCTCTTCAATGCCACGAGCAAAGAGAGAGAAAAAAAAAAAGAAAGCTGTTGCGGAGTGTTGGCTCTCTTACATGCTGGTGCCACGCTTCCCCCTTTCCCGTCCCTGCCACATAACCCTTCTTCTTTCAACAACACGCGCGAAGAGAGAAAAAAGAAAAAAAGCTGCCGTGGAGTGTTAGTTTTCTTTCAAATGCCAATCTGCTTTTCTCCACGTGGAGAAGCTCCTCCTTTCTCGTCACGTGCTGGCCATGCTGCGGCTGCGTAGCGGAGAGGCTTCGCTGAGCAGTCCTTGTTGTCATCGTTTTTAGAAAGTGTCGGCGCTGGACCTTTCAGCGCGCAACTCTTCTTGCAGGAGAATGCTGAAGCCGAAGCGGAAATGCTTTGCAAGCTGTGTGCGAAATTAATTAACTCGTTGCAAGGCAAACATGTGCAGATGCGCATCACCGATTACTTCAATTAATAATGGATTTCCTGTGATTTGTGAATAAATGTAAGTCTTCTGAAACTTCCCCCTTGTGTGTTACCTCAATGCACATGCACCACTTTTTGCAGAGCCCTCCATTTATTTAGTTTCATTAATTCGAACTTCTTTTATTTTGAACAAATTTTCGGGCCCCTTCGAGTTCGAGTAATCGAGATTCCACTGTATTTGAATTCAATTCACACTTATTCGACCAAAACCACTATTAGCTTTGAATTTCCTTAGAACCTAAATTCACTATTTGCACAAGCTTAGCCAGTTTGCATTTCAGTGGACCAGAAAAATGTCTGAATTCCCCAAATGCCCAATATTGTATTTATTCGAATATAAGGTGGTCACGGCTATAAGGCTAGGGGGTATAGTTGAAGGATCGAAAAAAAAGAAAAAGTTAGCACACTAATGTAAAGCGAGAGTTCTCGCCAAAAACTTCATTTGGCATCGCACCTTTGAAGTGCGCGAAAATCAGCAGTGCAACTGTATAATCACGAGCTATCATCTGAAGTATCACTTCTTTCCTTGTCTCTGTTGCATTCCCAAACTTCACTATCTTCGCTGCTGCCTGCGAGTAGAAAATGAAGCACTTCTTGAAAGAAGCTGCCACAATTGCGTTGGGTATGACAGCAAAGGTGACAGCGATCCAGCGAGCCACTATGGACTAAGGTACATGCTTCAAACGACCCGACGGTGTCAAGACCGTATCGTTCGAGGCCATCCACTCGATGTAGAGGCATCTCACATAGTCCTTAAAAGGCTTTTTCAGTTACACATCTGCAGATGATTCATTAAAATGCTTGATCAGACACACATCTGCAGATGTTTTGTTAAGACGCTTGTTCAGACACATATCTGCAGCTGATTCGTCGTGCCACCAGGGATGACAACCAGATCGGTGGCTTTTTCTTGTAGCCTTTTTTTGATCCCTTTAGTGATGTCCCCAAAAAACGTCAAGGACGAGCATTGATTGGCAAGCCAACAGTGCCCCAGGATACCGGCACCACACAGTTTTGATCCTATCGATAACGGGTGCCTCAGTCATCCAGCCTAGTTGCTGGCAGCGAATGTGCACACCCTTAGGGAAATTTTCATTTTCGCCATGATTTTCCTTTTCAGCTCCATGTAAGGTGGCAGCTTGTGCCTCTCGGCCGTGCACGCTAACATGACAGTGCTTCGCGCTCTTTCGCACCCTGCGGTACGTACGTGAACATGGCAATCACCTCTCGCGTTTGTGGTTTGTGCCGATGGCATGTAAAAAATATTGGGTTCTCGACCACATTCCCGATCTGGCCGAGGAGAAAGTGGCGCTCCATTCACAGTCCAATGACATAATGTTGAATAAACAGCCGGTTTTCTTTGCAGTCATGCACCTTTTCTTCGTAGACAAGCACACATGAAAAAATGGCCAAAACTCGGCTAGTGAATTGCAACATACTGGATTTTGGCTGGCTGTTTTTAGATTTTCAGCGACTTCCTGATGCGCCATTGCCGATCTCGGAGCCTGCGACATTCTTGTCCATTGTTTTTGTGGAGATAACTGCTGTCAGAAGGTTTTCGTTTTTTTCGTTATCGCTGACAATGACGTATTACGTTACAGCACAAATATGTAATAGCATTATAACATTAAATATTTAGGAGTATTTACATTTTCAAGCAAAAAAAATAACAGTACGCCTTTGCTGGACTTGCAGCAATAATTCATAGTGACAAGTTTTTAAAAAAAATCTCACCTTATGTTTGAATAAATACCTAATTGAAAGTATCAAGAAAACCACGTGTCCATTACATTTAAGCATTCTCATTTTGTTTATGAATATATAAATGCAATACCTATTTTACATTAAATCAGAGTAAAAGCCAATTTTTTCTAGACTTATGACTTCGTTCACAATGTGGGTGCCACTCTAGAACTCTGTGTCTTTAAACGAAATACGCTCTCAACACATTGCATATTACATATCACACTTTCACCACCACGTGCAAGTTACAATACTATAAATACTCACATATATTACTGCCACACTCCTTTCTCATGCTTTATGCTAGACTGTCAGAGAGCATTCCATGATCTCTCCTGCAAACAGCGAAGTTTACTCTTGAAGAAACTCGGCTATTAACGATAACGCTGGAATGTTCGATGTCACAAGTATAAATGTGGGCGCCACTTCACCACTTGTCAGTTTATCGAGGAGTTACGCTGTTTACACTGATATTCAGCGTGCAGCGTACATTGCTTGCTGTAACTTATGTTTTTGTTTCGCAGCCACAAGTTTGGCCAAATAAAGTTTCACCTTGAATAAGCCTTCTGCTGTCTTTATCGACATTGCAACCTCATGACAATACCAACTAGAATATAATAAAAGGTTGAATTTTAGGGATGCAAAATGACAAAGAAAAGTACTACCCACTCATAATATGAGTGAGCAAACCTCGAAGAAAACATTTGCACAGCTTGGATCTTATACTTTGATCACTGTCATCACCAGCAGCACTTTGTACGAAAAATCATCCCCTAGGCATTCATTGTCTGTGCCACTGAGTGGGTTTCAGATGTTGCACTTATTAAAGGCCCCATAAACCACGTCCGATATTTTTGAACTTTTCAAGCAAACATGCGCATCATTTGCAGAATGGCGTCTCAATCAACAATTCTAGACGTGGAAGCGCTATGAGCCGCCAGAGCGCACCACCAATTCCAAGAAACAATCCCTCCTTCTTTTTGTGCCTCTGCGTGACTTGCCGTATGAATACCTCTGACTTACAGTTCAAATATACATGCTAGCCACAACTATGCTGTGATTGGTCAAGCAAAAGCCCATGACTTCCAGGTAGTCTGCAAACAGCTGTCCACCCTGCTTGTTGTTCGTCGTCGTGCCATCACGCGTGCGTACAAGTCCATTGTGTAGGCGACACACGGCACATGCACAGGCAAACAGTCAGTCGATGCGGTACTGTCCATCCAACTGTCACAGCAGAGAAGAATGAAAAATTCTCCAGCAGCGACATTGATCCGAAATAGACTCGATTCAGCAGTTCCAGGTAGCCACCCTAGCGAAGGCAAGCAGAGGTATCGGCTGTTCTGGTTCCAATAGCCAGCCCTGGTTCGAGGCTATTGGAGGAAAACGTGAACAACAAGATGGTGGCACGAACAAATGCTGGAAGCCGGCTTGACTGACACTTGGAAAGTCCAAAATACCGAACAGCTTGTCCTTAAGGGGGGACGCGCCCTTTGAAAACCGAAAAATCGCGAAAAAGTCGATTTTTTGAAAACCACATACTCGGGCTGTATGACTCATAAACTGCCTCTACTGTAAATATCAATGTCTAATTCATCGCGAAAGTACGTCAAATAAATTTTATAACATGCCGCGGCAGCCGGCAAGCGGCGAGCGGCGCCAAAAATACCCCAACTTTGCGCGCTCGCCATTTCCCAACCGCTCGGCCGATCGCCGCCATCTTGATGTTGTTTTGCTCGTGAATTTTTGCGTTTTTTTTTTCGCCACCCGCGACAGTGGCGGTGGCGCTCCGAGGCGGGAGTCGCTCACGATTGGGGGGCTCGCGGAAGCTTTCGAATGTCCCGCTGCCTGGATGCGAAGCCGCGATTGGACAAAGCGCGCGCCTCTCGAGGGAATGGGGGAGCGCGCGGCTCCTATTGGCTGCTGCGCGCGATGACGTAACTGCTTCTCCGGCATGCGCCGGCTCGTCGTCTGCACCGGCGCTTGCAATGCCGGCGTTCTTTGTGTGCCCCGTTTGCCATCATTCCGATCGGTCGTCACACGTGCTCCTCTATCTTTCACCGTCTTCACGAGACGATCTTCTACCGTCTTCACGAGACGATCTTCTACCGTCTTTACGAGACGATCACTACCGTCCTCACGAGACGATCTTCCGCCGTGTTCACGGGACGCGGATTGTTGCGCTGACGGTCACGATGGGCATTTCGAATTTCAAGACTCGCACGCGTTCGGTTCAAGAAAGCGTCAGCTAAAGCTCGTACGCATGGCGAAGCTCACCTGCACGCCCACGCGCGGCGACAGTTGCACCGATGCTTCCTCTTCATCTTTTCAAGACGATTGCGTCGACGCTTCTAGCGACGAGACTTCTACACCATCGGCACAAGGATCCGTCGTGACGAGTGAGGCTGGTGTTTCGTGCTCAAGTGCGCCTGGTGTGTCGCGCTCGCCAACCGCATTGATTCCGGCCCCGAACAGTGAGACCGCGTCGTCGACTGTGCACATCCAAACACGTTTTCGGACGTGCGAGGAGTTGGCGACGGCGGAGAGAGAACGTGCTGCTGTGCAACGAAAGCTTGGCGCTATGCCAGCGACCGAGAGGAAGTTTCAAGCGATGATGCCTGAACCTGAAGCTGCCACCGCTACGACCGAAGGCGAGAGATATTTCCTCGTGCAAGGGGATGCCCTTAGCGACATGCTGTCCAAGACCCCGTGCCCGCGCTGCCTCGCGACCGGGATGAAAGTTCAAGGACGCACCCAGCTTGGACTTGCCACGAAGCTTGAGCTGGTATGTCCACATTGTGGAATAGTTTCAAGTTCGTGGAGCTCTGCTCGTCAGAACGAGTCAAGGGCCTTCGACGTGAATATAAGAGGCATTACGGCCATGAAACAAATAGGGAAGGGACAGGCAGCCCTCAACGACTTTTGGGCAACTATGAATGTTTCCCACCGTGGCCTGCACCACAGAACTTTCCAGAGGCACCTGAAGCAATTCAGAGAACCACAGCAACAGACCCTGGATAAATTCTATGAAGAATCGGCTTCTGCTGTGAAAAAGGTGTACAAGGAGATGGACCCATCTTTCTGCAAGGACATTACAGTGAACTATGATGGCATGTGGCATAAGCGCGGACATACATCTCACATTGGAGTTGGTGCAATCATCGAGTATCACACAGGCCTCATCTTGGATGCTGTAGTTTTATCGAATCAGTGTCTCGGCTGCCAGGTAGGACCGAAGCCTGAAGACGAGGGCTATGCAAGCTGGTTGAAGCACCATGTGTGCCAAAAAAACACTGATGCCAAGTCTGGGAGGATGGAGGTTGAAGCAGCTGTAACTCTGTTCTCACGTTCACTGTCCAAGCATAACCTCCGGTATACAACCATTGTATCTGATGGGGACAGCGCCACATTCTCTGCCCTTCAACAAGACAATGTTTATGGGCTAGTCCCTATTGTGAAAGAAGAATGCTTGAACCATGTCCGGAAGAGGATGGGCACAGCCCTACGTAATCTTGTGCAGAAAAGCGAACAGGCTCTGGGAGGGAAGGGCAGATTGACAAAAGCCCTTATTGATAAACTCACAGACTATTATGGCTGGGCACTGCGGAACAATTCAAACAATGTGGCTGCAATGCAGCGTGCAGTGATGGCGTCATATTATCACGTCACCTCAACTGACGAGGATCCTCACCATGACTTGTGCCCGGAAGGTGCAGACTCGTGGTGCCGTCATAATGCCTGCAAGGGGAATGGCGTGCCACCTCCAAAGCACAAATACAATCTTCCGGGCTACGTTGCAGAAGCGCTGCTGCCAGTCTACCAGCGCCTTTCGCAGGCTTCTCTACTGCAACGCTGCCTGGGAGCAAAGACGCAAAATGCGTCGGAGTCATTCCATTCTGTCCTATGGTCCTTGATGCCCAAGGAGCAACATGCATCATTGATTGCTGTCGAGACAGCACTGCATGACGCAGTTTTGCGGTATAATGCCGGCTGCTACAGGGCCACCCAAGAGTTGTCGTCATCAGTGGGACTCGCACCTGGCCACCTAACCATTCAACGAGCTGCGGAGAAAGACTCTCTGCGTCTGAGAAAGGCTCAGAAACGGATGAATAAGAAGCAGGAAAAGCGGCAAAGAAAAAGAGAGCCTAAGGACACATCTAGCTACTCTGCAGGGTCATTTTAGACCATAATAAATGTTTGAAACTTTCGAAGTCAATTTTCTCAGAATGACTTTTTTGGCCAGTGAGGCTGCTTAGTCAGGTGATCTCTCTGGAACTGCTGGTCTGATTTCTATCAGGTTTTTTTTATTATGCACCTTAATAAATTGCCCAGGGCAAGACAAGCCCACTTTTTAAATTTATTGTGTCTGTAATTTGTAATAATTAACTAAAACTTCATTGATGAGAGCCAAATTGTGAACACTAAATTCAGTGCTCTGCTAACATTTTTTGGCAAGGAAATTTAAAAAAAGGGCTCTGTCTTGCCCTAAAGCACCTATCCAGGAATCATCATAGTGAATTTCACAGTGCTAGCTCATTTTTCAAATTCTCCAGACCCTGACTAAGGGACCCATGTGGACTACCCTGATAAATGGCTGTAACTTGGGAACCAGTGAATATAACTGCATGAAACTTTGTGGTTATTCAAATGGCTTTGCTATTAGTGTACCCTCAAAATTTCATTAAGATATCTCAACAAACAAAAAAGTTGCCCTTCGAAGGTAGCCTCCCCCCTTAAAGCAGCGGTCTCACTCCAGCGACGCGAACACTCCGTTTTTGCCATTTTTCGAAATGTGCAGCGGCTGTTCTTGTTTTCTATAGTTGACTTATATATAATTGAAAAGCTTGACTTTTGCACATTTCAAATATGTCTATTAAAATCAAGTCAACCGCTACCGTTTGGAAAAGGCAAGGCCAGAATAAGAGCTATTTATGCAGTTCGAGCTGACTGTGCCCCAGTTGTGACCATTTTCTGAAAAAGCTGCTTCAGTTACAACGCTCTTTCTTGCAAAGCGCATTCAGGACATATTTAATCTATATCCTCAACTTAGCAAATTTATATAAGACTTTATTGTTGGTTACCTTTTGAAAAGAGCCAAATTTAGTAGCTTTATCTGTAGACTGGCTGCTAACAACTCGCTAGAGGAGGTTTATTTTCGCAATTTACATAGAAAACAACATTCCCTATTTGAGTGTATAATAATCTTTTTATTTATCTTTTTACACACTACATTTTTTTAATTATAGTGATCCAAATTGGGCAATTTTCTTAAAGGAGCACGGACATAAAATTTACTCATGCCAAGATTTTTGTGTCAGCCAGTAGCTATAGACCCCGTAGCAGTGATCCGCGATCTAAAACGCAACTAAAAGATGAATAACTATCACTTTTATTGATTTATATCACTGGTATCTAGCACTATTCAAAAACGGCTGGCAATCCTGCCATTTTTAGCGTTGGGAGCACCAGCAGTGGCACTACCTCACGGTCACCTCCAGATCACGCCACACCTGACCATTTCTCCACAGAAAAGAGTGACGTCAGGCTCAGCTGCTCCGCAAACATGTCGTCTGCAAGGCGGACACATTCAGTCATGCCTTGTCACCTGCATTATTGTCGTCGCCGTACAAAGTGTCGACTCTGACTGAATACAATAGTCTGGAGCTTGGAATCCCCGCGATTCGCGACGTCGCAAATCATTTTTGCTTTGATCGACCTTTTACAGAACAGCGATTCCAAAATGGACGCCGTTCCAAGCAGCACTGCAGAGGTGCCCGAGGATGCACGCTTCAGCCATGTTCACTGCCTGGATGACTGCTGCCAAATTTGCTGCAACTCTGCAGCAGCTCGACTCCAGAATGGGGGCAAGCTGCAGTGCCTCATGACGAAGAAACTAAGTTCGGGCGCCTGGATCTTTCGCGGACTATGTTGGCGCCGACGACAATGTCGCTGTGTGCAGTGCAGTGTCGCTGAATGACATTATTGAAACTGTGCATCTGAGCCTGCAGAAACTTCCGGCGAGGAAGAGATGGATGATACTACAGAGGCAAGCGGTTCGATACTGGCTTACACAAACGAGTTACTCACGTCGACGAAATTCGACGGTTTGCATGCGCACACGACAAGATCGGCGACTTGCTGCCAGATGTCGCAGCTCTCAAAAGGAAGCTAATGTCATGGCTGGGCCAACTCGCAGAAAAAAATTACAGATTTTTTTAAAAGGTGAAAATAAAGGTTCATCCATGCCTCCGATAAAATACATGGTTTCCCTTTTTTTCAAGTAATTTATTTACATTCCTCAGGGCAGCGCAGTATTGCGTCACAAACCTGCTAAGGCATTATGTACTGACTGTTGTGGCGCAGCAATTACCGTCACTGCCTACATACTTATATTTTCTATTATACAACGCCCGGATTATACGGCAGTTTTGCGTAGTTCCCTGACAGTCCTATAATCAAGGTTCCACTGTATGCATAAAAAAAATTCAAAGAGCGTAAGGTATATGAAAAGTTTGGTACGGCTGCAAAAAAGATAGCTGTCGCACAGTGCCTGCAAGTGGGCACACATAACGGACACACACACTTGGGAGCACTGACCCATTGCAGGCGTCGGCATGGTTGAGGTCACTCAGCATGCGGAGCACTACAGCCACACCACCCGCACGTACAAAGCCCGCCTGGAACTCCTGTGCTTCCTTAGAGCAAGGCGCCAGGGCGGGCAACAGCAATGAGTAGGCCACCTGCACAATGAGAATAGATGTTAGGAAGGATTTGACTTGGTCGAAATATCAGCAGTCATGCAGACACTACAATATCAAGCCGTAGACAAACCATGTATTTAAATACTGCAAAGAACTTACAGAAGCTCCATAGCCACCGCAATCATTCATTAAGAAAGTGATAAAATTCACATTTACGCTTCAATTATTCCATAACGTCCCTTATACGTTTCTTGACATCACTGTGTATTATTTATCATTAATATTGTGTCTAACAAAGAAAACGAGCCCTTAAATTTACACTTCTCTTGTTCATTGAAAGCGAGGGCCTCATTCTGGCAGACTTGATGCCTTCAGGTAGAATACGAGGCATTACTGGTCAGCTGCCAGCTCGTAATAAAATAATGTGCTATAGGATGCCAACAGGCAAAGAAAGAGCGTTCCACACACGACACAATGACTACAGGCGGTGCTGACTAACGCTCTCACATTTAACGTGCATATACCGTATTTACTCGCATAATCCTCGCACTTATTTTGGCGGAAAAAGAATGCGAAGTTGGGGAGTGCGAGAATTACGCGGGGAAATCTTTCCAGGAAAACGTACAGAGCGAAAAAGAAAATGAAGTGGCCGCAAGTCAAGATTCTCATGCCAGTAACTAACAGCAAGCTTTGAGAAGTACTAATTAGTACTTACCTCAATAATAAAAGCACAGGTTCAACACAAGGCAAGTTTTATTTTAGACACAAAAGGCGCAATCAAATAGTTGAGAATTATAATACCATACGCAAAGCTTGTGGGCGTTGCGGGCGTAGCGGTAGCGTTCGTCGCTCAACAGGAGTCCGCAAAAGGTAAGCGAAGGACATCATTATTGGGATGATGGCCATTTACCAGAATCATCTGCAGTTGCCTTTTGAAGAAATAAAGTTTACCATCAATCCCAGTCTTAGGCACATGGAAGGCCCAAAACGTCTTGGTGGCTTTCAGCTGTCATCACCAGTAGCGAAAACAAAGTCGTCTACTCCGAAGGGCCTACCAGTGACCCTGTTGCCGTTGTTTAGTGCATGATCAATCCCTTTCAACTTGAAAGCAGCCGTGTAGGTTCCGTATCGCCCCATAATGTAACAAGATTACAGATACAACATACAAATCACGCCGCAACGCACACTTGCCCCTTCGGCTTGGCTTGTACTTAATTGAATTGAATGTCGATGCAATAATAGTACGCTCTGTGCTTAGGAGATGGCACCAGATGGCGCACGCTATCATCATCTGTGGCTGGAACGAGCAGGCAACATTATTGCGGCAATTTTCAGGAGTGCGATAATTACTCGAGGGAAAAAAAATCGTATTTTTGTCGGGCGATGAGGGGGGGAGGGGTGCGAAAATTATGCGAGCGCGAGGATTACGTGAGTAAATACGGTATACGCTGTAAGGTGGATGGGGGGATGACTGCCACTGTAGCTCAGTAGTAGAGCATCAAACACGTTATTTGAAGATCACTGGTTCGGATCCAGCCCACAGCAACTTTTCTTTCCCTCCACTTTTCTTTCTTCACATTTACATTACAATTACTTCTAATAACATCCCCAACACTTGTCTTGGCATCATTTTCTGCAAGTTCTCATTAATATGATGTCTAACAAAGAAAACAAGCACTTAAATTTACACTTTTTTATTCAATAAAGAAAGGTGTAAGTCGCGAATCAGCGTGAAATGAACAGTTGAGATGCCATTAGAATTTCATCGAAATTTTGGGCAAGCAATTTCTTACAAGGTAACACTCAAGAAAACTTCGTTAAAGTGGAAGTTATCTATCAATTGCAACTTTTTGAATAGTTTTCTCGATGGTAGACTTGGAAATGAAACTTCTTCATTGTGGCAGAAATTTCATTCAGAAACAACTGCTGGTGCCTAATGTCTCAGAACCATGATATGAATATGAGTGGGCTTGAGCGAACAGTGAATTTTAGGTTTGAAGCGAATAGAGATTTTGATTGAATAATTTTGATTGAATAATTTTGAATGGAATTCGAATAGTACATATATAGCATATTGTTATCAAGAAAAATAAGCATATTTGTCATGACCTAACTAACCAGCAGAGTATCTTTTTCTTTTTCATTTAAAACAAGGCCTGTGCGAATGTCTTCTTTTTTTCGTTGCTTCAAAAAAAGTGGAAACAACTTTGAATAGTACCAGGATATAACTTTTGATAGAATGCAAGTGCTAACCTATTGAGTATGTTACGTTTTAAAACTTGCTATGCTCGCCGCATGCAAGTCAGTACAACAAACTTTTTTACGTAAGAAGTTAATCGGTGTGAGTATATCTTTATTTACTCTTAAAGTGGGGCTTCGCGCCAATACGCATTCAAGATTCCACCTATGTGTTTTTACGGCTTAGCACCACTTCACTGCAGTTAAACCACCTTTGCAGGAGGTCAATACATCTATTCGTTCGTTTCAAATACTTAAATATTTTCAATATATTGAATTCAATTCAAAGCAAAATCAAGTACTGTATTATTCGTTCGAACATTCAAATATTCATGCAAGCATAATTATGACAGAAGCCCTAGTGAACGGCTTCAAAACTTTCGATCACCTGGGGTTGTTTAACGTGCACCTAAATCTAAGCACACGGGCCAGAAGCATAGCCGCCTCCATCGAAAATGCGGCCACCGCAAACGGGATTTGATCCCACGACCTGCGGGTCAGCAGTCGAGCACCATGAACACAATACCGCTGTGGCGGGTGTAAATTTTGTTCTATAATTGAACACGACTGAAGTAAATTGAATGATCCTTCATATAAAACTATTTATAAACACAATAACGATTCAACATCAATGCGCAGGACAATCTATAGCTACATCGAACGAAAAATATACAGTACTACCTTGGTGATATGAGCTCAGCTTTTCTGAAAAATATAGGTTTCACGAGCAGTCCAGGCAGCAACGAGGCTGAACGACAGCTAAATATTTACCTTGCTTTACGCAGAACGCTGGTGGTGGAAGCAGACAAGGTGTCTTCGGAAGCGATCAGCGCTACTAGGAATCAAGTGGGCGGAACCGGGAACAACGCCCCCTGAAATACCGTGACGTCACAGCTCTGCTATAAAACCACCGCTTCAGCGAGGATCAGCCGTCATTTCACGAGCAGTCCAGGCAGCAACGAGGCTGAACGACAGCTAAAAATTTACCTTGCTTTACGCAGGTACATGAACGACTTGTACTTTAGCTCCTTAGTTCCTGGACTGCTCAGTGAATGACGGGTGTTATGGGTGATAAGCCGCCCACTACTGTGAAGGAACTAGCTAAGGCCTTGTCAGATTTTTCTGCTAGAATTGATGCCAAACATGATGAGCTAAAAAAAGACATCACAAAGGCAAACTACAAACTCTTAGACAGTCTATCAACTTCATGAATGAGCACTTTGAGCAATTCAGGGTGGAACTTGGCGAAACAAAGAAAGAGCTTGCTGCGGTGCGAGCAGAAAACCATGCGATTAAAAGCGAAAACAGTCGCCTCGCCAAGGATATTAAGGAAATAAAACAGGAACTCACTGCTCAGCAAGAATACAGTAGACAGATTAACCTAGAAATAAAGGGAGTTCCTGTGATGGAGGGAGAAAACTTGGTCTCCACAATGCAACAGCTTGCCAGCTGCCTGAAAGTTGAAGTCAAAGAAACAGATATAGGCGTCGTGCACCGAGTGCCATCAAGGAACGCGTCAACACCTAACATCATAGTTAGGTTTCTTTCGAGAGCTGTGAAAGATAATGTTCTGAGGACTGCTAAGAAGCAACGACTTAACACGACAGCTTTAGGTTTTCAGGGCATCGCATCTCCAGTATACATAAATGAGCACTTGTGTCCGGCAAACAAGGAATTGCTAACAGCCGCTCTAAAAACAAAGCGGGAAAAAAAACTGGAAGTACACCTGGGTAACTGGTGGAAAGATTTTGATGCGGAAGGCGGATAATTCACGTGCGCTTCACGTCACATGTGCTGAGGATCTTTCCAAAGTTGTTTGAGGATTGCCAGCTTGTTTCTGTAAACCTGGAGTTTCCTATATTTTTAAATGGCGTTTTCTCTTTCTGAGGTTGAAAACATATGGCTGCAGCAGGATCATTTCGCAGTTTTACATTGTAATATTCGCAGCATAAAGAAGAACTTCGATCATCTGCTTTCGTACTTATCACAGCACTCGTTTAAATATGATGTCATCGCTATAACTGAAACTTGGCTTCGAGAAAGCAAATCAGTTCATCTACCCGGCTACGTCATGCTTTCGCAACCTAGAAACAGTGCTACACGAGGAGGGGGCGTGGCGCTATTTATCAAAGACTGTTTTAGTTTCGTTCACCTTAGCAATAGCTCATGCTGCAGTTCATCGGCAGAGACTCTTTTTATTCATCTTCAAAATGGTGTTATCATCGGTGTAATATATCGTCCACCGAATTCCAGTGTGGCTGACTTCATTACTGTGATGGAAAGTACCATGATACCCATTGTGGTCTCTAAAGCACCTTTTATTGTCTGCGGTGATATTAACATAGACGTGTCTGGAGATACATGTGATGATTACGTGTTTTTGCTACAATCAGTTAATCTGAGAAATGTTATTTCATCACCCACTCGCATAACAGACCACTCGGAATCGATTATTGATCACGTGTTGTGTAACGCTGACCTGGATGTATCGGCAGGCGTATACGCTGTTGCTATTGCGGATCACAATCCCACCTTTCTATTTTTACCCCAGAAACACATTTGTGCTCCTGACATACCTGCCATTAAACGAACAACACGTGTCGACTATAATTCCGTGCAAAAACTACTACAAGGTACGAATTTTGATGCCCTCTATGATGAAGACGTGGACGTCGAGTGTGATAACATTGTAAAATGCATTGTGGATGTCATTGAACGATCAACGCGTAGCTGTTCGCGCCGAAATTATGACCATGCCATATGTCCATGGATGAATAGAAATATACTTGAGGTTCTGAAGCTGAAAGATTTTTACTAAGACAAATGGAAAAATAACAGGAGCAATGAATACTACCATCAAAATTTTAAGCTTTACAGAAATAAGTCAGTAGCAATGATAAGAAAATCCAAGTGCTACTATACCAACCTAGTGAAAGAAAATGATGGTAACACGAAGAAGATATGGCAGATTGTTAAAGACGTCACTGGCATGGGTAGCAAAGAACGCATTATACCTGATAATCCAACTCGTGAAGTGGCCGACAACTTTAACGATTACTTTACTAATATTGGTCTCAGCCTTGCGAGGAATTTCCCTGCTCATATGCCGAATTTAAATGCACCCTGTACTGTTACCAATAATTTCGATCTATGTGATGTAACTGAGGATGACATCCGACAAGTAATTAATAAGTTACCAGGGAACAAGGCAGCTGGCCATGACGCCATATCATCAAGGATTTTAAAGGAGAATATTGATGTTTTGTGTGGTCCCTTATGCCATATATTTAATCATGCATTTTCCTCTAAAACTTATCCTAGTATACTTAAGACCGCCAAAGTAATACCAGTGTACAAATCTGGTGATCGGAATCTTCCGGACAGCTACAGACCAATATCTGTCCTGAGTAGTATTAACACTACGCTTGAAAAACTAATTTCGTCGCAATTAAGGCGCTTCCTGGGTGAACAGAATGTACTTTGTCCCCAGCAACACGGCTTTGTTGCAAACAGGTCCACTTCAACTGCTGTTTCGATGCTTACGCAATATATTAATTCCGCGCTACATGAAAACAACATAGCAATAGCAGTATTTTTAGACATACGAAAGGCATTTGATGCTATTAGTCATTCCATTTTACTGGAAAAAATGCATTCCTATGAGATAAAAGGTAACTCACTTGATTTTTTTTCTAGTTATTTATCGGCACGCAAACAAAAGGTAGTCATTGGTGACATCAAGTCATCTTACGGTTATATTAAATGCGGGGTGCCACAGGGTTCAGTTTTGGGCCCTATATTGTTCTCTCTTTATATTAATGATGTCGCACGATCCCTACAGAGGTCAAGGGCACTGATGTACGCGGACGACACTGTTTTAGTTTTCACAGGACACTCCTTAGCAGATTTACAAAATGACGCGATGACCGATTTATCGAACATTTCGGAATGGTTTGCCAGGAATCAGCTGACTGTTAACTGTACTAAAACAAAGTACATGGTGTTTCACTCTCGTAGGAAACATATTGACGCTGAATCTCTTAACCTAACAATAAACAACGCTCCTATTCAACAAGTTCCTTGTTTTAAATATTTAGGCGTCACTTTTGATGAACATTTACACTGGCATGAGCAAGTACAGAGTGTGTGCGCAAAGGTAGCCTATGGCTGCTATTCTCTAATAAAAGCTCGCCAATATTTTCCACAAGCTATACTTCGCACACTCTACTTTTCATTGTGCCATTGTCACATAGGTTACTGTCTGGAATCGTGGGGTGTGACGTACAACAGTTATCTAAAAACTCTTGAACGACTTCAAAAGCGTACACTGAAAATCATAAGCCAAGGTGAATCAGTAAGTAATATTTTCCAATCACAACGCATTCTCTCGGTTCCGATGTTGCGTGACTACAAAATTGCCGTTTCAGTAAATAACATAATTAATAGAAATTCAACTTTGCCTGCTGATCTTTTTTCAATTCCTAAACGCAATACGCGACATGCTTCGAATGGTAATTTCAATCTGCCCAAATGTTTTAATGTTTACGGAGAAAGACTGATACAGTTTAATGGAACAAAAATATGGAACACGGTCTCCCTAGAGATTAAAACGGCACGCAATTTCAGCATGGCATGTAAATCATTTTTTCTGTGGAGTTAAGACATGTAAGCATGTGTGTGTTTGATTCGATTTTCATTGTACATTTTAATAAGTGCCTATGTATAGAAACTAGCTGCAAGCTAATAAGTATGCATATCTGCAGGAAAAAATGTATTACTGTGTTATCTGTATCATATTATTGTTTTTTTTTGTTTTGTTTTTTGATGTTGTTACCTCAGAGCTGACCTGTACACTTTTTTATGTTTGCACATTGTATTGGACCGTCCACTAGCCACTTTAGGCTATCGGTCCAAATAGTTCCTGTAATTGCATATATCTATTCATGAAAAAATAAAGTTTCATTGATTGATTGATTGATAGGTTGATATGAATTTTAGTGACACGGTAATCAATAGTAACTACGCAGCTCTAAAGGCCTAATGCATCACTAGATTAAAGGAAATAAGTTCGTAAAGAGGTGCAAAGTGTTCAAACATTCCTCACGTTTGCTTACGACAATGGTGGAGCATACTTCCCAATTTAGTTTTCAGTAGGCCTGAAAGCAGAGCTAAAAGTGGGTTTGAAAATGAATTTGGCTGGTGTTCTGGCGACACAAAATCTTGAGTGATACGAATATTTTTGCTTTGCCTTGGCATTTGTACCGCCAATAATCTACTGTATAAAGATTCAACAAGCCCTTTTCAAATCCAACGGCAGTTAGCAGTACAACAGGCCACTCAAGTATTGCTAAAATTCACTGTTTTCAGAACAGTTACTAACGATCAGGAACAAAAGCAAATAAAAAAACATTGTCGAGAAAAAAAGCACAATTGCATGAATATTTGAGCCTACTTTTTATACGCACACGTAAACTCTCCTGTTCTGGCGTTTTCACTGTCACTAGTTTCCAAAAAAAACTGGCAGTGCCACGAGGCTACTCCAGGTTAAATGAAGATATTACCATCACTTGATTCTTCCACTTTTAAAAGCTTCTTACACCAACTTATATGCTCAGAGTATTAAAATTCTAAAAGAAACATATTTTACAGTTCATCACTTGCATTCTACCAAAGTATTAAATTTGGCTTTCATTTCCTTAAAACCAAAAGGAATGACATTTGCACATGTCTTGTTTAAACTAAGTAAATTATATACATATTGTGCAGGTTAGCTGGGTCATGACAAATACACTCATTTTTCTTTATAATATACGATATATACCATTTGAATTCAGTTAGAAACTATTCTACTAGATCACTATTAGCTTCAAACCTAAAATTTACTATTAGCACAAGCCTAGAAAAAAAGTAAAGAATCTGCCTGCAGTGATTCAGGAAGAGACGTTGCACGTTACCCCACATGCTCTGGCAATGCGCGGCCCTGCGCGATGGCGAGCCTCTCAGCACAGAAGCTGCCTGGATGACGGCAATTACCAGCTCGGACCGAGAGGTTCAAATCCGGGCTGTCCAGAGGGCCCGCAATTTGGCGGAGGGGCTCGCTCTTCCTGTCCCCACGTGGGTGCGGCCCGCAGCCGACCCTCCCTCTTGAGGGGAATCGGCTCCTCAGGACAATTTGTAAATAAAGTTCATTGACTGACTGACTGACTGCGTTAAGCTTCATGGTAAAAAACAAGCTGTAGCTCTTGCAGAGCTTAGAGGGCCCTGGAACGGTTCTGGCAGTTTTGTACAAACACATTGAGCTTGAAGACTAAGTCCCGAGGGTTATTTAGAGACCAATTTAAGTTCTCAGCATAAACTGTATAATCATTACAACCCTTTAAAGCTGAGAATCGCTGCAGATCGGTGCAGGCTGTTGAGGCTCGGCCAAATGCATTTTCAACCACCCATTGACATGCTTTGGCAACTTGACGAGGCCAGAGCACGTCAACAGCCTGTCATAGGCCGTAGAAGGCGGGAAGTAAAATTGGCTGGTAGGGTGGTAGCACCTGTCGGAGCAGATATGAACCACTCCAAGATCTTCGTCTCTGTTGCCAGACAGCATGCCTGCTGCCGGGCGCACTATGTGATGGCCTTTGAGACTGTGCACACTCTGTCAGCGTGACATCTTAGGCATATAGATTGGTAAAAGCTCAAATCGTCGAGCGTGCTCACGAGAGCTCTGCGGTCGCCAGCGATGCCAGCGTGCCTCATCAGTTGAGGAGGCCAGGCAGAAGTGAGAAAAAGGATATGATATAGTTGTGCTTAGCGGCTTTGGTACATGGCGTGTCACTAAACTTGTGGTGCGAATGGTTTGACGATGCTCTAGCCTGAACGCTGACAAAACTTAAAAAAAACTGTTTCAGGGTTCTTTTAAGAAACTTGCACCAAACAAAATGGGCGAGGCTTGTTTTGAGAAAATGAATAACAGAAAAAAGCTTATTTTAAGCAAATATAAACAACACAAGGTATTGAAATATTTACGTTGGGCGATTAGTAGTCAATAGAAATATAACCTGTGAGCATATTGCTCATTAATGTCACTCGGAAGCAGCATACGTCACTCAGAAGAGCATTTTTTCAGCCAGTATAAATCTTGGTGACATAAATTGCTGTGGTCTGAATAAACAGCTTCGTGGCTGTGATGTGAGAAACTTGCATAGCAGTAGTGGCAATGCCTGTAGGTTACACAAACACCATGATGATGATGATGATGCTGTGTCATGCATGACAGACCTCGAGGTGGTAGAGCAGCTCAGTCGGTGACAAGGTCTGCAGCAGGGCCTCCAAGGCAGCCCCTGACGGATCACCCTCTCCTCGTTCACACAGCTCACGCAGCCGCTCCACAGTCTGCACATCTGCACACAGAAATCACTTCATTTGGCTGTGCTTATCAGGACCAAGAAGCATAAAGTGATGCCAAAACCCTGCTTTTGCTGTTCCACCAGACCAGGCTGTTAAACAAGCTTTATATTTACAAATACTACCCAGATGGCATAACAGCATGTGACGAAAAAATGCCCAACTTGTAGGAGTTGGGGAACTGGTTTTCTTCCCATGACAAAACATCCGCTCCCGGGGAATAAAAAAACAAACGCAATGCCCTTGCGTCGTGCTTCCCACTTCCCAAACTTTGTGCTGTGTGACGGTTTGCTCAAATGATGAAAATTAAAAAACCATCATTTCATCACGTAAATGAATGGAAGGGGAAAGGTTTTCAGCCATCAGGATAGATGAGTTTGAAAAATGTTCCGTAGCACGGGATCATAGCGCAATGGAGTGTACTTTCAACGTAATAAGGTTGTTTTGCAAGAAAACAAAAACAAGCTTAGTTATATATGCATAGATTTTAAAAAGAATCCCTGTGTCTTGTGGGTACCCCCTGGTGTTTCGTAAAAAATAACATTGCAAAAAAACTATATGTGCAGAGGTGCACTATGCAGCGCAACTTATCAGGTGATAGCGATGCTCATACTCCCACACCCTCTCATCATTGTTGGCCTCGATAAAGTACAAAGCACAGCCTTCACTTCTGTTGCACAATGATAGAATGACTGAAGCCATGCAAATAGCAAAATTTTGAGTGCAAAGCAAATTTGAATGTTGAAGTCTGAGTTTTTATCGAATTGAATAACGTTCAAATATTTCACAAATATTTTTCAAATACGTTAAAGCAAAATTACAGTGCAGAAAAAAAAGTTAAGAGAGGATTCCTAAGCATATTCTTATGAGACAGCACCATGAAATGGTTTCTTTTCACTAGTTTGATAAAGTGCTGACAGGGTAGTATTTCATAGATGTTTTATCAAAAATGAGGCAACGCAATGGCCAAATTGTATTTATGCACATGATTTGATGCAGCCAGAGTGTTGCCGACAACACATTACAACACGTGAAAGGCAAAGATGCCATTTCCTCAGCATCTCCTCCTATTGCAACTTCTGTGGAAGCCCAACTGATGTGGCAGACAAGGTGGTGCTCCGTTCCAGTTAGGAGTTCGAAATCTGCCTCGTAGATATCAACATACACCAAAATCTGAAAATTCGGATGCTAAAATACTTTGGCTTCCGATTTTTTCGAACTTCTGACCCAAATTTCAGGTCCAAAACAGCATTAATTCAGCCCCAACCTCTGCCATATTTATTCTCTTCATGTTGGAACCAGCCTTTTTTTGAGTCAATACATCAGCGACCGTAGCAGAGCCAGAAAGGCAGCTTTGCTGCAGTACGGAAATGTGACGAGGTGAAGAACATTAAAAATCTGAAAGGATTACTTTTAATCTGATGTTGAATGTATTTGTCTCAAGGAAATTCGAACAGTTGAAATAGTGAAATCCCATTGTGAATCTAGTCGAACAGCAAATACAATTACAAAAATATTCAAAATTTTGAATATTCCCCTAGGAATGACCTATAGCCCAATTATGGAATAAACTACGTATGCCAGCTGACTTGGCATGAGGTCCAACTGTGAATACAATCGAACTCCATTACAATGAAACCCTACCTCAACGAAATTCCCGCTACAACGATAAGTTCTCTGGTCCTTGTCAGCAGTCCATAGAAGTCGATGCATAAGTATACTTGCCACAACGAACTTTTTTTCTTCTACCATTCTGGTTCAACAAAAACAGTGCGATTCCCGGCCCAGATATTTAATGCCGTGCAGTAAACAAAATCTTACAATCTTGAACATTTTACTGCCCTTTAAAACAAAAAAAGTATGTCTACAAAGTCTGAATAGCATGTTGGCACCAGAAGAAACTGCAACCATTTACTGAGCATGGGGGGCTGCCTTTGCTTGACAGCCACGACAATGAAACTGCCCTGCTTTTCTCCTTGGTTTTGTTTTTAGCCGCAGACAATCCAAAGCTGAAGCTCAGCTAGTTGTCACCGCTTCTGCTGGGTGCAATCGCCAACGATGCCTTTACCCATGCGAATGCTTTTCCTTTTTTTTTTTGCGCATAGCCAGTGTGGTCACTGGTCAGAGCGACAGTTCGTCCAAGCTATCAACAAAATCAGCCAGCCGCGGCAAGTTAATAAGAATTGCATAAAATAAGGCATTAGCCCACAATACCATGCCTACATCTCGGCATTGTAGGATACCTTGTTGACGGCGGATAGTCCCTAGTGTTAGTGTTCAGTGTACCTGCTTGATTCGTTCATAAAAACAGTTGTTTCAGTGTACTTTTCAAAATGTTGTCGCTATGCATATGTGAGAAACGTCTCGTGACGCTACTCAGAAGAAAGCAGCCGACACTTTTTGAATTTGGGGAATCAAGGTTTCTTTGTTTTGCTAGCTCAGGTCAGGTGTATATATATATATATATATATTGTTACGAGGAGTAATTTATTTATTAAAACTATATACGATGGACCGTGCTCGGCGAACAAGATGGCGACAGTTCATCAACAACCAGCAAGCGATGTCGTCTTTCTCTTTCATGCAGCAAGGCTGTGCCGGCTGTTGTGTATCATAACCCCCTGTCGGTAGAAGCACGGCCTCGGTGCTTGAGCTCCTCGGATGCGGTAGGAGGAGGGTGATAAGGCTTGACTCAAGCTATGTGCACGATGTCGCTCGAAGGTGACGATGGTGATGTTGGATCGGCTGGAACAATCTCGTATGTAATGTCAGTCACCTGGCGAATGATGCGGTATGGTCCAGTGTAGCGTGACAGCAGTTTTTCAGAAAGACTTACACGTCGAGTGGGGGACCAGAGAAGGACAAGGGAACCCGGTGAAAAGTGCACGTTTCGATGATGGGAATCGTAGAGCTGTCTTTGGTGCTCCTGTGAGGCCTGCAGACGGCTGCGGGCAGGTTGGCGTGCGTGGTCGGCTCGCGCGATGGCTTCACCGGCATACTCAGTGACCGAGGGCAGCAAGGTGTCAAAGAGTAGGGCGGGTTCTCGGCCGTATAGAAAATAGAATGGCGAACAGCCGACAGTGTCGTGACATGACAAATTATATGCGAATGTCACAAATGGCAAATGAACGTCCCAGTCCTGGTGGTCGGCCGCTACGTATTTAGAAAGCATGTCGGTTATGGCGCGGTTGAGGGGCTCCATTAGATCGTTCGTTTGCGGATGGTACGAAGTGGCAAACTTGTGCTTGGCAGAGCAAGAGTGCAGGATTTCATCAACGACAGCTGATAGGAAGCTCCGGCCCTGGTCAGTGAGAAGTTGGCATGGAGCTCTGCGTACTAATATAATGTCATAAACCAGGAAGTCCGCCACATCGGTTGCGCAACTCGTCGGAAGTGCTCGTGTGATAGCGCACCGTGTTGCATAGTCAGTGGCGACAGCAATCCATTTGTTGCCTGAGCTGGAGATCAGGAATGGGCCAAGCAGGTTGAGGCCAACTCGAAAAAAAGGTTCAGTGGTAATGTCGATTGGCTGAGTGAGTGAGTGAAACAACTTTATTGACGATCCGGCATAAAGGGGGAAGGGGTAGGAGGATTAAAGCGAGACACTAGCGTGCTCGAACGTCCCAGAGCGGCAACCTACTCGCGTCAAACCCGTGGGGGCGCCGCTTTCGGCCACTGGCGTTCCAGGATGCTAAGCACGTGCTGGACCACGTCTCTTTGGTTGCCTGGCTCTCGGCTGATGATTTTGCTGCTTATGGCAGTTGGCATTACTTCTTGGTTACCCGGCGGTGGTGCACAGTCCCAGAGGAGGTGTCTCTGGGTGGCTCGCGCCTTCTTGCAGTGTTGGCATACATCAGTAGTGTAAACCTCCGGGCAAACGTGCTTTGCCCAGACAGGGGTCCATATGGCTTGTACTTGCAACTGCTGTAGTGTGGCTGCTTCTCTGCGTTGTAGGTCTCGATGAGGCGGTGGGTAGAGGCGTCTGCTCGTTCTGTACCACTGCAGAACGTCAGCGTAGGTTGTGATAAAATACTCTCCGTCTTCGGCATCGGGTCATTGCGGCTCCGAGGAATGCGTTGACACAGACCCGCAGCTAGTTAGCGCGTGTGCCTCCGTATCTGCCTCCTCGTTGCGGTTCGGGCCCACGTCCAGCTCCCCGGCGTGCGCAGAGAACCACTTGACGGTAATGTTGGTTTCCGGTTTTGCTATAGTTGAACATACTCTTGCAGTGGTTCCATGGACGTTGTTTGTAGCAAAGTTGACTATTGCCGTCTTCGAGTCGCTGAGGACCGTGCGGCAATCCGGGATCGCTAGTGCCAGTGCGATTGCAAACTCCTCGGCTTGCGTGGGCGACTTGCACCGTATGCTTCCCGACGTTGTGAGTACTCCAGTGTCTGCTGCGATGACTGCTGCTGCCTACGTGCTTGGCCGGTGGGGATACTTCGCCACGTCCACGTAGTATGCGCGCGGATCGTTGGCGTGACCTTTTGTGAGGGCCGTGGCTGTCGCCGTTCTTCTTTCTTGGTGTACTTGCGGATGCATGTGCTTCGGTAAGGGTGGAACCCTCAGTCTTTGGAGAACGTCCCGGGGTAGCTGCTTTGGTACCTCCAGAGTCGTCGCTGGCGCGTTGATTCCGATGCGTTGTAGTATCGTTCTTCCCGTCCTGGTCTGGGACAGGCAGTGATACTGCGCCGTTCTCTGGGCTTCTGCGATTTCTTCCAGCGTGTTGTGAACGCCCAACGCGAGCATGCGCTCCGTGTTGGTGTGGGGGTATAGGCCCAGGGCCGTCTTGTACGCCTTTCTGATCATCGCGTCAATCTTGATCTTCTCCGCCGCTTTCCAATTGTGGAACGACGCTACGTAAGACATGTGGCTGACTGCAAACGACTGGGTGAGTCGTAGTAGACTGTCTTCTCGCATGCCCTGGTACCGCGTGGCCACCTTCTTGAGTAGGCGGGTGGCTAGCGAGAGCTTTGCGTGGAGCTTCTGTACCGTCACGTTGTTGCGGTTCAAGTCCTGGAGGTGCAGCCCCAAAACTCTGAGCGTCTGCACGTGCGGTATCGGCGTTCCGTCTTGGGTTACCACGTTGATGTTCTGCGTTGTCGGGCGTCGCGCACTTCGCAGTGAGATCACTAGCAGTTCCGACTTGGTTGGTGAACATTTGAGTCCGGTGGGTCGTAAGTGTTCTACGGCAGTGACGGTTTCTTGGAGGGCTGCCTCGATCTGGCTGTCGCTTCCTCCCGTTGACCACAGCGTCATGTCGTCCGCGTAGATCGTATACTTGATGTTTCTAACGCGTTCCAATCTTCCTGCAACGCCTATCATGACAAGGTTGAACAACAGAGCTCGGTGATCTCTGTTGTTCAACCTTTTCAATCAATCAATCAATCAATGTTTCTTTATTAGCATCAGAAGTGTACATTGTGAGTAAGTATGCAGGAGGAGGTCCCAAGGTAGTAAACCGCAGGCGGGACCTCCTTGTCATGATAGGCGTTTCAAGAAGATTGGAACGCGTTAGAAACATCGATTGGCTGAAAGAATCCAGCTGGTAGGGAGGATGGCTTTTTGCAGCGCTGGCAGGGCTCCCAAGCGGCAACATAGCGTCGAACAAAACGGGCAAGACCTGGCCAAAAGAAATGACGTCGTACACGGTCGTATGTGCGAGAGACGACCAAGTGGCCCACCAAAGGAGCGTCATGAAGTTGGTTGAGGACAGTCGCACGAAGATGTGCTGGTATGACAGGGAGTAAGTCATGGTCATATGAATCGAGGTTGCGGCGATACAGGATCCCGTCTTTGACCAGGAACATTTGTAGAGATGCATCGCGAGGCATTGACTCAGGCTTGTCAATGATGGTTCGTAAGGAAGCATCCCAGAGTTGTTCGTGGCCAAGGTTGAGTAGCTGCGTCACAGATGGAAGGTCTGGAAAGGTGTCAGTATGGGCAGCTTCTTCTACAGGGTAGCGTGATAAACAATCCGCATCCTGATGCAACCGCCCTGTTTTGTACGTTACGGTGAACGTGTATTCTTGTAAACGTAGAAACCATAGAGTGAGGCGTCCTGTGGGATCCTTGAGTGAGGCCAGCCAGCAGAGCGCGTGGTGATCGGTGACTACTCGGAATGAACGCCCGTACAAGTATGGGCGAAACTTGGCGACTGCCCACACAAGAGCGAGACACTCACGCTCCGTGATTGTATAATTGGGCTCGGCGGTAGATAGCAGTCGGCTTGCATATGCTATAACACGGTCATGTCCGCGTTGGTGTTTCAATAGCATTGCTCCTATGCCGTGCCCACTAGCGTCAGTGTGAACCTCGGTTGAAGCGGATGGATCGAAATAAGCTAAAATCGGCGGTGTTGTAAGGAGGGACGTGAGCTGGGAAAAAGATGAGGCTTCATCAGCACCCCAGAAAAACGAGGCGCCCTTCTTCAGGAGGTTCGTAAGTGGGCGTGCAATGATCACGAAGACCTTAATAAAGCGTCGTAAATAGGAGCACAAGCCCACAAAACTGCAAACGTCCTTTGTTGACTTCGGAACAGGAAAGTCCGTGACTGCGCGAATTTTCTCGTGATCCGGGCAGACTCCTGCGGCATCGACGAGGTGGCTAAGTACGGTTATTTGACGACGAGCGAAGCGGCATTTTGAAGAGTTCAATTAAAGTCCAGATCTACGAAAAACTTCAAGAATCGCAGATAAACGATCGAGATGGGAGTCGAATGTAGGCGAGAAAACCATAACGTCGTATAAATAACATAAGCAGGAGGACCATTTAAACCCTTGGAGCAATGAGTCCATCATTTTTTTCGAATGTGGCCGGTGCATTACAGAGACCGAAGGGCATAACTTTGAAGTGATAAAGACCGTCAGGAGTGACAAATGCGGTCTTCTCATGGTCCATCTCGTCTACAGCGATCTGCCAATAGCCAGAAGAAAGTCAATAGTGGAAAAATACGTAGCACCGTAAAGACTGTCTAAGGCATTGTCAATTCTAGGCAACGAGTAAACATCTTTCTTCGTAATTTTGTTGAGATGCCGATAATCTACACAAAAGCACCAGGTTCCATCTTTCTTTCTGATCAGGAGCACAGGAGATGCCCAGGGGCTACACGAGGACTCGATTATGTCTTTTGCAAGCATATTTTCGACTTCCTGTTGTATGACTGTATGCTCGGACGCGGAAACACGGTATGGACGGCGATGAATGGGACTCATGTCACCAGTATTGATGCGATGAGTAACAACACTCGTTCGGCTTACGGCCGTGCTGGCGAAGTCGAAAATGTCACTAGACTCCAAGACGTGACGGAGGGCTTCCGCTTGATCAGGAGCGAGGTCTGATGGTACCATCTGGTCAACGTCGACGCCAAATGAACGTGGTAGGGTTCGGTCATGGTCTGAGGTGCAGCAATCATCCACTCTGAAGGGCTCAACCGTATGGTCTTGTAGAGCAGTAATTTCGGTCAGGGAGACACCTTGGGGAAGAATTTGGGCAGTGAGGGCAAAATTTACAATAGGAAGGCATGTGCGGTTTTCAACAATTGTCAAAATGAAGCGCGAAACAGCGACGCCATGCGTAAGCATCACGGCATGAATTGGTACCACCATGTAATCCCCGTCAGGTACAGGTGTGTAACAGAGTTCGGCGGAAGTACGAAATCAATGCAGCAAAGACTGCTTTGGGGTGGGTTGGTCGGATCAGAAAGTAGAGGCATCTCAAGGTCAAGACAGCCGGCTGAACAATCTATAAGGGCTGAGTGAGCGGTTAGAAAATCTATACCCAGAATTATATCGTGAGGGCAATTTTCTATAACGGTGAAAAGAACAGCAGTGCTTTTATCGGCAATAGTCACACGGGCAGAGCATATGCCAATAATGGCGGCAGTTCCCCCGTCGGCGACTTGAACGGCTCGGTTCAAGGCGGGTGTGATAACTTTCTTTAGGCGACGACAAAGAGCAGCACTCATTATCGATCAACGCGCGCACAGTACAGTATCAATCAACGCGCGCACAGGTCAGTGGGCATGGGAGCAGCCACTGCGAAAGCATGGCTAACATGTTGATCTTCTTCGCCCCTCAGGTTGTTTTGACCTTGTCAGCTTCTCTGCTGATTGCAACACCCTGCCCTGCCTCGTGCCTGTTTTTCGATGCCGACGCCGAAACGGTACCAGCCTTCCCGGACAATTCTGCGCGCGCAATCATCGAGGCATCGTCATTGCCCTTCACTTCTGCGCACAAGTGCACCGACTCCACAGCGACCCCTGGACCCAAAGACTACTTAAGGCTCCGGAAATCCTTCCCCGCTTTCAGTGGGCATGGGAGCAGCCACTGCGAAAGCATGGCTAACATGTTGGTCTTCTTCGCCCCTCAGGTTGTTTTGACCTTGTCAGCTTCTCTGCTGATTGCAACACCCTGCCCTGCCTCGTGCCTGTTTTTCGGTGCCGACGCCGATACGGTACCAGCCTTCCCGGACAATTCTGCGCGCGCAATCATCGAGGCATCGTCATTGCCCTTCACTTCTGCGCACAAGTGCACCGACTCCACAGCGACCCCTGGACCCAAAGACTACTTAAGGCTCCGGAAATCCTTCCCCGCTTTCAGTGGGCATGGGAGCAGCCACTGCGAAAGCATGGCTAACATGTTGGTCTTCTTCGCCCCTCAGGTTGTTTTGACCTTGTCAGCTTCTCTGCTGATTGCAACACCCTGCCCTGCCTCGTGCCTGTTTTTCGGTGCCGACGCCGATACGGTACCAGCCTTCCCGGACAATTCTGCGTGCGCAATCATCGAGGCATCGTCATTGCCCTTCACTTCTGCGCACAAGTGCACCGACTCCACAGCGACCCCTGGACCCAAAGACTACTTAAGGCTCCGGAAATCCTTCCCCGCTTTCAGTGGGCATGGGAGCAGCCACTGCGAAAGCATGGCTAACATGTTGATCTTCTTCGCCCCTCAGGTGTGTACGTATACTCCACTGCATGCTACAAAAAGTGACAATCGTTTCTTAGTCGTGCTCCCATGCCCACGTGAGCTGTGTATTATCTTGAATGAATGCTTAGATGTGAGTTTGCTGTTGCTTTGTTCAGGCGACGTAGAAACTAACCCTGGCCCCCCTACTCTTCGCAGTTCCAGCGCAGACATAGGTGAAGAACAAACTCCTGTACATAGTGCCGCCATACTTGAAATACTCAAAGGTATCAACGAACGAACAATTAATCTAACTGAGAGCCAAGCCAATCTAACCACGGATGTTAAAGCAATAAAAGATAACCAGGAGACTATAAAAACTAGTCTCTCAGATATATTCACCCGCCTTGAAACCTTGGAGCATGAATCGAAAACCCTAAATGCACTCCAGGAAGATATCGTGTCAATTAGGAGCTCCACCGCCCATCTGACATCCCAACAAGAGATGTTACAGACGCGGTTGGATGACTTAGAGGATCGGTCCAGACGAAATAACGTCGTTATTCATGGTATATCAGATTCGAAAGAAACGTGGAACGATACGGAGAAGAAAGCACTTGCCACGTTACACTCCGCGCTTGGCGTCGAAATACCCCCCTCAGAGGTCGAAAGAGCTCACCGTATAGGGACGCTATCTACATCCAAACCCCGCCCCATTATAATGAAATTTTGCTCCTTTAAAACCCGAGATAAGGTATTATCAGCGTGTACTAAACTTAAAAAATCCGGTATTTCGGTATCCGAAGACTTTTCGCCTGCGACTCGTGAGGTACGAAAGAAACTGTCTGAATTCGCTAAGGGTCTACCTGGATCCCCGAAATACAAATTGCGCTACACGAAACTGTATGTCAACCAACAATAATACGTATATGACTCTTTAACCGATACTGTAACAGAAACGAGTAACTTTCCCCACCCTGAAACGCATCAACGCAAAGCATCACAAAACAACGGCCTAGACGCTACGCAAACAGCAAACCTAGAGACACGATAGGAAGACGCGAGGGGATGTGGGCGATTGCCGCCCCCGTCACGCTTATCTGTACTTCTTGCGAACGTCAGGAGTGTGCTTAATAAACTTGACTCTCTTAACTCTATCGTAGACACGTGCAGACCTAATGTTATCGCGTTAACCGAAACTTGGCTGAATAATAATATTAGGAACACGGAAATTTTTTACGATGCGTCCCGCTAACCAATTTACCGTTGTGACCGTACCCTTCGCCAAGGTGGTGGCGTTATGCTTGCCGTTTTGAATGCACCCGATTCTTACCAGGTTGCTGTTGAAACCGATATTGAAATTATCTTATCGTGCGTGGAGGTGGCGCACCAGAAATTAATTTTTGCGGCATGTTATCGCCCCCCTATCGCCCCGCCAACTTTTACTGCCTCCTTACACGATGTTCTTAATACCGTAGTAACTCGCCTGCCAAACGCCCCGATTTTCTTATTAGGTGACTTTAATTTCCCTCAAATCATGTGGTCCTCCGAATCGCCCATGTTTAATTCAAGTTCCTCACAAGTTAGCGACTTTCTAAACCTTTGCTCAACCTTCACCCTTGCCCAACTAGTTACCCAGCCGACGAGAATAACAGACAGCACAGCAACGGTACTAGACCTCGTACTTACCTCACGCCCCGACTCTGTCTCGTGCATGACATATTTACCCGGTTTATCTGATCATTTAATCATTTCTTTCGACATCTCAGTACCAGCTCTAGAAACACGTAAGACAACTAAGCAAATTCGTGATTATAAGAAAGCAAATTTCGATGCCATTAACATTGAACTGTCCACTTTTCTTGGCATTTTTCTAGACAATTTCGACAACCGTACAGTTGAAGCTAACTGGAACTTATTCCTGCGAAAAGTCGACGAGCTAACCAACAAATACATCCCGCTTCGCAAAATCTTTTCGCATGCCAGAGCTCCATGGTACAATGCCTACTTAAAACGTCTATCAAACCGCAAGAAGCGCCTTTACCGTAAAGCGAAACTGCTGCCCACGAACGCTCGGTGGGTTGCATACAAAGTAGCTAACAATTCCTATGTATCCGCTGTCAAAAATGCAAAATCCAACTTTTTCCAGAGTACCTTACCTAGCCTGCTTCTAAACAATCCCCAAAGCTTTTGGCGTGTAATTAATCCAAGCATGACTGATTCAATTAAACTGCTGGACCATAATGACGAATCCATTCCCGACAATGAGTGTCCGGTTGTTCTGAACAAGTTTTTTTGTAGTAATTTCGTGGTTTCTTCCAGTACATCTCTTCCTTCCCCAAAACTGCACGATTATCCACTCATGAATTCAATTATTATTGACACTCGGAGAATTTCTAAAATAATCAGTCACTTAAGCCCTCTTCAAGCCCTGGTGTTGATCTTATAACTTCTAAATTTCTTCAAGGTACGGCCTCGTATTCTTCAATTCTTCTTACCAAACTTTTTCAACAATCCATTGACAGCGGGTCCCTACCCATCCAGTGGAAAATCGGTAAGGTGGTCGCCGTTCACAAACCAGGTAGCAAAGAATCTCCTTTAAATTACCGCCCTATATCCCTTACGAGCATTCCTTGTAAAGTCTTGGAGTATGTCTTGTACACAAGCATCGTAACGTTTCTCGAATCCAACTCATTTTTTACGGATGCACAACATGGTTTTCGAAAGGTATTTTCATGTGAAACCCAATTACTGTCTTTTACACACCAGCTTCACCGCATTCTTGACCGTCGCTCCAAAGCGGACTGTATTTTTTTAGATTTTGCAAAAGCCTTTGAGAAAGTGTCCCATAATCTCCTGCTCCTGAAACTTAGCAAACTTAACCTTGACCGTGATGTGTTCAAATGGCTGCAACACTTTTTCTGTGGCCGTACACAGTTTGTTGCAGCCAACTCATATAATTCCCCAGAATGTTCTGTTAATTCGGGCTTACCCCAAGGCTCAGTCCTGGGCCCCCTCTTATTTTTAATTTACATCAATGACCTCACTGATTGCGTTTCATCAAACATACACCTGTTCGCTGACGATTGTGTGATATTTCGTGAAATTAACGACACAAGCGATGTTAGTATTTTACAAAACGACCTTAACGCTATTTCAAACTGGTGCAGTCTTTGGCTAATGAACCTTAGTATTAAAAAGTGTAAAGTTTTACGCGTATGTCGAACTTCAACCACTCCCGCCTCGTACCATCTTAATAATGTTCTACTCGATTGAGTTTCATCCTACCGGTACTTAGGTGTGCACATTACTTCTTGCCTGACCTGGTCCGTTCACATAAGCAACATTATTAACAATGCAAACCGTATGTTAGGCTATCTTCATCGCAATTTTTTTTCTTCACCTGCCTCTCTAAAACTACTGATGTATAAGAACGTGGTTAGAAGTAAATTAGAATATGCTGCTTCAGTTTGGGATCCCAGCATGGTTTATCTGATCAAAGCCCTCGAACTGGTCCAAAATAACTCTGCCCGGTTTATCCTACACGATTACGATCGAACAGCAAGCGTTACAGCTATGAAAAACTCGTTGCAGCTGACTTTCCTTTCTTCTCGTCGTAAGTTTTTTCGCCTGTGCCTTTTTCATAAAATCTTCCATAACAGCCCCCACCTTCGTGCTAATCTTTTTCTTTCACCGTCCTACGTGTCCTCTCGCATCGATCATGCGCACCAAGTTGGTATACCGATATGCCAAACAAGAATGTGTTCAGAATCTTTTGTCCCACGCACCAGCAAAGACTGGAACCAGCTTCCTGGAGCGACTGCTGCGATTACTGATTATCAGCTGTTTCGCGCTGCACTAACAAACATTGTAAACTGAGGTTACTTATGACGTGTGCCTTTTTCGTTTTTTTTATGTTCTCGCGTGTTCTGATGTGTTTTGTAGCTAGAATTGTATACTAAGCTTATTTAAAATATGTACACTAGATCTCTTTTGTTCTGCTTTTGTGTCCTAACTTTGTTATCAGCTAAAATTGATTATTCAGTAAACGTTGAATCCTGTACTCCCCTTTACTCACCTTCTGAATCCATTTTTTGTAAACCCACTCCCCTCTTCAATGCCGCTGGCCCTGAGGGTACAATAAATAAATAAATAAATAAATAAATAAATAGTCTATTATAACATTCAACAGATTCTGGGTGGTCGGTAATGTTACACGAAGATTTTTTGCATAAATCGTCGTCAATGCAGCTTCACCTCCAGAAGCTGCACTGCCTAGTTTTTCGATCGGGCGCACTGCGAATAGGTCGGAGAGGCAAGACGGCGAGCGGGGGCGAACGAGATTGACGGCGAGCAGGGAATGGTGAGCGGGCGTAGCGAGGTCTTGTCAGAGATGCGGCAGAATCAGAGGATGTGGTCGGCATAGGGGAATCAAAATAAAATACCGAGAACGCCTGGTGGACAGAAGTGGCCTGGGAAAGAGGCCCATAGTGTGCCGGCGGAGCCAGTGATTGCGACAGTGGCGAGCAATATGACCGACGCGTCGGCAGTTGAAGCATATACGCCTGTCGTCCAGTGTACGCCATTCGGACAAATTGCGTTGTCCAGAGTAGTTGGAACCGAAGCGAGGAGCAGAGGGACGACGATAAAAAGGCTCGGAAGAGTAGACTGGTTGAACGGGGTGAAGGCCGACGTTTCATAATGCTTGGCGAACGACGGCTTGTATCAGTGAGATCATGGTCGGTGAAGGATCAGGCATTGGAGATGCAGTGACAAATGGTTGAGCTGCCTCGACCTCGCAACGAAAGATGCGGGTGAGGATACCACATTGGGGAACTTGGTGGACGACGTCATCGCAAGAGGAAGTAGCCGCTGTGTTCGGCAGGCGCGTGATGCCGTGGGTGGCGCGGTGGGCTTTAGCCTGTTCTAGACAGTGGCGTTCTGTCAGGATCGTGTCGATGCTCGTGACATTATTAAAAACCAGTAGGTTGAAGGCATCGTCAGCAATCCCTTTGAGGACGTGATTAACTTTTTCGTCTTCCGACATGCGCTGGTCGACCTTGCTACAAAGCGGCAAGACGTCAAGAATGTATGAGACGTACGATTCAGTTGACGTTTGGGGGCGAGTGGCGAGAGTCTTCTTGGCAGTGAGCTGACGACCATATGAATCGCCGAAAAGGTCACGGATCTTCGTTTTGAAGAGATCCCAGCTTGTGCTTTCGGCTTCATTGCTTTTGAACCATGCCCGCGGCGTGCCGTCGAGGTAGAACACAACATTGGCGAGCATGAGCATGCGATCCCAGTGGTGGGTAGCACTGACACGCTCGTACCAGTGCAGCCAGGAGTCAACGTCGATGGTACCGTCGGCGGAGAAAGTGCCAGGATCCCGCAAGGGTGGCAGGGTGACGTATGTTGTCGACTCGGCTGGAGAGGCCAGTGGTGATGAGGCGCTGGCAGTTGAAGTAGCCGAAGAGCCCCTGGTGTTGCGACCGCTACGCGTCTCCACCAAGGTATGTGAGTCGTCCACCTCCACCAATAATGTTATGAGTAACTTATTTATTAAATTATATATGATGGACCGTGCTCGGCGAACAAGATGGCGACAGTTCATCAACAACCAGCAAGCGACGTCGTCTTTCTCTTTCATGCAGCAAGGCTGTGCCGGCTGTTGCGTATCAATATATATATATATATATATATGTGTGTGTGTGTGTGTATATATATATATATATATATATATATATATATATATATATATATATGTGCATACTTGCCATACTTGCCAATTGAAAGGATTTTGAATCATGGAGATTCCCGCAACGGAGGGGGAGGGGGGTGCGCGCGACACAAAAAAAAAACAAGAATATACAAACAAACAAAAAACATCGCAAAAAACAAAAGGGGGTGGGAGGGGGGTCTCAATCGCAAGCGCCAACATCAGCGTTGCGGTCTTATAGTGGCTAGGAGTGACGGAACACACGAGGGTATTTTTCACCAAGGTGAGAGTCTCAAAGGATCAACACAACTAGCATAATTTATTTCAGTCAAAACAACCCACGTGTGTCTTCCTGGGACACACGTGAACGAACGGGATGGCGCAGCTGGCTGCCGCAAAAGCGCGGGTCAAAGCTTTGCTCACTACTAATTTCACTACTAGTTACAGGAACGCCAAAATGTGTCTGGCCCCTTTTTATTGCGATAGCTATTATATGGACAGTCCAGGCTGTTTATTTTTTTTTCGTCGCCACTGCCGCAGACCTTCACAGTATATGTATACGTATCTATATATATGAACGCTCAAAGAAAAAAAGCCGCTCGCGCTCGGCGCCGAGCTCGTCGCGATGGGCAGATGCGTACTTATCTCTCACATGTACTTTGCCCCATGGATGAATGCCTGTGCGCGCGTGCTTATTCTTTGGTGGGGAAATCGTGTGTATCGTGTGCCTTCGGCTTTCACTGAAATGAAAGTGTTAGTTGCCCGGCCCACAAAAGTCACTTTGGTCTCTGCACCAGCTCCTTTTGCAAAAACAGCACGCTTTTCATACACAGCGAGGTATAACAACTGAGACACTTGTTCGTTTGTACTCATCTGTACCTGTGATTACATATCGTGCATCGTTTTTGTTTGAACAGCGCGCTAAGCGTTAAACAATAAACGTTAGTTCGCTCTCGTCCAGCGAGTATCGTTTTCGTGCGTCATTTGTGCGTGAGCAGCGCACTGCACGTTTTGATCTGCTTGCGGTTCTCAGCGTTACATTCCAAGTTGTTGCTATCCCATTTATTGCATCGCCGTTGCGGGGAAACTAGCCTTTTTAATTTTTTATGTATTTACTGCCTTTAACCTACCGCTGCGTGCCCTCGGAGCTCGTAGATCGCTATCGTGTTGCCGCGACCGCGGTTTTGTGCGCGGCAATTGCGGCAAACGGTAATTCATTTTACAATCACCATGCGCTTGGCTGCGCACGCGCCTTCAAAACTAAGTCATTTTATGCCATCTACGATAGTATCTGCCGCAGTTTTCTCCTCAGAGTTTGTAGAAAGGAGCGTTGCTTTGACTGATTGAATGCACACTTTCGGGGTTCTGTCGGTTACATCGTCACCATGCATAATCGTGTCAAGAGCGACCGCGGTTTCGTCCACAACGGTTGTGGCAACGACAATCACACGCACTGTAGAAGACAGTGCGTGCGCCGGTCGCACGCGTACTTCCGAAGCTCCAAGTACGCTGCCCTAGGTTTTCGTTCGACGGTACGGTTTCCATACTAAATTTCGTATCACCCGCCACGATTAGGAAACGAGTTCGGAGCATTCGAATTGAGGCCCAATGAACAGAGTAAAAATTGACTGGCGAATTTCAAGAGTTCGTATCTGCTGCGGTTTCGCATCACTGAGATTATGCTGTACGTTTACATGAACGCCTCTTACACTTATTTATAATAAAATGGGGTAGGCCCAAAAAGCCTGGAGTGGATTGAGCTGCTTTTTTGTCAATGCGGCCAGATCAGGCACAGAAATTCCGATTTCCGGGAGATCTTCATGACAATCGTACAACCGGAAAAAACTGTCGAAATTTGGGAGCCTCCCGGCCGATCCGGGAGACTTGGCAGGTATGTATATGAAATCTAACAGACAATAATGCCAAGGAATTTATAGGGCAAGTTATTGAAACCAATGTAATGTAAATAAGAAGAAAGAAAAGTGGGTGAAAAATAACTTGCCGTGAGCAGGAATCGAACCTACGACCTTCAAATAACGCGTTCGATGCTCTATCCACTGAGCTATCACGGCGGCTATCCCTCCGCCAGTTCATTGGGTTTATATGCGAATTTAAACGTTTGAGTATCAGTCAGCGCCATCTGTAGCCATAGCAGCGAGTGTGGAACACCCTTTTTAAGCCTGTGTGGCGTCACGTAGCACGAGAACTTATTACGAGCGGGCAGCTGACCAATAGTCTTTCGTATACAACCTAACGGCACCAAGTCTGCCAGTACGACACCCTCGTTAATGAATAAGGGAAAGAAGTGCCCTAAAGGCTCGTTTTTCCGTGTGTCGACACAATATTAATGAGATCTAACAGACAATAATGCCAAAGAATGTATAGGGGAAGTTATTAGAACCAATGCAATGTAAATAAGAAGAAAGAAAAGTGGGTTAAAAAATAACTTGCCGTGAGCAGGAATCGAACAAAGCCGAGGTAGGTCTTGGGTGACAGAACGGATGGAATAGTAATATTGTATTTCGTTGTGTAATGAACGCACTCGCATAATAAATGCACCCTCAACTTCCGTCATCGAAATTTGAATTCTCCCCCCCCCCCCCCCCCGCACAATAAGCACACCCCGCACATTCATCTGCTGCAGTCCCGTTAACTAACACCTGGCGCCTCCTCTCCTGCTGAATCTCTTCCGTTTTTTTATTACTTTGCCAACCCCCCCCCCCCCCCCTCAACCACCTCGGTCTACTCTTTACCCCCCCCCCCCCCCCTTTTGCCCGTTGCCATGTGCCTATTGCTTTTCTTTCTATCTGTGCCCGGCACGACCCACGCGTAGAGGCACTTCTCCACGCGTAGAGGCACTTGTTATCCACGCGTAGAGGCACTTCTCATGCAGAAACGAGACGGCAGCCGCATTTTGTCGTTAATCTTGTTATCGACGGTTTGTTTTGACGCTACAGGAGTAGCTTGCTGCAATTTTCGTTACTTGCTACCACGACCTTGTCGTGCTTGCTGCAATGTTAACGGTTTAGTCACAGTTGTCGTACGAGGTTGCCGCGAAGTTGGCAAAGTGCCTCATAGCGTCGTAGCGTACGCTTTTGGACGCCCCTCGAGATCACAGCAGATACCACTGTTGCGATTAAACGATTGCGAGAAAAGATAGCTACAAAACGTTTTTTATGGCGTGCGCAGCCAGCCCGGGGACAGTTTTCAAAAGATAGCGCAATCAACCACCGAATATGAGTTAAGTGCAACAAAGAAGCCGTTTCCAAACAGTGTATGCATATGTGAATTGCAAAAAGCTAAGCGATCTAACTTTTTTTTTTGAATTATAGCTTTTTTTGCTCCTCCGGAAAAGTTTTCATAAACTTAACCTCGCGTAATAAATGCACCCCCCCAACTTTGCTTAGATTTTTTTAGCAATAAAGTGCAATTATTATGCAAGTAAATATGGTAATTAAACAGTCAGAAAATAATAATGCATAGAAAATTAAACTACAAAAGTACCCCAACAGTGGAAACGTGCAATGAGATGGCATCACGAACTTTTAGGCTTGCAAGTGGATGCTGAAAACTTTCAAAAGTTGTTCTTTAGTGAAAGTGACTGCAGCATAAAATGCCAGTCTGATTGTTTCTGAAGGTGACATGTTGAGGTGACGTGCTGCCAAAAAAGCTTCTAGCTTAAAGAAGAAAATGTTTCATGATGAGAAAGGAGGAGAGCTCAGCCTGGTTTCTAGCCTGCTACTCCTCATGGGGATAACATACTCCTCATGGGGCTAACAGAAAAAAGGACAGGAAAAAAGAGACATGATGAATGGTGACTATGGTATAACACATGGTCACACTGTATAATTTGTAACGTGAGTGAAGTGCATGGTCACAGTTGCCAGAGCATGTTTGTCATGAGTCGGTATGGAAGAAATCACAGTTGTACTGATATGAAAAAGGAATTAAAGTGGGAGTTCTTTTCATCATGACGTAAAAGTTATGTCTGAAGTTGTTATATCAGATATTTCATGATAAGACAGGAATTGACTGAGACATTTGCTTAAGACAGCCAGATTACATATTCGAATTTACAGATCACATACACAAAATAAGGTCATAACGAACCTGTATGCAAATTTGTTTTCTGTATAGACTAATAGTCAATGGAACGGTCTGCTGTCTGAGCAAGTGTGCAGTGACAATGAAGATGTGTTTTTCATGTTTGTAACCCCCTGCTGTAATGTCTCTGGCCAAAGTGGGGTTATGTATGAATAGAAAATGTATGAAACGAATCACATCTGTGTCATATAACTATGAGAACACGAGACAACATGAAAGAATAGGCACCATCTTGAACCGAGGACATGGGTCTTAGGGCTCTCTCATTTATTTTTGAACCAAATGTGACAAAAGTTGGCATGCTTACTTAGTTTGTTCTCCTGATTCTAAAAATGTAGTTATTTTTCTGTAGCTTCATTAGTTAATTAAATAATCAAGATAACAATTTCTATTGTTCTTACCACAATAGAAAAATAACCACCTGTTAAAAATTTATAAATGACATAGGGATTGGCAGTAGAAAGCATAAGACATACAACATAGGAAGCACTTTTTCGATTGGGTCATTATTTCTTACTTTACAGAACACTAAACTTCACAGCTCTGAATGTGGCCATTGTGTGGTCACACAAAAGATTAGTTTAAAAAACTTGCATCAAAAGAAATCAAAATTTGCTTCCTATGTTGTGTGCTCGAAACAGATAGCTTCATGCTGCAAAAAAAAAATATTCTGCTATCTGTAATAGTTTCAGATATATTGTGGTGTATAAAATTGCCATTTTGAGAAAATGAAGAAAACAAAGAATTTTAACATTTTTAACTGTAAAAATGTATGCACTTGTAATTACATAGCCATTGACATATAAATGAATGCTAGAAAGCCTAAAGAAAGGAGCTGCAAGCTGATAGAAAATTGAACGAGTACTTCTCAAATTACAGCACAGTAAAGTTCATTGCATATTACCAAATACAGAAATTTTTATATTAAAGTAAAAAAATGAAGCCGCCCATTAAAAATAGGCTCCCAGCATTGTTTTTTGTGCACATTTAGCTACATTGCGCAAAAATAATTACAGCTCTAGCTATCCTAGGTCCACTTTTACCGAACAAGCAAAAGAAAGTGGTCAAAATCTGTGCTTTGAGAATAATGCTGTTAAAACTTTATTTCGCCGTTCCGAGGGAAAAATATCAAGGCACACATACTTTTAGTAAGTCAATATGCACCAGGAATGTAATATAGGACTGATTGTTTGCACCAGCGTCTTGTTTCTTTTAGTCCTGTAGCAAATTGTCGCTGTGTGCTTGTCTGCCGCAAGGCCGCTTATCAGTTCGGTGACTGTACTGACGGTGATGTGCGGCAAATGTGCGCGCATCATCCGCGATCCGTCGAATAACATGGCGATGTTTTCCGGCTTGTCCAGAATGAATTACCCGTAAATCTCGCGAACCAAAGTTGCTCGATCGCTCATCAATTTCTAGGCTACACGAGTGCCGAGGTGTTAGTTACCTTTTCACGTAAGACTGCCGCATTTTCGAGCGGAGATCACGACAATGTTGCGAACACGTCGTTAAAAGCATTCTACCCGTTGCCAGTAGCCTCCATTGTGGGGGCGTCGAGCATGTTCACCGTGAACGGATTGACTTTCTGTTGTTCGTCGATGCGTGGCATACTCCACTCTGACGACCCCGTTGCGCAGTCCAGGGTCCTTTCGTCAGGCGGGGGGAATTGCGGCATCGGCGCGCTCAGCGATAAGACTGTGCTTCCGTTCCGTCACTACAAAAATTGATATCTCTTGTAGCTTCACTTCTGCTTTTTACTTGCTGTCCTCTAACTGATGAGGTTGCAAAACACAGCTGTTTTCGGTAACGTTAATGATAACCAATGGGCTCGTATGTGAGTTAGGCTTACACTGGTGACTCGGCGACCGCCGTTGACTGCGCCGAGTTCATTATCCTCCTTGTCTTGAGCCATAGCGAGGATCTTTCTGAAGTTCACAGCAAATGAACCACCGCCACACCCACTTCACAAATTACTGTAGCACGGAACTTCCTTACTGCCGCAAGCAGTCAGTAGCACCATGACAAAATGGCGCATGTCCGTGCGCGTCACGATGGTGAAGCAGACGCCGAAAGCGCCCCTTGGCCAATCAGATGCCTAAATTTGGTCACGTGCCCCAAGCAGCCAATTGAATCGCACGCTAGTGCTTCTAGATGACGCGTTTTTGCTAAAAAACCAATGAGCAAGGTGAACCAGCGGTGGCGGGAAATTGAAGATGAAGAACGACCCTTCCAAACGAGACCAAGATGAACACGATAGCTCGTGTGTAATGGCAACAGTTTGGCGCGGAAAAAGCACGATTTTAGCGTGAATTTGCGCTCACATTCATCTCACAGGGATGTTATAAATTAATTTTGCGCCAGAACTAATGACGCGAGAAGCTAGAAACTTCTCAGATAGGTGCAAAAATAGGTACAGATTCCAAAACTGTCAGCTTCAAAAAGTCGATTTTTTTGCGATTTTTGGCCTTCTAAGACCCGTGTCCCCCCTTAAAGAGGACAAAGCTTATGGAGAATGAAAAATCAGCAAATAAAGAAGTGTTTTTTTCATTACATTATGAGATCTACAGCTATCCTTTTGCGTGTATGGACGTACTTAAGTCTTATAAGGTAAGTATTTCATCTGCAGTTTAGATCTGTGCAATAAGTGCGAGTTGAATGTTAAATCTGCAGAATTAGAAGTAAGAATTCGATCTGAGAACAGCTTACAGCATTGAATTTATTTCATATTGTAGTATCTAACTACACCATAATATTGCCACGTTTCTTCCTCAAGTTTTTTTTTTATCACCTCATTACGCTGTACGCGATTCTTAGCGCAAACCGTGCCTACAGTGTTCGAGAAGCTTCAGGGCTGCCGCAGATCATTTTGTTGAGATTACGGCCACATCCTGAGCATTACAGATTATTCTGGAATCTACGTCACCACTGGCGATAACGCTAGAATGTTCGATGGTGAGTGTATAAATGCCGACACGCTTCGCCACTTGTCAATTGATCGACGGCCGACGCTGCATTTGCCGCTATCAGTGCAAGTGTGCTACTGTAACCCAACTTTCTGTTTACCGGGCACAGGTTCGTCTAAATAAACAGTTTGATTTGACCATTCAGTCTCCTGCCTTCAGCCACGTCACGACCCCATGACAATATAGACTTTCTCCTAAAAAAGCCTATTTTTGATTGCCTCTGGAAACAATAGAAAGGGTGTCTTGTGTATCTCATAAATCAGCTTATGTAAAAAAAAAATATTGCACATTTAAAATTAGCACAAAAACTAAATAAGCCTATGTTGTTTCATCTGGTTTGTACATATCATACAGCACACATCTCCACAACTCATATCTTCCTTTATGCGAAACGTGTCGGCCATGTTCGAGTTGCTTTTGACAATGGCAGGTGCTGGTGCATGTCAAGTTGAGCACCTCCACTGATGAAGATCTAGACCAATGCTATTCATGCATGCTGGGAGAACACCAGCTCAAGGACTCACCAGCAGGCAGCAGCTTCAGCAGACCGAGAGCACTGTCCCTCAGCTCAGCCATTGGCAAAGTGCTGCCCAAGTCTGCAAGCTTGAACAGGAACTGGGTGTATTTTGGCTGCTTCGACATCAGCTGCAACAAACATTGCACTCGTGAGTATAGGTATATCAATTATAAAGTGCAGGACTGGTAGACATATGGTGCCATGCATAAAAAAAAAGTCAACAAGGAGGCATGCAACAGGGATGTGAGTAGACATAATGAGAAACGAGAGAGAGAACAAAATAGAGAGAACAGGAAGGCTGGGAGGTTCACCAGATGCTAGGATACAGTATGCTACCAAATAACGAATCGCTCCATATCGAGTAGCTAATGTAAAACCTGGTTTGTCTCATTTCACTTCAATGAAGCAACCTCCCACTAACACAAAGCCGAAAATAAAGAGCCCACCATATCAGTAATAGAAACTTTCGCTTTTGCTCATTCAGACTGTTTTGAAAGCAACTTCCTCAAAGACTTACCATAATGAAATCTTTACTAACCCCAGTTTCCTCTCAGCTATTGTTTATGACGAGAAAACACTAAACCTACGAGGGGTGTCCCAAAAATGCACCCATTCCTCATGTCCCCCACATCACGTCCAATAGGCGTACTCAAGACTCCCACAAAGGATTATGCAAATGGACGTTCCTAAACCCATCACTTAGGCGACAAAGTGGACACAATATACGTTTCTAAATTGCACGGGTGAAAGATCACATTTATGTTACAGCACATAGAACAATACAAGATAATTGATGCATTCTGCTTTTGGTACTATTCTTGGTGCCAACATTCCTGACGGCAAAAACAGAAAATGACACAACCCATTCAAGTTTCTTTTTTACCTGGTACCAGCTGAGTATGCTGTCGCCCATTACAGCACAAGTGGCATCAATAACAACAAACATTCAGCTGCGCAGGAGCCCAACTCCTATCTACAGTGATGCTATGAAGATCTGCTCATTTAAAGCTATTTTTGGAGCAGAAATATTTTCATTTTGGAGCACTTTGAGGCAGCAAAATTTTCCGTTTTGGGGAACTTTGCAGCAGGCAATTTCGAATCTGGGAGCACTCTGGAGCAGCTAACTTCACATACAGGAGTACACTGGAGATGCAAGTTCATTTACATTCAATGACATGAACAATTATTTTGGGGCTCTTGTGAAAAGCTAGAAATATTTTCGATTCATTGCAAATCTCATGGAGTCAATCATCTTAAGAGCACTTCCTATTTCAGTTGACGATGCAAAAATATTGGCGTCATGCAGTTCAGCATTCTAGAACAACTCGTTCAGCAATTATTTGTGCCGCAAATAAGTAGGACATCAGTTCAATAAAAGTATACTTTATCAAATAACATTCTAAGTACACCTATGTGGTTATCAGCAGACATGGTAGACAAACACTGCACCATACAACACAAAAGACTCACACTGTCCAAGTGCATTCTCCTATGACACTTCTAAGAAAAGAGAGGGGTTCTTTTCCACCATTAATTGTATTGCTAGGTGTAACATGACATCACTTAGCTAGTATCATAAAGCCAACCTTCTCTGACACTCCGTTTTATCTTTCAGGCTTCTTCTGTGCTGGGACTACGTGTTTTAACAAACTTCGTTTTCGTATTACACTGAAGTTTTCTATGTCTAGGGTGTTGTGTCTTAACATCAAAAAGCCCCTAATGTCCTCTAGAAAGTAGTGCAAAAAAGGAAAAAAAAAACCTCACAGGGTACCTTATGCATCCGTCTAATACCACTGACTCTGAGGGGAAAACCTTTTTGTATTCAATTACACGGGCATTCTCAACTGGTTTTTCCCGTCACTGTCATGTTTTGTGATGTGTCCAAATTCATAACATTCCCCCGCGCATCGTTTGTTTTACACACAGGTAAAAATGCAGGGGCAGTGGCGACGAATATGGCTGAAGCAGAGATAAAAAGAGATGACCAATCTCCGCTCCACGAAAAACGCATGCGATAACATCAACCCAGTGACAGGCCTGCCGTAAATTACCCTTAAATACTCTTTCTTTCCAAATTCTATTAGTGACTGGAATGCGCTAAAAATACCAATATTCTCTGATTCTAATTTCCTAACAGCCATTGAAACAGCATTTTGAGCTGCTGAAATAACCCATATATTTAACGTTGGCTTTGTACTTCTCTTGGTTGTTGATTTTTATAAGTATAATTACTGCTTTCGTTGTATAATCCTGTGTTTTGTACTTTTGTTCTAATGCTGTACTACAAGTGTTGATTTCTCCTGTATACTGTAAGGCACGATTTATTTGCCTTTAATTTTGCTGTTTTGTATTCTATTTTCTACTGTAACCCCCCTACAACAATGCCCAATGGGCGATGTAGGTACTTGTAATAAATAAATAAATAAATAATAAATAAAAATTGCTACTCAAGCAGAGAGGAATGCACCGCCCGTCTTCAAGGAGCATGACGGAACGCGGGAGTTGGGGGGGAGAGCGTTGTGGCCTTAAAGCAGCCACTGCGAACTTTGACTTTAAGGGCGTAATCACCAGAGCGTGCACACTATTTCGCCAGACATTACAGACGGCTCATATACCCGTTTACCTGTTGTACTCTTAATTGCGCCATTCTGTGACGCCTGTGCACTCGCGTAGTGTGTGGTCAGTGCACACAGAATGCTGGAGGCTAGACTTGATAGGCCAATGCAAGCGAAAGATCAATCACAAGGTTGCGATAGCACTGCATTCACCACAAACGCCGCAGGTGAGAATATTGAACCGACTCGCCCTTATAGGTACTGCTTATCAGCATTTCACACTTCCTGGTGTAGACCAGAGCGGAACCACTTTGTACTCGTCTGTTCTCGAGAATGAACACAACAATGAACACAACGTCAGGCATCGCGGCCATGCTCACTGATTGGAGTCATGACTATGCCTAGCTAGTTCTGCTCACGGCGCCGATACAAGACAAATGCAAATGATGCGGACGACGGCATCACACTAGCAAACAAGCCGCAGTGTACTTCGTCACAAGCAACAAATCAATCACCTGCTGGCGCCTTGAAACAGTGGATAGGCAAATTGCGCAACAGCTGCGGACCGCCTGGCCAGGCTCATTGCACAGAGGTCACACAGAGGCCTCCAACTTGCGGGACCAAACACGCTGCGTGCTGATTTGTCATCGCTGGGCCTAGGCATATTGTGCATCGTCCCCAAATGCCGCCACCCAGCATATCATCACTTCCTGGACCCCGCGGCTGAGCATTTCAAAATAAAATAAAGCACTGGTGATGCCTTATTAGGCGCACTTGAGCCGTGCTTGATATTACCGTAAGCTCTCGTGAATCTTCTGAAATAATGAAAGGCTCCCAGATTACACTGTCAGGGTGAATGAAGCTCATCAGAGGTGAGGTTTACAAATTATCTTGAGTGAAACAGGGAGATGAATTTATATTGGCCTGAAAATCGCCTTGAATCAGCTGCTTAAATTCCTATCCCACCAATATCTTGGCCATATGTGCCTGTTATTTGGGGTAGGCCGTCATGATAGTCACTCCTTCTTTGTATCCAAATATGATTCAATGATCAAATGCAATTGTGACTGCTAATCATGTTAGTGATAGCATATATGCAAGAAAGCTTGCAAACTGTCATAGTATATGGCCTAATCAAATTATGATATCTTGCTTTCAGTCACGTCTATTACACCATTTCATACAGAAAACATGATTTAAATCCACGCAATATGTTCTTTGTAGATCAGAATGAGTTTTCAGGAAAAAGAAAGACAATGAACGCAAGATAGATCAAAGGCCACATGTGAAGGAGGCCAACATTATAAAACACACTTAAGATCACATTCTTCTTGTGTTTTAGGGAAGCAAAGTGCCTCAAACTAATAGCAGTGAGTTAAAAAAAACTGCAGATTGCAAAGGACTCAAAAGATTATGTCCCTAGCCCCTTTCGATGAAGGAATGTCATGGGTACCACTTTAAAAGCCATATTCTCATAACGATTTTTCTTGCTTTTTTCTCCACTTGTTCCGCTGATTTCTCAGCAACAGTTACGTCTATTTCAGTTCCTTCTTTTGTTTTATATTTCTTGAAGTACAGTGCCGGCCATGACATTCCTGAATTTTCAGTATGAACTTTTGATAATTAGGTATTTGACATGTTGCACAAAGCCTCAATGCCTGTTACACAGCAACCTCATGAAAAAATAAGAAATAAAAAAAGTGTGCAGAAAATTTTAAAAATCCATGAGTGCCAGACCCTAAATCGGACGTCTTAGCGTGGTACAATGCATGGTGTTTTAAATGAGTTTCCTATTACGTTTTTAAGCAAGTCAGACCCAGAACCAGATCAAAAGGTGAGGTGTATACAGTTAAACCTGAATATAACAAAATTGATAAATTCCCAGAAATATTTATTATAAAGAGGATTTCATTATATGGAGGTTCAGCACGAATTTTCAGAAAATAAACAGACAAATCAAACAAAAAAAGGGGACTGAAGGCAGAGCTAACCCAAAAAACTTATTTAGCGGTTAAAACTGCACTATTATTGCGATTGCAATTGTATGGACACTCTAGATAAATTTTCCACATCGCCGCCATGTTCCGTAACAAGTCCAAATTGATAACATTCCCCTGCGCATCGTAACTTTAACGAACGGGTAAAAGCGCACGAGCGCTGCTGAAGCAGAGATCAAATGAGTGGGCCCATCCGAATCGCCTGGAAAGTAATATAGCATCTTGTTGTGTCACGTGACCCCTGGTATCGCATTAACAGGTAAGAGTGCTTGCTCTCGCCTGATACGCTGTGCGCGCCGCTGCCACTTTATCCGGAGCAGGTCAACCGCAGAAGGTGCATACTCGTACCAAAATGCGAAGCTAAATTCCTAGATTGTCCACAGGAAATTCATTACATCAAGGTTGCCTCCCGCTGTTACTTTGTTACACAGAGGTCACAAATACATGTGCTTCTATGAAGCAAAGATGGGGACTTTTTATAGAAAAACTTCGTTATATTGAAGAATTCGTTATATGGAGGTTCGTTATAAGCAGGTTTAACTGTAATACATCAAAAAGTTGTGAAGATATGTTCATGAAATTTACACAGTAGCATTAACAAAAAAAAACATTTCCAACAAGTGTGCCAATTTTCATCATAATCTACAAAAAAATAAGAAAGTCGGTACAGTCGAATCGCATTGATTCGAAACGCTTAATTCAAACTTACGGTTAATTCGAACTCACGATGAAGTCCCGTCAAAGCTATGTGTATGCCAATGGTGAAAACGCCCGGTAATTCAAACGAACGTGCAAGCACTTGCAACATACCGCGCTCCGAAAATGCTCTCAGCACCCTGCCCAATCCCGCAGCGGCACCTCCGACACCTCAACGCTGCGCGCGAAAGAAAAAGAAGGAAAGAAAAGGGTGCGGTAGAATGTTTGCTCTTTCTCAAATGCCGATCTGCGACGCGCCTGTGCCACGCTTCTCCCTTTTCCGTCCCTGCCACGTAAAGACTCTTTTCCTTTCAATGCCACGCGGGCAGAGAGAGAGAGAGAAAAAAAGAAAGCTGTCTCGGAGTGTTGGCTCTCTCTCACGTGTCGCTGCCATGCTTCCCCCTTTCCGTCCCTGCTACGCAACCCTTTTCCTTTCAACAATGCGCTCAAAGAGAGAGAAAAAAAAAAAAGCTGCCGTAGAGTGTTGGTTTTCTCTCAAATGCCGATCTGCTTCTCTTTGCGTGGAGACGCTCCTCCTTTCGCGTCACGTGCTGGCCACGCTGCGGCTGCGTAGCGGAGAAGCAGTCGTTGTTGTCGCCGTCTTTAGAGAGTGTCGGTGCTGGACATTGCCGCGCGCAACTTCTCTTGCCAGGAGAATGCTGAAGCCGAAGTAGAAATATTTTGCAAGCTGCGTGCGAATGATGATGATTTGTGGGGTTTAACGTCCCAAAAGCTGCGTGCGAAATTGATTGACTCGCTGCAAGGCAAATGTGAGCAGACGCGCATCACCAATTACTTAACGTATGTCTTCTGAATAAATGCAAGTCTTCTAAAACTTCCCCCTCGTGTGTTAGCTCAATGCACATGCGCCACTAGTCCTCCGTTTATTTAGCTTTCATCAATTCGAACTTTTTTTTAATTCAAACAGATTTTCGGGCCCCTTCGAGTTCGATTATCAAAAGGGATAAGACACACAAGGAGCGCTGGGACATGCACGAGTCAGCAAGTTCAATGCATCGTGCCGAACTCCCTAGTCATGGCTTAGCTCTACAATAGGCATATCACAGGATGTTGAGCAGCATGATTAAGAGGCATTTACTTTTATGGCAAAATATCAATCTTTCACACGGCCGAATCTTGATTTACGAAAATGACATTTGCAAAGTGCCGATAGCTGTTGCCACTTGACAGGCGTATCTACATTACGGTAGCCAGAGTGACTTGCGAATGATAAAATCCTTTTTTGACGAGTTCTACCCAGTTCTCATACAAATAAAAGAGGCTGTCAATGGCATGCTAAACTTTCAACAACGGAGGCACACACGGTGGTGCAGAAGCTTTTGTTAGGCTGAATATGATGACAAAAAAAACATTGCTGGATTAAACGAGGGGCCTCGGCAGTGTTACAAAAAAGCTCTAGTAGTGTTTGTTGCGACCACAAATATTTTTGGGCCTGAAATGGTCCCATGCCGTGTAAACAGAAGGACAAGAGAACTTCGGTGCAGTTCGCACAAGCTGTACTTGAATATTCGTAGCAAGGCACAGCGATATGTAGTTGCCGCAAAATGTCGCAATTGGTGCAGTTGAACCACCACTGGAATTGGCAATCTCTGGCTGGGGTGGAAACTGACAACCTTACTTTATTAACAATGGAAATGGTTTGTGCCAGTCAGGTGACAGACCACAAAGAACAAACAGATGTCCCGGACAGGGGCCAATGCCATAGGCCACCATAAGCAAAGGCCAGCATGCTTTCAATTCACCATAATCCAATTTTCTGAAGTGACAGAAGTAGCAGTGCAATTACTGCAGTACATCACTGGGCTCACTGCAAGACCCCAAGTTAACTATCTCACACCAACAATAGGTTGTGGGGCCGAACATAAACAGTTGCAGATAACATCAGTGGGTGTGGCTAGCCGCTTGACACTAGCTGCCCACTACTAGTACCATTTTAGACAGGTCACAATTTCGATGAGCTCTCAAATCTAGCATACCTTTCACTGCCGGTCAGTAGAATGCAGAAAATATAGGCTGCCCTATCTTATTCACAGGTTCAACAAGCTCCAGCCAATAAGTACAAACATTTGGGGGGGGGGGGCTCTTGAATGCTAGATATGCAACGAAAACCAGGGATAGGTAAATCTCCCTTCTAAGAATTTTTTGCAGTTTTGATCAACATGAATTTATCCTTTTTTAGCCGGTGCTTACTCTTGACACTTATAATTCAAAGGAATGTCCCACACAGTGCAGCACTCTTATGCAGACAAAATGCCAACACAATGCCTATGCCCCCAACCCTGAGCAATCACTTGTAGAAGTGCTTGAACAGACTTTGGCGCTGATGTATAATAAGTTCATTTAGTTCAACTCTTCACTGTTTTGAAAAGCTTTGGTTACAGGAGACATGTTTCTCGAGTCCTTTGAAGGTGCCTTGTGATGAGGTTTTACTGCAACTGCCACGACCTGGCAAACTTCATTACAAGATTAAAGTGTATACTGAAGATGGACAGCGCAATAATTTGAAGATAAGAAGAGACACATAAATGATGTAAACTGTCGCTGTTCGAACAGCGCCAGTCTATGTCGTTTATGTGTCTTCTCTCGTCTTCGTTACCTTGCCCTCCACATACTCAATATACATCAAGCCATGCACCAAAAAGCCCCCGAATGAATCCTCCTAGATCGAATCGTATAGCTAATTTTAGCAGCAAGAGATCAATATCAGGCATCTCAGTTATTTAGATGGACATAGTACATGAGAGGCATCTAATGTAATTACAGCAGTTATGACTCAATCTGACGTCGTCTGCAGCGGAGTGCCAGTCACTATACTATACCTTAAATATATATTGTTTGCATAATCATAAAGCTAGCTTTCCTGCTATGAAGTTTGTCCTACTCATGGCAGCTAGCCTCTGACTAAAAGCAATGTATTAGAGCACAGTTTGCTTGCGCTACGACTTAGAAAATGGTGATTCAGCTGTCTCCATAAAGACATGGACACTAGACAAGCCTTAGCACGTGAAACTAGGACCTTGTTTTTACTAGGAGTACCGCAGGTGCTGCCATTGCTCAGGCAAATTTGCATCGCAGAGAAGTGCCTTTTGTGAATTAGGAAAATCTCCTATAGTGAATCCTTAAAGATTTGTGGATTTTAGCCAGCCTACACATAACACAATGTGCAGTAGACACTGACCACCCCAGGTAGGCAGGCCTCGGCATCAGCATGAGGGCCATCGTAATGGTGCTGTGGTGAGCCTGCTGAGCTGTCTGAACTGGATTCTGGTGATGATGGCAACTGTGCACTCAGCTGGCTCAGTTTCGCTGACAGCACCTGCACAACAATGATCACACACTATGCAACATTTAAAAATGGCATTTTCAACTGTCTCAAACAAGTGACTGCGAAGAACCAGGGGTTCACGAATTTTTGAATGTTGAATATTTTTCCAATAGTGTTTGCTATTCGATTTGATTCCCACTGAAAGTTATACTATTTAACCTTACCCAAAGGCAAATGCAGTCAACATCCAATTAAAAGTGACCCCTTCAAATTTTCAGTATGCTGCACCTCATCACATTCCAGTGATGCGATTGACTGAGGACACTTAAGAACAGGTTTTCGGAGCAGTGTAAAGCCCCTTTTGAAGCAGAAAAAAAGGGCTTTTCAAGCTGACAAAAGCATATTTTAGAAAAGAGAAAAAGGTTCTTGGAGTCACCAAAAATGCATGTCGGAGCAGGAAGAAAAAAAGGCTTTACGAGCAAATAAGAGCGTAAATTAAAGCAGGGAATAAGGCTGTTGTAGACTCTACAGGGTCATTGTCGAGTGGAAAAACTGAATTAGTGACAAATAAAACAGCTGAATAAAGCGTAGCTAAGAAGCTTGCCATAACATTCCATGCACGTACAGCTACTCAAAGCGTAACCGTATATAGTGAAGGACTGGCTATAAAGCAGACTTTTCTTACTACCGTTCATAATCCCATAGAAGTTGACACATAAGCATATCAATTATTCCTCAGGCCCAGAGCGACCAGTTGTAATGCGGCTCAAATGAACAAGGCAATGACCGCGCTTTGACATAAAGGTATGCTGGCAGGGGAGAGACAGCAACAAATGCGCTAAGAAGAAGGAGCGGACACAGAACAAACAGGATCAGAGTGTGGGAAAAAAAAGAGAGTAGAAATTAAACGAAACAAGGTTGGTAATGTAAAGCTTAAGTAACAGCGATGCTGGTTGACCTTAGGTGCTTAACGTGGACTCTTGGCTGATGCCACATGTTCTCTTGGCGTAGACTGAGTCGAACCACAGCTTGCCACAGATCATGCTACAATGACCAAACATCAGTGCCGGAACTTGAGTGCACGCGGGCCTATTGTAGCTGGTACGCTCGCGTCACGGCAGGAAACTTCAGCACAGTGATTGCACGGACTGTCTTGGTGGGCATAAATTGGCAGTGACAGCGGCTGCACCTCGGCACATACGCGGCTGGCAGAGGGTGAACTTTGGCGGTGAGCAGCCAACTATCTTCCATAGCAGTGAGAAACATCGGCACGAAATTCCAACGTTTTTCCGAGTGTCGCTTTTAAAAAGAATGCGTCAGGGGTGCGTGGCGTGAGGACGGGTTGTCTAGCTGTCGGAAATGCCTTAGCTCCACCGCTTGCCAAAGCAAAGTGCAGGTTCAGTGTGCGCGCTCCACGCCGAACGGCCGCTTGCGTCCGTGTCAGAAAATAATTGCGCCGCGCTGTTCAGCAAATGAAAAGCTTCGCAATATGGGCTCTTGCCTTTCCCACTAGCAGGCGGACTTGGCAGGCTTTGATTGTCACAGCTGTTCTCCCGACCCGGTAGCTAAACTTGGTTCCACGCGTGCTGCCCTTGGTTGAGCTCGTGAGTGTGATGTTGTTTGTGCCCGATCTCATGTCTTCTACAACAAACTTTCCGGGACGGCGTGCCAATAAATATTTTTCAAGATATCCCACAACGCGCCTCGGGCACGCGGTGCACTATGGGAAAAGCTGGTACGCCGAGAGAACTGGCTGTTCTTCCGCCCACTGCTCGTTGGCACCGCGTGAGCGCCAAACGAAAAGAACATGCCACCGCTTGTTGAATAGGGTCCAAATGCACCTACATGTATATCTACACATAAAATGTAAAGTGAATAATGCAGTCAGTGTAGGCATCACTGGACGGCTGTACATCAAAACGTAAAAAATGAGCGGCATCCGAGTAGCTGCGTACTGATACATGTGGTCAAAACATGCTGTCGGGAGGAATTTGAGCTGGAACACTAAATTTATAGTTATTGAACAATGAACTGCTCATGAAGTGCTATGCCTTTTATTACCATCACGGTTTGTTTGGGCCGTTAACTCAAGACTTCGAAAAAATGTTACCGCTATAGAATTTTTTAATGTTTATGTACAAGTCACGCGCTGAAAACAGGACAAGTAAGCACATCCTAAATGTGTTTAGAGACGAAGGAATGGAACTAGAACTCACGTGAGAGATACTTTGCTCTAGTAGTTTACAGCTTCTTATAAGATGCTTAAGTGTCTCTGCGGAGCATGTTTGCTGGCAGTATATTTCGCATTGAGTGAGACCACTAGTGAAATTCGCGTTAGCGAATTCAAATATTGATCAATGAGGAATAATGATGTCGTACATGCCTGGCCATAAAAAAAAAAGAACAAGAAAACTTGGGTACATTACATGAGCAATAGTTTCCAGCACAAAGAAAGCGTGGTGCCCTGCCTATATCAAATTGCATCGATTTGTGAGAAGCTCATTCGCACTGCAAAGATTAATTCAAACGACGTGCAGCTGCAAAGAAACTAGGAATATTGCAGTTATTCCAAGAATGCGTTTTGGACAGTCTGAAAGGAAGTTGGGAAGCGATACGAGGTGAGGGTTGTGTTGTCTGCACCATAAGCTTAGTAACATTTTTTTTTCCGTAAATCCCAAAAGGTCGCAGGGGCCAGCAGTGGGCAGAGAAAAGTACTATGAGAGGCATGCGAATTGTTCTTTCAGTTGTTGTGCAAGAGTTGCTTACTGAATTCCTCTTGTGTTCACATATATAGACCGGTCAGACTGGTTGATGTATCGACACGTGCCTCAGAGAGCATTAAAATTTATTGAATGAAGCCATCTGATCACACCTCGCATTTTCAGTCATGCGATTTCATCTTTGAAGGCCTGGCAATCTTGCACAGTCACCCTAAACTGACCACACGAGAAATCTCAGAGATATATTATAAAGAACACCGCACCTTGTTTAGGTCAATTAACCTTCGCTGTTGTTACAAAACAAGAAACCTGACTTCATTAATCAACTGTAAACATGCACCTCTGTTTGTTAGTCTTTTTGTACCTTTTTGTGACATCTGCGATGCCGCGCAGTTTTCTTATATATGTTTGTTAACATGTGCGATAACCTTTCAGTCGTGAGTGAGCATTTCCAGTGTGCATACTTCTTTCCTGGTCCTACCTCTTTCTTTTTGGCCTATAAGCTTTATTCCAACCTGCAGTTACAATGCCAAGGGAAGTTGGTAGATGCATAGGCTGCGAGTGGCGTGCAGTGGTCTAGTCGATGTATTTTATTTTATGAAATTGCGCTTCTTTCTAAAGCACTCCTTGAATATACCAGAATAGTACAATTCAAATTCACTAAGCACACAAAATTTTGCTACTCACACAGCTCTACTAAATACGTGAAGTACCAGGAAGTTAACATTTTTGCTTGTCACACTCGCATACAAAGCCCAATAGAAAGGAAAAATGGAGAAATTACTTTTTGTATTTCTATCATGTATTGAAGTGTGTAACCATAATAGGAAAATGAAAGTGCCACTTGAGCAATGTTAGAACTGAAGTGTCGTTAAGGATCCATTAAGAAGGCATTAGAGAAAGCAACTACGAATAATTAAAACTGACTATTTTCTCTCGGAGACACTTAAGATGGGGAACAGCATGCACGTACCAATGCCCAGGAGCTGGGCTTCGTATTGGCCCGCAGTTTTTTATTGCTGTTTGCAACAGCAGGCAGGTAGTCTTACCTCATAGTGCTGTACATTCAAAGAAACGAGCAGCAACAAGCAAAAGTTGTGGTGCGCCATTCGCTAGCTCTTTTTTTTTTGTCACTCACTGCCTGCTGCATTGTTACGCACTGCACGAACCCCCAGAGCATGGGACACTGACCGCTTTGTCCTTGATGGGTAGTTGGCCAATGAGCTTCTTGTCATCGGCTGGGTCAAGCAACTCAGTGCCAAGGAAGAGGTCCAGCTTTGTGCTTGCATTGTTCACTTTCACCCTGCAAGGAGGTAACACATACAAGACAACTACTTTGCTTATTTGCCTAAATGAAAAACAGCCCATTCTTGTAAATAGGTTTTTTCATATAGCCACAGTACTGCCTAATTGAGCTACATGGTCAGGAAATTCCACCAGGAAAAGAAAATGATCTGGAAACTGCAAAACTGACCTTTGATTGTACACTTATGGAAACCCACTTTTGCCCTAGGAGAGTGCGATTTCACTCGTTTTCGTTGTATAATGTGGACCTTGTTGGCATTCACAGCTTTTACTTTTCTCGATATATTACATATCTCACTCACCCTTTCGAGCTATCTTTAAGCACAGGTGAAGCTTGCCCACACTTTGAATTGGCACCGGTAATGTGAGCATCTGCAGCCTCGAGTGGCCACTGCTACGAGACATCTACTCAAGTTTGCCGAGCCACTGATTACAAGTGTTGTTAAAGGACAACTGCTCCATTAATATGTCACGCGTGTTTACTTTGTATCTAATGAAATGGCTCGAGTGCCAAAGCTCACTTTCGAATCGTAGATAATGAAACCTTGGTTGGAGCCTCTAGTGGGTGCCAGCACCAGAAGCGCATACAACACTATGAGGACAACTGAATGCGAGGATTGGAGGGAATGCCGCGGACACATTTTATTAAATCCCACCCACTTACCAAACAATATGGCCATAAAAAAGTGATACAATTTAATAAATAAGCAAGCCAGAAAGCCAAAAGTAGAAACTCTTCTATCTACCTACCACTGGTACACCACAAATAAATCACTCCTGAGTACACCACCAGAAGTGTCACTGTTGATTCAATGAATGGCTCTTGCATCAATGATTAACAACATCTCAAATGTGCACAACTGTTCTGAGAATCAAAACTGAGGTTACTAATCTGTTTCATTTTTCTTCTCTGTGCTTTTGAACCATGAAAAGACGGGGCCACTATAAGAAAAATCACTGCGACTACAAAGCATGACAGAGATGCTGGCTGCCATTACGTCATTGGATTTTTGGCTTGCACAGGTCAGATGTCCATATGAAAGACCACTCTCACTTTCTTCCCTCTTCTTGCGAACTGTGTGCTGTTGAAGGGGTGCAGGGCACCATTGTTGTTCGTAAGGTGGCTCATCGAACAACATGCGAAGGGTAAACAGTACTTAACTGTCCCGGTTGTTCAACAAGATCCTTAGGGAGTGACTCGGAATGTTGTAAAAAAGAGAAGAAAATGCCTCGCTTCGACACAGTAGCTCCCGCTCAGGTTCTGACAAGCGAGGCATCAGGCACCACGTTTGTTACTGCGGCAACAAGGTAAACATTACTTAGAAAAAAAGCAAGGTGCGAACTTCCTCTATGCAGGCACTTCTGGCTTACTTCATTGGGGCAGCCCTCCGACGTGACGGGCGAGTGAAATGTGGTCAAGTTACCCCACAAAAATTGAGTTGAGGGCCGGCAATTTTTTTTCAAATCCAAGTCCAATTTTCCAAGTCGAATAACTTCAGACTGCACGTTGTTATCACTGCAGTTTTTGCTGCATTAGTCGGTCTGTACTTCCGTCTACACAACCCACGAATAAAACATGGGCGGTTGAATAGTGTTAGAGGACCCCTTTAAACAACACCAAAAGGAGATCTTGTTCACATAAGCTTACTGGTTACTATCTTCACAGAGCTTTTTTGTTAAAGGGGCCTTGCAGCACTTCTTGAGCATGGTCAGAAAACGCCACCGATCGGTAGTAGAGGCTCCCGACAACATGCGAGCCAAATATTATAGCGCAGCACGCGGCCTGGAATTCACAATAAAGTATCAAAGTCAGCTAAAAATAGCTTTCTCTTCTCTCGACAAATCACAAAATATGCCCGAAAATTACACAAAGCAAGCCCGTCTATCAGCCATTGACTGATTTGAACATGGCATGCTTGCTCGTTTCAGAGATCGCTGTGGGAAGCCACTACTTGTCCATGTGCGCGCGGGTGATCACACTGACAGAGTTGCACATTTGAAGAAAAAAAAAGAAAGAGTGCTCAAGGTCACAAAGCGCGCGTGACGTTTTTCTGTAGCCCTCCCATCCCTCCCTGCTTAGCTTCCAGCGCTTTCGTCGGGACGAGAGAAGAGAGAATTTAATTGCAGCACACGACAAACCTTTGTAACTGGACTCGCGCAGGACGGATTCTTAAAATTTTGCGGCGTTGAATTCGTGAGGCAATAAGCTCTTCCAATGAATTCATTCCATGGTTACTTGAAAAAGTGTTTCAAGGCCCCTTTAAAGGTGCCCTACAACACTTTCTAAGCATGTTCAGAAAACGCTGTGGATCGGTAGTCAAAGCTCCTAAGAATACACACACACAAAACATTATAGCACCGGCCTAAAATATGGAGTAAATTTTCAAAGTGGGCTAAAAACCACTCCCTCTTCTCATTAAAAATACTTATGCTATACACTCCAACTCAATATAGCAAGCCAGGATATGTTGGAATATCTGTTATAGCAAAGGTAATTTTTTGATATATGGCGTTTAACGTCCCAAAACCAATATAAGAATATGAGAGACGTCGTAGTAGAGGGCTCTGGAGATTTTGTCCACCTGGGGTTTAACGTGCACTTAAATCTGAGCACATGGGCTTACAACATTTTCCTCTCCATGAAAAAGTTATAGCAAAGTAAATTAAGAATACTCTTGCAATTAATACAGTGCTAGAAATATACCTATATGAAAAATGTTTGGGTATATTGAACCTATTTTCATGTAACATGCAACTTTGTAACAATGAAGCTTGAGTGTATAACTGAATTTCTTAGTTATATGTATACCCACACCCATGGCGAGTAGCTGATCTGCTGCATAGTTATTAAGGCTGAAAATAAGCCACACATTCAAAGAAAAACAAGAAAAGAAATTACGCAAGCTGATGACAAGCCCTGACAAAGGGACACATGTTCACTCCTCGGGATCCCCCTGAGCTCTCAGTGTGCTTGCTGGTGTGATAAGAAAGCGCGCGAAACGTGAGACAAATACCTGTAACTCAGCATGCACTTGATGGATTCCAAACATTTTTTAAGCACATGATTCATGAAGCAACATGCGCTAATCAACGTGTGAGTGAGACTATTCTATTCAAACCCAGAAAAGTGCTGCAAGGCCAACTGTACGCTACAAGTTGAGCCAGAAAGCAAACATATTGTTGCAACCCTGCCAAAGTGTCCGCGATTTCTATTTTTTCCTGTGATCACTGACATTACTCGTTCAGTTTCAATTGGCTCCCCAACTTTGGATTCTAAATGTAGATGAAATGGCTTGATCTACAGTCACGTAATCACAGTAATTTGATCATCAGAATCACTAAGGCTCATGAAGAAAATAAACACCATCAAAATTTGCATACATCCGTAATTTAGTAAAGCTCTGGCCTAAAGAGAAGGATACTTTGCTCTTTGAAAGGAAAGCCTAAATATAGTCGAAACAACAAACCTTGAAGAAACGAAATTTACTCCACCACGAAATATTTTCGGAGCACTGGCAAACGCCCATAGATGTCAATGCATTTCGTAACTCGCGACTATTAAACATGTTTTTACCTCAGTCACTTACTACAGAAATTTTTCAAATGAGAGGGCGCAAATATTCTGCTCTCGTAACATTACCTGCCTTCAAAAACTGCTCAAACATTCGTAGTACACTAAAATTGTGCGAACACAACGCACTGGAGCAGCCGCCACAGCATCATTGTTTACAAAAAAAAATGAAGTGGCGACAATGATGATGATAGTGGTTTGCCCATTGACACAGGTGACTGCACAGTGTCCCTACCAAAAATGCAATTAATTAGCATTACCAACTACTTACTACAATTAATTAGCAGTTACAACTACATTTTTAAAAACAAACCACAAGAATATGCAGAGACCTTGTAGTGGGAATTTTAATGGGCTGACGCAGAAACTGTAGCTTTGTTTATCGTATTGTTTTAGTGTAGCTTTGTTTATCATATTTGTTGTGTAATACTACCCAAGATAGAGCGCGTGTCGTATATAAGATAAGATGCACATGGAAGTGTCTGGCTCTCTGACGTCACTGTTAAGTTCTTGGTTAGATATAAGACCGCCGCGGGGGTGCGGTGCATTCATTCCGTTGTATTGCTCGTTGAAATAAACATGTGTGTGTTGGCTAGTCGGCTCCCAAGTTGTGAAGACATAACAGTGGCGACGAGGATGGGATGATACTCGGCACGTTAGCCGGGCCTCGGCTGTAGCTCACGTCACGGCACCAGTATTCTAGGAGCGGAAAGCGTCCTGGTGGATTACCACGACATGGCTTCCTTTGGCCGGTTTGAGCCGTTCACGGAAGAGGGAGACGAAGACTTCGACTCATATGCGGAACGCTTTGAACATTACGTCCGGGCGACCCAGGTCAGTGAAGACTTGAAGGTGTCAGTCTTTGTCACCGCCATTGGAAAACAGGCCTACCGCACGTTGAAGAATTTATTGGCCCCGACCAAGCCGGAAGAGAAAACGTACGACGAACTGCTCCAAATACTGAAAGGGCACTATTCCCCGAAGCCTTTGGTGATAGCGGAAAGATTCCGGTTCAACCGTCGGTCGCAGCGGGAAAATGAGTCAGTTGCCGCATTTGCGTTAGAATTAAAAAGGCTGGCTGGATCGTGCGAGTTCGGCCAATTCTTGGATGACGCCCTGCGGGATCGGTTCGTGGCCGGACTGAGAGATGAAACGGCACAAGCAGAGCTGCTTAAGAAGAGTACCCTGACGTTTCAAGCTGCCTATGACCTGGCGAAAAGTGGGGAACTCGCTCGCACAGAAACCAGAAAAATTCACCCCAAAGAACTCGGTGACGTGAACTTGGTGCGGCCACACCACCCCCAACGGTCCACAGGTACGAAAAGGGGCGTGAGCGGTAACGCGGAGCGGCATGCCGAGGCGACGGACTGTTCGCGGTGCGGAGCAGCGCATGACGCCACCACCTGCCCTTTTCGCAAATATCGATGTCGTGCCTGCAAAAAGGTGGGACACCTGGCAAGGGTCTGCAGAACAACGCCACGTTCGGTGCATTCTCTCATCGATGGTACTGGCTTAGAAGACTCTGGTGACTGGGACGATAAAAGTGGTGAGAACGAGGTCTTGCTTAGTCATATTTTTTCATGTCGGAGTAGTCACGGTGGCTACGCGGTGAAAGTTAAGATCGCAGGCAGGAATGTCACGATGCAGGTTGATACCGGAGCCTCTGTGTCTATTGTACCAGAAAAAATGTACAGACAGTATTGGCCGAAGGTACCCCTAGAAAGATGTAGTTTACGGTTAAAAACGTAGGGCGGTTCCACACTAGCAGTTGCCGGAAAGTTGACGGTGCATGTAGAGCACGACGGGCAAACCGAGACCTTGCCGTTGATTGTAGTCCGGACGGAAAAAAATTGTGACACTTTGTTGTTGGGCCGCAACTGGCTAGAGGCTTTGAAGCTGAATTGGGCAAGCGTGTGTAATATCAACTTTGATAAAGCAAACACACATGATAGATCAGCCGCACTCATCGAAAAATTTTCGGAAGTGTTTAATCAATCACTAGGACTGATAGCTGACACGTCGGTCAAACTGGTGCTAAAAGACAGCTGTACGCCTGTTTTCTGCAAACATCGGCCTGTGCCATTCGCACTCCGGAACGCGGTAGCGTCGGAGTTGCAGTCGCTAGTGGAATCTGGAGTACTGGTTCCAGTAAAACACAGTGAATGGGCAACGCCTCTAGTAGTTGTCCCCAAGGCAAACAACAAAGTGCGAATATGCGGAGACTACAAAGTGACCCTAAACCGTTGTCTGAGAACTGATTATTACCCTCTGCCAACAATGGAAGATACGTTTGTAGCGCTGCATGGATGCAAGTGGTTTACTGTCCTTGACCTGTCGACAGCGTACCAACAGTTGCAGCTGCACCCCGAGTCGCAACCCTTGGTCACTGTCAACACCCACCTAGGCCTTTTTCAATATACACGTATGCCGTACGGTATAACAAGTGCTCCATCCATTTTCCAAGCGGTAATGGATGATATGCTGAAGGGGTTGGACAGAGTGTCATGTTATCTTGATGATGTGTTAATAGCGGGGGAAACGATGGAAGAGTGTTATGATAGGGTGGAAGCTGTGCTGACAAGGTTCCAGGAACGAGGGGTGAAATTGCGGAAAGAAAAATGCAAGTTTTTTGAGAAGTCTGTGACTTATTTGGGGCACGTGATTGGGGAAAGCGGAATCCGCCCTTCAGAGGACAAGGTGCGTGCTATAAAAGAAGCACCGACTCCAAAGAACAAGAATGAGTTGAGGGCTTACCTAGGCTTGATAAATTTCTATGGGAAGTTCGTACCGAACATGTCAGCACGACTTAAGCCATTACATGACTTGCTAGCTGTGAATGCCAAGTGGGAATGGACGGAGGTCGCCGAAAAAGCCTTCAAAGCATCCAAGAGCTGGTTGCTGAGCACGTCCGTACTCACCTACTATAACCCTTCAAGGGAGCTAGGGCTCGTTTGTGACGCATCTGCGTATGGTTTAGGCGCAGTCCTTTTTCACAAGGTAGGATCAGAAGAAAGGCCAATCGCTTTTGCCTCTAGAACGCTCACTAAAACAGAGCAGGCGTACGCCCATATCGAAAAAGAAGCACTGGCTGTCGTGTACGGGTTAAAGAAGTTTCACAAGTACCTTTTTGGGCGAAAATTTGTAATATACTCAGACCATCAGCCCTTGGCGGGATTATTGGGAGAGGATAGGCCGATTCCTGCGATGTCAGCGGCACGCGTGCAGCGATGGGCTCTGCAGATTGCTGCGTATGAGTACAAATGGGTTTATCGCAAATCACGCGATATAGGCAATGCAGACGCACTATCGCGCCTGCCGCTTCGGAACTCTGATGACGTGTCGGAGTACATCGGCTTTTCGATGCTAGACGAGCTCCCACTCTCCGCAGAACACATCAGAAGGGAAACGAGAACAGACAGCCTGTTGTCAAAAGTGTTGTTTTACACGCAGAGCGGTTGGCCTTCAAAAGTGTCTGACGATGCACTGGCGCCCTATTTTGTGCGACGCCACGAGCTTTCTGTTGACAGAGAATGTGTGACGTGGGGAAACCGGGTGATAGTACCATTGTCTCTCCGCGACAAAGTGCTATCACTGTTGCACGAGGGCCATCCTGGAATGGCACGTATGAAAATGCTGTCTAGAAGCCACGTATGGTGGCCTCGCCTTACGCCGGATGTTGAGCAAAAAGTTAAAGAATGTGTAACATGCCAGTTGACGCAAAATGCGGCGCCCAAGGTTCCGGTGATGTCATGGGGAGTGGCGGGGCGCCGGTGGGAGCGTGTGCACTTAGATTTTGCGCATCGAGACCAGCATTGGTTCCTAGTACTTATTGATTCGTACTCCAAGTGGGTTGAAGTGTTTCTGATGAGGTCAACTAATAGCGAAAAGACAATAGAGAAATTGCGCACCGTATTTGCCGCGTACGGATTACCGGAAGAAGTGGTAACAGACAATGGGCCCCAATTTACTTCGGAACTTTTCGAGACGTTCATGAGTCGTAATGGCATCCGGCACACTAAATCGCCGCCTTATCACCCGGCATCGAATGGCAGCGCAGAGCGTTGTGTACAGACGTTAAAGAAAAATCTTCTTAAGCAGGTCATGGACGAGCAGAAGAATGGGCGGATGAAGTCTCTCCAGCAGCGGATCGACCAATTCCTATTCAATTATAGGAACACGCCAACAGGTGTTACTGAAGAGACGCCGGCCCAGCTGTTCTTATCGTGGAAACCTAGAACCAGGTTGAGCTTTCTCCATCCAGATATCGAGCAAAGGATGAAAGAAAAGCTAGAGCGAACAAGGCAGGCAGCCAATCGGCGACGTGGAGCTTGGAGAGACTTCGAGGAAGGGGAAGACGTCCTCGTACAAGGACTGCGCCCCGGGGAAGGAGAGTGGTTGAGCGGTAAGGTAAAAAAACGCGAGAGTTTAAGCACTTATGTGATAGGGATAGGGAACGAGGAGAGGTACGTGCATGTTGATCATATGAGACCACGAACATTCCAGGAGTGTTTCCCGCCTTCGGTTCAGGTGCCGTCTGCAAACTACGAACTTCCCGCATGCACCCAAGACGTTGTGCCTCGCAGGTCTTTAGGTGCCCCTGTACCCAGCGAGGGCGCACGAGAGACGGCCGACCCCGATCAAGTCGAGGAGCAGGCAGAAGATACAAACAAAGAACCGGTCAACCTACCGGGCCCTTCATCTGCTGGTGGGGACTGCGGCGGGGGCGAGACTCAATCTTCCCCACCGGAACTTCCGGAACTTCGACGCAGCACCCGGCAAAGACGACCGCCGGATCGGTACTAAAAAAACACTTGGGGGGGGGGAAGGAGTGTTGTGTAATACTACCCAAGATAGAGCGCGTGTCGTATATAAGATAAGATGCACATGGAAGTGTCTGGCTCTCTGACGTCACTGTTAAGTTCTTGGTTAGATATAAGACCGCCGCGGGGGTGCGGTGCATTCATTCCGTTGTATTGCTCGTTGAAATAAACATGTGTGTGTTGGCTAGTCGGCTCCCAAGTTGTGAAGACATAACAATATTGTTTTAGTTTTGTTTGACATAAAAGAACAAACCATTTTGAACTTTCTGATCCTACTTGAATTGGTGAGCCTAAAAGAAGTGAAGTGCAACTGCTGATTGTTGTCTCGTAACAAAGCAGCTCCAAGCAATGCGAAGCCAAACAGAGCAAAACTACGAAGATTAGACAAATCCATGTACTATTCATTGTTTCCATGCTCGCTGAATTGCAATATGTTGCAGCTCCCATGGACACTAGCGCCAGAGTTCCCTTTAGCGTATTTATAGGAAACTTTGATTCATTGGCTTCGTAAGCTTGGCGTACCCCTTGCTGTCGCACACGGTCGCGTGTGTGGAGCGGAACGTCCATTCACACCGTGCCTCAAAAGGAGTGAACATGGCAAAACTCACGGGAATTTCCCTTGCTTCACTGACTAAACGGCCGGAAAACCACGGCACAATGCTGACGCGAAAAAATTGGCCAGAGACGAATTTTTCAACCACGCGATAGCAGATCGCCTACTTTCTACACGGTTTGGGCTACACTGGCTGCACTAGCTCGCAAACCACATGATGTAAACAACGAGCCACAAATTCAACATGGCGGCAAAGGTGCCGGCGGCGGCTCACATCGGCGCAATCGCGAACTACCCGCGCAGCATGACAAAGTTCACGTCATTGAGAGCCTGGTTTGGACTACGATCTTTGTGAACATTGGAAGCAGAAACAAGTGCAACAGCAGCGAGTCGGCATGCCCTAACGTGCCTCAGATTTGTACTGCCATCTGAATTCGTCGCCGGTACGTCTGCTTGTGAGGATATTACTGGCATATCTCCTAAAACAACATTTGTGCAGGTGTAAACCATTTCTTTTCTGTGCTTTGCATTCATAACTAAATATGTTTATAATTTTTAATGCTCAAGAAACGAGCAAAATGGCTTAAATCTCAAGCGGCATAGGCGGTAGGCAGAACGAATGTCAACGGTTTTCAGTGGGTGCAGATGTGGTTTCCCTTGAATTTTTTGTGCGACTGGTTTGTTTGCGTTGCCTTCAAGGCGCGTTTTTCCGGCTGCTGAAGCGGCGAAGTTTTGCCGCTTTTCGTCCCTTTGATGCCAAGTGTGAAAGCGCTTTAAGCACCACAAGCATGAGTGAGGAAACCGCAGCCTTTTAGTGAGAAGCGGTGAAAGCAGGAAAGTTCAAAATTCATCATGGACTTTTTTTCAGTAAGTAGTAGTTCACCCCAATAAAGTTCTTGTTCATCTTCATTACATGGCTTTTGGTTCATACGAATTCAGGGTATGAATATTTTGTGTGCTCCCTTCAAATTCGTATCCTCGAGATTCTACCAGTGATGGAAGTGACTCTTTACTTTTGGAGCATACATTAGAGCAGAAAAAATACTGTTTAGGAGCAGCCATAAGTGTTTTCAAAGCGGAAAAAAATGTTAGCTTGGAGCAGATATTGGTGTTTTAGGAGCAGATACAAAGTTTTCCATACACCAATTGGAGTTCAAAGCATCGTCGGAGCATATCATAAATATTATTATTAATTATGAGATATATATCACAGACAGGAATGAATGTAAATTTTGAGAAGAAAACAAAAAGATTGTCAAAAAGGTTGTCGAAAATGGGCTGGGAAATGAGCTATATATTTAAAATGCCAGTATTTATTGCAGAAATCAAATCAAGTGGTATAGCTGAGCACCACTTTTTTTGGAGTAACTACAGCACAAATAAGTGTTGCCAAACAAACAGTTTACATAATCGATATGAAATAAAAGTTATTGTGGTCAATGTCACACTTCACCACAACACCTGCATGTCTAGCTGAAAAAAAAAAAAAAACTGCCAAATGAGCTATAAGATTAATACGCCCGTCCTACTCGCATAAATGAGATCAGGGCCAATAATGCTGTACACTAGTAACATACTGGGATGCTGGTACACAAATTTTTTTCAGTTGCTTTAAGACTTATAAGCTGGTCAAACAGTAAAAGTCCGTCATTCTCATATTGTCACAGTCATTTCGGAGCAGTTTAGAGCAGTTACTAACAAGTATTGCATTTTGGAGCAGTATTTCTTTTTCGGAGCACTTTGTAGCAATTGGAGCAACACGTCCATCACTGTTCTTCTGTACATGCTTGCTATGCCGGTTCTTATTGCATAAATGCGATGAGAGCCGATAATGTTAGATACCAGTAGCACACTGGGACGATAGTATACAGATTTTTTTCAGTTTCTTCAGTACTTATGAGTCGGTCAAAAAGTTTGACATTCTCATTCTCTCAAAGCCATTTCCGAGCAGGTTTGAAGCAACTACTAACAAAAATTACTGTTCGGAGCAGCATGGAGCAGCATTCCTCTTTTGGAGCTGTTTGGAGCAATCGGAGCAGTACTTCCATCACCGCTTTTGGCAATAAAATGTGTTTTTAGTCAATTTCCTGTCTTCTCTGCTGCATTCTCGAGCCAGCGAAATTCTCACAAGAGCAAAATTTTATGCTCTCCCCACTAATTCCGTTATTGCATGTTTCAACTGTATTACAAGTTACATACATACATACACAGAAACTAATAGTTCACTCACCGGGAAAAAAGAAGTCGCGAGTTATGTGTATGGACAAATCACAATTGTGCCCATCAATTCTTTCCCAATGCGCAAGTTTCTCGTCCAAGTTTCTCTCTATCCCTCATTCTTTTGGAAAATGATGCATTGCTCTTTTCATCGCAACAACCCACATTTCAGTGCACAATGAACATGTTTCAAGATCACTTTTTATCTATCTCTTTCTAGCTAGTATGCAGCCACACAAAAATGCTTTGACACCTATATGCAATGTTGAAGCACATGCCATAACATGAAGTGTAGTTCTGTTTTAAGGCTGAATCTATAAAGGTTACTTTAAGGTGCAAATGGAGCAGTAGTTGCACATCATCATGAGGGTTTGGATGTGGGTTTGCTGGGACATCATTGAGTAATGAGAAAATGCACTTGTATCTGTGTTTCTAATTTTTCTGGTGTTCCCATTCGTGCGCACTCCACTTCATTCTTATACCCTTTTTTGTGCATTGTTTATTAACACGCAAGTTTTTGTGGCAAACAAGTTTGCAGATGCCCTGTTCCAACCCAGACAACACAAAAAGTCCTAAGGATGCCCCAATGAAGTACCTAAGTCCCACATCCATTAAAGGAAGTCGTACGGATGTCCCATAGACTTCAGCAAACAGATCTCCATTAAATATCCCAGAACAGGACGTGAATGAATGGATGCATGCGTGAGATCTGCATGCATCCACTCATTCATGTCCCCTTATGGGATGTATAATGGACATGGTATATATTATCCCACGCGGTTTCAATTAATCTACTTACTGATATTCTCACATATATATGCACGTTGCTTCATGGATTAGTGTATATTTTCAGCGATCATTTTTTTTAACGCACCTGTACATATATATAGAACTTGTGCAACTCTTTCATTTCATAAATATATACATATTAAACAACCAGGTGAGAACACATAACGACTCTCCAATTGTTTGCTGAGATTTGGATGCTAGTATATATTGTGTCATGCAGGCTTACTTAAAGCATGCATTTGCCTTAATTTAATTGGCAACGACGAGTGATGTTGCGCATTGCTATTTGGAACCACGCGTACATTTTAAAAATGCTTGTGATGAACCTTGCTCGCTAAACTGTTCCAATGTACTTAGCTCCGATAGCACTCGAAAAAGTCCCATATACATTAATGAGGATTAATTGAAACCGTTCCATGTAAAACTAACCTTGCCGACTATGTTCTACAGCCGAGGGCGAATGGTTTGGATTTCAGTTTTTCTTTTTTTTTTTTATTTAATGTACCGTTTTGCTGCTCTCAAGTGGGCACGCGAAAATGATTAAAACAAAAACTTTGTAATTATATTCTGGAAATGCATTGTAATTTTTAACTTTTTATTTTATTTTATGCTTCTTATGTGTATACTAAATAAATACGACAACGCGGCTGTGCTGTATTTAAAGTGCGTCTTCGAGCATTTTTCTCTAGGACGTGTGGCAATTGCGGCACGCTTGGTTACAAATTTGTGCGCAACGCACTGTGAAATTTGGTTGCAGAGCTGGTACCAATCGAGGGTAAGTGTTGTTTTCCAACTGTTTCTTTTTTATCTGTTCTAGCTTGAGGATATACGTGTGTAATGTATTGACCATGTTTTTTTACAGAGTTTGCGTATACGCTTGGCGGGAAGCGTGCGCCATGGAAAGCGAATGCGAGAGTAAGTTATCGCTGCAATTTCCTCGTTTATTATATTAATCTGCTTTTTCTAATGTGCTGTGTGATGCTATACTTTAGGCGTCACCCACTTAAACAGCACGACACAAATGAATTGACCGGTTAGTGAATCCTAAAGGCAAAGAATCCTTGCAAGTGAGGAACCACGCTTTTAGTCACCTTAACATGGCGTCCATGTCAAGGGCGACTGTTTACCGTCGCATCAGCCACGCCGTGCAGGCCCACGTGCGTGCTATATTGGCAGCTGCTGGCGAAGGTATTAACGCGGAGGAAAATCTTTAACCAATCGCTTTTACCCCTAATCAGCCAGAAGTTCCAAAACCACCTCTGAACTGTTCGCTCGGCCAAGTTGCGAGTGCTGGCATTTATGGCGGCGCGCAGCCAGAAGTTCCCAAACCACCTCTGAACTGTTCGCTTGGCCAAGTTGCGAGTCCTGGCATTTATGGCGGCGCGCAGCCAGAAGTCCCCGAACCGCCTCCGTACCGTTCCCTCAGCCCAGTTGCGAGTGCCGGTGTTTATGGCGGCTTGCAGGAATCCGTGGAGTACCAATCTGGTGACAGCATGCGCAATGTTTCTATGGAACCAGTTTAAGTACCTGACGCGTGCCACAGATGCCCTACACAGCAGGACACTGCCACGGATTCTAGCTCACGTATTTCGAGAAAACTGGATATCGCATCGTTAAGAGAAGACCTGCGACAATGGAGCTTAGAATCAAGTGTGCCTCAAGATGCTGTCACAAATCTGTTAAAGATTCTTCGCTCCTATTCTTGTATGTGTGAGCTACCAAATAGCGCCAGCGCACTTTTGTCCACACCAAGAATGACAAAGGTCACACCACTGGATTCTGGACAGTAGTGTCATTTGGGGTTGCGCGAAGGGCTTCAGTCTGCTCTTAGACATGTTGACCATGTGCCCAATCTTATTGTTATCCACGTAAATGTAGATGGACTGCCATTGACAAAAAGCACACGTGGTCAGTTCCGGCCCATTCTTTGTTGCATTTCAAACTGCAAAGTAAGTGAACCATTTCCTGTAGGCGTCTTCCTTGGGAAGTGCAAACCATCCCAAGCCATGTGTACTTGCGACCATTTGTGGATGACCTGAAAAACTTTCTCCAAGAAGGCTTGGTGCTAGAAAGCAAGAAATTCGCCGTGTTGGTTAGTGCGATAATCTGTGATTCGCCAGCTAAGTCGCATGTTCTTGGCATCAAGGGGCATAATGAATACTTTAGCTGCTCAAAATGTATGACTGAGAGAGATTTCGAGCTGGGACGAATGTGATTTCTAGAATTGGACGCGCCATTAAGGACAAATAACAGTTTCCGCACTGCAGAGCAAGAAGAGCTTCACATTACAAAGACCATTTCGTTAGAATTGCCGATTGACATAGTTCAGCAGGTTCCACTAGATTACATGCACCTGATCTGCCTTGGCGTGGTACGAAAGCTGTTGTTACTTTGGGTCAAAGGTGAAAAAAAATACCGTCTTGAAAAAGTTCAAGAGAGACTGTGTCAGAAGCAAATTCAGAAATGAAGAGATTTGTACCAGCTGAATTGTCAAGGAAGCCTAGAAACTTGTCAGAGCTTGATAAGTGGAAGGCTACAGAATTTCGTACGTTTCTATTGTACACAGGGCCTGTTGTTTAAAGTCGCACATCGCACAGTATTTAATGGACAACTTTACAACATTGCATTGCGCTGTCAGCCTGCTTAGTAGTCCACAGCATTACAGCCAGCACTTGGACTATGCCAGAAGGCTTTTGAGGCGTTTTGTGGAGATGTACATCACACTGTATGGTAAGCACGCAGTGCCGCATAACATTCATGGGCTTATTCATGTAGCAGATTATGTTCAAGTTTATGAACCACTGGACAACTAGAGTGCATTTTCGTTCGAAAACTACATGTCTAAATTGAAAAAGTATGTGCGAAAGCCTGAAAAGCCACTGGAGCAGCTGATTGATTGATTGATTTGTGGGGTTTAACGTCCCAAAACCACTATTTGATTAAGAGAGATGCCGTAGTGGAGGGCTCCGGAAATTTTGACCACCTGATGTTCTTTAACGTGCACCCAAATCTGAGTACACGGGCCTACAACACTTCCGCCTTCATCGGAAATGCAGCCGCCACAGCCGGGATTTGATCCCGCGACCTGCGGGTCAGCAGCCGAGTACCTTAGCCACTAGACCACCGTGGCGGGGCAGCCACTGGAGCAGCTACAAAACCACATTCTTGAAGAACGCTCTTTCAGCAAGCCTTCACCTATTAACTCAGTCCCGCCTTTGTCACACGTTTTGCACGTTTTGTCACAGGGACAAAACGTGCAAAGCTCAAAGGAAGACATGAAGATGGACCCTTGCCACCTGGATGTGTTCAGCTGCAGTACAAAATCCTTGAATATGACTCTGTTACCTTCAAACCAGGCAAAAGGGACTCCACAAGCATGCTTGAAGATGGAACAATCGTAAAAATTGAGAATTTTACACTGTCTGATAATTTTCAGCCTGTAATAATTGGAAGAATATATGAAAAGTTGGAAGAGCTTTATATGTACCCATGTAATTCATCCCTCTTGGATATATACCTGGCATCTCAAGCTTCTGCTTTGAAGTTCTGGCCAGTGTCAGAAATCAAAACGAAACGTGTGAGAATTCTAACAGGCAAAAAATTTGCAGTTTTTCCATTTGTGCACCAAAAGTAACTGCACTCTTCTGACCATTTCTGCAACTGTTTTTGTGTGTGTGCATGTGTATGTGTGTGTTTACCTGGACGTGCCATGTCTCGGACTGTAGGAACCTTTCTGGCTTCATGTTATATGTGACAAAGAAAATTATTCTGGTGATTATTTTAACTGAAGTAATTGCAAATTGTTAGGTGACCCCTTTGCTGTATTGGATTTCCCTGAAGAGGGAGACACCATGACCATCATTCACACATCATGGCTGAAAGAAGATCAGCACTCTACATTTTGGCCAATAGAAAAGAATCCTGGAAAACGTCGAAAGCTAACAATGCAAGGTGCAACACCTACAAGCTCCTGAATTGAAGTTCGGTGCAAGGTGAAACGCTGGGCTGGTATGATTGCTTTTCACTGTCTAAATTTTGTTTTGTAATAAGCTTTTTATCATTTTTAGATACCTATGAGAAAGTGAAAGACAAGCTTATTGCCCTCCAGTACTCAACACACTCCAACAGTGGAAGAGAATTGTGACGGGGCAAAAGGAAGCAGAAACGTGCTCTGCGTTATGAAGATGACGACGAGGATGACAGCACAGATGCTGCTGAAAGGGATCAATATGTCCAACCAAAAGTACCGACCCCACCTCAACGACTATCAGTGACAGGCAAGGGGCAGCTTGTTGGAATGCCGTTAATCAAAAATGTGTATTGATAATCTGAGCATCTCTAGGACTACCTTTTATATACTTACACTGCTTTTTTTTTACCTTTTTTATTCCTTCACCAATCTTCACAGCACAGAGTAGCCAACTGCTACTTGCACTGGCTCCTCTGTGAGTCTTTGGCTTGTTTTCTTTCTCACCAACTCTGCTAGCAGTAAATCTTGTGTATGTGAGTGTGGAATGTATACTTGCCCTTCTATGACATGGCGTGCTCAGTTGGACACGCAACCACTTATGCCATCTCTTACTATTCGTAAGAAATAGACTACAAGTGCTGAGCTAATGTAAATTAGGCATTCTTGTTGTATAAAGATTTTTATATCAGTTCTTGTTATAGTTTGCAACCTGCTATGGTATGGTGAAGGCAGTGCCATGTTTAACGAGACATTAAATGTGCCAAGTTTTGGCAGGAGTTGCAAAATATTTTTCCACTTTTTAGGAATGCTCGTTGCCAGCAAAAATTTATCGCATGCAATTCAAGTGAGCCATGCAATTTCGTTTATGAAAAGTATAAGGTGATTTACTGTATAATAATTAGGTAATTTGGATGATGTAACTACAATTAGTAGCTATAATTTACACCATAATTTATTTTAACACCTTCACTTACTTTAGGTTGTTCTCCAGAACCTTGGCATCAAATTTTGTGGAATTCATGCATTTATAGAAAGTCTATCATAATGTGTCTGGAAATAGGCTAAATGCAGTCTAATGTATTTTTTTTAGGCAGCTATGAGCAAGGTTCAGGAAGGTCTCACCAAATTCCCCTCTGTACAGGTAACCTGTCTTAAGCAACTCAAATGCTGTATAGTGTGTAACCACTGTTTTACTTCAGAGTTCCAGGCCTGCTCAGTGTCACTCGTAGAGGCTTCGCAACCAAGTTCACAGTCTGGTATGTCTTTCACTATGTGAATCTTCTCCAACTTTCTGACTTGATCCTAACGAAATTCATAAACTGTGGTCTGTTTTCGATTCAGTTTCAGCACACAGGCCAACATCCACATCCCTTGCAGAACCTTCAAGCTCACACACAAATCCACATGGGGCTGGTATGCAATTCACATGCAACGTGTTTGATCTTGCTGTGGTTCTGTGTCGTTATTGCTTATGCATTGTGCTGCAAGTTGGAATGCAAAATGTGGTTTCTATGTTTCAGGTGTTTCACACAGGTCGGAGGCTGCCAACTCTTTTGCAGAACTGCAATCCCATAGTATGTAATTCATGCTGTATAAGTCATTATGCTGCTGTTATAAAACATTCTTGTTTTAATTTTTTTGTACAGTCATTGAGCTATGGTCAAATGCTTGTGGTCTGTTTCATGTTCAGGTCCATCACCCATACCAGTATGCTCAACTCTTGCTGCGGCTGCAAGGCCACACATGGAAGCGCACATACTTGGTATGTCATTCTGATTTCACATAGCAATGTTTTATCTTGCTGCAGTTGAGTGTTTGCTTTTGCATTGTGCGGCATGGGGGAGTGCAAACTATGGTATCTGTGTTTTAGGCACCTTGCACAGATCGGAAGCTGCCAACTCTTTAACAGAAGTGCAATCTCATGGTATGTCAATTATGCGGGATGCATCATTTTGTTGCTATTAGGCAATATTTCCAGTTGTCTTTTTTTTTTTTGTACAGTCATTGCACTATGGTCAAATGCCTGTGGTCTGTTTTATGTTCAGGCTCATCACACATACCAGTACGCTCGAGCCTTGCTGCGGCTGCTAGGCCACACATGGAACCGCACATGCTTGGTATGTCTTTCAGGTGTCTTATTGCATGTTTCTGTGGTTTTTTAGATTTAATCTTTAAATTTACAATTCTTTGCCTACTTCAATTGTTTTGAGCCTGCCTGTCTGTCCCTGTATGTATTTTTAATCTCCGTCTGCCTGTCTGTGTTACTCTAGATGTTAACTTGTGGTGTCAATTACATTCAGGTTCATCATGCAGTCCAAGACACCCATATGTAACTAGTGCTGCAAGGCCACAAACAGACCCACAAGTGCTGGGTATGTCATTCACCTTCTTCAAATGTTACAGTCCATACTGTTCAGTGTTCTTGGGTCTTATTAATACTATCGGAAAATATTCAGTCTTATTTGTGTGCTTTTTGCTTCTTGTTTACTTGAGGCAAGTGTTTTTTTTTTTACTGTGCATGCACTATTTACATATGTGATAATGTATGCCCAGGAGGGTGAAAAGTAATTCTACTGGTAAATTCTTTATCGTAGTGTGTTGAAAATGGAAGGTGGTCTTCTTAGCACTAAATCGGCTATCTTTTTCAGTTGGGTTGCTGGCTTCATCACGGAGAAAAATTATGACAGAATTTATCTTACAATGACTGTCACCAGTGATTCGATTAGTGTTCAAGCAATGTAACAGCCTGCTGTACTGCTCGATCTCTATCTCTTCAGCTCGTGTATCCGGGTAGTGTCCTATTTTGTTCATATACACTATGTATCAGCATATGAAAATGCAAACAGCATAGCTTCTGCACAGTCTGCCTCACATTTATCTGGTTTCGTGATAGTAGCATGAGTGGGAGCATTCACCAATGCTGCAGCCATGTAGCACAAAGTGAAAAAATCCATGCATCTCCACGAAGGGAATCGGAACGAGTAGGCAAAGCTGTGGGTATTATATGGGTGAGTAACCATACGTTACCCAAGCATTGCCCGATTTATTGTAAATTTAGGGACATAAATTGGCATAAAGCGGCATAACGATTCAATGACAAAGCTAGGTGCTGTAGTCCATAATGTCACGTTGAAGTCACCGGCCGGTATAAGGGGTTTGTGCTTCTATGTATTTTATATTGATCCCTCACAATTATGATTGATGTTTGTCTATTTAAAACCTTTTCTTTATTTACCTACACATTTATGTTTTGATTATAGAAACAGTTCCCTATATACCGTGGCAGAGGACAGTGACAGTTGACGACATAGCTAGGTGTTAAGGCCCATAATGGCACGTTTAAGACGCCAACTAGTGTAAAGAGTTTATGCTTATAGGTGTTCAGTATCGTTTCGTCAAATTGCTATTCATATTAGTCTCAAATATCCTGATTTATGGTGTAGTGGGTACCATGCAAATGTGCTTGTGTTGGTTTCCACAAGAAACTCTACAACTCGACTAAGATTCATAACGTCACGTTGAAGTCGCGGACTAGTTAGTACAAAGGGTTTGTGCTTGCGGGTGTTTAATATTGCTTCATCAAAATTATGATTGATATTAGTAATTGTTGCATCTGATATTTCGATTTTACATGGTACTGTCCTGTGTGCATGGACACAAGGCACCACGCCGAACAAAGCTAAGTCATAAAGAACTTCGCCCCTAAATATTTTGTATGTTGCTGCTGGCATAACGGACTCTCTTTGTCGTCGTGACAAAGTGATAAACTACCATGAGATATGTTTGAGAGACAGAGCTTGCAAATGTGAACACAAGAGGGACACCACAAATGCCTTGACATCTTGGCTTTTCTTTTGTGTTCGCACGCCCTGTCTCTTTACCAACCAAACAGCTCAGCTTTCTATCATTCCAACCTTAAGTCGGTGGCGCAGTTTATGCCTTCATTCTTCTTCAGGAAAGATCTTCACTATTTGAGCAACGCTGGTTTTTAGTGTGCAAGTGGTGATTTATAAAAACATTTGTGCTCGTGGTGCTGCTGCAGCTTCGATCAAATCAAAAATCCTCTCTTACACTGTTATCACCAAGCCACAAAAACTGCAGCGAAGGCTGTACATTAATTTTAATGCATGTTGAAGAACTCCAGGTAATAAATGTTTTTTGTTACATTAATCATGTCGTGATTTGAAATGTAAAACCCCAGCAATTTTTATTGCAAAGAACGCTCATGCTTTGCTGTTATCACCCCTACGAGTAACTCTCAGCCATGTTCATGACAGTTTATTCTTTCCCATTTGTTGCCATACAGTTCACTGAAAAGTTTTAAAACTATACTTTCAATATAGGTTGACCTGCAGCTATCTGGAAAAGCAAAACACTTTGAACATTATGTACCGTGCTATGTTCAAGTTATTGCGGTAGTTTTTCATCTCAGACATAGTGCTGAACTGAAAGCTGTCATAACACTGATGCCATCACTTCTTTTTCAGCCGTCATGAAACGAATACTACAAATGCTAAATGCCATTAAGCACACCCAGCAAACCCATACACAATACTTCAAAAAGTTGTTAAGTAATGCCAAGAGTGCAGCTCCGCAGCCTAATGGCCTCCCAGACCTGCCTTTCTTGAATGTGGCAGATGTTCTTGCATACGAGGAGAAGCTCGAGACAGCCAGCCAAGCTCGTTACCAAATGGTAATTTCTCTGCTTCATGGCATAAGCTCAGTATAAGGTTTCCAGCCTTGTAACCACAGCGTGCGGGAGTGACTAGGCATTTATAAATTAATGTGAATATTACTTATGAGAGTCTGATTAATAAACTGTTGAGTTTTTACATAGCTAGCTGCATATAAATGTTCTAAAAAATTTAGGTAATGCCAGAAGCCAGCTTGTATTGTTTTATTACCACAAGATCATTTAGGCTGAAAAAATTCAAAGTAAACTGGATCCCAATGCGACTTTATGGCTGTATATCTTCTTGTTTCCTTTTAACAGAAAAAACATATGGCTGTACAAGGTGGAGATTCGACGAAGCAAAAAACAACACATGTTCTGCAGTCGCTCCTCAGCTGGATTACTGCAATGGGGTTCAGTTGGTTTGGCACTAAAGGAAAAAAAAAATTCTCTGAATTGCACTTCTGCAAGCTGATGCGTGATGAGTCAGGGGTACCAAGCTTGATATAACTTGGTTTTTTGTGAAATTTTGTGTCAAGCAATATAATCGATATAGCTATGTTGCCTATTTATACTTTGCTGCTATTAGTCTTGGTATTTACTTTCAGTTTATAAGTGTAGTGCATTAGGGGCCCGTATGCTGCCGTCACTTGGCATAATGCAGACAAAAGCATGTATAGCATAGCCATTTGTAGTGTAATGAGTTCGTGTTTGAAGCAGGGTCGTCTCCTTCCTTTCTTTAAGCACCTCGATATGATATTGAGTGTGGAGTGCATGAGGGGCCCCAGCTGTCTCATGCCATTGTTGCGTGGCACTACGCAGGCAAAACCACGTAAAAGAAATTTTTAAAAAAGAAGGAAAAAGTTGAAATAGAAATAGAAAGAGAAAGAAATAGAGAGGAATAAATAGAAATAGACAAAAGACAGCAAGACACAAAGGGAGAAAAAAGCAAGCACAAAAGAAATAGAGGACCGAAGAGAAACTCAGCTCAGCACTTTCTTCAGGCTTGGCACCACGCATGCAAAGCTGCCTTAAATTTTAGAAGAGTGCCATACTGGTCCAAGTTTTGCACGATGTGCAAAACTTATAGCAATGATAATTTTGCTTATGCATGCAGGTGTGTTGACTAATGACGTTCGAAACCCGAAAGCCACTCTGAAGGATGTGGAGAAAGCCTCCATGACTTGGTTTCGTCATGCTGCTGAGCGACTTGCCGCGCAACAAAAATAGTTTATTTTTTGAATAATTCCTGCTGAAGGTCAGTTATTTAATTTTTGTAGATTCTCTGCATTATATCTATTAAAATATGTGTTTTTTTTTCCCCTCTGTCTTACTTCATTCTTTGTTGTGTTGCTGGAAACAACACACACAAAAAAGGAGCTTTGTGTTAACAGGCCCAGTGAGGAGAATATTTCCTACTTACATATATGTGCGCCTTTTAAGCATGGTGAATGTGCATATTTGCATCAGCTATATATATATTCTAAATTATAGTGTGACACTAAACTAGTGTAAGGCATTTAGACAAATCTAAACATACTTTGAGTGTTTTAAAAATTCATTTTTCTGTCCGAACACACCCGACTTTAGCCATCTTCAGAAAACTCATAGATGTGTTTTGCACTTGTCCTACTGCTTTTCTGAGATTCATCGCTTTACTAGAGCTGTTACACGATCATGGAATTCAGAGCTTTTATTATTGGCTCATTTACCTGTGCTTGAAAGAGCCTTCAAGCTGTTCTTTAATTGACACTTGAATTTGAAACACTGAGAGCAAGATCCATTCTATTTCACATTGGGAACTTCAACAACAAAAAAAGCGGTGTGGCGTTCTGCCCTTGGAGCAGTGTTTTCAAGATTTGGAAAATTACAAGCAAAGAGGAAGGCAACAGAACCACTGAATATGTTATATGCCTACAGTCACGTGGAAAAGAAGGAGTGCATTGCATCGCAGGGAGAATACATGGAGAGGTAGTAAAAACATGTAAAGAAATGCAAGACTTTCAAAAAGACAATTCTTTCTACTAACTAGCATGCGTCCTTCAAATGCTGCATGTACTGGTGATTTCTGGATACAGTGGAATGTGCAACATCCAAATATAAGCCCATTATGATCCCAAGATGTCCTAAGTGCAGGATGTCCTATGGATCTCGTTTTCGGTCTCATTTTGGAGCCTTCATGGAGGTTTCCGGGAATTATTTGGGCCATCCTTAGCAGTTCTCACACATCCTAAGCAGTGCATCCATGGGGAGTCCAAAGGATGGCCCTGCATTGTCTGGAAAATTCTTTTTATGACAAAAGGTGTGGTTATTATGGTTAATTTTATGTGGGGACGAGAGTCTTAAAATGCACAAAAGTGTAAAAAAATGCCGGCTTTGGAAGATTGTGAGTTTAGCCATTTATAACTGAAAGTATGTTTTTGGAAAATTTTATATTAGGGCAAAATATGATTTCTCTTTGTTGGAAAAACTGGAAACGTAATTTTTTTTGGCCTTGTTATTTTCGTGAAGAGAATCTGCCTTACGCACGTTTTGAGCAAGTTTCTGTGAAGATATCTAAACAAACTAGATACACCTCTTTTCCACGACACTTGAACTACAGGCTAAAGCTTTTCTTTTTCTCTCAACCTTGATAGAGTTGTAAATACCAGCTAATTATTGAAAGCTCATTTTTACTTTTCAAATTTAAAAACTATTTATGATCAAAGAAATAGCCATTTTAGTTTGCTTTAGCCTGTGGGATGAACCTTGCTGAGAAAATATATAGTTTTGAAAACTTTTTCTTGCGAGATACTATAACGACACATAAGAAATCACCTAGATAAATGCGGAAATTTGTCAGTACTTTTTTTCTCAATGAGATATTTGAAATATGTATGCATATTTGAAATCTCCATTCAATGGTACGCATGCATGGTAATTTTCATGACAGTAGGATAATAAATAAAAAACTCGTTTTTAAGACCCTCGTTCCCCCTTAAAAGTTCTGATCGTACTGGCACTCAGCCCGACACAATATTTGTCATGGTGCACTGAAGTTAATTATTTGGTTTGACTGTTGTCTACAAAACTTAGAAGGATGTTGTAAAACGGCCACATTACAATTTCGATATGCTTCGCCGAGCATTGCAAACTTCAGAAATCACCACCAACCTGGTGTATATCTGCCGCCGTATTGCACCCAATGTGTCATTTGTGTGGGCAATGATCTCCAGGTCTTCCACCTGTCGTCCTTGGCTGGGAAAGCGCACTGTCAGCACCACCTGTCTTCCACGGTGAGCCCTGCAAAAAGGTCACAGATGTCGTCACGACACCACTTTTACCGGCACTCTGAACACATTTTAAATAAAAATAGACATTCCACACAGCATCAAGCTAAGCCCTCTAGAAAACATTTTGCACAATGCCACCAGCGTAGAAGTTGTGGCATGGGTAGACACCATCTCTTTGAGACAGCAACAAAGTTCACTTGACCCCTATGTGACAACCGAGGAATATACTGTCGATCTGGTCATGACGCTGAGAAAGGCAGCATCCAGGCATGTAAAGGTGAAACTCTTCATCAGGCATCACCTGTGCGATAAAGATGGTCTATGAAATTCCATTCTCAAGTGGAAGGGTTTAAATTGACCAGAGTGGCCGATGCGTAAATGATCAAGAGAGGGAGCATGATTTTTCGATCCAGAATGGCCTTTTGGCACATTTGCCTATGCACTCTGGCGAGCACGTGGGATTGTGAGGCAAGATTTGCTAATGTCACCATTTTAGGTAGAAGCAAGGCGGTTGAGAGAAAGATGCTAGAAGCATACCTTATCAGGAAGAAAAAAGCTATCTGAATAAGTGACAGGCCGGTGGCACTCCACTCAGCTGAATGAAATTTCTTTGACACATTTCTGAACTAGCATGTGCATTGAGGGTATCAGATTGTGCGATGCGATGTATGCATACCTGCCAACCTGGCAACAGCGAAATTCGTAAAGCCCCACAGTGGGGAAGGGGGGGGGGGGTTTAATTTGTAGCTGTAGTGGATTCGCCTTTAGCAACAAGCATAATCATGTTTTGCTGCCATAAGTCAAATCGATGTACTGAATTCTTTCCCCTCATTTTTGGCACCAAAAGAAAAAAAAAACATTGCGAAAAACGAAAAGGGAGGGGGATCCCAAATGCAAGCGCAAACAAATCAGCGTTGCGGTCTCATAAAGGCTTGGAGCGGCCGAACACACAAGAGTAGGGTTTCTCACTGTGACGTGCCGCTGTGGCCGTCAAATATACTGGGTTCCAAGGTGGCCTAAGAAGGACGTCCACACTCTTTCAAGATCAGAAAGGGACTGCCAGGCCATTTTTTTTATTTCCCGTTCCTGGAGCGCCCGCGAGCTCAGCCCCGATCTACTTCGTTTTTCTCGCGCAAAAGCGCGAGATACGCACCGAGCGTAGTCTGCTACTACTCGTCACATGCCGGGGTTTGAAAACTAGTCGTCCTGACTTCATACACAAAACACTAAGACAGACATAACTAAACTAACTTAAACAGTCCTATCTGTAACAATTTACAAAAGTCAACAAAACAGTGTCTATCCACTTTCAGGCACACAAAACTACATACAAGCACCAACAACTATTTACTATGCACGGCACCCCTGTACACTTTAGTCCGAAGCATTGGGTTGCTCCATGTGGGAAATGGGGCTCAGTTATGGTCTTAATTTTTCAACATGCACAATGTCACTTCCCATGTAGTCCGCGAGTTCGATCGCGCAGTTCACGGAAGACAGTTTGTTCACTATCTTGTGAGGTCCGGTGTATGATGTAGTTGTTTACACACCAGACGTTGGAGCCTTGAGGAGCAGCACTTGTCCTCTTTCAAACACAACGCCCTTGTGCTGCTTGTCAAAGTGCCGCTTCTGTTTTTCTTGAGCTAGTCGGATGTGCGTGGCTGCGGGCTGTGAGCTCCCTTGCTTTTTGTAGTCATTCACACACTACCGTGAAATAGCTTGAATCTTCTTTGAGCTCTTCAAGCTCTCGGCAGCTGTATACAACATCTAATCATAGCACTGGATCCCTACCATAGACCAGGAAGAAGGGAGTCTGGCAAACTGTGTCTTGGTACCCGGTGTTGTAACAGAATACAATATAAAGAAGGACATCAGCCCATTTTTCTCCCCGGTGGTAGCCATGGCAATCATCTGTTTGATTGTCTTATTGGCTCTTTCGCACAAGCCGTTTGCTGCGGGGTGATATGTGCTAGTAGCAGCACGTCTAATGCCCCGATGTTTGAGGTATGCTTCAGTAGAGCGCACCATCATTTGAGTACCGCTGTCTGTGATAATTGTGGCTGGGCATCCGTGCTTTAAGATGATCCATCGTTCGACAAACTTCTGGATGGTTGTGGCCTCTATGTTCCGTAGTGGTTTTGTCTCCATGAACTTCGTGAGGTAATCAATGGCTACAATGATGTACTCGTAACCTCTTGAAGTTTTGGATGGCCCTATTATGTCCATCCCAACTGTGTGAAATGGGCTGCGGACTTCTATTGGCTGTAATGGATCGTAAGGCACCTATGTCGACATTTCATCCTCTGACAAAGGTCACAGTGATACAGGTATTGTTTGACATCCGCATAGAGCTTCGGCCAGTAATACTTAGCCCTACGGGCATCGAATGTTCGCCTGATGCCCGTGTGGCCACCATATCCTCCTGAGTTCCAGCTATGGGGATTTGTCCAAAATATTGGACATGAAATACCCCATCACTACAAAGATCTCAGCATGTTTTCTTCCTCAAAAACCACTTGTCCAATATTTTGGACATCTACTGGCGCCCTCCATGAAGTTTTGTCAAAATTGCGCCAGGAGATCGCAAAACAAAGAAGAAAACATGGCGGCGTTCAACAGGGCAACTTCTAGAAGTTAAACGGCGAAAGTTAAGGTCCACTTTTCTGTTGGTTTTTTATTATTTGTTACATTTTGAATAATAGCTTGCAGTTATTCCGGAATTTGTCACAATTTTCTTCAGTAGCCTTGCTTTGTGTTGCTTCAGGCCCACTACTTAACGCTTTAATTAAGTTTCAGCGTCCAATTAGTTGGACATCACGCCATACCAAAAGCACAGGCATCACGGAAATAATAAGCTTCACTTTTTATCTTCGTCATCTACACACCCAGTTGTGAAAGTTTCAGGAAATTCCGTGGACCAAAATCCAACCCGGAAGCCAGGAGGATATTGTCGTTCATGCATTTCACGGAGTGCCTCAGCTTGTCGTTGTGCAGGAAGGCAGAGGAGAAATCAACTGCTGACTGGGCCTTGGTCTGTTTCGTATAACACGTCGTTATGCGTGATAAACTTCTTTTGCACGTGTTTCTGTAGCTTTTTCGTGCCCAGCGCACCCCTAAGCATATCCAGGACTTCAACACAAAATGCAACCTGACGCTGCTTCCCACCCATGTTATCACAGAATCGCAGTGATGGATATCATACTGCAAGAATTGATTCAGGATCACCAACAATGGGGGGGATTCCTGGAAAGACAATCTGGTGCGCTGTGCAGAATTCCTGATTTATAGATGACATCAAAGTCAAATTCCTGCAGAATCAGTGACCAACGAAAAAGGCGTTGGTTTCCTTCCTTGTAGCGCAAGACCCGGCACAGTGCATACTGGTCACTGACAACTTGAAATTTTCGGCCAGTCAGGTATGGTCATAGCTCTTCTGATGCCCATTTTACTGCAAGAGCTTCCAGTTCTGTCGAAGAATAATTAAACTCTGCACCTTGAAGAGATCGACTCAAGTATAGCACTGGACAATATCTTCGCTCTTCATCTTCTTGCAGCAATAGACCTCCCAAGCCGAGCCAAGATGCATGTGTGTGTACTTGGACACCAAATTCTGGTTTTTCGAAGAATAGCTTAAGGACAGGCGGCTGGCACAACGCGCGCTTTAATGTCTCAATTGCCACTAGCTGATCTTCTTCCCAAAACAAAGTAGCGTTTTTCTTTTGGAGTGATCGAAGAGGTGCTGCGATAACGCTGTAATTTGGGATAAACTTCCTGAAGTATGTTGTGAGTCTGATGAATGATTGTAGTTCCTGTATATTTCGAGGAGGCCGGAAAGCTTGAACCACTGCCAGTTTCGATGGGTCGGGAGATACACCGTCTTTTGTGACGTGCCCAAGGTAATTGATGGCAGTACCAAAAAAGAAACACTTCTGTGGCTTGAACTTCAAGGTTGCTACTTCGAACCTTATAAATATGTTCTGAAGGTGCGAAACATGTTCTTCAAATGTCTGGCTGAAGACTACGCAGTCGTCCATATACACAAGGGCATTGTCGTATTTAATACCGTCAATGATCGTATCCACAACTTGCTGACATGTGAATGGGGCACCTTTAAGGCCAAATGGCATCCGGAGGAATTCATAAAGACCACACGGCGTAACAAAAGCAGTCTTCTGTATGTCATCTGGATGCATGACGATCTGATAAAATCCAGACACCAATTCCCTTAACAGAAAAGTACTTGCTTCCAGTGAGTGCCTGCAGCGCATCTTCGATTCTTGGGAAAGGATACACAATGTCCTCAGTGACGGCATTGAGACGTCAATAATCAACGCACATGCGCGTCATCCCGTCTTTCTTTGCTACAAAAACAAGGGGTGACGCCCAAGGACTCTGAGAAGGTCGCACTATATTGGCATCAATGAGGTCCTTGACCATGCTCTTGACGATATCACGCTGTGCTGGTGACAATCTGCGAGGACGTGGAGATATTGGGTTTGCGTTTCCAGTTAGAATGCAATGTCGTTCAGCTGTGCAGGAGCCAACATCTGTACTTGACTGTGCAAAGCGAACCCAATGTTGCGCCAACAAATCCTTTACGACCTGCAGCTCGTTGAAAGATAACGGCGTTGCAATTTTAAAGCTGATGTCTCCTATTGCAATTGAACGGTGCTGCGGATCGACGACCATATGAGCTGGTGGCGCATCAAGGTCCACAGGAGAAGGAAGGCATGAAATTTGGAGGATCTGTTGGCAGTCCTCTTCAGAAAGTTCAATATCCTCCATTCTGCTTGCTTCTTCAATGAGGCCAATTGTCATCTGATAAGGAAGCAAGACGGCTTGAGAAAAGCAGTTCTTGATCAAAACCTTCGTTGTATTTTCCCATGCAGCTGTTACCATGGGCTCCACTATGACTTAATAGCGGCCGTACAAGAGCTTTGTCCCAGTGATGACCATTAAATGATTTTCATCTTCCGACACGCGATGCCAGGCCACCGGAACTAACTTCTGCCATAAAGCTGGCAGCGGTTGCTCCCTAACAACCTCTAGACCTCGCGTAGCCTTTGGGAGACCGATACCGCGAATCTCTCCGAGCTTCAGTCGATGATGGCTCTTGAAGCCAGCAAGAAGTCATTGCCTAGCAGTATTCCTTCGTGAGGTAACTGGGGAACAACAACAAAGTCATGCTGCAGTGTTTGGTCGTCCACTGTCACCACAGCACTGACTTGACCTAAATTTTGCAGCTGATGGCCGCTTGCTCCTACCAAACGTAGGAACAAAGGCCTTATGCTTAATTCGAGTTTGTCAACTATTGGCGCCGTAATCAAGCTTTTGACAGCTCCAGAATCCAAGATGGCTTTACTCGTTTGTTGGTTGATGGCGACAGGAACAGAAAAAGTACCGCTTCAGAGACACATGACACCCGCTCAATTACAGGCGACTGCTAGCGGCATCGGCGTCACCATGTGTCCGTTTCCCCACTGTTGTGAGCTGGAAGATTCGAAATCTTCCTGCCACTTCAAAAATTCTGCCGTTAGCGGTAGACGACACTGCTTAACAAAATGGCCACATCTGGAGCAGTTCAAGCACAGTTTACGAACTCTCAAGGCATTTCCTTGCGACCTTTTAAAAACACGCGTTGCAGAATGAGTCCATTGCCGCGACGGTAAGGGCTTCGCGTTCGTATCCCCTTTCACCTTTCTCTCAGTTACTTCATCATTTGAGGAACCGCTAGACTCTATGCTGTCCGCGCATTGACGATGGCGCATAGACTTCCAAGGCAAATGCTTTGCCATAACACAGTTTCGAGTGGCGTTGTGGATGGCGTTCGGCGTTCTTCCACAGCCAAAATTTTAATGCTTTCCTCCGAATCCCTGATCTGGTCGACGCGCAGAAAAGAGCTTATCATGTCGTTTAGCTGCTTAAATGTTTTATCAAAAAAGTGCTTCTTTGCCTTGGGTGACAGAGTAGCCATAACTTGGCACTTTTCCTGTTGTAGTACAGGATAGTTGCACTGTTAATCAGGTCGAGCTTTCAGTGTGCGAAGTCTGTACATGACTCGCCTGCGCATTGCGTTGCGTCGAACATTCGCTGCTTAGACGTTACATTGCAGTCCATGTTATAACGTTGGCAGAACGCTGCCTTCATGTCGGCCCAAGTACTAATACTAGCCACCTTCGTGTGGTGATGCATCCATGTAAAGTTTTTAGCTGGGAGCCTTGAAATAATAAATGATATGGTGACCTCATCGAGAACGCAGAAGGTGCTAAACCAATAGTCAACTTGGTGAAACCAGACGCTTAGATCTTTCCCGGGATGCGGTAAGGAGCTCGCCACGAAACTTGTAAGTCGATCGCGAGAGTCTCCACTGTTAGACATGCACATGGAAGTATCGGTTCTGGCTTGTCTTTGTTGCTTTCTCGAGCCGCGTTTGAAATTCATCGACGCACTGCTCTCTTCTGCACTCGCGCTTGATTCGGCGTCAGAATTTTCATGCATTTTTAACTCCCGATGCTTGATGCCTTCTACTAGTGGAGCAAGTAAGTTACACAAGAGGTCGTGACTTGCCTTCATCTGCGAGTCAAGAGGTGGTTTTGGTGTGTCGTCGTCTTCTTTGGCAGCGTTGTGGTCTTGGAGAATCATCAGTTTCAGTTCCTCCAATTCACTCCGGAGCTGGCCCATCTCAGTCCTTAGGATATCGGCTTCGCACAGAGCTGACCGGTAGGCTTCCACTCGGGCGGCGTCATCCGGCTGCTCGAACACGTTGACAGAACACGGGGCCGCTGCCATCTTGGGATCACGGAGCCGACGCTGTCCAAACGTTAGTGGTTGAGCCGAAGGAGCGCGTAGGGAGCAACATCCCCACATAGAAGATGTAAACGTCTTCTTAGTTCACCTCGAGCCGTTGGGCGCCAATTGTGACGTGCTGTTGTGGCCGTTGGATATACTGGGTTCCGAGCAGCCTAAGAAGGACGTCCACACTCTTTCAAGATCAGGAAGGGACTACCAGACTCTTTTTTTTTTATTTCAGGTTCCTCGAGCGCCTGCGAGCTCGGCGCCGAGCTACTTCGTTTTCCTCGCGCAAAGGCGCGAGACACTCACCGAGCATCGTCTCCTATCGCTCGTCACGCTCGCTAAGGTGAAAGTCTCGAAGGGGGTGCGGAAATGTTCCCGAAATTTTGAGTCATCAAAAGAACTGGCGAAAAAATCGATTTCCATCAAAACAACTCCCGTATGTCTTCCCACATGAACGGACGGGACGGTGCAGCTGGTTGTCGCGAAAGCGTGGGTCAAAGCTTTGGCTTTGCTCGCTACTAGATTCTTTGGACAGCAACGCAAAAGCGCTTCTAGCCTTTTTTACGTCTGCCTTTAGTCTACCGCTGCGTCAGCCAAGTGCCCTCAAAGCTCGTAGACCGTTATCGCATCGCTGCGGTTGCGATTTTGGGCGCACTGGTAGCGGCAAATGATAGTTTTGTTTTCAATTCACGTGCCTTCAAAACTAAATCGTTTTATGCTATGATCACAACTGTCGCAGTTTTGTCCACAGAATTTCGAGAAAGCAGCGTTGCTCTGACAGGTCGAGCGTTGGCCGCGCGCACAGGAGTCTCCCCGACAATGTGGGAGACTTGACAGGTATGTGATGATGATAACACCAATATATAGTGTTTTCTCCTGGTGGCAGAATATAGCACAACAACAATTTTGTGGCCTCCACGACTAGCTGTGGCAATGCACCAGAGCCAATCCCGGAGGCCATGCTATTTTACTAATTTTATTTTTATAGAAAATGAAACATTTTTTGTAAAATTTCAGGCAAGATACATAAAATTATAAGTGCTGTAGCAATTCATACATTTTAAGTGAAAATCGGAAGAGTTGGCAGGTATGTGTATGGTGTGTTATTGTGCATGGTGGATGTATTGCTGTGTCTTAACAAGAATAAAGTTGGTAGCGAGTTGCTCTTTCCTTTCGCCTCTTATTCCCCTATGATTAGCGTCATCTAATTTTCTTGTAGTATGCACCAAACAACCCAACAACAAGTCTTGCCAAAGCCATTGCTAGATAGCCACTCTGTGCTCTCATTTATGAATCTGATAACTGTGACGGCGGCTGACAGCATTTTTATATTACAGTGAAAGCTGTATTGAGATTGCAACTTGAGCCAATTAAGACGCTGTAATTATATGTCTCCACCAACGCTGGTGTGCCTAACTACTACATTATCATGAAAATTAGAAAAAAATTGTAATTACAAAATATTTTTAGGAATACACGAGATTTGAAATCGGTTCCTGTACATGGCAGTCAAGTATTCTACCCCAGAGCTACAATGGTTTATGATATCCCATTGTAGAAACATTCTATGCAGGTGCCACGTCGGGCATATTGTGTCGTAGAAGAGTAAGATAACAACTACGTGCCACACAACGCAAATTGCAGAACGAGTGGATCGTTAGTTGCTTCCACCCGTTATAAAAGACTAAGCGATAATTGTTCACCATCAGTTACAACACAAAGTGCGCACAATGCCTTACATGTTTGTAGCGAGTACCTCGCTTATCCAAAGATTAACGAATCGTAACATATTGGGCGATCCCTTAATTCCTGAATGTTAAGGAGCTGTATGGAGTTGTAACTACCTCACATGAGCACTTGTATTACTTGCTCCAAGGGAGCCTACAACGGGCTCTGGAGAGGGAGTGCAAACGCTCCTGAAATTCAACGTCATCAAAACAACTAGCAAAATCCTTCCTGCCATAAGAACTGGCGTGTCTTCCTGGGATACACGTGAATGGAGGGGACGGAACAGCTGGCTCCCACGAAAGCATGGGGCTGCATTACTAGATTCTTTGGACAGGAATGCCAAAACACTTCTAGCCTTTTTAAAATCCTTATTGCCTTCAATCAACCGCTGCGTCAGCCCCACACCCTCGAAGCTCATAGATTGCTATGCATCGCTGTGACAGCAGTTTGGTGCGCGGCGGCAGCGACAAACGGTAGATTTGTTTTCAATCCACATGTGCTGGCTGCGCACGTGCCTTCAAAACTAACTCGTTTTCTTGCGATCTATGATCGCATCTGCCGCAGTTTTCTCCGCAGCATTTCTGAAAATCAGCGTCATTTTGACTGGTCGAGCCTTGCACACAAGCACACTTTCGCAGTTCTATCACTTATGTCGTCGCCATACATGATCATGTAGTTAGGTTAAGTTAGGTTAGGTTAGGCCAAAAGCAACATCAGTTTTGTCCACAGCTGTTGTGGCAAACAACAACAACACGCGTAGAAGACAGTGCATGGGATGGCCACACGTGTAGTACTTCCGAAGCTTTGAGCACGCTGCTTTCAGCCTTTGTTTGACGGTTTCGGTACTGAAGTTCACAGCAGCCGCCACGATAATGAAAAATATTCGGAGCATACGAATTTCGGCCCAATAGGCACAGTAGAGTTTAGCTAAAGTAACAGTAGATAAACTAACAACGGCATGTGCCTGTTGGCCTGATGATGGCATCGAATATCTATCACATGCGGCATTGCTACGGAAACTAATGAGGTCGTGTCATGAACTAAAACTGGAAGCGTACAAAGTCGACGTACTGCGAGTTTGTAAGCTTCCAGCTTTAGTTTCTAATGGCTCCTAACATGCCAAGGGCGTGTTTGCTGGCTGGGAAATTCATATTTCCCGAGAAGTGTTGCTGACTACGGCAACACATTTTTGTCTTGAGGCTGCGTCATCCCACAGGTAGATATCCGCTACGGTCAATCAACGGACTGACAGGTGCACGGCATTGCTACTTCATCTGGTCAATCACATTTCACGAGTGTCTTGGACTAATGAGAAACTATCTTACATCGCAGTTTAGGGTTAGGGTCTGCCCGCTTTAATTGATTGATGGTGCAAACTACAGGTGGCAAAGTCCTGAAGTAGTCTGTATATTAACTCTATGGCCAAAGTGACGTCCATTTCTCGCTCAAATTAGGGCAACTGAGAAAATTTTGAGTCTGATCTGGCATTTTGGTGCAGCGTGGCCCAATTTGGGGAAATTTTGCAGTTTTGATGCAGCTCGGCACACAATTGAGGAATTGTATCAAATTGGCACAATTGACGCAGCTTGGCGTCTCTCATAATCATATAGTGGTTTTGGGACGTTAAACTCCACATATCAATCAATCAACAATTGACGCAGCTGTTGCATCCTCGTTGAGTTAAACTTCTGATTAAATCCTCCTAAAAATGAGCATTTAATTCCCGCATTCTGACGTGCTAGAGATTTCGGCATACATAATGCTTTAGATAAAGAGTTTTCCATGTTTGAAAGCCTTGCAGAATCTCACGATGCACCCATTGATAGATTATTGCCCTTCAAAAGCAAGAAAGAAGCACAAAGCAAGGCCATCAAAGACCAATTTCAATAAGCCAAGCAACTTGCGTGCACAGTTCAAAATTGGCATATCTAAAGCAGAAGAGCTTTATCGAAATGTTTAGCTCCAAAACTTTCTTCTGTCATCCCCGGATAAGCTCTGGTGATATCTATCGCCAAAAAAACCCACGTGTCTGATATTTGTGTTAATGGTGCCATAGTAATTGACAATTTTTTAATTGCAAATGCTTTGGATGAGCACTTCTCCTCTGTATTGACAAATAATCATGACGAGACCACCCCTAGCTATTCTCGATGAGATTCCGCCCATAGGTCCTCTTAACGTGAATGGCGCGAGAGTGTTGTCCATGCTTCTTTACACTGACTTAAGAAAATTGCAGGGTGTCGATGAAATACTGAATACTTTCCTCTAAAGATATGCCGAATGATATGCCAAATATCTCTGCACTATATTCAAGAAATTGCTTTCACAAGCAGAAATACCTCATGACTGGAAACATACGAAAATTATACCTATCTCTATATCAACAAACCACTTACTGCTTGCCTCTTACCGTCCTACTTCCTTACTGTGCACCTCATCAAAACTCATAAGACACATTATATTTAAGCACATTTGAGTGTTTATTGAACACAATGGCCTCTGTTACACCCGACAACACGGCTTCTGCCACAAAAAATCGACTGTAACGCAACTATTGGAAACTGCATAAAATCGCGGCAGCATTAGACAACCAAGGTCACATTGACATAAAATTCTTAGATTTTTAGAAGGCCTTTTATCATGTATCCAATGAAAAATTGTTATTAAAACTAGAAACTATTCCAAAAAATGACCAGCTTCTTCAATAGATAGAGATGTATCTGACATGTAGGCGGCAGATAGTCATTGCGACGACCCTAAATCTGTCTCATCTGATGTGCAGTCTAGAATACCACAAGGATCAGTTCTAGATCCTCTATTTCTTATACTGTTTATTATTGACATAATAAAAAACATACAAGTTAAAATTCGGCTGTTTGGAGACGACTGCATACTCTACCAAGAAATTTGCAGTGAGGCAGATCAGGCTCTACTGAGTTCATCTTTATTAGGGATGTGCGAATATGAAAATTTTTTAATACGTATCGAATACGAATATACAGCTTCAAAAAATGAAGAGGTGCAATTTTTTTCCACCAGTAATCTTTTACTCAATCATATATTTAGGTTGGAAACACTACAATTCAGTTATTACACACAAATATCTTTACACATTTTTTTAAAAAGACTGTAATAAATGAGCTTGTGACGGTGATAGCTTGGGTTAAATCCACATATTGAACATACCTTCTGTATCGTTTTTTTTATGTGGTAGGACTTTATTGCAAAACAAAACTAAGAGCTTTCGTACCTGCCATGATGAGCATGAGGCCACTGGTTTGATTATGTTAACACTTCACACCAGTGTACTTGAATCTAAGTGATTATTAAAGCAGCCTAGCTGGTTACAGTTCATCCAGGCTCCCACACTATCAGTGTTGGCTTTAAAACCCCGATTTTATAGTTTTTTATTCAAGTTTCTTCCTGTTCTCAGGAGTTTCTAGTTTCTTCCTGTTCTCTCATATTTCTACCTGTAAAGCTGCCAAGGGAAGTAGGAGTAGATAGGGCGTTTTTCAACTACACAGCAACACTCGTTATCTCGCTTACTTTCGTTGCCTTTCTCGAGGACGGCACGCTCGCCATTTGCAGATCTAGAATGCTGTGTTGCGTTGATATCTGCACGATCGTGACCAAGGTGTACCGGACGTGCAGCAATAACGCGAAGTAAGCACGCGAGATGGATGATTACTGATGTGTAATAAAAAGACGGCCCAATTACGTCTTTTTGTTCATGGAGCCAGAACTCCCGGCCGCGAGGGCACTATTTTGTCGCATCGCGACCCCCTTCGGCGCACTGGATGCCGACAGCAGTAAACTGACATTAAAGAGCCAGAACGTAGCAACGGTGTAACGGAGGGCTGATTGCAGGAGACGTTGTCACGTGAGTGCGATGCGTGTACGACGAATTTCCAAAGGCTCTGTTGGGAACGTAGCGAAACTACGCAGTAATCCGTCCATCACTTCATGTACACCACCGTTAGCAATGGAAAACTATTTGTGATGATGCTATTGTAACCGTATCAAAAGTGCATGGCTTTTTCTATATTTGCCATTGCATGAAAAAACACTTCAGCTCATTCGCATGACCATATGCGCTACCATGAAATCATTCCAGAACTATGAAGAGGGTATACATGCTGAAGTGGCGGCACAGCTGACGGACTACTCGTCAAGCTTCGACATGTGCGCATACATTTGTACGGCGATCCATTAATGAAACTGGTGCGGCAATACATCAAACGCGTTACTATCGTACATCAAGCTGATCGCGCCCCTAACTTGCATCGCCTACTCAGCTCACTCCATCATAGCCACGCCCTGTAACGTACACGCGTGCATTTGCCTTTGTGTAGAGATATTGTTTTCCTTCCTGCTCGCTCAGCACGGTACCAAACAAAGACGTGAAGACTATTTTGTCGAGCCAATACAGCGGCGGCAAGTTGCATTCATTTCCACGAGCGATACGCACTTACGGTCCCGTGTACAAGGGCGCGCCAGGGCAGCGGACGGCGTGGTCAATGCACTTACATGAACCGAAACTGTGCTAACCCGCTAAGCCACACGTACTGCCATGCAGGCAGTACATGATTCAGATTTATTAAGATGTTTATCGATTGTAGGTTTGTCGCGATGACTTGCCGTCGCCTTCGTTGGTAGCCGTCATCACGTATCCTATGAATTTCCATGCAGGCATCACAACACTTGCTCTGAAGTCATAGGCATGATCTACTAAGGCTCTTATTGCAAATTGACAAAATGGTAAGTTCTTCAGAGTGACATATGCAAACTAATATTCATGAACATCGAATATTCGAGGAATATTCGAGTTGGTTTGAATATTTAAAATTTTCAAATATGTTGTTATTGAATCGAATATAAATATTACAAATGCAATATTCATTGAATATTCAAATTTTCGAATATTTGCACATCCGTAATCTTTATCCGTTATAGCGACATGGTGTTTAGTGTGGCAGATGAACCCTGACATAAAAAAAACACTTTCGGTGGTCATAAAACACAAAAAATTCCTAAACCTTTGTATACAGCATCAACGGTCATAACTCATTGTTTACTACGGAATACAGTAAAAGCTCGTAAATTCGACACTCGTTAATTCGGTAACTCGGATAATTCGGACGGCCCGATTGGTCCCGGCCAAAGTGCATGTTAATCTATGGGACCAAACCTTCGTTATTTCGTCAGAATTCGGCTCCGCACCGCTTAATTCGGACAAATGCTGACGGCTGCTGCTACACAAAAGTGTGATAAAGCAGCGTTGGCACCACTGGAGTGAAACCGAAACCTGAGTGGCATCGCCATCATCATCAACTAGTGGGAGCGATCGCAGCGTCAGCGAACGTCGACGTCTTCTTTCTTCTCTACTCAGCACCTTCGACGCCATTTTCCCTTGTGTTGTCGTCAGTGTTGTCGTGTCGGAACCATCTCTTCTTGCGGAGTTCTATTTTTCTTCCATTGTGACCGTATTTGCATGCCACCACCATCGTGCGCTACAGTGATGGCAACGCCGAAAAAGCGGCAGAACTACGACGCGAAGAATTTGGCGACTAAAGTAAAAATTTTGGAAGCACTGAAAAACGGCGAATCGCGACAGCAGGTTATGACCAAGTACAACGTGAAGCGGAGCACGTTGGGAACATACGTGAAAAATGAACAACAGATTCGACAAGTACGCTGCAATGATGAACATTGAATCGTTCAAAGCATCAGAAGGGTGGTTTGCGAGGTTTCGAGAGAGACACGAACTTGTCTTTAGGAGTGTGTGCGGCGAAAAGGCCAGGGTTGACGAAAGCGTGACCACCGAGTGGAGGAATGTGAAGCTGCTGGAGCACATCGCCGCATATGAACCTTGTGACGTGTTCAATGCAGATGAAACTGCTCTATTTTTCAGAGCTCTGCCCGACAAGACGGTGACTTTCAAAGGGGACGCGTGCATTGGTGGCAAGAAGTGCAAGCAAAGGATAACTGTGCTTCTTGCCGCCAATATGACTGGCACGGAGCGCTTGCCACTACTTGTCGTCGGGAAGGCGCTTAAGCCACGTTGTTTTAAGAACGTCAAAAGCCTTCCTGTCGAGTACACAGCGAACAGGAAGGCATAGATGACATCGAAAATTTTTCGCGGCTGGCTGCAGCAGTTGGACCGGCACTTCACGTCGAAGAAACGTTCGTCTCATTCGCTCGAACTAACAGGATATTAGTGCCAAGCCAACTTCTTCAAACAGTCCTTTTTTCCATGTGCCATCCTCGAATGAAATGCATTGCCTCAATATGTACTGCAGAGCCCAACCATATCATCGTTTGTCCACGCTCTTGCTAATCTGTGATTCAAGGTGTTTCGTAAACTACCAGACTCCAGATAGCATACAATATAAAAAAAGGCAAAGATAAACATTATCCTTTTATTACTTAGCTGACCGCTGCATAATCAAGTGCTCTATTGCCCATTCTTGTCACTTTTTACTTTTTTTTCATTCGTCTGTCATTACTACAACTTGTTCTAAAGCGATACTTATTTTGGTTTATTTTTGTGATCCATGAATTTTCTTGCCGACATTTTTATTTCCAATATGTTGTGTTTTTTACTGTGAATGATGTTTTACATACTGTGAATGGTGTACAAGAGAGCTCTCATAATTTTTTTTCTTTTTCTCAAGGTGTATTCACAGTTCGTTTCTTTTGTCTCTTCTGTGCAACATGCACCTTTTGTTCAACCCACTCCTCCTTATGGCTTGCAAAGCAGGCTGGCAGTAAGAAATAAGTAAATAAATATCATATTTACTCACGTAATGAATGCACCAGCATAATAAATTTTATTTTTTATCCCACATAATAAACACACCACCTACATTTGTCGCTGCAGTCCCGCTAACCGACAACTGGCTCCTAATTTTCGTGAGACATCGACTGAGTTCGTTGTCACCATGGCAGTCACGAAGGACCATTCGTGCCAATTGGGTCACAGGTTTCTAAAAAAACCAGAAAGAAATCGCTTGTCGCCCAGAAAAGATGGTGACTAATTCCACAACGTGGTCCCCGATTCTTCGTTCGGTTGCAAGCGAGGCGGCCGCCGTATTCCCTTGTTAATCTTGTTATCGATGGATTGTTTTGATGCTTCGGTGGTAGCTTGGTTCAATGTCGCTTACTTGCTACAATGTCAATAGCGGCATCGCGGTCATCGTGCAAGGTTGCCACAAAGTTGGCAAAGTGCGTTGTGGCGTCGTAGCGCACACTTCTGAGCGCCCCTCGAGATCACAGCAGATACCACTGCTATAGTCAAACAATTGCGAGAAAAGAAAGCCCCGAGAGGCTTTTATAGAGTCGCAGCCCCTCCGCTGACACGCAAAAAAGCCTGTCAGTGGAGGGGCTGTTGGCACTTTTTAATAAAAATACACAGGGAAAAAATGGTTTGGCCTCTAAGTGGACGTTTTTATAGGTGAGTCCATTATACAAAGAACTACTGATATAACAACCACCTAACTCGACACGTTCAAGCTCGTTATGAATGGGTTCGACTGTATATACTATTGCATTCAATTCAAAATTATTCAGCAAAACTCAATACTTGCTTCAAATTCACTGTTCACACAAGCCTACCCAGCACCATAACATAAACATAAAATAAAATAAACATAAACATAAAATAATATAAACATAAAATAAACTATATATTCTTTGTTACCAAAGTACTGTTTGCTACAGGTGACACGCTATACAGACAATATACACAGCAGCTAGAAGCACAGGTGAAGCTTGATATGCTACAATTAAGAAATCAGTAGGCGGCTGTATATGCTTGCATTAGGCTTGTGCAAATAGTGAATTTCAATTTCGGAGTGAATAGCGATTTTGGTCGCATAATTTCGAATCGAATTCGAATAGTATATATCACATGCTATAAAGGAAAGTGGGCATATTTGTCCTGGCCTAACTAACCTGCACTATATAAATATTTTTTAAATTGAAACAAGGCCTCTGCAAATGCCATTTCTTTGGCTCAAAGGAAGTGGAAACAGTTTTGAATAGTAGCAAGATTTGATTTTTTGTAGAATGCAAACGATAACCTGTAATATATGTTACATTTTAATCTTTACTATACTTGAAACATACAAGCCAGTATTACAAGATTTTGAACATCAAAAATGATGAATCCATGTGAGGGTGATATGATGATTTAGCCTTGAAGTGAAGACTCCCAACAGTATGGATTGATAATGATTAAACTTTATTTTGTCCAGTGAAGACGCAGGGGAGTCCCCACGCCACCCAGCTAATCCAGCGTAGGGATCGTCAAGCCAAATTCGCGGCCCATTCACGGGCACTCTGGAGGGCCAGGGTTTGATCGTTAAGTTCGGAGCTGCGTAAGAGCGCTGCCCACCTGTCCTTGCTGAAGGCGGAGCCGATAGCTTCACATTCCCACAACACATGGTTGAATGTTGCTAATAGTTCACAGGAAATCAATGCTTTCAGTACTTAGCACCCCTCCACAGCAGTGAAACCATCTTTATGGGGATTACAAGTGGACTATTACACACCTATCTCTTCATTTTAAATACTTCCACATTTTGAGTAATTTAAATTTGTATCAAAAAATTTGCCTAAGCTTAGTTTACATGTAAAGCATATGATCTGATGTGGGCATTAATATCTCATATTTGCTTAGTCATATATATATATATATATATATATATATAAGGGAAAGAAGTGTATATCTAAGGGCTCGTTTTTTCGTGTTTTAAAACAATATTAATGAGATCTAACAGACAGTAATGCCAAGGAATGTACAGGGGAAGTTATTAGCACCAATGGAATGTAAATAAGAAGAAAGAAAAGTGGATGAAAAAATAACCAACCGTGGGCAGGCACGGTTGGTTATTTTTTCATCCACTTTTCTTTCTTCTTATTTACATTCCATTGGTTCTAATAACTTCCCCTGTACATTCCTTGGCATTACTGTCTGTTAGATCTCATATATATATATATATATATATATATATATATATATATATATATATATATATATATATATATATATATATATATATATATATTCAGTTTTGCATGAGCTAAAGTAGCTTTCGACTTCGTGCCTGTAGGCACAATATTGGCTCTTTATACAACCTGCCTATATTACACCATGCATTTCTGTCTGTTGCCATTATGTACTTCCTCTCACATCAGATTTACATGCTAGCCTGCTGTGATTGAAGGAGAATCACAGCGCAACGAGAAACTGCCAACAGTTAAAAAGTTGTCATATGGCCGCCGTTGAAAAGACTGAAACGAGAACCTCGTGACATCTAGAGTGGCCTGTAAGGGCAGCTTAGCCACAAAAGCAAAGCAATGAACATGATAGCAACAATTGGAAGGTCACGCGCAGAATGGCAAGCAGATTGAAACGTGCCCTGCATTTCTCATGCACAAATGACGCATGAAACGTGCTCACAGGTACGGATGAACACGAATAAGCATCTCAGTTGTTACTTCGCTGTGTCTAAAAAGCGCACCCTTTTCAAAAACGGAGACTCTGTACCTTGATTAAATAATCAACGCCACACCGAACAAACACACATGAAGAAACACACATAGACACCACGGGCGCTCACTTACAACTGTCTATTCCTTGAGAAAACAGGCTAATATAAACCCCCTCTTCGTCGACACATGCGCAACATGATCAGCCCTTCTCTTACTTAGTCACGCTATCGAATGAATGCTCTCTAGATTACGTGTTTCTGACTCATACAGGTTTAGAGACGTTTCGCTAACACACTTAATACCCCGTTTCTTTATATGCTATGCCTCCAAAATTTCCCATGCTAACTTCTTTGTACTTCTTCCCAGAATCCTAATCTGAGTGAATTATGGTGTGCATCCATAAGCTGTAACATAAGCACTCAGATGCACACCATCCTTATTCTTTACTGTGAGAGCGTGTTCCCTTGCTCGATCATTGACGCAGCGCCCCGTGTGGCCAACATAGCCTGTCCGATAGAGGAATTTCATAAACCACTCCAGTGGCGCACTTCGTGAACGGCCCTGCATGCTTTTTTTTGCAGCCTTTCAGCTGTTGAACATGACTTCCATTAATGCGAGAGCACAACTTCGCCAGTTTGTTTGGGGCAGTGAACAGCAGCGGTACACCATGCCAACTCGCCACCGTTTTTAGGTTGTGTGAAACCTTATGAATATAAGGTACCACCTCCGGCCCTTCTTTATCATTTTGTGCTTCATTAGGTCCTTTTTCCAACATTGCAGTAACATTCTAACATTGCAGTAGGCTTTTTCTAACATTGCAGCAGAGGGCTTGAAAAAGTCAAGGCAGCATTGCAAAAGTATCAGAACCTGACAGTTGTGCACTGCACTTTCATTTATACAGTTCCTGCGAACCAATTTAGAAACATTGCACTTTGGCGAGGCTGGCATGCTTCATAGAAGATAAACAACATGCTGCGGGTCATTGATCAAAGAGGTCTACTTCTTTGAGTGCAGTACGCAATTTCCATAAGTCCAAGTTATTTTGGACCAAAAGACTTCAGCAGCACATGTGGACATCTCGTTTGCAAGCAATAAAGTGTGACCTACCTAGCCATAGGCAAGATGACTCGGTCATGAGGAAAGTCCCCGTCACATTGAGCCACGTACTCGGACAGCACACGCAGCACTCGCACCATGCGGTTGGCACTCTCACGGGCAGCACCGTCCCCCCCAAGAGCACACACCGTGTCGTAGGCTGCCTTGAGACGGTCCATACACGACTGCACCATGTCCTCGTGGATGTCTGTACGAGAGCCCTGTAGCCGGGGCCCCAAGTTGGTGTAAGTCTCTCGCAAAAGCTCGATAGCTCGGTCAGCCACAGCATCCTGCGCATGCAGCACCACTCGCCACAAATAGTCGGCCCCCATGAGTTCAGGATCCTCGAGGAGGTGTGCACGCCGGCGCAACAATAACCGCCCCTGGCGACAGTTGACGGCACGGAAGAAGCGCTCGAAACAGCGTAGCCCGCTCTCCGTGAGCAAAGCCGGGTCTAACTGCAGCACATTCTGCTCAAAGAAGTCCTGGTTTATCTCGGGGTCCAGGTCTGGTTCTTCGCCCATCAACTTGGAGAACCACTTAAAGCAGGCCTCCCGGTCGGACGGGTACACGGCGTTCTCGGCAAGGCAGTGCCAAATCTGCTTGGCCTGCGCAGCGCACAGCCACAGTTGGCCGTCCTTCAGCAGGAAGCGCAAGAACTTAAGCCGCTCCTGCACCTGCTGCACGTGACTGTAGCGGCTGTCCCCGTACACCTGCGTCGGGTCGGGCCGCTCGGGCAGCAGCTGGCGCGCATGTGCCATATAGGCCGACAGCCCATCTGCTACCAGCACCACAAGCGAGTGCTGCTGCTGCAGCCGATTGATCACCTCGTGTCGATACAGGGCCTGGCCTCCCGGTGCTGGTCCGCCTCCAGTGCCCGCTGCGCGTGCGGGACCCATTGGGGCCTCTGAGTACAGGCCGGCCACTTCCTGCATGTGACGAAGGGCAGGCAGCGCCCACTGCGGGTCCTGCCGCAGCTCCTGCACACAGCCCATTTTCGTGTCAGCTCTCTGTATGACATGAGTGCACTCCTTAGAGTAAGACACCTTTAAATCACATCCCACTGAAGCACTGTCCCACCAAACAAGTGTAGATTAAATAGCGATATAACTAGTATTATTCCAACAATGTTTTCTATACAGCCAATTAAGTACCTTTAATCAACTAAAATGTCCATAAAAACCACACACAGTAATACCTCGAGGCTACCAATCTCACGCAGTCACAAAAAAATATTTGCATTGTCCAAAATTCGTAGTCAACAGAAAACTTACAAAATTAGAAAATACAACAAAAGGGAGCTGGTATAGCAGCATTTGTATTTAATTAATGAAACAAAAGCAATGTGACCAATGACAGCTAGTAGTTTGTTCTTAGTACTTTGCATGACTACAGAGTACAGCGATAAAACAAAGGCCAGTCACTTTTTGAATCACTGTCCTTTGTTATCCTTTTTTTTTCAGTAAGGTTTGGTTTGTTTTTCCGAAGATTTATGACCGTACTCACACTATCAGAAGGTTCACTAAAAGTTCAGTAGTCTTCTGGGAATATTGGTAGAGTTGGCTGGTATACCCATCCCTTACAATAGTGAATGTTGCCTTTACAAGGCCTCACTCCTTTGCCAACCCCGTCCGGCGCTCAGAAACATTTATAGTAACTGCAATTTTGTGCCATTTAAATAATGTATACAGTGAAATCTCAGTAAAACAAACACCACACTAACGAATTGTTCAGATGAACAAACTTTTGAAATATCACGCAACGACGGCAAATAGTTTCAACGTAAACATATTTCCCTACTATGTACTTCTGATTACCGAACTTTTTGGAGTAACAAGCACTATATTTGGTTTCGTGTTATATTAACAAGATCTCAGTACTACGAACTCATGTTCTGAAATCCGCCCCGACCACCGGAGAGGTACACAAGCAGACAACACAGTGAACGGACGGCTTGCTTCTCGGAAGACAAGCGATGATGCGGAGGGGGAAAAAAAAATTACGAAAATGAAAGGACGACTTTCTTTTCTTTCTTTCTGTTGAAACGCGACAGTGCAGGTTTACAAGTGCAAAGACGAGGGGCGAGGGCAACACTGGAGGGCAAGGTGGGAGTTGAAGTTGCGGAGCAGGAAGCATGGGCGCGGAAAACCTGAGACAGCTAGGGAGCAGAAAGCAAAACGCGAGAAAACTTCTTTTTCAGCTCTTTCCTTTTTTCAGAAAAAGCGATGACAGCTGCAATGCTTTTCTTTTCTATGTCACTTCTATATGTGCTTTAGGCCTTGTCAGTCATGTCCATCTCTTTTCGGTGTTTACTTATCGCGTCCGCAAAGCAAATCGGCGTTCGCGCTGCGGTGCTACAATGAATTCATCTCTGCTTGCGACAAAGAAGCAGCAACAGTTCTTCCTAAGCGATAAAGTCAATATTTTTTGGCAACTGGAAGGAGGCAAAAAGCAGGCTGTTGTGGCCAAAGAACTTGGAGTGGCGTGTTCCACAATTTCCACGACTGTCATCGATGTACTAAAGGCAGCGGAAATGCTCACCGGCGCAAGATGAAGCGTCGCTTCAACAACTGTTCAGAACTGCTGGGGGAAAGCAGGGCTCATGCACATGAATGAGCAGCCAGAAGACGCCGGGCAGCCACGCAACAATGACCAGGCGGAGGAGGGCAATCCTGGCAAGCTATGGAGTGAGGTGACCGATCTGTTGGCCATGAATTCACTCTCATTTGACAATTATGTGCTGTGTGATGAAGGAACCACAACATCAGCAGAACTGACGACAAAAGACATCCTTCAAACCATTCAAAATGAATGCAGCGACAATGGTGAAGACGATGCCGCGGCGGACAATGAAGGTGCGACGTTGTCGCAACCTGAAGACTGTGACGAGCTCGTGACGGCAGCAGATATGATGGATATCACGTGGAAAGCATGCATTTCCCTAGCAAAAAACGCCAAAGCAACCCAATTTCTCCACAGGAATGTGGATGAGCTAGAGTCCTTCGCGCTGCAAAGTCTGTGCTGCACACGTTAAAAAAAATCACGTTTCTTTAAGGAAACGTGCATTTTTTGGTGTTCCCTTGTGCATTTGTTTTTTCACATAAAAAATGAGTTCAAGAACCCACCGTTGTATAGGATTAATTTTTGAGCGTTCTTTATAACTACCTTCCAATATAACGAACAAATTGCTATAGCCCCTGAAGTTCGTTATTGGGTATGAGGTTCACCACTGGAGGCGCAGCGCTGCAATCGTTGTGACGTGCATGGTTGGATCATGTGATCTTGTTCTGGCAAAGGAAAGCTGGTGGTAGGATGCTTTTTTTTTACGGCGGCTTAGGGTGTTTTCCTTTTTAAACTATGTTTTGTAGCTCTGACTTCATCTGTGCGGACTTCTGCAGACTACACTATGCGGAAAGTTGCAGTGAACGATACTGGCGGCATGCCACAGTGCGCTACGTACGCGATGCCACTGTCGTTGCTGCTAACAGTGTCACTGTCACCTCTCTCTTTCTTTGTTGTTATGGTTGTTATTTCGAGCCCATGGGGTTAAAATGAGCACATACCATGAATGTTCACATAAAAGCAGAACATTTCAGTTTCCGCACGGAAGCCTCATTACAATGAAAAATGAATGTGCAAACAGTTCATTTATATTTTAAAATGGGACTCTGATTTATCGGAGAGTGAAGATATAGCCCGGAAGTCCAGTTCCTTTCCCTTTGTTTTCGCTATTTTCACGCTTTCCCAGTATATTTCATGGCCATTCGCTTCTGCGTGTTCGGCCAGCGCGTTCGACGAAACCTTCTTTTTTACATCATACATGTGTCGCACCAGTGTTTGCTAAAGCTTACTTCTCTCACCAAGGTAACCTAACCGCAGTGTGTGCCACTCCAGCCCTCCTCTCCGGCTGCCCGTCTCAATGTGTGTACCCGACCACACGGTTTTCTATCCGCCAGTAACATAGCCAGGGGGTGGCACACCAAACCCGTGCCCCCCCCCCCCCCCCCTCCCAAATTTTCTCATGGTATATCGCACACAAAATAACGGTCGCCCACACCTGCCTGCCTGGCCCCCAGTTCTGATCAATGTGGTGCCCCCTCCGAAAACAATTTCTGCAGACGACCTGTGGTCTGCGACTTCAGCGCACAGGGTTCCTTGGTTATAGATTATGCCTGTAAAATGGGCCCATAGCCACTGTCATTTCCATCTAATCTTTCTTTTTTTATCTACAGGCAATAACGTAGTCAGCTTCGAAAACTGATTCATCTTCTAAGAGCTGCTGTGAAATATCAGGCAGCTTATGAATAAAACTGCAAAAGAAAAAAAAACTGGACACAGAAAATTTCACTGAAACATGAAATTGCCGTTTAGATCACGGTACGCAAGACCTCGCAGCATGCTAAAGGGCGTGAATTGATACAGCCGGCTGATCGCATTTTTTGAATCACGGTGTATCTTTCTGTAGAAGCTCTGAAACTGAGCCAACCATTCATAATTGTCAACCATGTTTGGCTAGAAGGCAATCGAATGTGCAACATGTGCAGACCGTAGAAATTTCGCACAATAGATATTAGAAGTGTGCCACAGCGAAAACTTACAACTACGAATGAGGCACGCGCATTCATGATTCTTACATTTGCCCTGAATCATAACAGAAAGGTTGCGGCTGCATGTGGCTGTAAGAATGCTGTGTTGCTTCTCACAAACCGATGAATTCGCTTGCGCTGTGCTTCATAAGGCTATATCTGCTGAACATAAATGTAATTTGTGCATGCTTGTCATGTCAACCACAGCCCGCTTTTAGATGCAAACCTACAATGCACTTCTTGCAGCAAAAATAAGTTATTTCGCCCTTAATACCCACTCATTCCTTCAATTCGACAAGGAATGAGTCATCACCGCTTACAGAGGCGGTGAGCTCGGCCGCCATGGTTTTTTTCTCATTTAGGTGGTCATAGCAGATGATGCCAGCAGTCAGGCATCTTGAGAAGCGTAACACTTTTCCGGGCAGTTATTTAGCACTTCATACAGTCAGGGAAGAAGCTGCAGCTGTATTTTACCGATTCTGTGTAGTGAAGTACAAGAATAATGATTAAAAAAAAGGAGACGCGAAAGTGGCTGCGGGCTGAGCGCAAGAGGGCGGCAGAGCAACCCAACTACGTATGTCACAGGGATGCCTCCGCATGGTGGCGCCACGGTATGTTCTTGCAGCTAATACCCAGATTTCACCCTATTTTGACAATCACACAGGTTTTGTTCGTTTTAAGTGAAAGTTAATTTTAAGTGGGGGGCCATTAGATGCGGGCTCGACTGTATATCACAATATTTGAGTTACTGAATACTTCAGATTCGATTCGCGAATTGAGGAGCTATTCAACAAGCTGGAATTCGATTTGTATTTATATATTCGAGTAGAGTGGTACCCCGCTGTTACGTTCCTCACTGCTGCATTTTCTTGGCTGATTCGTTGTCTTTCATCAGTGCCGGCATAGATCTCGCAAAATCCCATGTGTATTGTGAACGCCGCTGTTACGTCGCAACTGTGAGAACGTTCCTCCATGATCCGTGGCAACCTAGTCCCCCGAACTCACCCGGACACCACCATTTTGATTTGACAGTCTTGACCTGGCATGGCTACGGAACAGGCTGCAAGAAGCCGCAGGCGAGTTCGAGAGGCCGCCCCTAGATGGCCATTTGTGAAAAGTGCTATCACCATCCTTAATGTGCTTACAACGGAAGTTTCACTGCGGAACGCCGGAAGTTCATGACAGTCCCACCACCGCACGCCACACGTTGCGACTTGTCTTCAGTCGCTGTTGTGTGCGCTAAGCCTGTTACCATTGAACTTGTCAACGCAATTTTTGTCAAGCCTTAATGGCGTCATGTAAGCGAAAAGAAAGCGTTTTCCCTTGAAGAAAAGCTGGACGTACTTGAAGCAATCGACAAGTAGCCAGCGCAAAAAAAGGTCGATATTGCCAAAAACTTTGGACTGCCACCGTCAATGCTCACAGCATCGTTTCGCACGTGCAGATTGAAGGGAATGTCGCTCTCTTTGGTCCAAAAGCTAAGCAAGCTTTCGCTGCCGGTATTAACTTCGACAGCAGCATTTTAAGCAAAAAGGCGATGGAAATAGCCGACAGACTGGGCATCGCTGATTTTGTGGCGTCAAATGGCTAGATCGACCGTTTCCGCAAGAGGCACGTCATCGCTTACAAAACGGTAAGCGGTGAAATGACAAGTGTGAACATAGAAACAGACGATGATTGGAAGTCCACATTATCTGCTTTAATTGAGGGATACGAGCCTCACGACATTTACAACGCTGACGAAACAGGCCTCTTCTTTCATGTGCAGCCATAAAAATCATTAAGGTTGAATGGCGAAGAGTGCCACGGAGGCAAATGCTGCCGAGACCAGTTGACGGTGCTCCTTTGCTACAATATGGACGGCTCGGACAAACTAAAAATGTGAGTTATCGGCAAGTCTAAAAACCCACAGTAGTTGAAAAACATTCGCCTGCTGACATGCCACTACAGAGCTAACAGTCGTGCGTGGATGACATGCGCTTTGTTTGAAGAGTTTCTTTAATACTTTGATGATAAGATGGGTTCACAGTGCATTAGGGTTCTTTTCCTGAACAATTGTGCTGCCCACCTGAGAGATCTGCCGCTCTACAAAATGTCAAACATGTTATTTTTCTCACCAAGTAACGACAAGCCACTTGCAGGCGTTGGATGCCAAGGTCATAAAATGCGTGAAGCATCCGTACAGAAAAAGCATCGTCAAGTGCTGTCTCGCGCACATTGATCGTGGACAGCAGCCTGCGACCATTTCGGTCCTAGACACCATACATTACATCGTATCAGCTTGGAGTGCAGTGAGCACGTCAAATTCATGAGGTGTGGGTTCCGCATGGACAGCGAAGAGGAGCCTGCAATCGAAGCTCAATAATCGGATGCAGCCTCTTGTGAGCAAGAGCTCAATGAGGCAATGAATACGCTGGGTACCACGGGCACAACAAACGACTACGTTGCTGTGTATGCTGCCGTCGTGACATCAGAGTACTAGACAATCGTAGAGATCATTGAAAATTCAATAGCAACCGAAAACGGGGATATCAATGACAACGCCGAGCACGAACCACATGATTCTGAACAGTTGGCCGTGGAGTCAACCGTTCTCAACTTTGGAAAAGCCATCGCGGCCCTGGACTATTTTTGCAGGTACGTCGGTCACCAATGCGACGCTGAAAGCAATGCGGCCTTCCAGATTATTGAGAAGTCCACACTGATTACCAGCGAGTAAAAGAAGCGGCAGTCAACTATCTTTGAATATTTTATGTCATAATAAAATTTTTTGTAGTCAAAGCCTCAGTGCTTTCATTCATTTTCGGAGATTTCCTCACTCTTTCATTTTCTCGGCTGTTACGTTTTTCCTAACCGGTCCGCTGAAACACGTATGAACGAGGTCCCACTGTATTCACACACCGGTAAATCATGCTCATTCAGCCACAACAGCGGTGATTGACAGTGAGCGCCAATGCGAACTTCATAAAATGGCAAAATGATGTTTAGCAGTAATGTTAGTATCTGCATAATTGCCCAGGTCCACTTCCGCGGCACCAGCAATGCGAGCCAAGATATCAGCATCGATGCAGTCAGAAACAGCGACGTCATCTGCACCGATGAAGTCGCTTTCCGTACTCCCGTCCGAGGTGACGCCTAGAAACGCTAATAACGTCGAACCTCGATATATTAACACAGATATATGAAATTGTTGCCTATATTGAACGGTTCCTATATCACACTGTAAACCACATGCATTTTCAATTTTTTATTTTGAACGATGCTTTGCGCATAATGGATATATCGAACTAGGCCACCCCAGACCGCCCGCGCTCCGTTGACAAGTGACGAGCTTTCCCGCAACACTCTCGAAACTAGCGGTAGCGCGGTGGGCATTGACGACCACTGCGCACATCAATGGCGCAGAAAGCGCCAGTTGAACGTAGCAGCGTGCGCACGTCGCATTCTTGCCGCATCGACGGGTCGACGCACTGCACTTGTTGGACCAGCTGCTCCGCGTCATCCCATCGATCGTTGTGCATTGTGCTCGTAGCCTCGTCTGGCCTAATGTTTGTGTGTGCGAAGTCAGGCTTGTCACACGTCGTGGTGTGTGTAACGATTGCTGCAAATGCTAAGAAACGGGCGACTGACTTTTGCTGCTAAACTAGAAGCAATCCAACGCGTCGAGAATGGCGAGAAGAAGTCGAGCGTCGCAGAAGCATTTGGCATACCAAGGAGAACATTGAGCACCCCTGCTCAAAAACAAAGGCGACATGAAGGCCAAGACCAAGACGAGTCAGCCCTCCGGTGGCGGCGGGTACGCAAAGCTGCCTTCAAAGATGTTGAGAAGGCGCCTCACAAGTGATTAGTCAATGCAAGGGCCCGAAATATTCCTATATCGGGACCAATCTTGCAACAGAAGGCACAAAACTTTGCCTTCATTCTCAGCACCGAGAATTTGTTGGGAAGACAGTGTCGGGAAGACAGTGTCGAGAGAGAGAGAGGACACCAATGATGAATAAATTCACAAGTGGCTTGATCACAAGTGGACCAAAGTTTTCGCAAACTATGAGCCGAACCAGATCTTCAATGCTGACGAGACGGGCCTATTCTGGCAAATACTTCCGCGACAAACGCTGCACAGTCGTGGAGACAAGTGATACGAGAACAAGCAAGGCAAGGCCTGTGTGACGGTGCTATTGGCTTCCAATATGGATGGAAGCATGAAGCTGCGGCCACTTGTAATTGGCAAGTTTCAAACCCCAAGGTGCATGCGGAACTGCCCCAATATTCCTGTGTCTTACACCTGGAACAAGAAGTCGTGGATGATGAGGGATATTTTCGTCAAGTTGCTGAAGGCATGGAATTCGAACCTGGCGCGTCAAGAAAAGAAGCTACGCCTTATTGTCGACAACTGCATGGCACACCACACTGATGCCCAGCTGAGCAACATCGAAGTAGTATTTCTGCCGCCTAACGCCCCTTCGAAGCTGCAATCGTTGGATCAGGGCATTATTCGCACATTTAAGTCAATCTACAAGCGTCAGCTGATCGAAAGTTTGCTTGTTGAGTTCCGAATGGACCAAGACCTGAAGATCGATCTTTTGGGCGCCATCCAAACGCTGAAAGTGTCATGGGATAACGTCAAGCGGTCGATGATAGCCGACTGCTTTCAGCATATGGGCTTCGCTGGCTGCACTGACGAGGCATCAGTGGAAGAATCAGAGGAAGCCGAGGTGGCATGCGCAGATGAAGAGAGCGAGCTCGCCGAAACGTGGAGCAAGCTGGAGAGCTTTGTTGGTGCCGAGCCGCAAAGCATGTGCATCGACGACTTCGTTGGAGGTGACAACAGCACTGGTACAACAGCGAAGCTGATGGATGTGGAGATCCCCGCTCCCTACATCAGCTGAGGTCATAGCTGCTCTAGCCCATGTGCGTAGCCACTGCAGCGCGATTGAAGGCACCGGCTTATCACTCGTGGATTGCCTGAATTACGCTGAGGACGCAGTCGTCAAACACGTCATTGCCAACAATACGCAGGCTACCCTTTTTCAGTATTTTAGGCCGAGGCAATAAAAACTTTGTTTGAATCCTAAACTAAGAACTTACTGCAACATGATTGGTTCATTGGTTCAACATGATTGGTTCAGATTGTTTGACTGCTTGAACTCCTGCAGGCCTGAACACGTGCAGTACAGTGAAGCTGAGCATGTTGACGTAAGAATTATTACTTTGCTCTTGCACACATTTCTGATCTCAGGCTAAATTCTTTCTTACTTTATAGACACTGAAAGAGGGAATCTCATGGTTGGACAGGTGCTGCATATACATCGAAAGTCTGCCAAAGCAAAGGCAGGTCTTCTTTTTAAGCAAGCCCACCTGTGAGGCGCTGAGAATAACTTTGCTCAGCACAATATCACTGGTTGAAAACCTCCTTGCCTCAGGGTTTCGCTACGTACTGGTGGGAAAGTTTGGACAGGACCCATTAGAGGTAAGCATGTGCACGTTCTCGCTTGATAGTTAAATAGTAATCCTTATTTTTTCTTTCAGAGATTTTTTGGCATTATCAGGCACGTGGCTGGTGACGGAGGACAACCAACAGTCCAGCAATTTCTGTTCATTTATAGAATGCTCTCTGTCAGAAATCTTGTCCAGCCGCCTCAGCGAGCATCAGTTGTAGGAGGCGGCCCACAACTCCTCCTGAAGCTCCAAGACCTATCCCAGAAGGAAAAACCTGCTGCCTGTCACGTGAGCAAGAATATATTAACAGGGGTTGAAAGGGTAGAAATCTGAGCCAGATGGTAAGAATTCGTCAGGGAAAACAAAATGAAAAAAAAAGTGCAGGCAAGAAAGAACACAGTACAAACGCTTTGCGGAGTGATATCTCCTGAATAGGATGAAACTGATCAAAGCGTATTAGTTCTTTAACTAAGTTTTCAGGATAGTTTTTAGGCTGCATGCATTTAGGTGTGAATTTTCTCATTTCTAGTCACACTAAGCTGTATGAGCATTACATATGTGCCAGGGGACTGTGCAGTGCAGGCAGTATCAAAGATTTTGCAGCCATTAATTTGGAGAAGCCGAGCTGATTTCTGATAAAGCCTGGATTTCGTCATACAAAAGGTGTAAAGCAATACTAGGCATTCAGTACATCTTTTTCGTTCGGTGCACTTTCTATGTTCAGCACACCAGCAATACAGTGTTTGCATTTCAGGCGGACTGTTTGGCTATTCTCTTTGATGAAGTACTTTTGGAGCCAGGAGAAACTGTGGAGCAGGCTTCACTTTTGCAACATCAGCAGTCTCCTAAGGAGAAGATCTTGGACTACCTCGCTGGATACGTTGCAAAGAAGTTTTCCTCGCTGAGATGCTCAAGCTGCGTAGAAAGTCTGAGGAGTTCAGAACGACCGGCAACTGGCCTGATTCTTGTTAGGTCTAAAGGTTTTCTCCTTGTGCCCTCCAGCCAGCTCGTCACACTCCTTCAAATTGTGGAGGATCACATGTAAGCGCACACAGTTGAAAAAACTGCTTGTTCTGGTGTGTACATGAATATTGTGGAGGATGTTTTGATGGACCCTCGGACTGCTTCAGCTGCTGTCGGTTGCAAGTCACATTTTGTGAGCACGACTGCAGAAGTTGTTCAGTTTTTTCTCAAAGTGCGTTTGCATTTTTTTACGAGAGAAAGAAACAAACAGATGCAAGCGAAAGGGTGCGCTTCATGTCCAGCAGGGGGTGGTAAAAACCAAACACTCAAAGGTAACTCTGCACCCAACCCATATCTCACATATGTTGCTGTCCATTCTTCACGTTTTTTAATGAGCTTTTCATGAACTGGTGTACTGGTGTTCTGTGTATGTGGTTTGTTTTAAATAAAATTAATAAATGGTTGTGCTTGCATATTGCTTTCGCACAGGCACCTTGTATGTATTTTTCTTGTTGAATTATTTTTTTCCTTCTGACACTGACAACAATATTAGCATCAATGATTGGAATATCTTCACCCCTCGTATATAGTCGGCCATTAGAAGAATCAAAATAACTTCTTGTGTGTTTTTGTCGAAATCACGAGCGGCTTAAGTTACTGGTTTACTGTCTCTTCTATATGAGACTGCTTATAAAACAATGGCCTAATTACAATACACTGTCAACTGTGTTCGACCTTACTTTTCACGTTCGTCATGATCATAAACTAAACGTCGCACCGGTTGACTGATGGGGTTTTACGTCCCAAAACCAGCTGTGATTATGACAGACGCCCCGTGGTGGAGGGCTCCGGAACGAATTTGACCACTTTAACGTGTACCAAACTCTAAGTACACGGGCCTCAACATTTCGCCTCAACCAAAATGCAGCCGCCGCGGCCGGGATTAGATCTCGCAACCTTCGGATCTGTAGCCGGGTGCCATAACCGCTAGAACACCGTGGCGGGGCAACACGCCGCACCGAAGACTGCTTTGAGGTTAGTATTGCTGGCATTTAAGGACTCTGATATTACATATATTGTACCTAAGGCTCGTAGAGGGATTTAATCGTTCGGTCCAGAAATTTGAAGCGCATAGAACAGGTGTTTTTTTTTTTTTTCTTGTCATGAAAAGAAGGCATTCTACGGAAGCATTTCTTGCAGTAATGGTTTAATTGTTTGGGTTTTCTGTTGCGAATAAAATGACACCAGGAGTCTGATAATGTTCACAGTTTAATAGAAATTGAGCGGCCGTGCCGTGCGAACCATCTGGCCTTATGCGCAACTTTGCGCAGTCGAGAGATTTCGCTCACTTCCGGGCGAATGGACGTGTAACAACTCGTATGTTCGCCTCTGTTTACATGTGGCACAGCAAGTGCGTTATTGCGAATGTACAGTGTCTGATTTCAGGCAAATTTTGAAAAGATGGACCAGTTGCAGTATTGCGACGAACGAGCGGCGCTCCCCCGACCCTGACGGCTGCATTTCGACGAGGCGAAACGCAAGAGCAGAAAAAAAGGCGTGCACTTTGATTTACATGCACATAAAAACAACCCCAGCTGTTAAACATTAATCAAGAATCCCCCACTACGACGTGTATCAAAATCATATCATCGTTATGGTGCGGCAAACCCCGAATTTTTGTCATTTTCGACTGCGACTGCCGTGAGCTGCTTGTCCAGAGCTGTTAGTTTCTTTTCTCCCGGGTGCTCACTTCAAGGCAGACGGCGCGTTCACGCAGTCACTGGCGCACGCTGAATGTTCCAAGTAAATGAGGGAAAGTGAAACGACTTTTGCAGAAGTTTAGAAAGCTTGGAAATCAAAGCAGACCAACACACTACCGCAGCGGTAGCGGACGGCAGCATGCCCTCATGAGCACAGCTGCGCCCCTAGCGGCCAGTGCTGGCTCCATATGAAGCTGAGGCGGCACTTTCGTGACCAGAAAAGCATTGAAGGACTCTGGTTTCGTCAAAGGTGTTCAAACGCCCATTTTTCTTGAAGCTCTTTTGACAATGCTGGGAGAAACTAGGTCCTACGACACGGTGATAGCGGAAGAACTAAGCATCTGCACATAAGTGAAAATGCCTCCTTCAAGGGCCTACAACATTTCCGCTGTTATATAGGCCTGTGTGCTCAGATTTGGGTGCACGTTAAAGAACCCCAGGTGGTCGAAATTTCTGGAGCCCTCCAATACGGCGTCTGTCATAATCATATGGTGGTTTTGGGACGTTAAACCCCAAATATCAATCAATCAATCAATCCTTCAATGGCAGGAAACTAGCATTAGCAAGCGCGGACTCTCCTGCTTTCTCACGTACAGATCCCACCGACCGTCACGTTGAAGTAGACCCCCTTGAAGTGCATTGCGGTTGCATGCTCCCCGTTTCCTTTGACAAAATTTACAACAGCGAGCTTCAATTTCACCATAATTACTTTTTAGCACATTGCAAAGGGATCGTCAAAATGTGTCAGCTATATGACAAAACCTAAACTTCCGAAATTGACTAAGCGTGCGTTGCAGAGCGGACGCAGAAAATGAGGGGAACAGTTGGCACGCCAGGCGCTCACACGCCTCCAATGCATAAAGTCGTCCGTGTTGTGACACGAGCGTGCATACTCGCCATGGATTGATTCTCGCCATCATGGTCGCCATTATCGCGGTGGTAGGGATTGGGAGATAGGGGGAGGCAAATGCTTGAGCAGTTCCGGTGACCCGTCAACTGGTTTATGTTCGGGTGCAGTATTCTAGGGACCCTAGTTCGGAAGAAGTCCTCGGAAGAAAGGACTTGGCACTCGCAACCTGTTTGACTACTCTGGTCTGCTCGGCGAGACAGGTGTTCCCTGGCGAAGCGCGCAACCGGCCGAAGCACCGAAAGGTTTAAACGTGCGCGCACTGGCGAGCTGGCTCGGGCGGGTTGGGGAGCGCGAAATATGCAAGTAAATAATACTTTTTTCCCGAAAAGCTGGCAACATATTAGGGGTGCGCAAATTATGCGAGGGAGCAAATTATGCACGTAAATACAGTATTGGATGTTACGCTCTGTGGGAGTTCCCCATATGTGCGCAACAATCCCATACTTTTGCATGCAAAATTCAAGGGGATTTCTCAACTGTGGGATATAGCAAATAATTCGATATACCAGAGTTTAATATACCCGGGATCAACTGTACTAGAAACATTATTGATTCAATTCACGCTCCCGTTTCAATATCCAAATTCACTTCGCACCCAAAATACTTCTATTCACACAGCTCTAGTGTTTTATACACGTAAAGAGAAGCAGACCATTACAAGCAACAAATGCCCAAGAGGCCTCAGATAACGAAGGACACTAGAACTATGATAGTGGTGCATTTTAGATAACTAGAGTCTAGGTGAAACTTCTTGAGCTGTCTTCTTAAAAGTGTTCTTTTGCATGCTTGCCAAGTTTTTGCAGCCATGTTCTTTGTAACCACTGCCTATCTTCAATGTTTTCTTCTTTTGCCATGTTCCTTAGACTGGAATGTACGTCGTGGAATCCTTTTTTTTTTTTACTTTGACAAAAAAAATTATGATGTGCCTCGTTCTTCATCCCAGAAGGGTGTCTAATGCTGATTTGATTGATTGATGTATAGGGTTTATTGTCCCAAAACCACGCTATGATTACGAGAGATGCCGCAGAGGAGAGCTCCAGAAATTTCGACCACCTGGGGTTTTTTAACGTGTGCCCAAAGGTATCAAAAAGAATCACACTGCAAAAATTTTGCTGAAAAAAATATGATAAATCAGGCATGTCATGATACTCAGTGTGCATTCAGCTGTGAAGGAAATATTTATCTAGCCTTCAAGTCAATTATTTATATTTCCAGGCATAAGCACAATGTGCTAGAGATTGCAAAGAGTATACTAAAATTGATTCAATAAAAAGTTCTGAAAATATCTCTGAAGTTTTTATTGAAGCATCAGGGAGACATGCTAGTTTCAACATTTTTTAAGTTTCAAGGATGTCAACTTTTCAAAGTCATGTCCCTTTCAAAATGTGCCTTTCAAAATGAACTTCCTTGTTTCTGGTTGGATATTGATGAAAATTGGCGTAGCACTAAGAGTGGCCGCATAGAGCTTCTATAAAAATTTCAAGGCAATACGACAAAAACTTAATGAGAGACAAGTTATTTCTTCATTGAACCTCAGGGAGGGGCTGGAGGATTTATGAAATGACAAAAATAGTTGGTAATTACTGTACGCACAGCAAAATATATACTGAAGGGGGCTGCATTTTCAAAATAATTTTTTAGCAATGCTGGAACTTGTAGTTAAGGTTTTCTCCAGCAACACTGCAATGAGCACACTTGCACTACAAACAAGAAGACCTACGAAAATTCTTTAGGGTGTAAAATGAAAAACTAAGATCGCAGCCCCATGAAGCGCAGTTCAAAAAGCGCTATAAAACAAACGGAATTAAAATCTGTGAAGTGGTTGCCAAAATATCTGCTCCGCGAGCTGAGCATAAATTCAAAAAGAATAGTACAGTCGAACCTCGTTATAAAGGACTCCGAAAAATTTGAAAAATAGTTCGCTATAGCCCGAATTCGCTATACAAAACAGCACCAAAAATCACCAAACCCTGGAGTGAATAGGTCCGCAGCATGACCGGAATTAACAAGACACTTACTTGAACAAAAAAACATTTATTGAGACGAAAAGAACCTGTGCAACGTGGCATTTTTTTTTTGTTGTTGTTGATGGCGTGCCGTATAATGCCTTGCTGTGCCATGTCAAGGCATTCCACAAACTTGAGCCCGGTGGCTTCCATCGCTCTGCAATAGCGCCGCGCCAGAGCCAAACCAGCCAAAGCCTCGCTAGAAGTTGGCAGCGGATGCTTTCGGAGGTGGCATCTTCAGCTTCCACTGCTTGAATCCTGGTTCGCTGGCGTGTGACCTCGGCAGCGATTCCCACGTCAGTCAGTTCGGCAACCGCTTCTGACGCGTCGTCGTTGCCAACAAAGTCGTCCAGTGTGAGCATGTCAGACGTATCGCCCTCAAACCGCGAAAAATCACTCCCCATTTCGTCGAGCTCGACAACCTTTTCAGAGCCTTCAACATCTTCAGTGGGCTCTTCAACTGCCTCAGCGCCAACAGTGAAGCCAGCGTGCCGAAAGCAGTTTGCGATTGTCTCTTTCATCACGCTCTCCCAAGCAGCTTTCAACATCTGTATGGCACCCAACAAGTCAATTTTCAAGTCTTCGTTCATTCGAAGACGAATGAGCAGCCACTCGTTGAACCTTCGCTTGTAAGTCGCTTTGAAGGCGCTGATGATCCCCTGGTCTAGAAGCTGAAGCTTAGAGGTGGTGTTGACCGGAAGAAATTTGAGCTCGATATGGCTCAATGAAACATCTGCAGAGTGTGCCGAGCAGTTGTCGACAAAAAGACACACTTTCCTGCCTTCATCCCCAAGCTGTGTATCCCACTCCTTCAACCATTTCGCAAACAACTCTCGTGTCATCCATGACTTTCGATTGGAAGCATAGGTGACTGGTAGGTCGCGGCAGCGTCTCATACAGTTCGGCATCTTGAACTTGCCGATCACGAATGGACGAAGTTTTGTCGAACCATCCATGTTCCGGCAAGTAGGACCGTGATCCAGGCCTTGTTCTGCTTGCCACCATGACATTTCTGCCCACGGGTGTCCAGAGTTTGGCGCGGCACCATCTGCCAAAAGAGGCCCGTTCCGTCCGTGTTAAAAGTATCTCTTGGATGATATCTGGCACCAATTTGAGGCCACTCTTCCTTCATCCACTTGTCATTCGCTGCGGCGTTCGTTGACTCGCTTTCGCTCATGACAGCTTCTCCGACGATGCCGTACTGAATAATAGATCATTGCAGCCACCCCGCACAGGAACTAAAATCTTTGGCATTGAGTATGAAAGCGAAGTGTCTTGCCGTTTGCTGCAGCATTGGCCCCGACACAGGAATATTCCTAGCCCTTACGTCGACGAACCATTTATGAAGACATTCTTCGACGTGTTCGGAGGCAACGGGTCGAATACGCCGTGCGATGGCATGTTTTCCGCTGTTTTGCTGAACCATTTCCTTTTTCTGCTTCAGCACCATGCTTAATGTGCTACAAGGTATTTTGAGAGCATCAGCAACGACTGACTTCTTTTCACCTCTTTCAACACGCCGAATAATTTTTGATTTCGTCGCATACGTCAAGGCAGTCCGTTTTTTCCCATTTTGCGCCATGGCGACAGTGTACAACACCGCCTAGCACCACAAAAACGTGCAAACGAAGAAAACGCCACACACACCCAACAACAAAGCAACCGTTAGTCTGGAATGGCGGTGTGCAAACTGACGCGTCCACGCCGCCGATCGTCAAGGCCACTCCCTTTTACTGGTGCGTCAGGCGCACGAGATTTTAGTAAATGGCCGTATTCTCCGAGAGTGAAGCTTGCAGATCTGGGAAGCCATAAAAAAAAAATCGTCGTTGGCCGTCTACGTTGCTACACCGCGTAAGGCGCTACAGGTGCATTGGATGTAAATGCGGGTCCGCCCGACTGCCGCTGTGCTGCGGAGAAGCCGAACGTGTGCTCTGGAAGCGGTCCGAGAAATTAAGTATATCCATTGCACGCTCGAGTTCGTTCGCTATAAAAATACCAAAATACATGTAATTTTTTATACTTTCTGTCGGTAGTTCGACATAGCCAATAATTCTTTATATCCATGTTCGTTATATCGAGGTTCGACTGTATTAATAAAACTGCGTTTAAAATTTGACCTTCTCTATACGCCTCTAACACACCTAAAAATTTTGATCTCAGGTTCGTCTTGTGATATTTGACTTCTCAGGCATGTGGCCTCTGCCCAGTGTGCCTTTGTTGCTTTGTTTTTTTTTTTTCACAACCTGCTTTTTTTTATCTACAAAATCAAGTATGAATTTCAAACTAAGTTCTCTGTATGAAGGAGTGGTGTGATAGGCATTACAGAAAAGATACTAATTGAATAAGGCCATATACAGTCGAGTATATATAACGTCGAGTATATATAACGGCCCCACTTAAAACGAACGTTTGCTCAAAACGAACAATATCCGCGAGACCGTGAAAGTATACATTGTTTCAATGACACAAAATCGCACTTACAACGAACCTCTCCGAGCGCCGCTGATTGGTTACAGCGAACGGAGTCGGCGCTCTGCCAACTTCTCGGGAAACCATTTTTGAAACCGTTTTGCCTATATGTTCTTATTGTTAAACGCCGACCCTGCCTCCGCGCCCCTCTAGTTGCCGCTCTCTCAAACAGCTCTTTATTACGCACCCTTCCATCCTTTGTCCCCTCACTACTCTGAGCACTCCGCTTCGCCAGACGCAGCCCGTTTTTTCACACTGCCACCCATCTTTCCAAGACTGGTCGGCCATCTCCCCTATTTTTATCGCTGGTACAGTTGTTGACGTCGCCGGCCTGGAGTGACCAGACCGTTTGCCAACATCATCTGTATCGGATCGTCTGCATCTTTTATTTATTTATTTATTTATTCAAAATACCTTACAGGCCCACTGAAGGGCATTGAGTAAGGGGGGCATGAGTATACAAACGAAATAACAATAAAGGAGAAAAGCAGACGAAAATATATATATATATAAAAGATTCGAAAAATCAAGGTGCAACAGCGTTATACAATACTAGAGTGCAGCGAAATCAGGTTGTCATGAAAAATTTCACGGTTACAAATGGATAGAACATGATTCTGAAGACCGTTCCAATATGCAATGGCTCGAGGTAGTGATGATAAGTTAAATGCCTGCGTGTGACCATGAATGCACATAAAGCTACGTACATTGTGAATGTGCTGGGAAGTGCGCGCAGGAGAATAAAGTGGCAAACAGTGAATTTCGTTACTATAAATGTACCTATGAAACAGACATAAAACAGCAATGTTGCGGCGTATTTCTAGTGACTGAAATGCAAGGTCTTGTTTTATTAGGGTAATACTTGAATAAAGGTCGTAGTTTCCGGAGATGAATCTCGCTGCCCTATTCTGGGCGGCTTCCAACCAAGTAATCTTGACATGGTGACCATATGGATGATGCATACTCTAGCTGTGGGTGAACATAAGTAATATATGATAATGCGCGTACGTTAGAAGGAGCGTTGCGCAAGTTTCTGGGGAGATATCCGAGAGATTGAGATGCTTTCGATGAGACAGCTGCTATATGCGTAGTCCAGGATAGATCCGATGTAAGGTGAACGCCGAAATATTTGTAAGATGGTGCAGCTGACACAACGGCGTTATTAATCTTATAGTGAAATGCTGAATTGGTATGCTTTCGAGCGAACGAGATTACTTGCATTTAGAGGCGTTAAGGGACATCTGCCAAGTTTCGGACCACCGGAAGGTTAGGTCAAGGTCATTTTGGAGAGCGGAATGATCATTAAAACATTTAATGTTGCGGTATATGGTGCAATCGTCAGCGAACAACCTAACTGTGGATGAAAGGTTATCGGGCAAATCATTAATGTATATCAGAAAAAGTAACGGACCTATTACACTGCCTTGGAGAACATCGGATGTGATGTCGCAAAGGTTAGATGAAATGTCGTTGATCGCCGTAAGTTGCTCACGCAAAGAGAGGAAGCTTCGCAGCCAAGACAGGAATAATGAATCAATACGGAGTGCGGCCAATTTAGAGATTAAACGACAATGAGGGACAGTATCGAATGCCTTGGCGAAATCAAGGAAGAGGCAATCGGTTTGATCGTTAGCGTTCATATTAAAGTGAAGGTCAGTCGTGAATTTGAATAACTGGGTGTCACATGAGTAGCCTTTTCTAAAGCCATGCTGATGGGAGAAGAAGTAGTTGTGTGATTCAAGGTGATCGTAGATATGAGAAGCCACGATATGTTCAAGTAGTTTGCAAGAGATGCATGTAAGTGAAATGGGTCGATAATAACGGGGCGAGTGCCTGTCACCGGACTTAAATACGGGAATCACCATACCAATCTTCCAATCCTTGGGCAATGGATTGGAAGATTGGTATGGGGAATCTTAAGATTGGTATGAATCACGAATCTTAAGGTTTCTGCTTCATCAGGTATTGATAACATTAACTCTAAAATACTGTAGAACACCACAGATATTTCCAGCCGCTTCCTCTGTCTCATATTAACCAGTCGCCTGATGATAGCGACTGGTTAAATATGAGACAGAGGAAGTGGCTGGAAATATCTGTGGTGTTCTACAGTATTTTAGAGTTAATGTTATCAATACCTGATGAAGCAGAAACCTTAAGATTCGTGATGAGTTGAGCTATACCTTTGGCAGTGACATTGATTGGGGCCATTAAAGCAAAAGGGTGATCTGGAACAAATGGCACATTGGAACAATCTTCCTGTGTAAAAACTGAAGCGAAGTAGTCATTGAAAGCAATAGCGGAAGCTTCATCAGAAAGCGGCGTTAGTTTACTATCGTGTATTGTAATGTGATTAGGAGACTTGTTGTAGGGTGAAATTATTTGCCAGAACTTTTTTGGGTTATTTTTGAGAAGTGACGGCAAGTCCTGCAAATAATATTTCTTCTTAGCTGTGTCTAAGGCTTTACAATAGTCTTGTAGGCAGACCTTGTATTTATCCCAGTAGGACACAGAGCCAATGCATTTTGCGGTATCATAGAAACGTTTCTTTTTATTTCGTAATGTTCGAAGATGTTCAGTAAACCAAGGGTTAGTTTTATCGTTGGATCCAGAAATCAGCGGCACAAGCTGGTCAACTAACTCTAATATTTTTCCTTTTAAAAGAGTACAGTTTTCGTTCACGGTTCGTGAGGCAAACGACGGCAAAAAACATTCCTGATAAAAATCTTCTAGCTCCGACCTGAATTGATGAAGATTAGCACGGTTATAATCCCGGATTGTTTTTCTCACTGAGCCTGTGAAAGTTACAGGTAGGTTGATTTGGAAGTTAAGGAGCTTGTGGTCGCTAAATCCTTCTATGTAAGAAATCGCTCCAGTGGTTTCTGGTGCATTAGTGAAAACAAGGTCAAGTATGTTAGTACCATGGGTGCATTGGTGAACAACTTGTGATAAGTTGTAATCGAGGGTTACTTCGAGAAAATTTAATGAGGCATGACATGTGGTAGTCACGGTAGACCAAACAATGAGCGGGTAGTTGAAATCGCCAAAAAGGTATATAATGTCAGCTGAATAGAGTTGTGTAGCTCGTTCTATGTTGTCACGTAGATCTTTGGGGAATGAGGCATTGTTCTAGAGCAGAGGTATCGTTCTAGAGCACGTGCGTATGCTACCCCACCCAATCTGATAATTCGCAATTCTTTTCGTGTCTAGGACCTGTTCTCGCTCACTTCGCACTTGGCTCAACATGCCTTTCGCATCCTTGTGGAAACATACAAACGGCTGTTAATTTGTGCGGAACAAATGGCGAAATATCGAAGTCAATGAAGCCCCGCAAACCCGCCAGCGCAACAAAACGATTCTTTGACCACGGCCGCCGATTTTTTGAACACCCCCGCGCACGCCGATCCATGCGACCGTGCTTAGACCTCTGCGCGCGCATTCTACACGCGAGTTGCGCGTTTTGTGGACCTTTCAAGCAAGCTGCTCGACCTGCCTCCTTCACCTATGTTTTGGTTTTCGAGGTCGTCTTCCCGCCGTATCCTCCCCTCTCTTCATTATATCACAACTCCTTGCCCTTCTCTCGCTAATAGGCTCTCCTCTTTTGACACAACTCCTGTGCCCGTCTCCAACACTGCGCGATGCCAGCCACGCTGACACGAATTCAGAAGTTTTGCTTTCCGACTAAAACGGGCCCAGAGCTGTACCACACATCCTGGCTTGTGTGTTGCGTGTGCGCGTCTTGCTCGCTCTCGGTGTGCCTGTGTGGTCAGGATGACAGACGGGAGGCCTTGCACACTTTTTACTGCCGCTCAACAAAACGTCGAGCGCTTCCTCATAGACGTCAGACTCTGGCCAGGCGGCGCTGTGAAAAACGCCACCACCATTGCCTCTATCACCGCGCCAGCCACAAATGGATAGTGCACAGAGAGCCGTCTGCAAGCTAACGTGCATAGGCCCTCCTCTTTCGTTGAGGCGCGGTTTGCTGAAAATCAAGAACCTGGCAAGCTTCTTTCTTCGATCCAACCTCGCTTCATAATTGTTGGAAGCTCATCAAAAGGAAATGCGGGCTCAATGCAAAAGATGTTTCATTTATTTCGGCATGCTGAAACTGGGAACTTAAATGCAAGCGAGCATCACGTAACATAGAGTTCAAGGCAAACACTCCGACGTGCGTTCTGTAACGGCTAAACGCGTTAAACTTGGGCATACACATGATGCCGAAGAAATGAAGTGCATATACGAGCAATCTATGCGATCAGAGGTTCGAAGCTTCCTTTATCCGGCACAAATGGCCCAGGTGATTTTTCACTTCTTGTGCATTCAACTCTTTTATTACGCATGCTAAAATGCCCTGTCAACGATTCTCTTCAGTTTGTATATACTGCAAACAGAGATACATGCGTGTCCACTTTCTCAGTGTACAACGAAAGGCAAAATCGATGCCTCCGAGATAGCTCAGGTAATCGCGGAGACCAACGGCAAAAAAAAAAAAAAAAAAAAAAAAAAAAAAAAAAAAACTGATTGTGGTCGCGACCATTTTGCGATTTACCCGTATGACGCACATGTTCACATTTCCTGGTTAAAGCCGGGACTTAGAGCCTTGAAAGTCCTACATGCATTATGCTGTGTGGTGGCGACAACTTCAGATTATTGGTGGTCGTGGCCCGGGCGTCACATGTCTACCGCAGTCAGAGGGTCTGTTAAGCTACATAATCAAAATTACCCCAGTTCTTCGTCAAGGCTATTCAAAACAATAACAAGATACCTACATTATCACACTTACTCAAGCAAACGGCTGTGGAGAACGCGAGTAATACGCTTACCCAACACGTTCGCAACGGCCTGTATCTAACCCTCTCTCCATTCTGCTTTGAGAAAGCTGCGGAAATCAGTAAGACTGAAGTAATTTACTTCCGTGGGAATTCACAATACAAAATTGCGCAAACAGGGGTCTTTTTTCGTAGAACATGGAGCTTTTGCGTCTGCTCTTGTTTTCGCCGTATTTCAGAGGAATGAACCAGCAAGCACTTCACGGCGGTTCGGTGACGTGTCCGACTAGCGGAGAGAAATTCGTAGCTCTTTTTCTGAGTGTTCAATGTGCGAATACATCTAATATTTAACTCAATCGTTGTTTTGTATGCTGTAGTTGCACCTGGTTGCGCAGCAAACTGTGCAAGAGAGTCGGGCTTTGCAGTACTCAAAACTGCGTCGACAGGTAATGCTGCGTGTCCACAAAACTCCATAGTCTGGCGTCTATAGCTGTTGATCACCTAGCAGCCAACTTGCGGCTTCGGGCGTCCCGGTATTCATCTGTAAAGATGGTAAATATTTCGTGGGAGGCGGTGAGGACTACATGTGCACGAAACTGTTTTCGCGAGGCCGAATTAGTTGACGTCTGTATCAATGCCGAGCCTGAAGCTTCCGAACAGGACCACTCCAGGGACAATTTGTGGCAGCGCGTCATCGATTCCGACCTGGCAGAGCGGGTGGGACATCAGTTACGATAGTTTAATTACGGCCGATGATGATGCTGACACCGCAGAACCGTGCACGGATTAGGGCATTGTGAATTAAATACACGGCAAGATCGATTTGGAGGAATCCGATTGCGCGAACGACAAAACTTTGGAGCCAGTGCCTCATGCACTCATGCCACAAGCCTCAGCGAAGAGCGCGCTGCCGTTTGAAATAAACTCGACACTGCCCTTATCTCTTCTGTTCTTCGAAACCCTTGCATCACGAACTTTTTTAGGCCAAAAATTTTGTGTTCTCACTCGCAACTTTTTTAAAAGCTGTGTTTTATTTACTACGAACTTCGGGATACAGCGAACGAATGCCGCGTCAGGCTCGGGTTCGTTATAAGTGGGCTCGACTGTACTGAAATGATTACACATCTTTCTTATGTTCAGGCTATCACTAGCGTAATTAAGTACTTTTTGATTACAAATAATCACTGAACATTTTTTATATAGAGGGAGGTTTATAGCAACAGAAAAATGGCTCACACCATGACAGCCTATGCCTTCTTTCCAAAAAAACAGTTATGGGCAAAAAACTGGGGGCACAGGAATTCTTTAGCATTTTGTTTAGGGGGGATGTGGGTCTTAAATACCTTTTTTTTTTCTACTTTTGGCTGAATCTCAACTAAACTTCACTATCTAAGGTAGTTATACATGCTGATTTAAAATCTGTAATTTGTTTCATAATATCTCAATTGGTTCAGAAAATATTAAGGTCTGAATTTTAATTATTTGCCTATCTCTTACGGGACTTTTTGGCAATTCCCCCTTAGAAAAATGAACAAGTAAATGCATAACTCCAATGTTGAAGACTTGCTGTAGGGGGTGATGCTATTTTTTTTTTTTCCATTTGAAGGCATTTTGTAGGCATGAAAATGGACAAACACTTATGATGAATACTTTACTCTAATTTCCTCACATAATTATTTTTAATTGTAATTCGTAAAGTGGCTCTAGAGAAATGAAAATAGCATCACCCCCAGGATCATTTCAAGACGAATAAAATGATACCAACTTTGTCACTTTCACTAAAATATAACACGGGGAAAACCCCCGTAAGGCTGAGTGAAATGTGCAAAAACAACAAACTGAGAAAAATGCATTTGAAGTTTCCAGCAACTGTAACTTTTGCTAAAGTAAAGCTACGGCAATATAACTGACACCGTTATGTAGCTCTATATAATTCAATAATGACCATGCTAAATTTATGACTATAGCCTCCCAAAATAGTTGTCACAGTTTGTTCCAAAACTACGGCATGGTCATTGATGCAGCAGGAGAATAATTTTTTTTTTTACTTTTTGGTCAGTACAGTGAGTTGCAAGAGAAAGGAATGCCAAAAAATTGAACAATAATGTTGTCCTTGCATGTACAGTACACCTACACAATATTCAGGCTGAAAACACAATATTTATTTCATAAAAAATTGTCACCATTTTCATGAGGACAGTGCTACAGCATACCGGGACTATAAGCAGGGTTCCCTGCTGGCTTGTGACTGTGCAAGCCTCATCTTGGTTGTGTTGCTGCCGAGATGCTTTCTCTGCGATTTTTGCAGCCTGTTTTTGTCTTTTTCGAGCCTGCGATGAACTAGGTTGTAGCCTGCACTGTAGCCTAGTTTTTTGGCAATTTCTACGTAGCTCTTCGTTACACCTTGGTTGAAGCGGCTTATGGCTTCTGCAACAGCCCTCTCAATGCTTTGTGCTCCACAAGGATGCATGCTGCGTTTTAGGGGTCTGCTGCCAAATCATAGAGTGCAGGCTTTCACTTGAGTTCTGAGTGATCCAATCACTGCACCTTTCCAGGAGCGCTTTGTCCCTTAGCCGCCTGAACACGAGCTCTAGTGCCTCGCTCACAAAATCAGGTTAGGTTTGTGTGGTGGGGACTTCTTATTCTTCGCCACAGCTCTCTGGTACTTGCACCATAAGACTGGGCCTTCAGGATAGAGGTAATGCTTAGGTGCTTTGTCTATAGACGACATGTGCTACAGAGTTGCAAGCACAGCTTTCTGCATGCCTGGAACGTCGTTCCTGTGACTTCTCAAGGCATAGCCATAGTAACAGGTGATCTTATTGATTTTGTGTTGCATGAACCTGCCTTTACCGCCTAGCGAGCCACCTTGAGCTTTTTTTTTTTTCCACAAGTGTACGTATGGCAGCTCCCATTGCTTGTGCACATGATTGATGCAGTCTTTTTTGGCTACCTTGGTATAACCGTACACTTCATCTTCGGTAGGAGCATGAAATGTTTTGCTGTCACCGTCCAACAGCATGTCTTATACCGAAGCTTGTGCTTTTCAAGTGACCGCCCAAACAAGCATAGCGCTGCCTCCACTTCCATCTGGCCAGCGTTGCAGTAAACATTCTTCTGGCACAGCGGGGCGTGCTGGATGAGCTAGGCAGAACGTCCTGCCTCTCCTTCCTTTGGTCCTTTGGTGCAAGCAAGGCAAAAGTTCGACAGTACGATATGGTCTACAACGAGACCACTGTACGTTACAATAATGCAGCCAACGCATATATGTGACATATGTCCGGGTATGAGCCAAGTGCCATCATATATAACGTCGACGTTGCCGGGGGCGTTGCCGAACTCCACATACAGCTCTTCGACGCGAGCAACGCTCGCTACTTCGCACTCGGCAGCTGTCGCACTGCAGGCTTCCTTCATTAACGTCATGTGGCTTTGATAGGTCTTGTGGTGGAGCCCTCGATGCAAAATGTCCATCACGGCGAAGAAGTGCAACAGAGCCGTTGGTCCCTTGCCAATGCTATTGATGGCCTCCATGGCACGCAAATTCACTTCGAATGGCCTTACTTTGGCGTCGGTCTCGTCAGCTACACAGGGGACGAAAAACACTCTTTGCGAAAGTTGCAACTGCTGCGCGTGACGAGATTCAAACACAGCCCGTACTTTTTCTTGGCCTTCAAAAACGTCATGTTTTTTTTCACCGCACTCAAGGCTGACGACAAGCCGAAATAAGGAGTCTATCATCGCCAGGTCAACAATACCAAATTCTGTCCCGTTTTTTTTTTTTTTCCGTCATTCGCCAGATCAACATCTATCAGCTTGAACTTGCATTCGGTCGCGCACTGCGATGCGAGGATGCCTTCAAGCTCGCCGCATTCCCAGCGAACTGAGCAGGCTCGTCCATGGAATAAAATGCCATGTCAATGCGGTCTTAGATGCTGCTGGAAGTGCCAGATGATCCGACTATGTTACAATCCGAGGAGGTGCTACAGCTGAGCCCTGCGGAGTGCACTGTTTCGGACACAACAGGTGCCCGAGGCTGCGCATCGTCGTCGGAATGCACCGCTTCGACAGCATCGGGCGAACTCGGCTGCACGTTGTGGTTTTGGATGTTGCTGGAAGTGCCAGATGATCAGACGACATAACAATCTGAGGAGGTGCTGCAGCTAAGCCCTGGAGATTGCAACATTTCGGACACAACAGGTGCCCGCGGCTGTATGCCATTGTCGCAATGCACCGCTTCAGTCGCACGTTGTCGGCTTTCTTCGGCGGCGCATTCCACGGACGCCTTTGTTTCTTGCCGTATGCTTGGCACGTCTTCTTTAGACGAGCGTCTCCAGTCATGCCGGCAAAAGACGGAAAGTCGGTGCGTCGGCCGAGTAGCACGAGCAGGAAGCAGACGAACAACACGCGCAGAACAGGAGCCAGCGGCCGACAAGCAAAATACAGCAAAAAAAGTGCGAGCAACCTTGGCCGCATCAACCAATGGGAAGCGAGAGACGGAGGGCTCGCCTGGCGCGCGTGCGCTCCAGCCAATAAGCCGTTGGGAAGGGAGCTTCGGGAAAGGGGCGAGGGAAGCCATGCCATTGAAGAAACGCCATTTTGAAGGGCGGCAAAATGCGCACGAAGAAATCAGCTTCAAACCAAGCTCAAGATGGCGGCGATCGACCGGCTTCTTCGCCGGCAGCACGAGCGGGAAGTTGGAAGAAATTTTACCTTTCAAGGGGCGTTTCGCAACTCTCTTGGCGACTTTATAACCAATTTTAACCCATTTACTGATCGAATTTCGCGTTCACAACTTGAGAACACGTGCATATACTAGGTATAAGAATTCTAAAAATAGGATTTTCAAAAAATCGACTTTTTGGCCATTTTTCACCATTCTAGGACCCGCGTCCTCTCTTAATGACACAAGACAGGCATATAAAAAACCATGCCCGTGCTTCATACATGTTCTTTCGCTACTCTAGCCGTGAAACGCATCATCGTGCGGCCTGTCACAGAAACGCAAATCTATGAGGCTTTCATTGTCTCAGAGCATTCATAGACACTCGCAGCGATACCAACCGCGGCACCAAGCACGTCTAAACTGCATCAGAAAAGCTTATTGACAGCACTCATATGACCATGAAGTGCGTGGCCGCGTGAACAGTGCAGCCAGCGCATAATACACTAGGCGGCAGCATTCAGTAACGATGCGCGAAATGTCTAGTTACGATGACGAAAAAAACAGCACGCACTGCGCTTGGTATCACATCTTTATCACATTTTTGAGTGCCGACGCGCGAAACTGCTACCCGCTACAAGTGCGCTAGCGCGTCGTTCTTGCCCGCAAAGTCCATCTCTTCGTCAGCAGAGTTAGGCCTAAAGACGACTACAATGATGCGCCGCGCTCACAGACGCCATGCCCACTCATGGTAGTCTGATTGAGCATCCATTTACGGCTCCTGACTAAAGCGTAATTATGTCGCGACCGTCGAGCTGTGAACACGTCACGAAGTAGAGATTTTCGATAGCCATGACCTCACAACGCACAAGCACCAGACAATGATCTCCCAGAGCGAGCATCAGGCCAATGGCGAGGTGAGCTGGGGCAACACGGCGGCCACAGCCAATCAGGGGGCTCAAAACTACCTTCATGCTTTTTCCAATGAGCCCAAGAAGCTGGCTGCCGGCTGCCCCTTCTCGAAGCTATAATTTTTTGAAAATTGCTATTTTCTCGTGATTTCCAGAAAAATTTTCGCTACCGAGGAGGGAGAAAGGAATATTCGAAAGCACTTCTGCATGGTTTTCAGTGTAAATATTATAGAATCAGATAGAAAAAGGGTTCCAGAAATTAAGAACTTCATTTTCAAAAAAATTGATTTTTTTGCCATTTTTAGGCGCACGAAAGCTGCATCCCCCCTTTAACACACGCTGAAGTTGAACAGTACACGAGCGTGTAGCATTTGGCCAGCAATGAAATACACAGCTAGTGTCGAACCTGCTTCTTTTGGGTCAGCAGCTGAGCATCTGCCAAAGCCTATTCTGTGGTGCAAAACTCGCAGCGCCTAGTTACCTGCACGCATCGATCGAGCCAGAGGGTCTTCTGGGCATCCCGGTCTTGCGAACAGCTGTAGTCGAGGATCTTGACGTGGAAGCTCAGGGCCAGCTCCATGGTGTCAGTGGGAACTTCGCGGCTGTGCGCCAGGTTCCACAGCAACTGGAGCACCTTGTGCGCCATCAGGCCTTCCTTGTCATCTTCGGCCAGCCGGCGGATAAGCTCAAGCAGCTTCTCGCGTTGCCGCTTGGCCGCGCTGGCCCAGCTGGCCTGAAAGCGGCCGAACAGGTGGTCTAGCTGGTCGGGCGAGAAGTCCCAGGCAAGCTTGGCCAGCAGGTCGTGCACATTCTGCACGATAGCCTCGTGCTTCCCATGCTGCGCCGCCCACAGGTCGTCCAAGTCGGCCACTGTCAGGGCCTTCTCTTTGATCACAAAGCGCACAATTTTCTCCAGCTTCTCCACGTACTGCACCATAAAGAGACTCGCTACATGAGTGCACTGCACTGAGCAAAGTTACTGTGAGCCAAAAAAAAAAATTCCGGCCTTACTTTTTCCTTGTTCGGTAGTTATTTACAGGGTACACACGAGTTTTAGAGAAATATTCAAGGGTCTCTAAGGGCTTTCAAGACCTCAGGAAAGCTTTTTCAAGAGAACATAGCAACATCCCATTTAGCACTTTTTCACCCCATACAAAAAGCCCCAGTGGTACAGTTGCAGACGGTACAAATTTCTTTGCGGTATGAATTTGTAATATTTCCCAGCCAAAATGGAGAGGTTATATTATTAGGAAAAAATAAGGCCGGCAGCTACAAACACGGTTCCATGCCCCTGTGGACCATACAAATGAAAGCAACAGCAGAGGCATTAGCCAATCCACAACATCACGATACTTTGCAGTCCCCTCTGTTTTGGACTATTGAACATATAACGAAAGTCTCACACAGATGTCTAAACAAACAAAACAGTTCACTCTGCAAGGTAGCCTTTTGACAGCTACATTAAAGAGGTGATGCCAACAAATTTGTGGCTAGTGCATTCCTTGCTGCAAGTGCTTCTTATACGGTGAAATCTCGGTACAACGAACTTCAGGGGGGTCGTGGCAATTTGTTCCTTATTATGAAAGGTTCTTATAGTGAAAGCTAAAGAATTAACCATAAATATTTATTTTCCACTGACCGAAACGACTAACCTTTAAAAGAGTGGGTTCTTGAACTCGTTTTTCACGAATAAAAAAACAAATGCACAAGTAAACACTAAAAAATGTGTTTTTTTTTTTTTTATATACATGCAGCACAAGCTTTGCAGTGCGAAGGCCTCCAGCTCATCTACATTCCTGTGGTGCGATCCACTTTTTCGCTTAGAAAAAACTGCTTCCGCTTTTTCGCCACAAGATATGAACTTAGTAAGTAGCAACGCAGCGCGAACGCCGACTTGCCTTGCAGATGCGACAAGTAATCACTGAAAAGACATGAAGACGACTGACAAGGCCTCTCGGAGCACATGTAAAAGTGGCAAAGATTAAAAAAAAAAAACAAAAGTGTCGCGGCTGTCATTGCCTCTTCCGAATAAAGGAAAAAGCTAAAAAAGAAAATTCCTCGCGTTTCATATTCTGCTCCCTCTCTGTCTCGAGTTTTCGGCGCCAATTCCTGCACCGCAACTCCCACTCTGCCTAGCCGACCTTGCCCTCCCATGTTGCCCTTGCCCCTCGTTTGTAAACCTGCAGCGTCGGGGTTTCAACAAAAGAAAAAAAAGAAAGTGGTCCTTTCGTTTTTTTTCTTTTTTTCCCCCTCCGCATTGCTGCGCGTGTTTCGAGACGAAGGCGCTCATTCGCTGTGTCGTCTGCTTGCGTATCGCTCCCGTGGTCGCTGCGTATTTCAGAACATGAGTTCGCTGTACTGAGGCGTTGTTAATATAACACAGAACTAAATTAGCGCTCGTTGTTCTGAAAAGTTCAGTATTTTGAAGTATGTAGTAGTAAAATAATTTTACATTAAGACTACTAGCAGTCAGCACAAGATTTTTCAAAAGCTTGTTAATCTGAAAAGTTCGTTAATGTGCGGTTTGTTCTACCGACATTTCACTGTATCTCTAAAAATTATAATACACGCCCAAAGTTTCATGTATTCTCGCTAAATAATTCAATACACCTTATTCATGTGAAGCTCTCTCAGTTTTAGTTTCTGGGCACCAAGTGCAGCAATTATAAACTTTTCTAAATTTACCAAGAGGGGACTCTGGTGCTGCGATCATTCAGTGAGCATGGGAACGATGATTAGTACATGGATTTGCCTAGTCTTCAAGCTTGCAGGTTGCAAATGCACTTGTGGCTTCATTTACTGCAATGTCTTGGTTTTGTTTCGAATAAAAAAGAAACCAATTTGAACTTAGTGACCAGATTTGAATTGGTGAGCCTAAAAGATTAAGATGAGACGCCGGTCTTATTTTTGTTATTAGAGATATTTTAATGAAATTAGGTGTGTATATATGTTTATCTTGTTTTCAAAAATGTGATTAGTTTTATTGTACCTCAAGTAGTTCTCAAATTATGAGAAAATAGGTGAAGTTCAATTAGGTCATTTCTTACCGGTGATCAAAGTGGTAAAGCGTAACTGCCTAACCTTTGTTGATTGTTCTTTAGTGACAAAGCAGCTCCAAGCTACGCGATGCCAAATGGAGCTGAAAATACAAAAATTAGACAAATCCGTGTACTACCCATCATTCCTATACTCACTGAAGCGTTGCACCTCCCACATACACTAGCGCCAGAGTTCCCTCTAATGTATTTATTGAAAACTCTATGGCAGCAGTAACATATCAGTGTAGCTAGCTTGGTCCCTTGACCACACAAAGCTGTGACGCACATTTGCACGAAGATGCACAGGACTCTGCCAGAAAGCGATTGAAACTCAGCGTGTATTGTAACAACCAATGTTTTGTCAGTACACTCGTTGTAAAGGTGGTGGAGGTCCAGAAGTCACCCACATAAATACAGAACTGGTGTGACGTCACAACTTTCATTGCCCTTCCTATAGAGCTATGTGAGTGTTGGATGTGCTTGCAATAGGTCTCAACCGGGAGAATGAGGATTTAGGAACACTTAAGAAGTCAATTAAATATATTCTAAAATTTACTGTGTCTGACCCTTCGTGTAGTGTGTCCTTGGATACAGAGAAAACCCACAAAAGGCTTGTTTTAGCCTTGAAACTTGATGGTTAGCCTTGCTCACCTGTGGCTGGTGCAGGCTGTCTCGCAGAACAATCTGCAGCACCCGGTTCTCCTTGATCCATTCCTGTAGTAAGAGGAAGTAATATGAGTAATCAAATGACACTGTGGAGTGTTTCCAGTCTTGTTCCTGTGCTACTTTTTTCAAAAGACCAACCTCTGCTGATAACACAGTGTTTGACTTGAGGCAAACTTGTTCTCAGCCTAATAGGTGCATGTTTGAAAGCATATTTGCTACTAAGAGGACAGACCGAAGGAGACCGTACCATTTAGTGCCAAGTTATACCACCCTCCTGGCAGGCACGTATTAACCAGGTTTTGTTGTATGCTCAGAATAGTAGTACATACCATGTGCAGCTGCCCATTTAACTGAAGATGCCTGTGATAGAGTTGTCTGTGATAAGTCTGGCACCTTTCTTCCTTTCCGATACTTTCCAATACAGGCATTGCCATCATTCCTGGCAAATCATCTGCCCCAGCATCTGTTCAACAACTACAATTAAACCTAGATATAACAAAATTGATAAATTTATGGGAAAATTCGTTATAAGAAGGACTTCATTATATGCAGGTTCATAACAAAAATTTGAAAAATAAATGCACAAATTTAACAAAACAGGGACTGATTTAGCAGTAAAAAACTGTTATTATTGCGATAGCAATTATATGGACACACTCAGCTGTTTTTTTTTCTATCGCTGCCATGTTCCGTAACAAGTCTAAGTTGATAGCATGCCCCCGCGAATCGTAACTTTCACAAGCGGGTAAAAACGCACGAGCGTGCTGAAGCAGAGATCAAATTAATCGGCTAATCTCACGAGCATGAAAAAACATGGCGAGATGGGAGGGGTCGCTCAAGTAGACCGGAGAACTTTGATTTTAGGGGCGGTTGCGATCACTGGTGCACGTGCTATCTCGCTGCTTCCTACGCAAAACGACTGTGAAAAGAGCACTTCGCCCTAGAGCGGCCATATTTACCCACACCAGCATTTTGTAGGAGTTCCGTGATATCGGATCCATAAGAGTTGGCTGCCACACTTCGTATAACATTACCATTTTTTGCCATCAGGTTCACTGCACTGAACTCAATGCGCCGTCGTGTTATTGCCAGAGTTACTAATCTATCGCGAGGTGACGAGCTTGCGAACTCACGGCGCAATACGGAAGCACGTGACGAGTCGACCTTTGAAGATCCGACGTTGTCATCGTTGCCTCGAAAAGTTATCAGCATCTAATCTGACATCCCCTCTGCAGTGACGACATAGTTATACGCATTTAAAAAAAGGCAAGAAAAAAAGCAAGGCTGAACGTCGTCGGGGGCCACACCATGCACCCGCAGTGAAACGATGCATGCGCACATGGCATCGAAAACAAAGAACGAACGACACGGATACTGTGGAAAACTACTCAGTAAAGTGCTCTCCCTATGCAGCGCGGCCCCACATATGTGACGCTAACTAAAAGTGTGACACTGCGAACACAAAATTAGCTTTCTGTTTTTATTATTTCTGGTTTGGTAGGGGGGGTGCAGATCCGCGCATGCACCCATGGCGGCAAAAATGGCGGCAACGCCGGCTCGTAAGGCACAGGCCCGCCCCGCGCTCACCTGCAGCAATCACGAGTGCTCACTCTCAGCTGGTTGTCGCCGGGGCCACGAGCGCGCCGCACCCAAAGAAGACGCATGCCGCACAGATGCGGCACCCCCAGAAGATGCATGCTCGTACCAAAATGACAAAATCCTAAGCACAATTCCTAACTTGTCCACAGGGAAAATGCGTTATATCAAGGTTGCCTCCCGCTGTTACTTTATTACACAGAGGTCGCAAATACCGTATTTACTTGCATAATTTGTGCCCTTTATTTCCCGGTTTCGGCAAATTTCACCAGTGCGTACCAAATATTGTGTCACAGTTCAAACGCACGCAGTATATGCATTTACAAAAAAAGTAATTTGAGCACAAACAAAGTGTACTCGCTAATTTTGAAAGAATTAGTGCGTAGTTTAATCATCGTCGCAGCCGCTGACAACACCACCCCTCTCCCTTGAAGCGCATTGTTCTCGGTTCCATCGAGCTCGTTCGAACGCCCCATTTTCTTGAAGCTCTTTCGACAATGCTGGGAGAAAACGGGCCCCACGACATGGCATTACCGAATAAACTAAGATTTGCACATGATTGAAAACGGCTCCTTCAACAGAAGGAAACCGCGTTAACCCAGCAGGCTACTCGCTGAATCTGTGCATGACCTGAGCGGAGAGGGTGTACTCTATAGCAAGCGGATCGACAGTCACAGTGTGCGCAGAGTGAGTGAAGCGCTGCAATCAACTAGGCATCCAGTAAACGATTTGGCTCTCTCCGACTGTACCGCGTTCTAAAAAAAAAAAAAAAACTTAGTCAGTTTTCGCTAAGAAGCAGACCGCAGAAAAACTGTATCACAGACTGCCTGTAGTGTACGTTCAGTCACTGTACCAGGCTGTGTATCCCGGATCCCGCTGTGCTGTAGCTTCAAAATGCTTATCGGCGTCACCACCCCATACTATCAGGCAGTTGTGGGAGAGTCGGAAACTTTTCTGTACTTTGGCAAAAAGAGAAAAATGGCTTTGCGGTAAGCACTTTTGGCAATATATCCCGAGTTTCTTCCTTTGTTGGCGGCGATGGCGCATGTCAGGAAATGTCGGAGTGAGGTGAAAGGGGGGGAGGGGTGCCTGCTCGTGCACACTCTAAGCCAAAAAAAAACAGAAAAGTATTTTTGCTCGTTGGCAGTGCCACGCTTTTATTTAGCGTCAACTATGTGGAGCTGCGTTGTATATGGACGGCACTTATGTTTTCCGCGGTATCCGTGTCTATGTGCGTGTCATTCACTTTTCGTTTTCGACGCCATGTGCATGTGCATAGTTTCACTGCGCGCGCATGGTGTGGCCCCCAACGACGTTCAGCTTTGCTTTCTTTTTTATTATTGCGATTAAATGAACAGTTTCGGCTGGTTTTTTGCCGCCGCTGCCGACATTCACCGTATATGTATACGTATTCATATATATATGAAAACTCAAGGAAGAAAAAAAAAATGGCAGCATATCCACGAAGTGAACGATGGAGAGTGGGGCGAAGCATCCGTCCGTCTATTCGTTCTTGCATCCGTCCGTCCATGCGTGCGTCGGTGTGGGCGCCCGTGCGTCCATCCACCCATCCGTGCGTGCATCTGTTCGTGCGTCCACACGTCCATCTGTGCGTCCGTCCCTGCGTTCGTCCATGCATCCGCTCCTGCGTTCGTCCATGCGTCCATCCGTCCGTGCAGCCATCCGTGCGTCCGTCTATGCATCTGTCTGTGAGTCCATTCGTCAACCTATTCAACAATCCAAGTACTACCATCTCGCATCCTTTCATCATACCGTATATATTCCTCATACAGAAGCACCGTCATCCAGCCGACATTACAAGGACTGAACGAGAAGAAGCAGACGTACACTTTCTTACGGCTTGCACTCCGTGTCTACTTCCCACCTTTAACCACCTCGAGTTCATGGTATATACTAGTTCACTGTACTCATGCACTTCGGCCCAACGCTCACTAAACCTTTCTAAAACCAAGAAAGTTACACCCAGCGAGTATAATGTAGCAACCCTTTCTTGTCAGATAGTGCTCAATGTACATGTCAATGGCTGCTAAGGGGTAATGAGAGACAGGAGAACTCGGCTTTTAGTTAACGCGCACGCTGCAAATTTTTTATTGTTCAACAACACATAGAAGAAATCTCCCACCGGAACCACTTTGAAGGTCAAAATGCAAGACTGGTTACACACTACTACTACGACTACGAGGGACAAACGGGTGCCGCTTTAAGAAGCTTCACCCCTAAAAAGCAGTCCACGCTCAGCGCCCAGCTAGTCATGATGCACCAACGCGCGCTTATCTTCCACGTGTACTTTGCCCTGCAAATGGGGTGGGGGCGGGGGGGGGGGTAGGTGCTCGTGCGCGTGCGCCTTCGACTTGGACCAGAACAATTGTGTTTAGTTGCCGGGCGCACAAAGATCACTTCGCTCGCTGGACAGGCACCGTTTGCAAAAAGAGTGTGCTTTTCAAACACAGTGAAGTAACAGTTGGGGCACTTTTAGTTCACACATTGGCACAGAGACTATCTACATTATCCTATATTATGAAAAACTAGCGTCCATAGTTTCGCGCATGCTCGTGCTTCTGACAGCGCGACTTCTCTTGAATCCGTAACAATATCTGTACCTGTGATTACATTTCAAGCCTTGTTTTTGTTTAAACAGCTCGTTAAGTGTCTAACGGTGCACAATGTTAGTTTGCTCTCGCCCTGTATATGTTCTTTTTGTGCGTCATTTGTGCATAAGCAGCGTGCTGCCCATTCTCTCTGCTTTCCGTTTTCAGCGCTACATTCAAAGTTGTTGCCATCGTGTTCATTGCTTCGTACTTGCGGCAAAACTGAATTTTCCCAATTTTAGATAACCGTGTTGTCAACACTCAGGGCATATCAGATTAAGCACTGACGGAAACTCACCGAGACTACGGTGACGACGGATCTTCAGAGGTCGACTCGTCTCACGCTTCCATGTTGACCGCGCCGGGAGTTCGCACGCTTTCGGGATTAGCTGATTAGTTCTGGCCATAGGATGGCACGTTCAATGCAGTGAACACGGTAGCAAAAATTGTAATATTATATAGTCGAATCTCATTAATTCGAACACGCTTAATTTAAACTTTTGGTTAATTCGAACTTACGATGAGGTCCCGTCAAAGCTATGTGTATTCCAATGGGCGAAAACGCTCGGTGATTCGAACGCCCAAGCACTTCCGACGGTTAATTCGAGCATATCGTGCTCCAAAAATGCTCTCAGCACCCCCCCCAGTCCCGCGGCGGTACTTGCGACATCTCAACGCTGCACGCGAAGGAAATGAAAAGGAAAGAAAAGGCTGCGATAGAATTTTCGCTCTCTCTCAAATGCTGATCTGCGATGCGCCCATGTCACGCTTCTCTTTTTTTTCATCCCTGCCACGTAAGGACCCTTCTCCTTCCAACGCCTTGAGAAGGAGGGGGTCCCTCACACGCCAGTGCCATGCTTCTCCCTTTCCCATCCCTGCCACCTAGCCCTTCTCCTTTTAACAACGCACGCGAAGAGAGAAAAAAAAAAAAACTGCCGTGGAGTGCTGGTTTTCTTTAAAATGCCTATCTGCTTCTCTCTGCGTGGAGACGCTCCTCCTTTCTCGTCATGTGCTGGCAATGCTGCGGCTGCGTAAAGGAGAGCGGAGGCTCCGCTACGCAGTCGTTGTTGTCATCTTTACAAAATGTCGGCGCTGGACATTTCCGCGCGCAACTTCTCTTGCCAGGATAATGCTGAAGCCAAAGTAGAAATGCTTTGCAAGCTGCATGCGAAATTGGTTGACTCGCTGCAAGACAAACATCTGCAGACGCGCATCACCGATTACTTCAATTAATAAAGGATGTCCTGTGATTTGTGAATAAATGTAAGTCTTCTGAAACTTCCCCACGTGTGTTAGCTGAATGCATATGCGTCGCTGCATGGAGAGTCCTCCGTTTATTTAACTTTCATTAATTCGAACTTCTTTTATTTTGAATAAACTTTCGAGCCCCTTCGAGTTCGAATTATTGAGATTCGAATGTAAGTGTAAGGCTGGCAGGATCTCTTTTGGCTCTGTTATGGCGGAATTCCTACAAAACGCTGGTGTGAGCAAATACGGCCCCTCCAGGGAGAAGTTCTCTTTTCACACAGTCCCTTCACGTTGAAACCGCATTGACATTCACCGAGACAGCAGGCACGCCAGTGATGGTGACCGCCCTTAATATCCAAGTTCATTATTGCTACTAGAGTGATACCCCCCCTGCCACAATGTTTCACGCTCGTTCAAGATGAGCAGATTACTTTCTGTTTGAGCATTCGACGGAAGTTCTAACATGCGGGAGATGTTACCTTATGCCCTTTCCAGACGATAGGAATGGGCCAACTCATTTGATCTCAGCATTAACAGCGCTCGTGCACTTTTACCCGCTCGTGAAAGTTGCGGTGCGCGAGGGCATGTAATCGATTTGGACTTATTACGAAACATGGCGGCAATGACGAAAACCCGCCAAAAGTGTCAATATAATTGTTATCGCAATAATAACACAGTTTTTTTAATGTAAAATAAGTGTTTTGGGATAGTTATGCCTCCAGTCCCCCTTGTGTTTCATGATTTGCACGTTTATTTTCCGAATTTTCGTACCGAACATGCATATAACAAATATACCCTAACAAATTTTTTCAGGAATTTATCAATTTCCTTATATCCAGGTTTAACTGGTGCAGCAACGTTTCTCGGTGCCCGCGACCTGCAGTGTTAAACTCCGCGACAGTGAGGTGCTTGAGTTTCTGTAAAGCAGTGCGCGCTTGAATACACTCCGGCGAAACGAAGCGGCAGTGATCGGCTGCCAAGCGCGTTTAGGTAGTCGCCTACTAAAAGCGTGCAATAGGCCTAAAGTGACGCTCCGCCGCACACGTGCCCGAGCAGATAACTGGGGATGCTTACTGTGATAAGGCTTTTTGCCGGTGATAAGTCATACCGGCACATTAAGTGGTCGTTGCTCGCCTTCGTTTTTCCCCGACGATCACTCGCAATGTCATCGCCGCAATCGCGCGGAAGTTGTAATAACTTATCGGCTGATCTCCGCACTTATCAACATGACGGAAAACCGCTCACTGCACATTGTGGCGTCTGCAAGTTCAGCCGCACAAAAAATTTTGTGGCGCGAAATGTTATTGTGGTACGCAGTTATTAGGCACTAACTGGTACACATAGGTCAAACACTACGGCTTAAGTCGTCCGCGAATTCATTAGTCTTTATGAAACTCGGTTGGGGATTCGTCGCAACTATGTTTTAACCGTTAGTACGCTTAAAGTGGGTACGCACTAGCGAGGCTTGAGTGTAGTGCAGAGTTCAAATTCGCTTCGGTTCGAATTTAAATCATTGAACATTTCGAATTCGAAATGAAGGAATAAGTGTATATTAGTCCACATGGAACTTCTTGTAAAAGTAGTTTCACTGCAGTGTAAAAATGCCAAGTCATGAAAACATCACTTAAATATATTAGGTTGCATTTAAATCTTTGTAAAAGTGGTTTCACTGCAGTAAAAGTGGTTTCACTGCAGTAAAAGAAAGCCGAACATTGAAAACGCCTAATCAGGAAAAATCTGCATTGCCACAAAGTTCCGCTTCAAAGCTTTTAAGTAGATTAAGAATTTGCAATTTGCGACAAATGCAACAACCCACTCACCACAAACACTGAGGTTTGTTGTTGAAGAAATTTTTCTTGTTGTATGACCATGCAAGGCCTCGCACTGCTCATCACACTATTAGAAGCACCATTAAGACAAAATCTGCGTTACTGGAACACTCTCCCTACAGACCAGACCTAACTGCACGTGACTCACTTGTTTGAGCCACTCTAGCATACCCCCAAATCGATTCATAATTTTTTAAATTTGAAAGCTTGTTATACCGGCTTTTATGCATTAAGCATATAGTTAAACACGATTAAATCGGACCCACATAAATCAAATTTTCAGGTATATCAAACTCGTAAGTTATCCCCTGAAAGTTCCTTTGCAAAAGTATAGAAATTCGCATGTTTATATCTCATGGTATTTTTACCCACCCTCAGATATATCAAACGCCGCGCGAGCTGGAAAATGCGCTTTGGCATCCCCCCCCCCCCTCACGATCTCCGCGGCAGTGCGGCTACGCGCCCGAGTTGGAAGGCACGCTTTAGCACTTGCAGCGCTCGGCGATGTCCGCGCGCCACCACGCCTCCGCCAAAACCCAAAACGCTCGAAAAAAGGCAAGGGCAAGAGGGCTCAGACTGCACCATCTCTAACCTATGGAACGTTTTTTTTTTTTTGTTCGTTGCTCTTTCTCTCTTTCATCGTTTCTCCGTGTAACCGTCAGTTCGGAGAGCCGGCATGCAGGAGTCGCCGCCTTCTTGCTTTCGCCTTTTCTTTTATTTTTTGTTGCTGTTTTAGGACTTTTGATCAGCCAACCAAAGCTCGCGCCTTTTGCTGTAGCTCTCGCAGGTGGCCATCACCTCGCGAGCACTTTGTTGCTTCCACTGTCGCGTTGCCTATGTACCGCCGCATGTGCAGCATTTCTTTTTTGGGTGCGTGGTGTACAAAGCCGCTGCGAACTCCTTGACTTGTCGACTTCTCGTGTAGCTATGGCCAGCGTCAAGAAGCACAAGACCTTTGGCTTTGCGACGAAGTTGAAGACTATTCAGCATGTTGAGGCGGGCGAGAAATGTTCGACCATCGTGGACGACTTCGGGATACTACGGAGCACTCTGAGTACCTAGTTGAAAACAAGGCAGATGTCAAGGCAAAGGCAGTGGGTGGAGCAGCAAATGTCAGGAGTCTGTCATATGCACGCTTCCGCCCACGGGAATGTAAAAAAGGCACTCTATGCCTGGTTTTAGGCAGAGCTCGCGGAGAAAATTCCGGTGGATGGCCCGATGCTGATCACGAAGCCAAATGATTTGCCGCTGCACTAGGTGAAACAAATTCACCGACAACAGCGGGTGGCTTCCCCGATTTAAGCAGCGCTATAACATTCTTGGCAAAACCAATTCTGGCGAAAGCGAAGTTGTCAGCAGCCAGGACATGCAGCATTGGATGACAAAGGAGGGCCGGAAATCTCCACAAAGTTTTCCACCGCTGAGATCTTCAATGCCGGGCGAGACATGAACACAGACACAGTGGTCAACTGCTTCCACAAGCTGGACTTCAAGACTGCGGAACTTGCGGAAACCGGTGAAGACGACGACAACGAGCACATAGACGACGCGTTTCTCGAGCGGTCGTCCTGCTTCCCGGCAGCAGTTCCACACGAAATGTCTGCAGACGACTTCGTGCAAGCGGACTACAATGTCCAGGTCAACAGCTCAAGTGCAGAGGAGGATCGCCCGCACGAGGCGCTGGCTACATGTGCGTACTCTCCCGCTGAAGTGGCGGCAGCGTTCGGCATAATTTGTCGTCGTATCGGCCACACAGAAGGAACCGGGCTGTCGCACCAGGACAGCCTTGATAAGACCGAGACTAGCGTCTTCAACATTTGAAAAACGAAGAAGCAGGTTTAAGGCTAGAAATTTTTTTTTCATGCAAGTAAATCATTCTGTTATGGTGTGTGTTCGCAATTAGTTGTCATTCTTGAATGCACCTATTGTAGTTGATTCGCTATAGGCAAGCTCTTGGGGCCTCTATTTTTTCTATATCAAATTTTTGATATATTGAGCTAATTTTTGATCCCCTTCACGTTCTATATATCTGTGTTTAACTGTACAGTAAAAGCTCGTTTATCCAGACCTCGTTAACTCGAAAATTCGCTTAACTCAGACTCGTGGTGCAGTACCGGCAAAACTGTGTATATTTCCACGAGGTCAAAAGCTGATTAATTCAGAGGGATTTAGGCGCGCACCGGTTATCTCGGACAACTCCCGAGAGGGCTATTGGGACTCCAGAGTCGCGCGATCTCAGCGGCTTGGAGGCTCAAGCACGGCTTGCCGTAACTGACGCACTGACCGACGGCAGAACCGGATTTTCGGAGGAACTGAAACCGAGCGAACAGCAGAATATGACCATGATGATAGTGAATGAGGGGAAAGTGGCTAGGTGGCACTAGTCACCACCCAGCGAAAGCGCTTGGGCCACTAGCGCATCCAGTGTCTACTAACAGCTGCTCGCTACGCCCATGCTACGCCTACTGGTGTACTTCGTGTCTTGGTTCTTTGTGTTATGACTTCGCGTGTTGCAGCTGTGTTTGTGCGCATTGCCGCCGTGCTTCATGGTGACCGTCAAGAAGTTAAGCGGCCGCAGCAGCCAGCAAATGACCTTGAACGAAAGGTTATGATATTGAAAGAAGTGAACGCAGGTGTTTCTCAACAGGAGATAATGAAAAAGTACGACGTTAAGAGAAGCACCTTAAGCGACTACGTGAAAAACAAAAAAAAAATTTTGGAGCCGTTTGACAGCGGCAAATTCACCGGAAAACCAAAATGACTAAGGACGGCAGCACACACGAAGCTGGAAGATGCACTGCTCCGGTGGATAACAGACATGCGGAACAGCCAGCTTCCCTTGGATGGACCGTTGATCTGTCAGCTTGCTGAAAGGGTCTGTCAGCAAGCTGAAAGGATGGAATCTTTCAGTGCGTCTGAAGGCTGGTTTGCCCGCTTTAGAGAAAGGCACGTGTTGGTCTTTCGAAACTTGGCGGAGAAAAAGCAGCAGTTAATGAACTGTGTATTGCTGACTGGAAGACAACTGAGCTTCCCCAGTACCTGGCTCGTTATGAGCCTGCCAGCGGCTTCAATGCCGATGAAATGGCTCTCTTTTTTAAAACCTTGCCGGACAAAACGATCACGTTCAAGGGCGACCCGTGCATTGGAGGGAAGAGGAGCAAAGAAAGGATCACTGTGCTTATCGCTTCAAATATCACGGGCACCAAGCGCCTGCCACTGCTAGTCATTGGGAAGGCACGTAACCCAAAGTGTTTTTAAGAACATTCACCACTTTCCTGTGCAATATCACGCCAACAGAAAGGCCTGGATGACTTCAGATATTTTCCAAGCTTGGCTGCGCCAACTCGACCGCCGCTTCTCCGCTAACGAGTGCAATGTTTTACTTCTAGTCGACAATTCCAGTGCTTATACCAGAGTGACAGGACTGGAGTGCATCGAGCTTGTATTTCTACCTGGAAACACGACGGCTGCTCTGAAACCGCTGGAGCAAGGGATAATTCAGCACCTAAAAAGCAGGTACAAAAAGCATGTGCTGAAACAGACCCTGCAGAGCAAGGAAGCAGGGCGAGAATATGAACCGAGTCTCCTGACCGCAATTCACATTTTAGCGCATGTGTGGAGCGACACGCCGCCCGCGGTCATTGCAAATTCTTTCCGGCACAGCAGCTTTGTCCGCCCTGACGACTCAAATATTCCTCCAGAGGCCACTCCAGAGGACACCCGCGAGCCCACTGGAAATATGGACGACGAGGTGAATGACACGCATTTCGACTCTCTCCTTCCTAGTGGCATCCAGATTTTAGACTATGTCGCTATAGACTATCATGTTGCCGTTGCTGGTCCACTGACTGACAATGATATATTATCGGAAGTGCTTGAGGAGGACCAAAATCACTGTTCTGATGATGACGACCAGGAAGAGCCGATGCCCTGTCGCCGCACCGTGCAGGAGGCCGCCGAAGCCCTCGCAGTAGCTGTCCTCGAGGAGTTCTGCGTTAGTTCTCGCGACAGTGAATGTGCGCACCACCACCTGATGGGATTAAATAAGATCGTTCTGTCAGTAATTCCGACGATGAGACAGGCAAAAATAATGCACTTTTTCAAAAAATAAAGGTTTGTCTGTGCCGTGTACTTCTTTTTTTTGTTTTCGTTGTCCATTTGATAATTCGGAATTCGGTTAACTCGGACATTTTCTCCGGTCCCGTGAGATCCGAGTTAACGAGCTTTTACTGTAGTAAATTTGAGAATGCTACATACTAACGCGATAGTGTTAAAAGCTTGTTTCGCAGAAATTCCGATGTCGGCGGTTGTGAGCGAAAAAATTATCATCTTTGCATGACCGAAAAATTGAGAAAGATGCAAATAAAATAAATAATTGAAAATTCCTCGTCTGAGTGGGAATAGAGCCCTCATTGTTTGCATGGCATGCGGGGATTCTACTACACAGCCACGCTTCTTTTTGTGAATACAGTGAAAATAACTTCCGGTGCTTCGAAATGCAGTAAAAGTAAATTTCATGCTTTACAAACCCACGCGTCCTGTATATATGCTTCAGAACACAACACGAACTGTTGCCGTAATAATGCGTAGTACAGTGCACATTGACATCGGATGTCAGGACATGAGATTATCATAATGACTTTTAGTTTAAAGCCAGTCACCCACTACGAAAGGCACACACACTACTGCACCTTTAAGGCCACGTAGTGGGTGCATAGCAAGTTCGAAAAGATTTCATAGTGTTCAAGTGTTTAAAGTACACAGTAGAAACAGAGTATCGCCGTCGCGTTAAGCTCTCAAAGCCGAAGCTTAAGGGTCCCTCAATTATTTTTACAGGTTATCACTTGCTTTCTACCGAAAGTCAAATCCTGCTATCAACTTGTTTCTACTTTTTTTAAAGCAAAGAGAATAACATTTGCACAGGCCTTGTTTCAGTTTTAAGAAAATATTGTGAAGATTAGTTAGGTCATGACAAATCATAGTAAGCCCATTTTTCTCTATAATGTGCTATATATACTACTCAAATTCAATTCGACATTATTCGACCAAAATCAAACACAAAATTCACTATTCGCACAAGCCCAGTTTTTCTTCTAATTGCTGATATATCCTGGCTGCTCAATTAGAAGTTTGCACCAAAAGAACAACAAGCAGTCATCCGTTCCCTGTGGTCAGAGGGTGTCAAAGGTTTAGGCGTTCTGTGCAGACTATCCTCGCAATATGGCAAAAGTGCCCTATGACATAAAACTGCTTTTAAGCAGATCGAGAATTTGCAATTCCCGATGAATGCAACAAGCAACTGACCACAAACACTGAGGTTTGTTGTTGAAGAAAGTTTTGTTGTTCTGTGACCATGCAAGGCCACGCACGGCTCATCACACTATTGAAAGCACCATTAAGACGAAATTCGCGTTACTGGAACACTCTCCCTACAGCCCAGACATAACTCCACGTGACTCACTTGTTTGAGCCACTCAAGCATGCTTTGCGTGATTGCCGATATGTATGCCTCAAATTCATACGTGCAAAAGTAGCTTTGCGACCAATTGAAAACCTTCTATTTTGAAGGATTATGTAAGCTCATTGACCGCTGGGCCAAGAGCACTGACAAGGAGGGAGATTATGTAGAAAAATTATGTGCATAGTATCCCCCTAGCTTCCCACTAATAAACTGTAGAATGAAAAGTGTACTTAATTTTTTACTTGTCCTCATATTTTAAAGGCAACACTCGCCACTAATAATCAGTCAGACTGGCCCCTGTGTACAAGAAATGCAAACGAAGAACACAAATCAAGCGTACACTTCTGAGGTTTCAATTTCGGTGTCAGGGGTCCTCTAAGAAAAACACGAAAGGCACTGACCGCCATGCGTTCAGCTGTGAGCCATTCCTCCTCATCAGTATGTCGGTGGGCGTAGTAGGACACGTTGGCAATCACCTTGTTCACCTCGTTGAGCGCATTCATCTTGCCATTGAATGAGGAGATCTGCAGCAACCTGCAATGTCCCAAGTTTCAGACCAAATGCCATTCACCTGAAACCTGCATTTACACACTCAAAAGAACTTCCCCTGAATTATTGTCTGCTTAATTACTGGTTCACAATTTAAAAATGCAAGAAAACATCTGCACCAACAAAAATGCTTTGATCTCTAGATGCAAGCACCACAGCCCCGATCTAGCAGCTGAGCTTTGTCACCACTGGATCACTGCAATGACAAAATGTGCACAGCAACTTCCAAGACACACTTCACTACATGCAGAATGCTGACGAGAATATAAAACAAGGAAGAAACTCTCTATCTCTACCAAGTAATGATGAAGACAGGGCTAACCAAAAAGAAAAAGAAAAAGTACCCACTCAAGGATAACCGGACATAGCAGTGAAACTTGAGAATAGCACGCGCTTTTTTAGACAGTGCACACCTTCCAATCTTGGAGGCTACACATATGGCCACTCAAAGCTAAGCTTGGCTAAGCCAGTGAGAAGTCCAACACGTCTGCTTTCAAAACAAGACTGTGCTGCTCCGAACAAGTGATTTAGTCCAGGAATAATTTATAAATGTGTTTGATGTGCAAGCACATGTTTGAAAAGTGTGCGACACCATCAGCCTGAACCAAAGACGACGAGCAAAATGGTGCGCAGGTGCGACACGCGTAAGCGTGGTGCATTTTAAGGGGAGATATGGGTCAAAAAACTAGAGTTTTTTTCAAAATTAACAATTTTTTATTTTTGCCTGTTTTGATAAGATTAGTACCTCTACTGTTATGAAAAAAATAATACAGGTCGAGACTTAACTGGAAATGCTTTAAAATTGTATCTAAAGAGCACAAGGCGCCTGTTAAAAGGTCGAAAGTGTGCAGTCTTCGCGCACCTTGCCACCGATAATGCGCCGCCGCTCGCCATTGTTGATCGCATGAGTCGAGCCTCACTCTTCAAATAACAACAGTTTCTCTCGCTGATGCAGCACAAGAAATAATAAAAAGAAGCACTCTTCTGCGTGTCTTTAGAGCGCCGCAACTGGCTTATCACATGGTACGAATCAAAGACCACCATTGGCCGCAGCGTACCTGTATGTACTATGAAACCTATTTGCGGGGTCCATGTCTTGTCGAGCAGCACAGCTGTACAATGCTTTTTTCGTGTAATTATCTCTGTTATGAATGAAAAAAGCATTGCTCGCAAGTGAAAGCCGTTGTGCGGCGTGCTCTGTAGGAATAGGCTAAGAGCAGCTGGTCCAATTTGTGGCAGTTGTTGGCTTGCAAAAGCCAATGCATCAAAAGTCATTCACACGCGTCAGCCGGAGAGTTCGTGATGAGGCAATGGATGACGTCAGTGCCAATGTTGAGAGGCCGAAAGAGCTCGCAGTGAGAGAACTTAGCAGGGACGACATTGCCATTATGTACGACAGTATGTAGCACAAACATGGCAGCAAAATGGCATGACACTGGACTTGGTTTGAATTTCATAGTCGTGTCGAACTTCTTCCTAGCTTGCAGTTGGCACAAGGCTCTGCCAGATGGAGCGGAATTTGGACAAGCGTTTCATGGCCCTGTCTGTGATTGAAATGTCTGTGAGGAGTGGGCTCGAAAAAGCCGAGAGGGACAAAGTCATGGTGCTGGCGTATTTTAGTCACAGTGGTCACTACAAGAAGGATTGTTGTTTTTGGTTTTTGGTGTGCGAATTTCATCTGATTTAATAATATCTTTCATAAATAAAAACTGAATTTTAACTTTAAAACTCGTTTTTCTCAAAACACAAATTTTGGCATTTTTTCCAATGTGCCCCTCCTTTTTTGGGCACTTCTAGTGCTCAAATCTGCATGAAATTTTGCCCAAATTTTTTCCAAAGTATCATAAATGCAATTTTCTAGTTTAAATTTCAATATTTTATTTTATAATAAAAAAGTGTATGTATACTTTACTAGGGTAGGTGAAATATGGGCTTTTTACGTCTATTATTTTTCACGCATATTACATATTTTGTATGTGCTTCCTAATTAGTTATTTGCACTCTACACTTTATTTGAAGCATTATGAGCTATGAATGGTAAAAAATTAGAGAAGTTTAGGGATGAAAAGAGGGGGGCAAAAGGGTTAAGGTTTTCACTTTGTCATGTTGCAGAGCTGAAAGTGTGTAACTTGCAAGAAAACTAATTATATATTTGAAATCGGCATAAAAAGTTCCGTAAACAGCTCAAGTTTCACTGCTCTAGGGTGAATATTGAAAAAAAAGTGTCTTTGAGTAGCACCTCCCCTTAAACCGATATGGAGCTTAGCTTGCACAGTGATTTGGAAGAAAAATCATGAGAGAAGCACAGCAGAGCTGGCAGGCGTGGCTGAGTCGGCAGCGAGCAAAGAAGGTCACCAGGGTGCGGGAGTGGCAGCCAGCAGAGCTCCTGCATCAAGATCACTGCGAGCTCCCACTTGGACACAGAGGTCCTTCTCGTTGTGTGGAGTTAGACAGACTAGCTCTACGTCTCCGGCATTGTGTCCGAGCTGCGACTGCCGAACGCCAAAAGGTTGCTGACGTCAACTGATCCAACGGTTTCCTCCCTCTAAGTCAATGACGTGAGCTTCTGAACCTAATCACCGCCGTCACCGTTTGCGTGAATGCGTCTATGCCTTGATACCAAAGCATCTATCGGCCATGACTCGTTATCTTGCTTGGCCATAGATGACGCCAAAAGCGAACGTGCTTTCTTCACTTGACGGTTGAAGGTGCTGTAGGCAGCGATCGCTGAGCGCAGGCCACACGTTCGCGTGTTCCCTTTCATAGAGAACAACGGTGTACCTCTTCAATCAAGATCTGTTACCTCAAAGATACCCCATTCGTTTTCTGGCCTAGGGGACTCATTTGAGTACAGATTTTCTTCTTTTGAGTATAAAATTGCGTCTTCCCGGCCCAGCTATCTCTAATTCCTTTGCGTCCTCTCCATAGCACTAACGATGTTCCCGTTAGGTTTAACTGCCATCACTCTTCCCGGGTAAATTTGCCGTTCGAAGTTAACTACGATGAAGTCATCCTTCTTGAAGATTCTTTCTCCTGAACTTGCAACATGGGCCTTCAGGATGTTATTTGGTATCACAGAAGTGGTAGGAGTGTGTGTTTTAAATAGGTTGTCAAGACTTCCAAAGAGTACCTCGGAATCCCTTGTACCTCCTTCCAACCACTTTTTGATGTTGCCGTGGTGACTATCTGAAGAGGATTCCTTGTCACTGCTTTTTTCTGCATTGTGGTCCTCAAAAGGAGACCTTTTCTTAGATCGTCTAGCTCTGATACTGTAGGAAGAACTGCTTTTCTTCTGGTAACTTTCCGACAGTTGGTGTGGCACAAAGTTACCGCACGAAGTATCAATATTTAAGTTTACAGCGCTTCAAGAATGCACGCTAAACACCATTCAACATGTCTGCGTCTAGAGTGGCTACACAGCATGGGAACTTTGGTCGGCTGCCGCTATGTCACTTGGCATGTCAGGAGAGCCTTTCGAGCAGCCTATTGCTTTACTGCGCCACCTGGTCATGGCGCGAAATTAAAAAATACAGAAACCAGAGCACGTGTCACAATGTAACCCCTGCAGTCACAAAGTAATTCCACTTTACGGTATGCATTACACGGCAATAGCATTTTAGGAACAGCTTCTTCGGACCCTCTATATAGTATTTTTTTTTTATTCAGCAAGAAGTAAATTTTGCAGGAATTTCGCGGCCTTCAATACCCGTGTTTCCCCTTAAAGTTCAGAATATCAATCTCATTCAAAAATCTGTCAATGACCGCAATCTCCACATGTGCGTCAGCTGGATTAAACTTTTGTTCTTGAGAAAATTAAAAAATTCTTGTTTGCTGATTATCAGTAAAGAAATGAGATCGCCTGAAAGCAGTAATCTTGGAGTGTGAAAGATTTGGATATCCTCTTGTTGAGCATACGCCAGAGGTTCTCTCAGTCTTTAAAACTGGTGTTTTGTGCCTGACCTGCTTCAGCTGCATCAAACAGATCACCATCCCATTTTCATGCAATTCAGAAAAAACAGCAGAGATGCAGTTCAGAAGCCTCAGAGGAGACTTCTGAACTTTTTTTTTTTTTTTTGACAAAGACCACATATTTTTTCTCATGACAGTAGGATTGGTTCTGTGACCCCTGGAATTCAAACGACAGTTTTTGTTAGTTTGCTCATTTTTCTAGCGAAACTAAAATGAGTTGTTAGCAATGCACAGCTTTTCTTATCTGAATACACCACCATGCATAACCAGTGTACCCCAACTAGGAGACAGTAAACGTCCTCAGTGGCATTTCTCAAAGGCAACAGGAGACCGCCAGGAGGCGCCAAGCTGTGAAGACATCTTCACACTGCACTCCGCTTTCTCGAAGCTTTTCTAAGAGCGATTTCGCGCAAACTCATCTAACAGTCTTATAGTCTGCTTTGTGAAGTTCTCCTGATTCCACGGATACTCAAAGCTTGGGCCAGGATCAACTTTACGAGAAGAAACCATCGCAGGCAGATTGGATTACCTTGTTGAGACGCTCACCTCAACGACCACGGCTGGCGTCGCGCGTCCCGGAAGGTACTCCGACGTGCGGAACACGACGGTGTTGTGTGTTTGTGGGAGCACGAACTAGCAGATAGTGAACTTTGGACACTTGCTGTGCTGCCACGGGACAAAGATCGAAGGTGAGCGATGTTTACCTCACTTTCTTGACCTGTTTTGTGACACGACAAAATGCCGGTGGGAAAGATCTGTCAGCCTAAGCGCTCCGACTAACTTGGCAGGAGCAGCAGTCACTTTTTCTTTGTTCTGCCAAGCATGCCTGGCCGGGGCTGATCGTCTTTTCTCGCCATATGGAAGTTGACAAAGCTTATCCGAGCCCTTCTTGGGCACCGGAATCACTCACCGCTGACACAGACGCAAGTGACGTCTCGTCTCGGCAGGCAAAGGATGACGAACCAGCGTCTGTTTACGCGACTCTCGGAAACGAGACTGGCGACGCGACTTGTTCGGAACGCCATGGATGGACTGAGGATGCCTGGCATACTGTTTTATCGCGCAGGCAAAAGAAAAACCTGTTAAAAGAGCAGAAATCCCAGATGGAGAAGGCTGTGAAAGCGAACGAGAAATTTGAAAGCCATCCGCCCGCCGAAAAACAAAAACGTGAAGCCAAGCAGGGTTTCAGACAGAAAAAGCGACGCGGCCCATTTCCACTACCGAAAGAGGACATCAAGATTATTCTGAGGCCGCATAAGAGTCTCTGGGTTAAAAACATATTGCGACTGGAACTCTCCAGGGGTGTGATAGATGCCTGCCAACGAAGTTTCAATGGCAATGACTTTCTGTTGCGAGTTCAACCAGGATCGAACATTGTAATCCTATCTACGCCAAGCATCGAAGTTGCGAGTAGGCTGCGAGGTATCAGTCAACTAAAGATTAGGGGACAAATCCACGCTTTCAATGCATACGTGGCCGACCCCGAAGGCGTCTTGCGGGGAATTATACATGGAATACCGGCCGAGACTTCGCAAGATGAACTAATGGAGAACCTACGTGTTCGCACTCAAGGGGTGAATATTGAGAGAGCAAGAATGTTGGGCTCGTCTAAAACGGCGATTATCACATTCACAGGCAATGTGCTACCGAGGAGCGTATACATAATGGGTGCCGAGTTAATATGCTACCCATACAAGCCAACAGTACAGGTGTGCAAGATATGCCTCCAAACCGGACACCGTACGAACGTCTGTCCAACTCCAAATGTCAATGTATGCCTCAAGTGCGGGGCAAGGGAACCAATGCAAGGACACGACTGCATCCCCAAGTGTGTCATCTGTGACGGTGAACACCCCACAGAAGATAGTCTGTGCAATAAAAAACTTAAGAACGTCGCTCCTCCCAAGAAATTGAGGACAGATCAGCCAAAAGACTAGGTTAGCCAACCTGAATGTACCGGCGATGCCAAGTCGTCCGAAGAATTCCCTCCACTAAGGACGGACATGCCTCGATGGTTCAGCTCGGACCGGATGGAACAGCACCAGTCAAGGTCAAGTTCACGATCCCGATCAAGATCCCAGTCAAGGTCGCGATCGAGATCTCGTTCAAGGAGGGACAGACATCACACTAACGCGGCACCTCCGGCCCCTGGGAAATCCAGCTTAAAGAACCAACGAAAGCATCGCGGACCTCCGGCCGAGATGGGTTCCTGCGAGGAATCACAAGACGCCCTAGCCGCCGGCCGGACAAACATATATCAGGTGAGCTTTGCGGGGTCAGTGTCTTCCAATGCTCCTATAACAGAAAATCCACAATACAAGAAAATATTGGAAGAAAATAAGAGATTGACTCAAGAGGTCGAAGAGCTAAAGAAACAAATGGCCGAAGAGCGAAATAACTTACAGGCAGCAATATCTTCATTAGAGAGACGGCTAGAGGCTAAACTACGACCACGAAACCCGACAGGAATAGCTAGAGGATGTAGTCAGAAAACGACATATTGTCACGCAGCAAAGGACGACGCAGTTGTCTATAAGGAAAACAAGTTTATTGGAGCGAGCTTGTGCTCCCCTAACAACTGAAAGAATACACAGGCGGCGAAGCAGCGGTCGGCAAAGCGACATGCACGCTAGTGAGCGTCGGCGATCGAATGTCGCGGCATCGGCTGAGCAGGAATTTATATCCCTCGGCGCGAGCGTTTCTCGAATAGTCGAATTGTATCGAGAACGCTGTGATAGCGTTTGTTTGAAACGCTGTTTGTTCGGAACGCTCAAAGCGCTGTTCGATAGGGTTTGTTCGAAACGCTGTGATAGCGTTTGTTGGAAACGCTGTTTGTTCGGAACGCTCGAAGCGCTGTTCGATAGCGTTTGTTCGAAACGCTGTGATAGCACAGGCCGGCGCAGCCAGGCCGAAAAAGCAAAACACAAATAAACAAACCCAATGCATGGTTCGCGGCATTACCCCCCCCTAAGAGTGCATCGACCCGATGCTAACATAAGGGACAGTCCAAACAAATTAAAATAAAAGTTCGTCATCGTCCGTAGAAAGGTTTTAAGCGAACCACATGGACGACTTCGGGCCGCAGGCGTCGTCGTGATGTACGGGAGTCACCATCGGGGATCACTTCGTACGTTAGTTCGCCAACACGTCGTAGAATCCGGTAGGGTCCGAAATAGTGTCGTAGAAGTTTCTCACTGAGTCCACGTCGTCGAATGGGAGTCCAAACCTACACACGATCTCCAGGATAATACTCGGCGTCTCGGTGTCGGAGATTGTAGCGTCCGGCATCCACCAGTTGCTGGTCCGTTATACGAACTCGAGCGAGCTGGCGGGCCTCCTCCGCACGTTGGAGGTATCCTTGGACGTCGGCGTTGAGGTCGTCGTCTTCTACGTGCGGAAGCATGGCGTCGAGCATCGTAGTCGGCCGTCTTCCGTAGACGAGCTCGAACAGTGTCATCTGCGTGGTTTCTTGGATAGCCGTGTTGTACGCAAACGTGACGTACGGGAGGACTTCGTCCCACGTATTATGTTCAACGTCGACGTAAGTAGACATCATATCCGCGATTGTCTTATTCAGCCGTTCCGTTGGTCCGTTCGTTTGGGGGTGGTACGCCGTCGTTCTTCGGTGATCCGTGTTGCTGTAGCGTAAGATTCCTTGCATGAGCTCCGCAGTGAAGGTCGTTCCGCGGTCTGTGATTAGGACCTCAGGGGCTCCATGTCGCAGCACAACTTGGTTAATAAAGAACTTTGCAACTTCTTGTGAAGTTCCCCTCGGAAGAGCGGTGGTCTCTGCGTAGCGCGTCATGTAGTCTGTCGCTACGACAATCCATTTGTTCGCGGATCGGGATGTAGGGAACGGGCCCAGAAGGTCCATTCCGATCTGTTGGAAGGGCCTCGTTGGGACGGCGATCGGCTGCAGAAGTCCGGAGGGTCTCGTCGGTGGTGTTTTTCGTCGCTAGCAGTCACGGCAGCTCCGGACGTAGTAAGTGACATCGGATGTAAGGCGGAGCCAGAAGTATTTCGCCTTAATTTTTGTAATCGTGCGAGCTGTTCCGAGATGTCCGGAAGACGGGTCGTCGTGGCACGCTTCCAAAATTGTCACGAAGGTCTGCGGGGATGACAAGTAGATAATTCGTTCTCGTTCCGGGGTTGAAATTCTTCTTCACTAGGATGGAGTTTTTGAGGCTGAACGCTGATAAGTTGCGCTTGAACGCCCTAGGCACGGCGACGTTGCGTCCTTCGAGGTAGTCGATCATGGCGCGGAGGTCAGGGTCGGCACGCTGCTGGGCGGCTAGGTCGCTCTCTGTCACGACTCCGAAGAAGGCGCTGTCTTCATCGGAGTTCTGTGATGGTGGGTCGACGGGGGCGCGGGACAGGCAGTCGGCGTCGGAGTGTTTCCTGCCGGATTTGTAGAATATTGTAACGTCGAACTCTTGCAGGCGCAAGCTCCACCGCCCAAGACGGCCGGAGGGGTCCTTCAAATTGGCGAGCCAACACAGCGCATGATGGTCTGTCACAACCTTAAACGGTCTACCAAAAACGTATGGGCGAAATTTTGAAATGGCCCATATGATAGCCAGGCACTCTTTCTCGGAGGCAGAGTAGTTTCTCTCCTCCTTCGACAGACCACGGCTTGCATAGGCGATTACCTTTTCGTAACCGCTTTGCTTTTGGACGAGGACGGCACCCAAACCGATATCACTGGCGTTCGTGTGCATTTCCGTTTCGGCGTTTTCGTCGAAATGAGCGAGCACGGGCGGGTTTTGCAGGCGTTGTTGCAGCTCGCAGAATGCCTTTTCTTGGTCGTTTTCCCAGCTGAAAGGGGTGCTTTCTTTCGTCAGGCGCGTGAGTGGCTCTGCAATGCGTGCGAAGTTTGCAAAGAAGCGCCGGTAGTATGCGCACAGTCCGAGAAACCTTCGCACACCCTTTTTATCTTTCGGCCTTGGGAAGTTCGCAATGGCTGATGTTTTTGCTGGGTCAGGTAGGACTCCCGCGGCGTTCACGACGTGACCCAAGAACTTGAGTTCCTCGTACGCGAAACGGCACTTCTCAGGCTTCAGCGTTAACCCCGACGTACGAATGGCCTCGAGTACAGATTCCAACCTTGTGAGGTGTTCGTCGAAAGTCCGGGCGAATACGACAACGTCGTCGAGGTACACGAGGCAAGTGTGCCACTTCATGCCTGCTAGCACAGTGTCCATGACTCTCTGAAACGTTGCAGGCGCCGTGCACAGCCCAAACGGCATCACCTTGAACTCGTATAGACCGTCCGGGGTTATAAATGCAGTCTTCTCTCGGTCTCTCTCGTCCACTTCAATTTGACAGTAGCCGGTCTTCAGATCTATGGATGAGAAATACTTGGCGTGGCAGAGGTGGTCGAAGGCGTCGTCGATTCGTGGCAGGGGGTACACGTCCTTTTTGGTGATTTTGTTTAGTCTGCGGTAGTCAACGCAGAATCTTAAAGTGCCATCTTTTTTCTTCACGAGTACAACCGGCGCAGCCCACGGGCTTTTCGATGGCTGTATTATGTCGTCGCTGAGCATGTCATCTACTTGAGTCCGGATGGCTTCGCGCTCGTGTGAAGAAACGCGGTACGGTGACTGTCTGGTAGGTCGGACTCCATCTTCGGTTATTATCCGGTGCTTCGCCAAAGGTGTCTGCCGTAACTTCGAGTTCGAGGAAAAACACTCGCTGTAGCGATGGAGCAACTCCAGTAATCTGTCCCGATTTTCTTGCGACAGCGCCGGGTTCACGTCGAAAGGATGTGGCAGCTTGGAAGCATCTGCGCGTGCGCGTTCAAAGGTGGCGACCGCGATCACTTGACTCGCTTATTGCGTTTTTTCGAGGAATGCAATTGCAGCGCCCTTGTTTAGATGCTGGTACTCCTCGGTGAAATTGGTGACCAAAACGTGGGATCTGCGTTGCTTAAACCGCGCAATGCCTCTTGCGACAGACACACCGCGGTCTAGAAGCAACCTTTGGTCAGTCTCCATGATAGCGTCGACGTCAGGAGCAGCACCTTCACAATAGACGGCGATCATCAAGCTTGCGCGGGGTGGCAGGGTGACGTGATCGTCGGCGATTCTTACAGCAGCAGTCCGAGGTTCGGCTGCGGCGTCGTGGAGTGATCGGAAGAAAACGTTATCGACCTGGTCTGCAGATCAATTATTGCACCATTGTCCGTCAAAAAGTCCATTCCGAGAATTACGTCGTGGGAGCAGTTAGGCAAAATGACGAACTCCGCAGGGTACGTAGTGCCGTCTATGATGACGCGCGATGTGCACATTCCACTTGGGGTCACGAGGTGGCCTCCTGCTGTGCGTATGTGGGGACCGTCCCATTGATTGATTGATTTGTGGGGTTTAACGTCCCAAAACCACCATATGATTATGAGAGACGCCGTAGTGGAGGGCTCCGGAAATTTCGACCACCTGGGGTTCTTTAACGTGCACCCAAATGTGAGTACACGGGCCTACGACATTTCCGCCTCCATCGGAAATGCAGCCGCCGCAGCCGGGATTTGAACCCGCGACCTGCGGGTCAGCAGCCGAGTACCTTAGCCACTAGACCACCACGGCGGGGCGGGGACCGTCCCATCTGGTCGTAACTTTCTTTAGCTTGGACGCGAATGACCTGCACATGACCGAGTAGTCGGCTCCCGTGTCGATGAGAGCGACTACGTCAAGGCCGTCGATGGACAACTGGACGTCGGATGCCGCTTTCCTTGAATTTCGGGTGCGTCGGGGCGTCGTATCGCGGCTTGCGTGTGTTGATGGTCGGGCACTATGCGTCGTCATCGTCGTCTTCTCAGCGGCAGGCTTCGTCATTTCGGGTATGCGTCGCGCAGCAAAGCTGTCGTCGTTTTCGGGGGTCTCGTCAGGGTGTCGTCGGATAGTCGGGATGAGGGCATGTCGTGAATCACGGTCTTGCGTCGTTGGAGGGTTTTCATTTTCTCGCCGTTGTGCAACTTCACCTCCAGAAGTTGCTGCTTTTAGTTTCCCCCTCGTGGGCTGGGGGACCTTCCACGGACGAAGTCAGCATTGCTGCGACGGTTGGGGGATTGGTACGGGTAGGGCGACGGCGAACGGTTGAAACGGGATGGTTCACGGCTGGTGTTCGACAGGTATTCTTCGATCTCAAATGGGCGCTGGCCGGCTTGCGGGCGGGGTGCGTCGACGGAGAACCCACGCAAACCCAGCCTCTTGTACGGGCAGCGGCGGTAGACGTGGTCGGCCTCTCCGCAGTGGTAGCACAGCGGACGATTATCTGGCGTTCGCCACACCTCGGTCCTCCTGGGCGCCTGGTTTCGGGTTACAGTGGGTCGGGCGGGCGACATTGGGCGGCGGTACGGCGGGGCCTCTTGATTACGGGTTGGGACGGGTCGGGGTCGACGAGCAGCAGCGGAGTAGGTCATCGCTTGTGGTTCGTAAGATGCTTCCGACGGCGTAGAATTCCCCAGTGCTTGCTGAACCTCCTCGCGGACGACGTCAGTGAGGGAGGCGACTTGGGGCTGCGGCGTTGCTGGGAACAATTTCCTCAGTTCCTCGCAAACGACGGCGCGGATGGTCTCCCGCAAGTCTTCCGTTGCCAATCCAGGGGCGTTTACCGGGTTCACCGAAAGGGTGTTGAGTGGTCTATCGTATTGCCGCGAACGCATATCCAAGGTCTTCTCGATCATAGAAGCCTCGGTGACGAACTCAGTGACGGTTTTAGGGGGGTTGCGGATGAGTCCAGCGAAGAGCTCTTGTTTAACTCCCCGCATCAGAAAGCGCACCTTTTTCTCTTCTGCCATTTCGGGGTCAGCTCTCCGGAACAGCATCTTCATCTCCTCAGCGAACAGTACAACACCTTCGTTAGGGTGTTGCATTCGCGTCTCCAACAAAAGGGCGGCTCGTTCTTTCCGCACAACCGTAGCGAATGTTTTGAGGAATTCGCTCTTAAAGACAGTCCAGTCGGTTAGGGAGCCTTCATGGTTCTCAAACCACGTTCGAGCTGCATCCTCCAAATAGAAGAAGACATGACGAAACGTTTCTTTGTCATCCCACCTGTTAAAGATGCGGATGCGCTCTAGCTTCTCCAGCCACTCTTCCGGGTCTTCACCAAAGATCCTCGGAATGATGGGGGCTCACGAGGTTGTTGCAGAATGACGGGAGGGTTGGTAGCGCTGGTCATGGTGCCTGCGTTGATCATCGTGGTTTTTACATCTTCTTTCCTCTTTTTATCCGGGAGCAGTCCAAACTCTGGCTGATGACCTTGCTGTCGGCGGCTGACACGAGTTGGGCGTGCTTGTCGTGTTGGGCTTGCTTGTCGGCTTGGCAATGGCTTGGGGTTCATGTACCCCGCACCTCCACCAGATGTCACGCAGCAAAGGACGACGCAGTTGTCTATAAGGAAAACAAGTTTATTGGAGCGAGCTTGTGCTCCCCTAACAACTGAAAGAATACACAGGCGGCGAAGCAGCGGTCGGCAAAGCGACGTGCACGCTAGTGAGCGTCGGCGATCGAATGTCGCGGCAACGGCTGTGCGGGAATTTACCGTATTTACACGATTGTAAGACGACCCTTTTTTTCAAATTTGACAATCCAATGTTGGGGGGTCGTCTTAGAATCGAAACCCATGTATTGTCATCTCGAATAGTTTCCCGCTCAACCCAAAGCGCATAGTTTTCCGCGTGCTTATACAAAAGCTTTTCTTTTTTTAGCATCTACTGCGCGCATTACGAGTGCCTTTATGACGAGCGCACGGCTCTTGAGGGAGCACCGGTAATCGACGGAAGAGCCGCCGTTGGGCGGTATTGGTAGTTGACGGAAGAGCTCCTCTTTGTGATACAATTTTCTAAGCGGGCGCGTCGCCGCGTGCTCCTGTCGCTTGTGTCCACGACCGGCTCTCTCGAGTCACTTCTGTCTGACATGAGTGCCGTGACATGAGGACGAAAGTTCGGAATCGGTGAATGTGTGGTGCGGAAGTGGCGGCTTCAGCGCGAGGAAATTTTCTCGTGCGACTCCAAGCGCCGTGGCTTTCGCGGGCCGAAGTCTGGCCGCTTTCCGGAACTAGAGGCGAAGCTTGCGGCCTACGTGAGTTTTTTTTTTTTTTTTGAGATGCGATTTTGGGGGAGTCGTCTTACATTCGAGTCGTCTTACAATCGTGTAAATACGGTATATCCCTCGGCGCGAGCGTTCCTCGAATAGTCGAATTGTATCGAGAACACTGTGATAGCGTTTGTTTGAAACGCTGTTTGTTCAGAACGCTCGAAGCGCTGTTCGATAGCGTTTGTTCGAAACGCTGTGAACACAGTGATAGCACAGGCCGGCGCAGCCAGGCCGAAAAAGCAAAACACAAATAAACAAACCCAATGCATGGTTCGCGGCAATATCAACAGTCAATAAAACCCACCCTTTCGGGGGGCAGCGCGGCGTCGGCTGAAGTTGAGGAAGGGATGGTGTCCGCAGGTACAACCACCCCTGCCCCAAGCACAACAGTAAAAAACCACGACTAAATAACGCAGCAAATACAGGCGCAGTTAGACAAAAACAGGGAAGGTATAGCTAACGTTAATAAACTGCTAGTCGATTTCATGAATGAGATAAAATATTTCGTCGGCCAGGAATTAAAAACTCAAAGGCAGTACGTGAATGACGCTGTTAGCAGCTTGCAAAGGGCGATAAACAAGCGCTCTCGCTCGACCTCCGCTAGAAATAGCAAACAATCTAAAGGGAATCGCGACAACGCAGAAGCACCCAAGCATCATGGCCAAAAATAACCTGAGAAGTGTGGAACAATTAGAGATCTGGCAGTAGAATTGCCGCACTTTTCACAAACGCGCCGCAGCACTCCAGAGTTATATCAATGTGGCACCAATTAAACCCGACGTTATATGCTTGCAAGAAATTGGTGCCAGAATAGTGAAGCTTCAGGGTTATTATGTTTTTCAGAACCCAAATTATCCCCGCGTAGCAACGCTGGTGAGCAAGATGATTGCGGCAACGAATGAGTACATAGGAACGCTACAGATCAATCACCAAATTATCAGTTTATTCCCCCAAAAGAGAGGCAAAGCGAAGACTATAATAGTGAACCTATACAGTCCTCCAAAAGACAAAGGCGAAGACTTCAATGAGCTCCTTGCTGAGACAGTTAAAATCGCAGGCAACAAGGACCGCCTATTGGTTTTGGGTGATTTTAACGCACCCAGCACCACATGGGGTTACCCAAAAGACTCGCCGAAGGGAACGCGTCTCGAACATGCTGCGTCTAGGCTGGGCCTGAGTTTAATAACTCTCCCAATCGCACCCACGAGAGTGGGCAACAGCGTATGTAGAGACACGTTCCCGGACTTCACTTTCACCTTCAACCTCAAAGACACATCCTGGACAAACCTGGAGGAAAATCTAGGAAGCGACCATTACATTATAAGCGTCTCCATATCGACACCCAAAATGCGCTGATTGATAGGCGACGCGGCGATCCCAGATTGGACTGAGTTTAGGAAACGAGATCCTCCACCCGACTCTGTACCGATCTCAATAGAGGCATGGTCGGAGTACATAAAGTCGGTACATGCTATCACTACGAAAAAAATAGCCAGAACCGTAGAAACGCCAGCAGTAGACAGCCGTCTGCTACACCTATGGGAGAGCAGGCGCAGCCTACCAAAGCGTTGGAAATGTCAACGCCTGAATAGGACACTACTGCGTAGGATTGCTGCTCTTGCAGAGGAAGCAAACGTCTATGCTAGCAAATTGGCTACCGAGGGATGGGTCAAGTTCTGCAGTTCGCTTCAGAACACACTGAGCACCGCGAAAACTTGGTCCATCCTAAAAAATATTCTTGATCCAGACAAGTCCAAATCCACGACAAGCAGAACACTGCAGAAAATCGCAGAAACATTTCCGGGCACAAACGACGACCTCGTGAAAGCCCTCAAGGAGAGATATATCGGCGATAGTCCACCAAGTAACTCGGCTAATCACATGAGTTACAGCGGTGCTAGAAATGAGAAACTAGACGAACCGATAACAAAGGAGGAGGTCTTTGCGGCAGCTCAGGCAGCCAAGAGGAACACAGCCCCCGGTGAAGACCAAATTACGAATGCGATGATAGAAACCTTAGCGACAAAGCCATCGAAGGCATGACAAAACAATTCAATGAACACTATTGGCTCAAAGGAAAGGTCCCTGCAGAATAGAAAACCGCCAAAATTATAACTATTCCGAAACCCGGAAAAAAGCCCTCCCTGCAGGCGCTCAGACCTATATCACTTACGTCATGTATGGGGAAGCTTTTCGAACGGGTCGTTCAGACCAGACTTCAGAATTTCATAGAGGACAGGGGGCTGTTCCCAGCCACCATGCTGGGCTTCCGCAGTGGTCTCTCAACACAGGACGCTTTCCTTCTGATACAAGAAGAGGTCCTCAAGGGTGTTCCCAAAGGTGGAGAGCATTTGCTGCTTGCTCTAGACTTAAAGGGAGCTTTTGACAATATCTATCATGAAGCTATACTCTCAGAGCTAAATATGATTGGTTGCGGGAAAAAGATATATAACTATATAAAAGATTTTCTCACCGATCGGGAGGTGACAATTGGTATCTCAAGCGTTAGGTCTGAGCCATTTCGAATGCCAAACAAGGGAACGCCTCAAGGAGCCATAATATCTCCTCTGTTGTTTAATATCGCCATGCGTCGACTCGCTCGGGCCTTGGATTGTGTACCACAGCTAGGTTACACCCTCTACGCGGACGACAATACTCTGTGGGCCACACGGGGGTCCCTGGCCAGCAAAGAGCAGACTCTGCAAGAGGCGAGGCGGCACTGGCTGTCGAAAACTTTGCCAGAACCAGTGGTCTCAGCTGCGCACTCAAAAAATCGGAGGTGATCAGAATACACAGCGAACGCTACAAAAATAACGGAAGAATAGAAATTGAAATCAAAAAGCAGAAAATTAAAGAAGTCACCGTCGCCCGGATCCTGGGTTTCTGGGTTCAAAGCAACGGTAGGGCAAATCACACTATCGGTCTTCTTAAATCGGCAACTAAACAAGTGGCTAGGATGATTCAGAGGATCACCTTCCAGAAAAAAGGCATGAAAGAAAGTGATACTGTCCGTTTAGTGCAGGCGCTCGTAATGAGCCAATTGACATACAGCTTGCCTTTCCACACGCTGAACAAGAGCGAGGAAGAGCTAGTAGATTCTATCATCAGAGGGGCTTACAAGGCAGCATTAGGCTTACCGATAAGCACTCCGACACAGAGGCTTCTCGAGATCGGCCTGCATAACACGTACGCTGAACTGAAAGCAACAACAATGATGTCTCAGCGCAACCGCCTCAGCCAGACAAAGTCGGGAAGAGCGATACTGATGAGGGCGGGTATAACACCGCAACTCCCAGAACTTGGACGAGGAGCTGGTGGACGTACCAGACCCAGTCCGAGGACATATTTCGATCGCCCTTATCCCCAGGAACATGACCAAGGAGCGGCATCACGAAAGGCGAGAGGAGCGTGTCAAATGAATCAGAAAATTAGTCAGAGGCAATGAGAACGTGCTATACGTTGACGCTTCCAGGTATAACTGGAAGCGCTGCGTCGTCACAATGATAAGCAGTGACACGAGAAGCATGGCGTCCAGCGCATCACTGTACACTACATCAATCACCAAGGCCAAGTGTTTCGCCATCGCATTGGCGATTAAAAGTCGAGAGCGCAGCAACGGCCAGACGTACATCACCATACTCTCAGATTCGCAAGAGGCGTGCCGCCTATTCACGAAAGGCCGCCTCCCATTAAACATTTGCAAATTTTTAGGCGGCGAATTGAGCAACACTTATAGGTTGGTCTGGTGCCCTGGACATACAGGCCTAGAGAGTAACGAGAGGGCGGACGCTCTAGCTCGAGCGCTCACGAACCGAGCGGAGCAGCAGCCTTTCTCGCTGTTACCACCACCCAGAAACGACGGCTTTCGCGAGGAGGAGGAAAACGACCCGGCTCGGATGGCTCCGCGAGAGTTTCTTGCTCACCAGCGATGCTTGCGGCAGAAATATGGCGCCCCCCACAAATCTCCTAAAGGGGAAGACGCCATAGACCTCCATAAAATTCAAACAGGAGTTTATCCAAATTTATTACGACTGCACAAAATTTATCCAACTTTGTATGGGCGCGATTTTCCGTGGTGTCGCGACTCGCCACCGACCCTTTACCATATCTCGTGGAGTTGTGCTAAGCGGCCAAATGAACTTGATTGCTTACAGCGTATGTAGAGAATGGAAAACTCTTTGGAGCAATGGGAGGCACTCCTCACTAGCCCGGACCCGGAGGTGCAACTAGCACTCCTGGACCACGTCCGGCAGGCGGCGCAAGCCAGTGGAGCCTTGGCCATGGGGCCCCACCCATCTAGCTCCTAAACCCCTTTTCTCTCTCTCAAAGGCAGCACAATACCTGAGGATCATGCGCAGGCGAAACATCTCAAGTGCTCGCACAGTTTCTTCTTGGTGGGGCACCATGGCAGCGAGAGAGCGCAGGGCACGCACAATGGCTGCCAGGGCATCATTCTTGCTCTCGTTCTTGGCCTCTCGCTTCAGCTCCTCGTCCGACAGGCGCTCCAGAAAGGTGGGAACCAGCGACACGATGGGCATCAGGTACCGCTCCACGGTGGGCACTGTCAGCAGGCTGTGGCACAGCCCAAACGGTCTAATGAGTGCAGCGATCACAGCCACCGACAGTGGCGGGCCTGAGCGAAACCGTTCTAGCAGGATGTTGAAGCCCCCCAGGTTGCCAAAGCGGTTGATCAGGTCCACCACCCAGCCCTGCAGGAAGCAAGAGAACAAAATAAGCTCTCACTCGAGGCACTAGTTAATGGAAGACTTAACAGAGCACTTGAAGGTTCAGCAGTACACCAAGTTTAGCACTCATACTTAACCTTTTCAATAACAAGCATGATCAGGTCGACCACAAGTGATCAGTCACTTTTGACGTTTCCTTGAAACCTTTCACTACCCCATGGTCAGTCCTAACATTTTTATCATTTTCGATTTTGCTGCTCCTTCAAAATTCATAATTTTTCATTAATTTTTCTGCTAAGTAAGGTTTGCGGCAAATTTACACTAGAATCTCGATATGAATTTGTAGGGAGAATGTAAAATGTTCACATCACCCTAAATTTCTAAGCACCAAAACAAGTTAAGAGTCAACTCCTTCTCACTAAAGAAGTCCATAACAATGTTTTGAACTTTTATGCATTCACTGCCTCAACAAAAAAACGCTTCGAAAAAATAAAACTGGTTACCTCAGTCATGCTGCTGTCGCTTAAGGCGCCTCCACACTTGTAGGGTTTCCACACAATATCTGGCTGAAAATTCAAAAACTTCTCAAAGATTTCAAAGATGCTAACGCACATTCTAACGTAATTTTATTTTTCCTCCAAAATGCAATCCACTGACTCCAACAAGCACTTTAAGATTACTCTTTTTAAGCTTTCTCTTCTTCTTTTGCATGCTCCGAGCTCGAGCTTGAGTTTTCTTTTCAAGGTTACCTGCTGTGCCACAGCTTGCTTCTTCTCTTCCTCCATGTGTGTGTAACGCATATCTATGTCCATGGGCCGGCAAAACTTGTGGAGCTCACTCAGACTCACTCACGAATATATTTTACGCTTTGGACTCACTCGGACTCGGACTCACGAAAATTTTTCTGAGCCGGACTCACACTCATCAAAATTTTTTTCAGCTGGACTCACTCGGACTTAGACTCACAGCTGAATACGAGTGACAGGGTCGACTCATGAGTCTGGCAGCATAGAATAAGCTTCTTCGAGCGTGGGGTCAATGCTTTTTAACACCAACATCTCACACAATCAGTGCTCTTGGTGCCATTTGACATAGTCTTTTCTAAAACAAGTTCTCGGTGTTTCCAAACCAGTAATGTTAATCAGTGCTCTTGGTGCCATTTGACATAGTCTTTTCTAAAACAAGTTCTCGGTGTTTCCAAACCAGTAATGTTATTTTTCTAGAAAAAGATTACAGCATAAGATATAATCATCAAGAAATTCCCTGGAAGAGTTGCTGGGGGAGGTCAAGGCACCCCCTACATAATTCATTCCTCTAATTATTAAATATTGAAACGGTGTATGAATGACACTGCTTTGGAATATCTGTGAGTAGACGGGAGCATAAGCGTGAATCCAGGTAAGGCTGACAGTAAGATTGAGGATGAGTAGACAGGACATTGGGCCGGCAAAAGTAAGAGGGACTCGCTGAGACTCACTTAAGAAGTATATTTTGTGCTTTGTACTAGCTTGGACACAGACTCGCCAAACTTCTTTTGAGTCGAACTCACTGGGACTCACACTCATGAAAATTTTCTTCATCCGGACTCACTTGGACTCAGACTCACAAAAATATTACTCACCCCGACTCACTGAGGACTTGGGGCTCGATCTGAGCGAGTCTAAGCGAGTCAACTCATGAGCGAGTTCGCCAACCTATGTCTATGTCTGGCTTGTCACACAGACCACTTCCTTTCTTTCTACAGTGGAACTTTAAACAGGCCCTATAAGTTTTCAAGTACCTCTCAGACGCCTTGTTGAGAGCTCTGCCATATTTTCAACTGCGATCAGCTTGTTCACACTGAAATCTTATTCTACTGACGCCTGTCCATGGCTTAGCAAGAGAAGGACCTACAGCACTTCCCATAAGATTCAAAACGATGGGTCGCGCTTCATAAGATGCATGAAGAAAACATCAAGGCATTCACGATCTCCCATAATTTAGTTCATGCTGTTTTTCTTGGCAGAACTGAATATAATGCGCACACACAATATCCCTCGAGCTCAAAAAGAAGACTGTTGTCAATTAAAGTGTTAAGAACCACTTTCAGCTCCAGTTGACATTTGGGCTGTTCATCAAGAGCTGCACTATCTTGCTCAGAGGAAAGGACACAAGTGTTTCCGTCAACTTCTGCAAAAGGTCGTCTACTGAGCTGTGGACCTCAGAATGTCGAAGTCAGATATCTAGAGGTCCTCTCACAGTGGTTCTATGATCTAACTTGAACATCAAGTTGTTTCTTTTGCAAGTATTGACCCAAAATTTCATCAGAACTAAAAAAGCTAGGACTTTTCCATCATTTCTCGTATTTATGAAGTGAAAAATGGGTGCAGATTGTGGCACATGGCAAAGGCACATTTTCTTTCAGAACACGTGAAGCTCTGCATAGTATCAGTGTCTAGAAACATCTTTTGAAATACGGTGTCAACCACTTATAGTGCAGAACCAGTTACAATGCAATCTTTTCCGACTCCTGATTACCCTTCCATAGTATCCCATGTACATGCATACTACTTATTGTGCACTTCCCCAAGATGAAAGACTCGTTACAGTACTATAACCCCATTACAACAGACCTACATAGTAAAGAGGGTACTGGTCTGTTGTATGTAAAATCCAAGTACTGTTACAACAGACCTTTATGTGAACAGTGCATGGATACGTTATAACCAGAGAAAATTACACGTCATAAACTAATTTACTCCCAAATGGGGGAATGCACAATTTTTTTTTAAATCACCCCTTTTTTATCAGATTCCAAAATATTTTAGATGAAAACTATGTTTCTTCAAAGTGCAAGGACAAAAAATGTTTGCACTTGCCGAGGCCGGGAATAATATTGGACAAGTCACATACACAAAAAACAACACTTTTAAAGAAATTGTAGCTCCCTAATGTCACAACCGTCGAAAATCTCGCAACTTGGTGAGGTTTCCGCACTCATTTTCGCACATGTTCATGGGTTGTGATTTAGTTGAGGCAGCTGCAAGCGGAAAATCAGTTATCAGATTACGATAGCCGCAATAGTGCACTGCACTTGACACGAACATCGCACACGTAGTACATCTTGGATGCACAGCGTTGTCTCGTTGGGCTCGTTGTTTGAGGTGCTGCTTATCAGCATTTCGGACCGGGTGACGAAAAACACCGTAAAACAACTCTATACTCATAATAGAGCATGGCCAACATTGAAACATTGGGCACCACAGCCACGCACATTGCAACAGAACTTTCTGCTAGAAGCTGTGGCTAGTCCTAACACAGCTTCGAACTTTGCGGGCAAGACCATCATGCTCACCGACATGTGAAAGCAAAGAAGCCGTTGTGCGCTACGGCAAATTACATCACCTACTGGATCTTCAGAACTGCAGATGGCCATTCTGCACATCAGCAGCGGACCACTCAGCCAAGCTTGGCATGCAGCGACTACTAGAAGCAACGGTAGCAGCTCGGTCGCGCGTCGGCGCCCCAATACGCAAGATTAAGCATGCCGGGTGTCAATTTTTTGTCGCCTTAGCTAGGCATAACTGACCACTAACAAACCAGAGATCGGCGGCCTTCGTTCTTGCATCAGTTTGTAGATATTGTTACGGAAATGAAGTAAAAGAAGAGGAAGGACAGAATCAGCTGACAGCCGCACAAGTGTGCCAATCAGCCATTGTGACTCTCGCCTGAGGTTGTTCCTCTGAAATTGCATTTATACAGAAGTCACTGACCCCGTAACATATTGGTGGAGGTGCTGGGTAACCATCAGGCAACGGAACTCCGCAGCGAACGCTGCATCGGTTTTCCAGCCATGGCCCTCCGCGTCAACGTCAGCGTCTCCGACGAACACGGCGTCGCCACCATACGTTTTCACGCCACTTAAGGATCCCGGTAGGTTGGCCATGTTCGAATGAGTGAGTGTGCCGAACAGATGGGATCCCAGACTTCAGTTGGCTAATGTGCTGTTTTACTTGAGAGGCACGGCGAAGGTGTGGTACAAAAACATCGAAGAACTCACAAGCTAGGAACAATGCAAAGAAAAGATGTGAGAGGTGTTTGGCAATACCACCAGTCGTAAGATCGCCGCCAAAAAGGAATTGGCCTGCCGTGCTCAATCCCCAACGGAATCAAACCTCGCATACATTCAAGACGTGCTGGCCCTCTGCCGAAAGCGACATGACAGAAGGTGACAAGATAGGGCATGTCCTGAAAGGGATTGCCAACGACGCGTTCAATCTCCTGCTGTGCAAGGGCTGTTCCACCGTGGACGCGATCATCAAAGACTGTCGTCAGTTTGAGCAAGTAAAAAGTCGCTGCATTCTGCAAACATTTGCCTGACTTCCAAACACCGCTGCAACATCGACTTGCGAGGAGCAGTCTGCACCCCAAAGATCGTCACTGCCGGGAGACCTGACACGCATTGTTCGTCGTGAACTGAAAGCAATGGCACCTTTGGCGTTCAATTCGCGCAGTACCGATACCACTCCTGTTACTGTTCCTCTTGTTCAAGCCATCGTGCGCCAGGAGCTTGAAAACATCAGAGTACATTCCGTGTGCCATATCACCGGGCCCAGAGTCAGCGAACGCCCTTTCGCGATGCCTTCCTCCGACCGATGGTTTTCTCCACGTACTCGAAACCCGGCTGAGTGGCGAACTGCTGATGACCGCCCTATATGTTTCAACTGCCACCGCGTTGTACATATTGCTCGTTATTGCCACAACACAAGATCCTCGGCACCTCAAGCAACGACCAATATGACCAGTTTCTGCGGTACCACCCGCACATTTTCACCTGCCGAAGAGTCCTTGGTACAGCCGCTCGCCTTCACCACGTGGGCACCAGTCTCGTTCGCCGCAAATACGTCGCCCATCGTCTCGTTCGCCACAGCCACGACGCTTCTCGTCCTCCGTGGATTCCGGCCGCATCCTCTTGGAAAACTGAGAAATGCAGCCCCCGGAGGTGGTGCTGCATTGACGACTTCCGCAGCAAATCCTCTCTCCGTTCACACCAGACGAAATGTAATAGACGTTGAAGTAGATGGCGTACCTGTACAAGCACTTGTAGACACCGGTGCAAGCATTTCGGTCATGAGTTCAAGCCTACGCACACGTTTAAAGAAAGTTCTGACACCAGCGGCTGCACAAATGCTCCGTGTGGCCGATAGCGGCACGCCGATGGTTCTCGGCCTGTGCACTGCCCGCTTAATTAAAAAGGACCACACTGCTTCTGTCATTTTAGCCGTGATTGACCACTGCCCTTATGACATTATCCTAGGCCTGGACTTCTTGTCGAATCATTCTGCTCTTATCAATAGTGCTACCAGCGTCCTTCAGCTAGAGCTGCCTCAGCTAGTCGCTGAACACCACACTGCCCCGCTGTGCCTGTGCTCTCTTCAGCATGTAAAACTATCACTTCAGGCAGCCACCTACATCATTTTGACCGCACAGCCACAGGTTCCCGATGGTCAATGTGTTCTCCTTCCTCCCGCCGACGTCCTCTTGGAGCGCAACATCGCCATTCCCCATACGCTTGTGACTGTCACAGACAACTGTACCTCGCTCCCACTTCTCAATTTCAGCTTTTGACCTCAAGTGCTTCCTCGTGGCATGTTCTTGGCCAGCGTATCCAATGCTGCCGAATTCAAAATAGCGGCTCTCATTATCGAGATTGATTTACTTCAGTCTCCTTTGGTTAACAGCATCTGTTCTATGCCGAATTGTTTCTCGAAAATTATTGCACCCGACCTCAATCCTGCGCAAGCCAATGACATCCATCGCCTTCTCGTGTCGTGTACCGTCATTTTTGATTTCGACGACAGACCTTATGGTGACCCCGCTACTAACTGCAGCGGACGATCATCGCGGGTTCACGCTTAGCGAACCACAGGGCCACTACTCCGTTTACTCGCGTGTAGCGCACCGCTCCACACGCGCTCAACTAATAAGGCGTTTAGCGCGGCGTGGCAAATAGACAGTGTTCTAATGCAAAAATACACAACACTTTATTGCCTCTGGCGGCACCCCGAACAACAGTACAACGTCCGCTCCCGGGACGCGGGTAGCAAAGACACCCGCACGCGGACGTTCACAATAAGGGGAAAACCGCGAGCACGTCGCAGCTGGCAATGGCGAGCATTGACATGCCGGTCGGGAAAAGGTCCCGCGCGGCTATGCTGCGCACTCTCACGACGACCACTGGGCCTGGTCGCGAGTGTTAGGGCAAACCTCGTACGCGTAGGCCTACGGCAAGTGCGGCTCGTTGTGGCATGACCCCTTCAAGCACTAGGCACCGCTGTGGGCTTAGCGTACGCTGCCGAAGCTAGCACTCAAGTAAACACGCCTGCCGAGGTGCCCAAGGCCACCCCAGGCAGGCTACAGTCCGGCGATTCCCAAAGGGGACGCGGACGAAGGAAAACACGTGCTTACCCGGCGCCAACCACGGAGAAGAGAGCGCTCCCTCGGCGCGCGCGTACCGCGTGCCGTGCCCGCACGTGGCGCCATCTATCGCCACGCGTTGTTCTCAGAGCAGGAAAAGCAAAAGGGTGTGGCCGTGCGGCGGAATGCCCGCGAAATGGTCGCCGGCGCGCCTGAAACCCCACAACCTCTAGGGCAAACATCCACCGTTCAGCACCGTACAAACACTGGTGACGCCAGTCCCATTCGCCGAAGCCCGTATTGTGTCTCTCACACTGAGCGCAGAGTTATCCAAGCGGAAGTTGACAAAATGCTTAACAATGGTGTCAAATAACCATCAAGTAGTCCTTGTGCCTCCCCTGTCGTCCATGTGAAGAAAAAGGACGGTACCTGGTGCTTCTGTGTTGACTATCGCCACTTCAACAAGATCACGCGAAAAGACGTACACCCGCTACCACGCATCGATGACGCGTTGGACTGCCTGCACGGCGCTACGTACTTCTCGTCTATTGATCTTCGGTCCGGCTGCTGGCAGATTTCTGTCGATGAGATGGACCGCGAGAAGACAGCCTTCATTACACCGGATGGTTTATACCAGTTTAAGGTGATGCCTTTTGGACTATGTAACGACCCTGCCACATTTGAACGAATGATGGACTCTCTCTTGCGTGGTTATAAGTGGTCTACTTGTCTCTGTTACCAAGACGATGTGAAAATATTTTTATCTGCTTTCGATAGCCACCTGACCCATCTTGCTGCAATTCTCGCAGTCTTCAGAACAGCTGGGCTACTACTAAACTCCAAGCAATGTCAATTTGGCCGCCGTCAGATTACCATTCTGGGCCATCTTGTAAAGGCTGATGGCGTCCAACCAGATCCCGAAAAGATCCGCGCCGTCCGTAGCTTTCCGGTGCCCTGTTCTACATACAACGTCCGGAGCTTCATCGGCTTATGTTCCTACTTTCGTCGTTTTGTGAAAAACTTCGCCGATGTTGCCAGCCCATTCACAGATTTGCTGAAGAAGGATACCACATTCTCCTGGGGCCCTGAGCAGGCTCAAGCGTTCACCGCTCTCATCGGCTGCTTAACTACGCTCCCCATACTTGCCCACTTTAATCCTTTTGCTGCCATAGAAGTTCGCACCGACGCCAGTGGCCACGGTATTGGCGCAGTTCTCGCTCAGCGGCACCACAGCAGACAGTGCGTGATAGCTTATGCCAGTTGTCTGCTTTCTCCCCCTGAGAGAAATTATTCCATCACCGAGAGAGTGTTTAGCTTTAGTTTGGGCCGTCGCGAAGTTCCGGCCATATTTATATGGTTGCATGTTCTCCGTCGTTACGGACCATCACGCCCTCTGCTGGCTGCCTTCTCTAAAGGACCCGACTGGACGTCTGGGTCGCTGGGCTTTGAGGCTTCAGAAATTTTCGTTTAGCGTCAGCTACAAGTCTGGACATTTGCACAAGGACACAGACTGTCTTTCTCATCATCCGGTGGACCCTCCTGATCCCGTTGCGACTGACCTGGAGAGCAGCATGATGGCGTTTAGTGATATCAGCGATATGCGCATTGAACAACGACGGGACGAGTCAGTGCACACTATCATCGACGTCATCCAGTCTGATAGCCATGACGCTGAATCCCATATGTTCGTGCTGCATGACGACACCATCTACTGCCGCAACGTCAACACTGAAGGCCCTGAGCTTCTGCTCGTTATTCCCCGTCATCTACGGCCTGCCATACATGAACAACTTCACGACGCACCAACAGCGGGACACCTCGGTGCTTCCCGCACATACGACCGCGTGCGACGTCGGTTCTTCTGGCCAGGACTTGTGGGGATCTGAGGCGCGCCCACAACCATTACGCGGGCATTCCGCCACACGGCCACACGATTTTGCTTTTCTGCTCTGGTAACGGTGCGTGGCGATGGATGGTGCCACGTGCGGGCGCAGCACGTGTTACGTGCGTGTTAAGGGAGCTGTCTCTCCTTTCTGGTCGGCGCCGGGTAAGCACGTGTTTCCTTCGTCCGCGTCCCCTTTGGGAATCGCCGGACTGTAGCCTGCCTGAGGTGGCCTTTGGCACCTCGGCAGGCATGTTTGATTGATTTGTGGGGTTTAACGTCCCAAAACCACTATTTGATTATGAGAGACGCCGTAGTGGAGGGCTCCGGAAATTTCGACCACCTGGGGTTCTTTAACGTGCGCCCAAATCTGAGCACACGGGCCTACAACATTTCCGTCTCCATCGGAAATGCAGCCGCCGCAGCCGGGAATCGAACCCGCGACCTGCGGGTCAGCAGCCGAGTACCTTAGCCACTAGACCACCGCGGCGGGGCTCGGCAGGCACGTTTACTAGAGTGCTAGCTTCGGTAGCATATGCTAAGCCCACAGCGGTGCCTAGTGCTTGAAGTAATCGTACCACACTGAGCCACACTTGCTGTAGGCCTACGCGTACGAGGTTTGCCCTAACACTCGCGACCAGGCCCAGTGGCCATCGTGAGAGTTCGCAGCATAGCTGCGAGGGATCTTTTCCCGACCGGCGTGTCGAAGCTCGCCATTGCCAGCTGCGACGTGCTCGCGGTTTCCCCTTATCGCGAACGTGAACGTCCGCGTGCGGGTGCCTATAAAGTGTTGTGTATTTTGTATTGGAACACTATCTGTTCTGCCGCCCCGCGCTAAACGCCTTATTAGTTGAGCGCGCGCGAATTTGTGCGCTACACGCGAGTAGGTGACGGAGTCGCGGCCCGGTGGCTCGCTAAGCGTGAACCAGCGGTGATCATCCGCCAGAGTGAGTAGTGGGAGTCGCCATACTGGCGCCAAACGCGGTATCAAAGGTTCATTAACCCTTTGATTAGTCTTAGCCAAGTCAGACCGCCTTTGCGAATCAGGCTCGCCGTGTTTACCCGCGTTATGTCTGCTCCGCGTGAGTTCTGTCTGCTGATGCTTTAGCAGATACCCCATTGCTCGAGAACAGGGCCAGTGCCCCCCTTGAGCATCACAATCGCACACCCTCACTTGTCACAAGCACCAGTCTGGATGACACGAGGCGCTACATAACAGCTCCCACTGGAGAGGTAGCGTGTTATGGGTCCCGGGCCATGGTCCAACCCGAACAGTGCACACGGGCAAACGGGACTACTACTGCTCCCTTTGGAATGCATGGCAGTTCCATGTCACAGCGCTCCGAAACGGCTTTCAGTGGAGCTTCCGGGGAGCAGATCAACAACGCGGCCTCAGCTGTTGCCGAATTTTGCCCGCTGGCTACTACGCAATCTAGCAGCCAGGCTCATTTCGAGCATGCGCCTGTACCGCTAGCCGAAAGCGGCCTAGCAATTTCACGCGAAGCTGCCCCAAGACGCAGTTGTCAACAGGGGCTTCCCAATGTCGCGACGGCCGGTATCGATTTTGAAACCGCGCCGCTTATCGAGCACGAAGACACTTCCCCATTGCTCGCCCGCGCCGCTAATGCACCGACAGCTTCCTTTGAAGCGGGCGCACAAACGCTGCTGCAAAATGCTGCCCAAATGATTCAGGCACTCACGAGGGCAGTCCAAACGCTTTTGGTCGTTCCGAAACGCCCTCATCTCGCTGTCATGTTGGCCGTCTCGACCTACAGTAGGTAAGGTGATCTACAAAGTGCAAGAGATTACCTGGACTCCCTCACACTTTATCAGAGAGCCATGGGTCTAGACGACCAGGAAGTGCTCAGACGCATCGTCCCGGCTGCACTGACTGACACGGCGGCCAGATGGCATCGGCTCTACGGCCACCGAGTAGCAATCCTCGATTAGTTCCGTGCGGCCTTCCTGCGCGAATTCTTACCCGCTGACTACGAGAGTAGGATGCGGGGCAAGCTTGAGCTCTGCACACAAGCTCCTGATGAGTCGCTTCAAGAGTACGTACGCGCGATGGAAGGCCTTTTTTCTATCACTGAGCCCAGAGCCTCGAACGAGGAGCGTGTCGTTCGGGTGATCAGGCAGGCACACCTGACTTTTTCGGCGTACCTGCGCGGCAGTCGCTTTCGTGATTTGAAGAAATTGGCCGTCGAGGCGAAGTGCAATCACGGCGACATTCTCGCCGCGTGTGCCTATCGCCCGCCACCGCCAGCCAGCGAGGCCCTTGAACCGCGCTGTGCGTGGGGAGGAGCCATGACCCTTCCCCAGCGGCAACAGCCCGCCGGAGCTGCCTTTGCGGCTACCGCTACAGGTGGGCGTATGTGGGAGATATGCGATCGAGCTTTAGATCCCTACACGTACGGGAGGCGTGCAGCCGGTGCTGCATTGCAACTCGATGCAGGCGTGTTTACTTGAGTGATAGCTTCAGTACCATACTTAGCCCACAGCGGTGCCTAGTGCTTGAAGTCGTCGTACCACACCGAGCTGCACTTGCCATAGGCCTACACATTTGAGGTTTGCCCTAACACTCGCGACCAGGCCCAGTGGCCATGGTGAGAGTGTACAGCATAGCCGCAAGAGACCTTTTCCCAACCGACGTGTCAAAGCTCGCCATTGTCACCTGCCACGTGCTCGCGGTTTCCCCTTATTGTGAACGTCCCCGTGCGGGTGCCTTTGCTCTCCGCGTACCGGGAGCGGACGTTGTACTGTTGTTCGGGGTGCCGCCAAAGGCAACAAAGTGTTGTGTGTTTTGTACTGGAACATTGTCTGTTTTGCCGCGCCGCGCTAAACGCCTTATCAGTTGAGCGCGCGCGGAGCGGTGCGCTACACGGGAGTAGGTGGCGGAGTCGCAGCCCTGTGGCTCGCTAAGCATGAACTCGCGGTGATCATTCGCTACGGTGAGTAGTGGGGGTCACCATAGACTGTACCGCAGCGTGCGTTGATATGTCGCCACGAGGGACTTCTGCCAGCGCCAGAAAAGACCTTCTTTGCTGCCAGCTGGACATCTTCACCCAATCGAAGTCTCCTCTGAACCATTTCATTGCGTGAGACTTGACCTTCTTGGCTCTTTTCCAATGACGACACTGGGAAATAAATAGATCGCCGTCGCCACAGATTATGTGACCCGTTACGCCATGCCAAACAGTTGCGCCACTGACGTCGCGGATTTTCTTCTTCATGGCGTCATCTTACACCACGGTGCACCCTAACAGCTTAATACAGACCGCGGCCGCTCTTTCTTGTCCAAAGTTGTTGATGACCTCCTTTGATCGTGTACCACAGCACATAAGCTATCAACCCCCTACCACCCACAAACTAATGGCCTAACTGAACGTCTCAACCGCACGCTCACAGAGATGCTTTCGATGTACGTCTCAGAAGATCATCGTGACTGGGACACTATGTTGGCCTATGTGACTTTCACATATAATTCATCTCGACATGACACCATGGGATTCTCACCTTTTTATCTTTTGTATGGTCGCGACCCCATATTGCCATTAGAAACCACCTTACCTCTCATCTCAAGCCATCTGCTTCCGAGCACGCTCGCGACGCCATTGATCGGGCTCACATGGCTCGTCAAGTTGCCCAGTCTCGTCTCACCAGGTCACAGGATATGCAAAAAGCCCGCTACGACCACCGGCATCGTAATATAACGTTTGCTCCAGGTGACCACGTGCTCCTCTGGTCACCGTGTCGCCGTGTAGGTCTCTTCGAAAACTTTTGTCCCGATACACAGGACCCTACCTAGTCTTACGTCAAGTTAGCGACGTCAACTATGAAATAGCGCCATTGCACTCCAATACGTCACCAAGTTCGCCACTTGTTAACATTGTCCATGTTTCGCGCATGGAACCCTACTTCTGTCGCACTTCTCCGGACTCGCGCCGAACCGGCGCTGCAACGCCCGGGGGTCCTGTTACGGAAACGAAGTAAAGGAAGAGGAAGGACAGAATCAGCTGACAGGTGCGCGAGTATGCTAATCAGCCATTGTGATTCTCGCCTGAGATTGTTCCTCTGTAATTGCGTGTATACAGAAGTCACTGACCCTGTAACAATATTTCCGCAGCATGCAGTTTCTATGCCACAACTATGCCAAGCAATGTTTGAAGTGGCCAGGAAGTTATTAAATTAGGGATTTCCATGGTAGAAAAGTTTGCTGTAAAGGAGTGCCGACCACCTTGCTGGTCTCACATTTCAGTTAACTATATCCAAATGTCTGTTGTACCAGACTCCATAGTAAATGAAGCTCAATCAATGGAACAAATAGGAAGGTTGGCATAATGACGTCTATTGGTATGTTGTATCGGAATGTTTTGTAAGCAGATCGTTTGTAATACAGTAGAATGCTTTTGCCGGAAAATGTTAGTGACAAACACGATAGCGAGTGCACGTCAAAAAGGAGGCGCACTGGGTGCGCACGTCACTGGAGAGTGAGCAACAAGGTCATTACAAAGGAGGAGGGGACGCAAAGTAAACGAACGATGGGTGACGAAAGGAAAAAAAAAAGACCACGACACGCTGCGTGGGCTCGCCGAGTAAGGGAGGGGAGCGGCTCTCTCGAAGACGGCTTTGCACAGGCCCCAACGTTGCTACAGTGTACTAGCGTCGCTAGCATGGCTCCAACCGCATGCAGCAAACATGGCAAAAGCGATCCCTTCCTTATCAACTGCGCTAGACAGCGCTGATACCTATTGGGACAAGCGTCAGTTTTACTGAGCTCGCTACAGATATCGCCTTTGCTGCAACATCCGTAACTTTAAAACCTTTACGGCTTTATGACACGAGCTTTCGCCTCAGCTGTCAATACACTGTCTCACATAAGCTTGGCAGGTTTTCATCGTTGATCTCCTAGCCACCAACACGAACTGTGCATCACACGCTTTTCTTGGTTCAGTGCTTGAGTGCAATCGTTTCAACACCGGACCTTCATGTATTGGACAAACTTCCCGCGACAACCTGATGGCAGGCTAGGCCTGATCGGCGTTGGTTGCATTTCGGTAGGTGTCGCGTGCTACCCAAGTTGCGTTTGGTACAGAATCAACGAAACTCTTTGCTGTGGCTACATTGGACGTGAAGGGATACATATATATGTCATACCTGCCAACCTGGCAGAGAAATTCGTAAAGCCCACGAGCGGGGAAAGGGGCGAGGGGGGTGGGGAGGGGGTTATTGACTTTTTTTTAATTTGTAGCTGTGATGGATTTGCCTTGCATAAGCATGTTTTGCCACCATAAGTCAAATAGACGCCCTGAATTATTTTCCCCATTTATGACAGCAAAAGAAAAAACAAAAAACATTACGAAAAACAAGAAGCGGAGGGGGGGGGGGGGGGTCCCAAACGCAAGGGCAAGCATTAGCGTTGCCGTCTCATAATGGCTTGCAGTGGCCAAATACTCTAGGGTAAAGTTTCCAACTAAGGTGAGAGACTCAAAGGGGGTGCACAAACGCTCCTGAAACATCACGTCATCAAAACAACCACCAAAAAAATCAATTTTCGTTAAAATAACTATCTTCACACGTGAACGGACCGGACAGCACAGCTGGCTGCCGCAAAAGCGAGGGTCAAATTTGCTCTCTACTATATTCTTTGGACAGGAAAGCCAAAATGCTCCTCGGCTTTTTTTACGTATTTATTGCCTTTAACTCTTACGCTGCGTCAGTCACGTGCCCTGGGAGCTCGTAGATTGCTATATCGCCGCGACCGCAGTTTTGTGCGTGGCGGTTACGGCAAACAGTAGTTTTCTTTTCAGTCCACGTGTCTTCAAAACTAAGTCGTTTTATGTATCTATGGTCGCAACTGCAGCGTTTTTGTCCACAGAGTTTGCGGAAACCAGCGTTGCTTTGACTGGTCAAGTGTTGGCCACGCGCACACTTTCGGAATTCTGTTAGTAACGTCGTTGCCACAATTGATCTTGTCGAACGACCGCGGTTTCGTCCCCAGCGGTTGTGGCAACGACAACCACAGGCACTGTAGAAGACAGTCAGTGCGCTGGTCACACTCATACTTCTGAAGCTTCGAGAACGTTGCTCTTGATCGCCCTTCGTTCGACAGTTTCGGTACTGAAGCTCATATTTCACGCCGTGATTAGAAAGTGTTCGGAACGTTCAAATTTTGGCCCAATGGAGACATGAATTTGGCTGGGGAATTTCACGAATTCATATCTGCCATGGTTTCGTATCACTGAGACTTTACTGTACGTTTAGATGAATACCGCTGAAATTTGTTTATAATAAAATGCGGTGGGCTCGCAAAAAGACTGGAACAGACTGACCTGCATTTTTGTGAATGTGGCGAGTTCTTGCACACAAATATCGATTTCCGGGAGATTTTCATGGGAACCATACAAATATAGTGGTTGGAAAGGTTTTTCCACAGTAGTACAAACGTAAGAAATGGTCGAAAGCCAAGAGTCTCCCTGACAATGAGGGTGACTTCGCTGGTATGTGATGATGATAACCCCAATACATATTGTTCGCTCCTGGTGGCGGAATATGACACGCTTTTTTTGTGGCCTCCGCAACTAGTTACGGCAATGCGTCATAGCTAATCGCGGAGGCCACGCTATTTTACAATTTTTTTTTGAGAAATGAAATATTTTTTGTAAAATTTCAGATTCGTAAAATCGTAAGCACAGTCAAAATTCATACATTTTATGAGAAATTCGGAACAGTTGGCAGGTATGATGCGTTAATGAAAACGAGGGTGGCACTTGTAGCGCCCATGAAATCAAATGATTGACGTCTTTCAGCGCATGAAATTTCAGACGTGATTCGACATAGTTTGTGTAATGCACATAATCGAGATGGTCTGAGTAGTCGGCGAATTTCCGCAACGGTGCTTTCCTTTGTTAGACCCCTCTCTCCCCTTTTCGTGTTAATTTCATTGGGAACACGTGTCTTTGGAGGTTAATTTTTTAACATTAGAAAATTTAAATGGTTGTACGCACCACGCATCGCGGACACGCAAGTCTGCATGCTCAACATGTTTTGCGCAAGTGCGTGCCGTTTATAGATCAGTTATCCGCGACTCCCGCAACTTGCGTTACAAGCGGTCTATACTGTAGTTGCAAAATGAATGTGCTGGAAGTATAGAAGTAGTGCAACGACACAATTTTCATCGTCCCGAATATTTCTGCTTCTATCATAGAATCATGCTTTGTGCAGTCTCTGTCAAGTGTCACAGTTCAACAGGAAGTTACAGTGCTTTCACGCGGACAAGTCGCCTTAAATGTCATGTTTGCCGCATGCATAAAACTTGCAACGAATGAGCAGCCATCATCTGCTGCTAACTTGGATCAGTGGTTCATGCCTTTCTGACGGCTCTTAAGAGCATATTCCCCCATCATTACAATGGTGACCATGTTCTGACATATTGAGCACTTGGTGTACTTTCCGCTAGGCATCCTTTCAAAGCAAATGTACAGTGCACTGGGAAAATAGTGCACATGAGCCCGACGAACGAAATACTACTTCCTAGTAACCCGAGCATGGGTGTCGCGGTGGCACGGAGCTACCGTCGTCAACCGCTTGGTGCACTGCGCTAAAAGAATGCATGTTTAATTAGTGTTGAAGAGTAGGCGAGTTAGTTCGTCATACTTGAACTGGCATAGCGCATTTAGGGAAAACAGGAATGGGGACCAACACACGAGGACACAAGAGGACCGAGGGGGCCAACTTATAAATGAGCTTTATTGGCAAATGACATCAAATACGGGGGATTACTTTCATCAAATACGGGGGATCACTCCAAGTTCTGAAGTGTAACCCACCTTGGGCGTCCTGGTGTCAACAGGACGAGCAAATACTTGGTCGTCCGAGATCTGGGATCCTGGAGGCACCGAATCAGAGGGCCGCGTTCCGTTATACGAGTGGAACCTGCATGAGGATGTACAATGACCATGCAGTTCCTGCAATCCACTCGTTCCCTATATAGCCAACCGTAACAAAAATGACGAACTGCCATTCATCCATTTTACTTGAAGAAACAATCTCTTAGATTCAGCAATTCTTTTTTTCAGAAACCTTGCTCCACTTTACAGCATTGCGTACAATTGATATGCTGTTTTATTCACTCAATTACTATATTTCCCTTGAAACGTTGCAGTTAGGTTGATTAAGACCACCAATGATGCCGCTGAAAACAAGTGATTTGGAGCTTTTTCGAGGGATTAAATTTGCAGATCAAAGCACTTTTGCACAGATAAACTTGTATTGGAAAACACTACGCATTACTATGTTAAGCATTTTCTTCGTCTACTAAGTAGATCCCACATATTGTGGGAATCGATGTAATGGAAAGCAGACAGCAAAGAGCAGCATAAATCCCCTTCTTGGGCTTACAGACAAATAAAGCCATTCATGTCACGACATTTAGTTCATTATATATCGCACATTTGTCATGCCTTCTTGTGTAATCTGGCATATACAGTGAAACCTCGTAAATAAGTACCTGCCAGAAACGGCGGCATAGCTACCCACTAAACATACTATGCATTTAACCCCAGCTACAGTCAAATCTTGTAATCGCAAACCTGAGTATAAAGATCTTTTTTTCAGAATAACTTTTTGAAAAGCCCCCCCCCCAAATGTTCATTGGTTTAATATAAAAATATTTCACTGCTACAAATTTCAGAATAACTCATCGAATTTTATCCCCCTTACATCTATCCAACACTTCAAAATATGCAAAAAGCAACTTTAAAACGTTACTCGCTGTTGTAAAAATAAGGCCCAGCTCCATATCTGCCACTATCATCAGAGAAATAGCGTATTTCTCCAACTGCCTGCCCTATTTAAATATGTGATAACCCTACTGCCATCATCATCGCCTGGAACTTGTTTTTTGAGTCAGGTTTCACCCCATTGCCTATATTTTCGTTGGCAGCTTGACCTGTGCCCTGGTTTTCGCCTTTATTGTTGGTGGTTGAACGTTCAAGACGAGCAATGGAAGTAGCAAGAAAGGAGCGCTACGACAGTGAAAAATGTGACACGAGTGACCTACTGTTGAAGTCAGCGATGATTACCCATGCATGCTTCACTAATGCTCGACCCCTACGCACAGTGCAACAAGCTTAGCTGATGACTGATAAGATCTATGCCATTTATCGTGATAAGTTAACGGCGATGAGAGTGAAGACGACAGTGAAACTGCACTCGATCCAACGTGAGAGATTGGTGTTAAGCGCTGATGTTTCGCAGTGCGTAAGAAGAATTCGCCCAGCATTCGAGCTGTGCACATCAAAATAGATCGCTCTCTTCTTCAAATGACCATGCACTGGTTCCATAATATTTTGGTTTTTCACGTTTATTAGAGCATAGCACGCTGCGAATGTATACACAGCCCAGGTAAGCAACGTGTTTGCCTTTACGATTTTTGTGCAATTTTTCAATACTTTCACTACGGCTTTTCTGAGTAACGAATGATTTTTAGCGATTACTTGAGATTCGTTGTATCGAGATTTCATTATACTGACGTGTGCCATCGCCGCCAACAAAGGAATAATTACAGTACAATAGCAAATATTGCATCAAGTGCCCACCATAGAGCTATTTCTTTCTTTTTGTGAAAGCACAAAAAAATTCTGTCACTCTCACACAACCATTCGATAGAACGAAGTGTCGACGTCAAGGAGAATTCAGAAACTACTGCAGGGTCCACAATACACAGTGTGATACATATTTTGACAGAATCAGTGACGCTACTATACTAAGGTCTTCTGAATTGGAGCAATTTTTTGAACAAAACATTTTTTATTTTGGAGCACTTTGGAGCAGTGAATTATTCCATTTTGGAGAAATTTAGAGCAGGCTAAATTGCATCTGGGAGCACTCTGGCAGCAACTAACTTCACATCCTGGAGTACACTGTAGAAGCAAGTTTCATTTACATTCAAGAACACGAATAGCTTTTTGGAGGCTTTTGTGAAGAGCTAGAAATATTTCGATTCATTGCAAATCTCAAGGAGCCAGTCATCTTCAGAGCACTCCCTATTTCACTCGATAATGCAAAAATAATGGCGACATGTTGATAAGCATTCTGTAACAACTTGTTCAGCGGTCCTTTTCGTAGCAAATAAACAGAATACCAGTTTAATAAAATTTTACTTCTTAAAGTAACATTCTAAGTACACCTATGTGGTTATCAGCATACAAACACTGCAATTTACAACACTCGAGACTCACACCGTCTCATCTACCTTCCCGTAATCCACTCCAAGGAGAAAGATTCTTTTTCCCTGTCCATTTAATTGCAGGGCATAACATAATGCCACTTTCCCTTAGCTAGTCTCATAAAACCAACCTCCTCCGACACTCATCTCTCTGAGGCTTCTTTGTGCTGGGGCTACATTATTTAACAAACTTCATTTTCCTATTACAGCAACGTTTTATATGGCTAGCCCATTCTGTCTGCACATCAGAAACCCCTGGTGTCTTCTAAAAAGCAGTGCAAAAAAAGAAAAAAACCTCGCATGATACCATATATGTACACCTAGATCGACTCAAAGGCAAAAGCCATTTTGTTTTTATTGCGATAGCAATTATATAGGCATTCTCGACTGGTTTTTGCCGTCGCTGCCATGTTTTGTGCAATGTCCAAATCGATAACAACCCCGTATCGTATGTTTTAAAAAGTGCACGAGCAGGGGTGACGACCGTGGCTGGAGCAGAGATGAAAGGGCCAACCTATCTTCCTTGCACGAAGGGCGCGTGCGATAATATCACTCTGCGTGCGATAATATCACTCTGCGTGCAAGCTTGCCATCGATTGCTATTCAAGCCCAAAGCGCCACCAGTCTTCAAGGAGCATGAAGGAAAGGGGGGGAGAGGTTGTGGCTCCTAACACTTTCGTGACCACGCCTATCCCCATCGATAGTATGTTTCCGATGTTTACAACTTGTATATTTGCCCTGTTACAAACGCTTTTGTACCCCTTGCGCTAACGCGTAAAAGAAAAAGTATTTTATCAGTATTTCTTTTGTGTTTCACTTTTGTCACCGTGTGGTCATTTTATGTGCGCGAGTGAGCGTGCATAGTTTCAATCATGGCGTCAACGCCGCCTGTGGCCGCTTCGCCAAAACGGCTAATTTTGAGGGATTCTCGTGCATCTGGGCTGGAATCTTCAAACGACAACAGCACAGGCTTGGAAGACGACACCAACACTTTTGATTTCAGCGCGAACGACGAGAGTTCGTCAAACCGCCCCAGAACATCAGCGGTCGTCCACCAGTGAGTTTAGCTGTGTGCTCAGGCCGCGTTATTGCTGGCACGCATCGGTGCAAGTTGACCCGTTGTGTTGTGAAGGTTAGAGCTCTTATCTGCCAGCGTCCACTTCCTTCATGCGGGACTACTTGCCAGGAACAGCGCAGGGGGTGCAGGTTCATGCGCGGAGCCAGCTGGGTGTGAACCTTGGAGCCACGCTGCGTAGTGCCACACGGTGCTTTGTGAGCGCTGTCGACTTTTTTGTTTTTTACTGTTCAAGTTATTGGAGAGCTATGCAAAATCACAAGTAAATATGCTTGGACGCATACTTTTCAGAAGCCGACGTACCGCGAGAGAGACGGTTCTTGGAGGTCCCAAAGTTTATCTTGATGCTCCTACACGAAATGCTCCCTAGGGCTTATTGCAGTAGCCCCCCCCCCCCCCCCAAAAAAAAATATCAGGAACTGTAAATTATGCCATCAAAAAGAATAGCTGCACAGAAAGCAAATGTTCTCTGTGAAACATGTGTAGCAAAACCTGTGTTTTACTGCATCGCAAAACTGCTTCGCACGGTGGCATGAAAAACGCCACGTGTAATGTTGTTTCATGTACACAAAATTGTATTTACAGTGCTTTTATTTACAGGATAATTGTGCATGCTTCTTGCGCTTGAAATGCATATTTCCATTTCTTTTTGTGCTTAGCCTGTCCAGAGCAGTGTTGATGGTTCTATGAAATTTCTTTGTTCATGCTTACGATGTTTTTCGTTTGATTTTTTTTCTTACTATTGTTAATAAATTTGTGGTTTCAAACAAACCGTATTTGAAAGATAACTCCTAGCTGCACGATTTGACATCATAGACATTAACATCAGTAACTTTAGATGCCATAAAAATAAGGCTTTCTGGACTACCCAAAGACGGCGAAATTTTTCGCGGTCATGAAAGTGTTAAGCAGCAACTGTGAACTTTGCTTACCGCGGTCACTAGCGTGTGCGCACTATTTCAGCAGGCATTACAGATGGTTCGTATACCCTTCTACGTATTGTGTTCTAAATGTGGAGTGTGTGAAGAGTGATTCCCTTTCTGAAGCTGCCATATAGAGGATTTGCACTGAGGCTCAATTGCAAGGCAGCCACACCTTCGTTGCACCAATTTGGAGGTCCATTCGTACGCGCCATTCATGCTTCCATACTACATCGGCGTGCAAGAGGTGTTTCGAGGGTCTCTCGTCATCCAAGTCACCGTAGGGATATCGATTATAGCGTGTGCGCGCAAGTGCTCCGCACAGGTGACGTCAACCCTTACTTGGTACAACAATACCATTTCTTGGTATCATGTTCATTGCTAAGAGCTTAAATGAAGCTAACAAATTGTATTTTTGGGCCCGGTATTGCGGAACTAGACAGAACATTGTTTAAAAGAAATATGGCCACTCCAGCTGCCGAAGCGGTTTTCGTGCAGTCAGTTATATATAAACACAAAGCAGACGTTAATAGCACAAAATTGTTACGACCAGTCTGATGATGCCTCGAGATAGCACGTGCCAGCGACTGCGCTTTCCGAGCGACGCAGCCTCCTACCCCCCAAAACGAAGAAATGAATGCGTTCCCGTGATGTTTATTTTTTAACCTACAGCTACTGACCGTGGAAAGCTAGGGGCAGACGCGCAAGATGGCATAGCTGCTTCACAGTGCCTTTCCACAGCAGGGCCGTCAGCAATGGGCCGACTACTGAAAGCTGTGCATATTAAAACCAAACTCCAGCTGCTTCGACCAGGAGGCATGCTTCTATTATTGAAATGACATTTTTTTTAAAGCACACGAAAACTCTGGGTTCTGACCTTAACACTCACAAGCTCAAAAGGGCAGGGTCTTTTAGGGGCATTTACCACAACAGCGATAATAAAAAAATCGGATGTGGAAAGGAATAATGAAAGAGATCTTCTGAATGAAGATCCATGAATCTTAAGAAGTGTCAATGCGTTCCCACAGTTCACGTACTATGTAGACATTAGGAACGGAAAATTAGATCACGATGTCCAAGAATAGATAGATACAAGAAACAATCTGGCATGCTGTCATTAGTGAAATTGTTTTAATTAAGTGCAGGGCAGCTCATCAAACGAGCTAACAGCAGTGCTTCTGGAACGGACAATTTCCACCAATGAATCGTCGCCACAGTTTCCCGCTAGCAATTATACTCGACATCACGAACCGCGGAGAGCGCCTTTTGCTGTTGAGCGGACTTGCACTATAAAAGTTACGTCGGCACTGAGCATAGTATCGTGAATTACTTGGGACGCAGGCATGACTGCTGTGCGTCTCAAGTAATCCACAATGCTATGCTCGGTGAATAGTTCTAGGTACGTGATTGTGACCTTAATTGCCCCGAAAAACAAGCTGCACATCTATTGAAGCGCGGGCGGGGCTATTGCCAGTGATATACACTTCCAAATACTACTTTGATGCAGTTTGGCACAATTTTCGATGATATTATCAGGATGGCGTAGTAAATATGATTTGGCGCACTTTGGCGCAGGCGTGGAATCACTGTACATAATTAGCTTTCCACGACACATGTTTGCCGCGGTCTGCTTTTAAACGAAAACAAGCACCTCTTTTTTTTTTTTTTTAGCGCAGTAAGGTCACAGAGAGCTAGATCCTCCACTGGCTCGTTACGTACAGCACTTTGCCTACTAGACGCAAGTCATAACTGCTGGTTCGTTTGCTGTAGACTATGCCCACTCCATTTCACACCAAGCACAGACGCGGCACGGCGACTATCTTGTTGGAATAACATGATTAGTGGAGGTTATTGGCGCAAGGGCCAGATATAGCCAAAGAGCGCCATAGCGATGATAATTAACTGTGCGATGTGCAGTGTGGATAAAACAGATGTGACGTGGCTGTAAATGGGCCTAAAAACAGTCGCTGTAGGTGCGTAAAAATATACATATAGTAAAATTATGGCAATGACAAATGATGTGTGCTATGGAGACATAAAATGCTTTAAAAGTGATACGTATGTGAAATAAAAGCTTGGCGTGGAGCACCAGTGCCTCGGCAGAGCCCTTAAAACAAGAGCATGGAGGCCTGGGCTCATTGAAAGCTACTATCACACAACATCCTCTGAACAGAGGATGCGCTATGAACTTGTTGGGCTAAAAACATTCATTCATCCTTTAAAAAGCTTAGAACTGATTTTGCATCAAAAAGCGGCTCTTCGCCGGTAAACATAATCGGATGTAAAGGAAGATGATAGCGGTATGCTAAAGGAAATCATTTCTTTCTTTCTATTCCAGCTTTCGGACACACCAGGAGGACGTGGAGGACGTTTAGCCTCTCGCCACATCTACCACAAGTAGGAGGTTCATCGCCAGTTAGCAGAAAGCTATGGGTACCATAAGTGTGTCCTATTCTGAGGCGACAGAATAGGATATCAGTTCACCGTGTTCTCGTAGCGGAGGGCCAGTAACCTAACTGCGGCTTAATCAAGTGAAGCTTATTATTTATTTCTGTGTCCCACAAGAGTTGCCAGTGGCTTCGCAGTTTCTTACGTAGGAAGGGTTTTAGGTCTGTTGCAGGAACAGTAGCGGTAGGGTTAATAGCGTACAATATAATTGACGTGGCCATTTGGTCAGCTAACACATTGCCCTCAATACTTCTATGGCCAGGTATCCAGCAGATAGTAACATGCTGGTTGGACATATACGCAGTACACAGGACGGAATACAACTCAATTATTACCAGATTTCTGAATCTAAAAAGTGATCTTAATGCATTTACGATGCTTAATGAGTCTGTAAATATACCTGATTTTTGTATGCTCGATTTCCGTATATGCTTCACAGCCGACAATAGTGCATAACCCTCAGCCGTAAATATACTTGTTTCCGGGTCCAGTACACCGGATTCCGAGAACGATGGTCCGACGGCTGCATAAGCCACCCCTGCATGCGACTTAGATGCATCGGTATAAAACTCTACGCATGAGTAGTTGGACTGGAGTTGTCGGAAATGCATTTTAATATGTGCTTCTGGTGCGTGTTAACTGATCTCGACAAATGAGGTGTCAGGGTGTATAAGCTGCCACTGCCACGGCGGTAAAAGTTTCGCTGTGGCCGTAGGACAAATTTCTAGCAGTGGAACACCCATTTCTTCACTTAAGTTTCTCACACGCAAAGAGAACGGCTTTCTCACTACGGGTCGATTATGGAAGAGGGTGGCAGCGGTCATATCGTTTATAGTTGAATAAGAAGGATGCTTGATGTTTGCGCGTACCTTTATAAACTATGTGAAACTGCTATAGGATCGCTGCAGGTGAAGTGACCACTGATTCAACTCTACATAGAGGCCCTGGATCGAACTTGTCCTGAAAGCACCGGTTGCAAGTCGGATACCCAGATGGTGAACGGGGTCTAAGATTTTTAATGCACTTGGCGTTGCGGAATGATAAATTATAGAGGCATAATCAAGGCGCGCCCCGACAAGGCTTTTATACAGCTTCAAGAGGCACTTTCGATCACTACCCCATGTTGTAAGTGATAGAAGATTTAGGACGTTGATCGCTTTCAAACATTTCATTTTGACATATTTATTATGGGGAATAAACGTCAGCTTAAAATCTAAAGTGGTTCCCAGGAATTTATGCTCGCTGCTCACAGAGAGTTGATCTCCCTAGATCGCAACATTTGGTAGTGGCATTGCCCCTCGTTTGTTGGAGAAAAGTACGCAAGTACTTTTCTTGTTTATTTTAAAACCATTCTCATCCGCCCATTTAGAGAATTTATTCATTCCAAGCTGCACTTGTCGTTCGCAGATAGACATATTGCATGATTTGAAACTCATGTGCACATCATCAACATACACAGAATAAAACATCGCGCTTGGAATGACTGACTGCAGGGAGTTCATTTTTACAAGAAAGAGCGTGCAACTAAGCACGCCCCCTTGCGGAACACCAGCCTCTTGGGTAAATAATCTAGAGAGAGCATTTCCCACTTTTACGCGAAAGGTTCGGTTAGACAGATAACTTTTATTGTGTTTAGCATGTTCCCATGGATGCCCATGGCGGCAAGATCGCGTAGAATCCGGAATCGCCATGTGGTATCGTACGCCTTCTCTGAGTCTAGGAATACCGAAAGTACAAACTGCCTATGAATAAATGCATCTCTGATGTATGTCTCTATGCGAACAAGGTGGTCTATTGTCGACCTCCCCTCTCTGAAACCACACTGAAGGGGGTCTAGTATACTGGTACTTTCTAGAAAGTGGATTAAGCGTCGGTTTATCATTTTCTCATATAGTTTGCATAGACAGCTCGTTAGCGCTATTGGCCTGTAGCTGTTGGCCAAGGACGGGTCTTTGCCTTGTATAAGTACCGGGATGACTATAGCTTCTTTCCATGACAATGGAATATACCCAGCTACCCACATGATATTGAAGAGGGTTAGGAGTGTTTTTAGTGCTTTGGGGTGAAGGTATTTGACCATTTCGTACTATATACCATCGACACCTGACGCCGAGTTGTTGCAGCACGCAAGAGATGCCTTAAGTTCAGCTAATGTAAATGGGCAGTTGTAAGTCTCACTGGATAAACGTTTACATTTAAGGGGCTGCCGCTCTTCGCGTTCTTTGAATTTTAAGAACGTTTCTGTATAGTTTGATGCACTTAAAACATATGCAAAGTGTTCGCCTAGGCAGTCAGCCTGCTCCACCAGGCTCTCACCTCGGCTATTTACCAAGGGTAGGTGGTGCGACCCCCGACCCATTATTTTGTTTACCCTATTCCAAACCTTTGTTTCATCGGTGTAAGAATTGATACCAGAGATGTACCTATTCCAACTTTCTTTCTTTGCAAGACGACGCGTTCTTCTGGCTTGTGACTTCACTTGTTTGAAATTGACGAGGTTTTCAGGCGTTGGGTAATTTCGGAGTAATCTCCAAGCTTTATTTTGACTATTGCGCGCTTTCCGACACTCGTCGTTCCACCATGGGATGCGACGCTTATTAGTCATTCCGTTAGTTTGCTTGATACATTTCACTGCAGCGTCAATAATAAAACCTGTTAGGAATGCTACAGCATCGTCTATATTAAAATCAGCAATCTCATCTCCGTCTAAAAATGTAATTTCTCGAAACAGTTCCCAGTTGGCTGGCTTGGTGTTCCAGCGAGGAAAGTCAGGCGAGCATGTATCTTCTTTTGTTAACTTTAACATTATCGGGAAGTGGTCACTCCCAAAGGGGTTCTTGAGAACAGACCACTCCAGATATGGAATTAGTGTACTCGAGACAATACTCAGGCCTATAGAAGAGTATGTGTTGTGCGTAGTGCTATAAAATGTTGATTCCTTTTGTTAAGTAAACATGCACCTGACAAAAACAGAAAGTGTTCTATTAGGCGTCCTCGTGCATCCAAACGGGAGTCGCCCCATAGGGGATTATGTGCATTTAGATCACCAACGACTATATATGGCGGAGGAAGTTCATCAATGAAGCTTTGAAATTGTGTCTTCGAAAGTTGATAGCACGGAGGTATATAAATAGAAGTAATTGTAAGTAGCTTCCCGAACAGCACGGCTCGGACAGCAACTGCCTCAAGAAAAGTTCGGAGGTTTAATTGCTTACAGGCAAGACCTTTATCAACTATTATAGTGACACCGCCCGACGAGGCGGCAGTGTCGTCACGGTCTTTGCGGAAGATGGCATACTGCTTTAGAAAGTTTGTTTGTGTGAACTTGAGATGTGTTTCCTGAACACACAGCACCTTTGGAGTATGTTTATTAAGGAGTTCTCTAATATCATCGAGGCTATGGAGAAGTCCTCTCACATTCCACTGTAAAATACGTGTGTTCATTTTAGATGTGTTTTGTGCTGTGTACTCAAAGATAGAAAATTAGCTCACGGACCCTTTCCAGGGGCCGTGACACAAGATTTTTCTTTTTTGGATCGGTCGACGGAGTCGCGCCGATCCTTAGGCGCCTGCTGCGCCCTCACGCTCGGTGTTGTGTCCATTGCCTCTTGCGAGGCACTGGACAAGCGCTCTTGCGAGCGCTGCATTTGTTTTGAGGGCCTCGCCTCAAAAGACGAGGCCTTCGCGGCCCCCAGCACGGAGGTTCGTGGGTCCTTCTTGGATGGCGGAGCAGCACTGGCTGCAACCACCGAGGAGGCTGATGGCGTTACCGCCGGCTCACTACGCGTGTGCCAGACAGCCGCCGGAGGCCGTCGTGGCGCTGCCCCCTGACGTGCCACTTCGGCAAAGCTGGTTTCTGGTAGGTAGGACACCTGCCTTCGTGCCTCCTTAAAGGAAATCTTTTGTTTTACTTTAATTGTGACAATTTCCTTTTCTTTTTTCCAGCATGGGCATGACCATGAGTGTGCGGCATGCTCCCCATTACAGTTCGCACAGTGAAGAGAGTTTTCACAGGCTTCAGATGTGTGTTCTTCAGCACTGCATTTGGCGCAAGTTAGGCGGCCTAGGCAGTTCTGTGAACTGTGGCCGAACCGCTGGCATTTGAAACATCGGAGAGGGCTTGGTATATATGGCCTCACTCGAAGCCTGATGTACCCAGCCTCAACGAAGTCGGGCAGTACACTTGAATTGAAAGTAAGTATCAGGTGCTTAAGTCTGGACTTCTTTGTTATCCCGCCTCATCCTAATTCGTTTCACGTTGATGAAATTCTGTTCACTGAAACCCTCCAGGAGTTCAGCCTCCGTCAGCCCTAACAGGTCATCATCCGAAACAATGCCACGGGTGGTGTTCATGGTTCCGTGTGGGGTTACTATTAATTTGGTATTTCCGAATTTCACTAGATAAGACAGTTTTTCATATTGTTTCTGGTCGCGGAGCTCAAACAGGAGGTCACCACTTGCCATTCTCAATGCTTTATATCCTGGGCCAAAGATTTCTGTCAAAGACTTCGAAACTAGAAAAGGTGAAAATGTTCGCACTGGTTTGCCGGGTGTGTCAGCGTGGATAACGTGGAATCGGGGAAAGGATACTCTTTGGTGGCCAAAAAACTAGAAGACTTCATCGGTGTGCCCTCTTTTCTGAAGGCGATCAGGGAGTGGGGGGAAAGAACTAGCCATATGAAAATGTTTATTTTCGGCAGCAGCGCCAGCCACCTAACATGGAGTCCTATAAGGGGACGCTGCAGGGTCTGTAAGCACAGGCCCTGCAGACGCCAGCTGTACACCACCACTATAACTGAATATGATGTATCCAAGGTAGGATAGCCACACAGGGTTAACCCTGTGTCAATGGGTAAATCAATGGAAGAGAGTAGAGGACAGGAAAGATTTAAAGTAAGAGAAAAGACGAAGATGTGAGGGGGAGACAGGAAAAGGCGACTGCCGATTCCCCCCAGGCGGGTCAATCCGGGAGTGCCGTCTACGTGAAGCCGGGGCCAAAGGGGTGTGTTGCCTCTGCCGAGGGGCCTTACAGGTCCAAGCACCCAGTGTCAGCTCAACCCCCAGGATCCCCTTTTCCCCGGACACAGCTCAGCCACGCACGGCTAGGCATGGGAGAGAGCCGAAACCCCCCCGTTAGCTTGGGTCCGTGGTGTCGCTACACACCAAACGCCTACTTGCGCAGGCGCCCCTGCGGGGCCTGTTGGGATAACGCGGAGATGACAAACTTTCTGTAAACAATGCGCACTTTGCGATGGCCTAGGAGTTCCAGCAGCAGACAGGGGCTCGTTTAGAGTGTCGCTTAATAAAAAACGTACAGTATGGTTAAAAGAGCATATGTTTTCTGTATTGTGCACGTGTTTGAGTCAATACCGTAGGCGGATAGTACGAGGGAGCTGGGGGGCTCGGGCCCCTTTTGAGCGGCATCGTGGAGAGCAAAGCTTCCCTGGCACTGGCCTGGGATATTTTTTAAGAGCTTGGCTAAACCATTCATTCTCCACAAGTGTATTGTTGGCCATCCTATCTAGCAGCAATTTTACAAGGAACTGTTTATTCCCGTTCTTTTTCCTTTCAGGTTTCTAAAAGTCCGATAATGGATCAGTAACAAGCTGGGAGCCTGGTGCCATGGTCGCACTGAGAATGAAGTCACAGGATGACGAAAATTGCAGCATTTGCACTGTACGCACTCGCTACAGACGTCCTCTTACAACTTCTGTTTTGCTCCCACAAACCTTGCGCCGATTTGTGGAGCATCAAATACAAGAGCTATTATGAGCAAGCCTTTGCCTTTTACGTGACTAAATGTCATGTAACATTATGTAACAATTGATCACGAGACTGAAATCATGTAAGTCTCTATAACAACTTGTCACAGGACTAAAAATCATTAAATATCTAGTCACAAGACTAAAATCACGTAACATCATGTAACAACACTCACGTGACAGACAAACCTGTAAAAACACATAACTAGACACATGACCAGAATCGTGTAACATGATGTAACTAAAGTACTACCTCGTTAACTCATAGTTGTAAAAACCAGAAAAAATTTTGAGATAAATGAAGTTTCAAGATAAACTAAGTTGCGCTAATCCCCATGAAGAATGAGCGATTTTCAGAAAAAACGATACTACTTACCAGCTCTTCAGCAGCAGTTTCTAATCTTTCTTCTCGTGCAGGTTCAAAAGAGAAAAAGTAACATACAAGAGACTTTAAAGGGCTGGCTTTTGCCGCACTGCCATTTTATTTAGCAGAGACAAACTGCCTAATGCACGTCTGGTCTGCGGTCATACTCAGGCCTAGGAAGGCAGCTAGCTGCTTCACGAACTGCATTAGTCCATCTTCCCCGCCGCTGCACTCGACCTTATTTCGGAGCCATACCGTCAACACCACTTCAATGTCTAGGAACTTCGACCCTCGAACCCACTTCCACTGGCTGGAAGTTCTGTTAAAATCCATCCAGCACCGCCTGTTTGTTTTTCAGCATCGTCAAAAGCGTAGACATTTGGATGCCGAATTCCTGCCCGATGCTCGATTTCATACGGCCTCCTTTCTCCACTTCCCTAATTAGGGCAGTCTTTTTTCTAGCGTTAGCGACTATACTGCTTTCACGCCATGCTTGCCACACTCACGCCAAGTTGCCGCTCCTCACAGTCAGCGAAAAATCCGTACCATGTGCTTTGCCCAGATGAACGGAAATCACACCTCAGAGAAAATCATGTGCTCTGCACAAAGCAAATGAAACAAACTATGCCAAGCGTGGGCAGAGGGCCTCCCTGCTCAGTGCATGTGTCACATGACGTGCCACAGGATTGCTTGACAAAGTTCATATGTTGCTGGGCGCACTTCACGTTCGAAAAAAAATCCACAGACTTCAGGCGTGGCAGCATCGCGCTAATCTTGTGAAATGGTAAGGTGGCAGAATTTTTGTTCCGCTCCCAGTCAAGATTTCGACTTATCCACAATCTGACCCAAAAATACTTTGAGATAAAGGCAAAATATAAATGGCAAGTATAAAAAAATGCTCAGTGCCGCAGAACATTAACGAGGTACAGTTTAAACCTGCCTATAACAAACTTCCATATAATGAAGTTTTTCTATTGCCCTTCATTACTCCATAGAAGCATGTGTATTTGCAACCTCTATGTAACAAAGTAACAGCAGGAGACATTCTTGATACAGTCGAACCCACTCATAACGATCCCAGACACAACTATTTATTGGTTATAACGACTATATATAGGTGCACTTATGATTTTCTTATCCTACCCTTTGAAACTGAGTGCATATACAGCGAACATTTTTCAAGGCCTCCTACTTTTACAACGAACATTTCCGACACGGTTCGGGTAAAAATATGGTGCATACGAAGTTACAAAAAAAAAACACACTACAAAGCATGCAATAGGCGCGCGCTAGCTAGTGCCCCGCTGCCGTTTACTTGCGATGAAGATATCGCAGACCTCGCCGAGCACCGCACGCAGGCTCCGAACGCTGCGAGCAAGGTCACTCACTTTCCATGTGTTTTTTCCCTGGCAGAACGGAAGTGAGGAAAAAGAAAAGAAATAAAAGGTAGCATAAAGACTGCAGTTAGCTTTTGCGTGGCGAACTTTTCTGACGTCGTCCTCGGCATCTACGACTACCGACGATGAACCAACAATGCCCTCGAACACAAGAAGCCACAAATTCGAGAAACAGTAGCATTTTATCGCATAAAAGTTCCCTGTGACGCCGCCGACACCACAATGTGCCGCAAAAGGTTTTTTGCATTTCGGTGACGGCGGAGACCGGTCGATTAGTGATAACAACTTCTGCACGGTTACGGCGTCGCCTTGACAAATAAGCATCAGAACACAGCGATGGCGAGGTGGCTGGTGGTGATGAGCGGGCCATTTTGATTCATCGCCGGCAACCTTATCACAGTCAATCGCAGATATGTGCTGGGCGGTGTGACGGCAGTACAAGCATGTCATGCTGCCCTTCGCAAGTTTGCTGCCGCTGCATCATGCGAGGCGCTTGCGCGCATTGCTTACAAAATTTGTTTTCCTTGTGTTAGACGAAAAGACTACTCGTCACACCCGAGCATGAGCCTGAGTGAAGCATGCACGAAAAACGCACAAACGCGCACATGCATCGGACTGCAAACCCGGCATGCGACGGCAAGAGCCAAGTAAGCAACGCACTGCAACCGACTAGTTAGGGATGATTGGTTCGACAAGACCGTACCGCGCTTCAGTGGACAGCGCGAGTTCAATGCGAACGTGGTTGAATTCACTCGTGAGCAAACGGGCATTGTATAATATGCGAAAAGGCTTCACTTGTCAGTGGAGGGGTTGTTCGCACTTCTTAATAAAAATACGCAAGCAAAAAATGGTTTGACAACAAAATGATTGTTTTTATGGGCGAGTTCATATACAACAAACTACTAATATAATGACCACTTATTGTATCCCTTTCGATTTCGTTATGAACGGGTTCGACTGTATAACAAATTTTCACTAACAATCTGGAGATTTTGCCCCAGATATTGTCATTTTGGCACAAGCATGCATATTCCACGGTCGCCCCACTGCCGACAAAGCACAAAGCGACGGCGGCACACGCCTTGCACGCTCGTGGTCCCGGCGACTCCCAGGCAAGAGCAAGTGCTGGTTATTGCAAGAGCAAGTGCTCGTCCTATGAGCCGGCATTGCCGCTGTTCTTTTCGCCGCGGATGTGCCCTCCTCCTCCCTCCAAACCAAAAGCAAGAAAGAAACTACTTTTGCGTTGGCAGTGCCTCGATTTTAGTTAGCGTTACACATGTCGGGCTGCACTGCATATGGAGGGCACTTTACCTAATAGTTTTCCATGTTATCCATGTCGTTCGCTCTTTGTTTGCATGGTTTCACAGTGCGCCCATGGTGTGGCTCCTGACGATGTCCCAGCTTTGCTTTTTTTCTTTTTCCAAATGCGGACAACTGTGTCATCACTACCAAGCATACGTCAGATTATGCGCTGATTGAAAATCTCGGACACCACGGCGATAATGACGGATCTTCGGAAGTCGATTCGGCATACGCTTCCGTCTTGTGCCAAGAGTTCGTGGGACCGTAGCTTTTGCAATTAGCTGATCAGCTCTGACAACAACAAGACGACGCGTTGAATGCAATGAATTCGATAGCAATAAATTATATTGTTATACAGTTAAACCTGCTTATAACGAACCTCCATATAACGAATTCCTTCATATAACGAAGTTTTTCTATTCCTACCCGTTGCTCCATAGAAGCACATGTATTTGCGACCACTACGTAACAAAGTAACAGTGGGAGACAACCTTGATATAACCAATTTTCCCCACGGACAATCTAGAAGTTTTGCTCCGCATTTTGGCATTTCATGCATCTTCCACGGCTGCCCCGCCACCGACGAAGCACGAAGTGGCGGCAGCGCGCAAGGCGCACCAGGCGAGAGCGAGCACTTGTTATTGTGCACAGGTGAGCGCGAGATGGGCAGGCCGGCCTGCACCCCACAAGCCGGCATTGCCCCAACTCTCACCGGCGCATGCGCGGGTGTGCCCCCCACCCCCCCTAAACTCCAAACCAAAATTAGAAAAAAAAAACCTTCTTTTGCGCATTGACAGTGCCAAGCTTTTATTTAGTGTCATATATGCGGGGTCGCACTGCATATGAAGGGAGCTTTAGCGAATAGTTTTGTGCGGTATCCGTGTCTGTCATTAGCTCTTTGCTTTCGACGCCGTGCACACATGGTGTGGCTCCAACGACGTTCAGCTTTGCTTTTTTTTTTATTATTGCGACAGCAATTATATGGACAGTCTCTGCTGGTTTTTTGCCACAGCCACCGCCATTCACCGTATATGTATACTTATCTACATAAAGGAAAACTCAAGAAAGAAAAAAAAAGCCATCCACGTTTAGTGCCTAGCTTGTCACGATGCGCTGACACTCACTTATCTCCCACGCGTGCTATGCCTCGCAAATCAGGGGAGGGGGGTTAAATGCTTGTGTGCGCACGCTTATCCTTCGGCGAGGAGAATCGCACGCCTTAGACTTGTTAGTTCGCACTCACATCTATAGCTGTGATTACGTTTCGTGCCTCATCTTTTGTTTAAACAGCGCGTTAAGTGTCTAGCGGTAAACGTTGTTAGTTCGCTCTCGTGCCGTGTATGTTGTCTTCGTGCATCATTTGTGGATGAGCAGCGTGCTGCACGTTTTGATCTGCTTGCGGTTCTGAACGTTACATTTCAAGTTGTTGCTATCGCATTCATTGCTTTGCCCTTGCGGCGAAACTCTGACTTTTCTTAATTTCAAACAACCGTGTCGTCACCACCAAGGAGATGTCAGATTAGGTGCTGATCTACAAAACCCCTCCAAAACGCTGCTGTGAGCAAATACGGCCGCTCCTGGGAGAACTGCTCTCTTATGCAGTCTCTTCTCATTGGAACCGCACTGATACTCGCTGATATAGCAAGCGCACCAGCGAACGCAACGGCCCTTAAAATCCAAGTTCATTGTTGCTACTCGAGCAATTTTCCCCCCTCCTCCTCCCCACGTTGTTTCATGCTCGTTCAAGATGAGTGGTTTACTTTCTGTTGGAGAATTCGACGACAGTTCTAACACGTGAGATGTCATCTTATGCATTTTCCAGGCGATGTGTAGGGATGGTCCGACTCATTTGAAGTTACGATGCGAAGGAGGGGGGGGGGGGGGGGCATGTTGTCAATTTGGACTTGTTACGAAACATGGCGGTGACGGCGAAAATTCGCATAAGTGTTTTGGGTTAGCTGTGGTCCCCTCTTTTTTATCATTTGCGTGTTTATTTTTCAACTTTTCGTACAAAACCTGAATGTAACGAAATCCTCTTTATAACAAATTTTTCTGAGAATTTATCAATTTTGTTATATCCAGGTTTAACTGTACTATAAGTTACGCTGGTCTGCCAACTCTTTAGATTCGATATCTTGGAACTCCTACACAACGTTCGTGTAAGCAAACACTGTCGCTCCAGGGAGCAGTGCTTTCTTCCCAATCTTTTTGTGCTGAAAGCACACTGATGATTGCTGAGATAGCAGGTACACCAGTGATCGCGACCGCGTCTTTAAAATCAAAGTTCACCGTTGCTACTCAAGTCACCCCCCCCACCCACCTGCGTTTCTTCATCATCGTTCAAGACGGGTGGTTTCCTTTCTGTTCAAGCATTCGATGGCAGTTCCAACACGTGGGTGTTATTATATGCACCCTCCAGGCGACAGAGATGAGCTGCCTCATTTGATCTCTGCTTCAGGAGTGCTGGCTTTTACACGGTCGTTAAAGTTACAGTTCCCGGGGGCATGTTATCAGTTTGGACTTCTTACGAAACATGATGGCGATGACGAAAACCCACTGAAAGAGTCCATATAATTGCTATCACGATAATAATGCCATTTTTAGCACAAAGTAAGTGTTTTGAGTTAGCTCTGTCTCAAGTTTCCCGTAGTGTTTAACTTGTGCTTTTATCTTTTTATTTTCGTACCGAGCCTGCATATAACAAAACCCTCTTTAATAAAACAAATTCTTCCGGGAATTCCTCAATTTTTTTTTATATCTAGGTTTAACAGTATAACAGTACTTGTGTTACTATAAATCACATACCATTCTACATTTAGCCACATAGCTAAAATCCCACAACATATACAGTCGATCCCGGATATACCGAACTCGAAGGGGATCACGAATAGTTCACTATATCGATAGTTCGAAACACAAAAAAATGTGGCTGATCCCTCATTTTAGGAATCAGTGTAACACTAAAGTGAAGTGCGTCTCCAGAGCAGTAGTTGAACGTTTATTTTGCATTATTTTACCACAAGGATGAAGGAATGAATGGTGCAGCAACAAATTGCAAACTGACGCGAAGAACGACAAGCAGATTGAAATGTGCAGTGCGTACCTCAAGCAGAAAGCAGACACGAAATGAGCATACACAGGATGAGCACAGACGAACAGCTGTCACAACAGTTCAACCAGAAAGGAAGACGCACAAAATGAACACAATAAACACAGGACAAGTCGAACAACTGTCACAATTCTTACTTCTTCCATGCTTGAGCAGCGTGCTCCTTTCGCAAACGCGGGCATGGCAGAAAGCGAAGTGACCTTCGCGCTCTCCTGAACCACGAGTCTAATAAGCATGCGCAGGAAAAACCCAACTCTGTACAAGCGGTGCTCGTCAAAACAAGAGAGGCGCCGTGCCCACAGCTACTTAACGCGAGCTCATTGTGCAATCTTGCTACGAACGACAAAAACACACTGAAGTTTTGGAATGGAACACCACTCTGAGGACCACGAAATGGCATATGCTTTATATAAATGGCTTCCCGTTAGCCCGTTTGACGGTGTATGCTACGTGGTCTATTGGCTAGCGCTTTGCACTGAGAATCAAAAGGTCGCTGGTTTGACGCTCCGTGAGAGAACTTTTCCTTGTTTTTTTTTTCCTTTGAAATCTATTAGTATATTTTTACAACTTACAACATCATATCCGTGGCGGAAATACATCAGCGGAGTCGTGGTGGACCCCGGCTTAAAACACTTTTATACTTTTATGTAAATATGCGCATTCAAGGCCTAAATTAAAATCATTTCAGATCTCGGAAATGTTACAAGCACTAATATAACGATTTTCTCAGAGTATAATGAAGAACAAGGTGTGAACTGCAAGTTACTGCACTTTATTTTGCATGAAAATAGTCCGTAAATTTGTCTTGCTTCTCGCACACTGTCAAGCTCCAGTCATGCTCAATATCACTAAGGGTTTTCGAATAAGCAAATTCAGCTTCATTGTTCCCAACAGCGTCGATTAACACAGAATGCCAATGCAAGCTTTGTAGCGCAGCAAAAGGTTAGTTAGCGGAGGCAGCAAAGACGCTAGCATATTTATAACCGCACGGATACACTTCCATGACACCGGAATCGCAGCCATGATTTCAGCGTCGGTACAGTCAGAAACAGCTTCGTCATAATCTGCAAAAGGACAGCGCTGGTGTTTCTCGGGTGAGGAAAGTGCTGGTGTGGTTTGAGAAAAAAATGCCCGTTTCCCCCACCCCCCATGCTGCTTTGCTGCTTTTAGAAACTTTCTTGTTTATGTATTGCCCTTGGTTTGACTCGCCACCACAAGCTTTTTTTTTTTTTTTTTTGCAAAAACGAACTCGCCCAAAGCGACATTCCAGGCAGCGTCATTGACAACAGCTTTTTTTTTTTTTTTCTTTTTGACAACGAAATCGCTCACAGCCTCTCTGACTCGTCAAATACTACCATTGAGCTGGTGGATAGGAAGTTCAGTATCTTTCGATGTCAGTTGGCTTTCTGTGAACGAAGAAATTATGCTGTCATAGCATTTCTCTCATGATAAAAACCGAGAACAGAAGGGATCTAGCCTGTTAGTATTTGAAAATTATCTGTACAAGCATTTCAATATTGTTTCGAAACACTAGGTAATAGAAGACCACTTCTGTCTTCACTACTGGAACTCAGCCTAAGATTCTGCTGTATTAGTGCAGCAAGTAAAAGTAAAATGTGAAGTATGTCATGTTTCTGAAAATAAAATGCAGCTCTCGGATTCTACGGCTGCATATATTTCTAAGCTTCTTATCCTGAATAAAGAGGCTCGTTAAAAAAGAATTCATTATAAATTAACACATCTCCATCAGGCTAAACAAGCAGAGCAGTAGCAGCAGCAGTAACAACAACAAAAGCGGACGATGTCTCAATTCTTGTCAGAATAACTACTTTAAAACAAAACTAAATAGCACTCCATAGAGATGGTAGCGCTCCATCATCTGCTGGACTATTGTCTCGCACACACCATTCTTTAGGTTAGTTTTACTATAGTCATCGAAAGAGATGTCCCACAAGCGAGAATATTCTTCCACAAGTTGCTTCATCATTCATTTTCGCCATCATGATGCACGCAAGTCCGGAGCGCAATTTGAAACAGCCGCCGCCGCGTTATGCAGGCACTGCAGGAGAGAGGGCTACAATGTAGCCAGAGACCCACGAGAAATTCCGCTGCATCCCCGCTGCACAGGGATCGTTTGACCGGCCGAAGAAACGATCCCCACCTGCCCAAGGAGCCACGAGGAGGTCGCAACGGCCCACTTAACCATGACGTCGTTGTCAGGTGATGCGCCATCCACGCCTCTCCCCCAGGGATTTCTCGCTCATGTGAATCCCGCTATAGCAAATGTGCCGCTGTGTGTGAGTTTGGTACATGAGCACGCCACCACTTCCATAGTTTTACATGAGAAATTCAAGGGGATTTCTCAACTGTTCTATAAAGCCAATATTTCGATACATCCAAGTTTTATATCCAGAATCGGCTGTAGTCGTGTGACTGTAATCATGCAACATCACGTAATAGCTACACACGACATATTCCCAACATAAACCACCCTACAGCTAGTCATGTGACATGTCTCCACCCAAAAACCACGTAATAGCTAACAACAAAACTAATACCACAACACCATGTAACAGGTAGTCACGAGACATGTCTAGCCAAGTTGAGCCATACTTAGTACCACAGTAGAACCTCTTCATAAAAGGCATGCTCTGGGCATCAATTCTCGTCTTTTATAGGAGATGTCTCTAATAAGCAGGGTACCACGTATGCATTTTCTTAACCTGTATTTCACTGTAGGCACACTGGTGTCTCTTATACCCATTTGTCTCTTATATAAGTGTCTCTTATAAAGGGTTTTGACTGTACTAACAAAATCTCGAAACTTAACATCTAAAAAAACGAAGAAAAATCACCAGGCCTGTGCGGTGCTTTTCTTCTGATCCTTTTGTCTGATCTCATAACAGCTTTCGCTGTGAATGCTTGGCACTACTAGCACAACTTAGCTAGGCTGAATATTAGCTTCGCTGATGGTTCCAGCCTTGCGACACCTTTTTTTTTTTTCTTTTTTTTCTGCATCCTCTCTGCTGGTACAGCCATGGGGCAAGCCCTTGGGTGTTAAGGGGGGGAAGAGGCACTTAGCCATCAGGCACCTTATTATTTAAGCTAAGGTGTTCAAAACTTATGAGATGGTGTATTTACATGTGTAGATATCAAATGTGAACTCAGTTTTTATTACCTCTTACCGTTTTGTTTTTAATTAGTCATCAATTAAAAGTTCTTTTGATCACCTTATCAGTAAATTGGCAGTACTGATCTTGCTCCACTAAATGTCATTGCATTCTACAATTAGCAAAGACTGCAAAAAGCAAGTTTCATGGCTCTAGCTCCCCTACAAAAAAAGTTATGAAGTTTAGAAGTTGATCCTTCCATTATCAAGGGACGATAATTTTTGTATTTTATTTTTTCTAACAATTTATGGTGCCCTATAGTTGCATATGGCACTTTTTTGCACTCACTAAGCATCCAGCTTCTCAGAAAGACAAGAATTATCAAATTCCAGTGTACCAAAGCTGAGAAGCGCTCGTCAGAAGAATGAAAGGTGGCCAAAAAACTATAACTGAGAAAATGGCAAAAAACAATGCTCTGTATATTCGAGAAATTCTACACAAACAAAAATGCTTCTCTTTGCACATAAATGCCTCAGAAAGCACCAGGGCAGTAGTCTTTGTCACACTTTTGTCGTTGCCGCCACTTTGCTTGTTGCAGGAACCTGGAAGATGCTGAACGCTTTCGCTCCGCACTCATAATCCGACGACAATCCTTCTTTTCTGCCCGTCGCTCACTCATGGAGTTTTGCTCTAGCTGAAGTTCTTTGAGGATACGTGTGGAGACTTCTTTCATTCCTGATATTGACTTCGGATATTGACTTCAAATGCAGCGCATTTAGCCTGACTGAGTACCCTCCCAGAGCTCCACTGACTGTCAACGAATTCACAGTTGCGGCACTCTGAAACCAGCTTCATCGCAAGTCCATATTCATGCTCACCTTTTTCAATAGAAATTGTCCAAGTGCATGTCCGGCGTTCGGCCATTCTTTCAAGAAGCTTGTTTATCGCGGATAAGTCGACGATCCAGTAGGTAGCCGCCAACGGGTCCGAGTCCTCGCGCGCTGTCGCGAGTGTTCGCAGCTTGCGCTCGCTCGCCGAAGTTGCCGAAAAGCTGCTGATCTTATCAGCACTCACTTTCTGCTGTTTCTTACAATCGGCGCTCGCCAAAAAGGCTGTGTCTTTCCTTATGCGCTGCCTATCGCCGACGTCGTTCGAGGCGGCCAGGGAAACAGGTGGGGATGTCGGAGTTACATCCGATGGATCGTGTCCGTCGCAATGCCATCATGTACTAAGTGCGCGCCGGATATACCCGCGCCATTATTTCTTTTTGCCATAGATTTCTTGCGCTTTTTCCCAAACTTGTGAGCGGTGTGGAACTTGCGATACGGCTTTGGCATGATGAAAGGTTCAAGCCAGGTTCAAAACGTGGCCGAGAGCGTCGGCCTAACGCACTGGCCCGGTCGGTGGCTGCGGCGCGCTTCGTGGGGCTGGTTCGGCGGCGTGCCTGAATGTGCAGACTTGAGAAACGCTTGCTCCGATTTCTCGCTAGCTCGCACGGGTTCGGGAAGCCGACAAGAACAATGAGATGTGAGCTAGATACACTCGCCGCTTCCAAGCGCTCTACTGCCCCATGCAGCAGACAGCTCGGGAAAACGCGGCCAAGAGCGTAGACTGTCACGGTGGCTTCGTCGAGCTCGTTCAGCGCCGTACCAGTATACCATCGAACATAGAGACTATAAGAGATGCTTGCTCTAATTTCTCGCTAGCTCACGCGAGTTCAGGAAGCCAACGAGTACAAAGTGACATACACTCACCACTTCGCGTGCGCTCCGCTGCCGCACGCAGCAGACAGCTCGGGAAGCCCGGCGAATCAGAAGGCGTGATTTAGTCACGTATGCTCACCGCAACAATAGGCTCACACGACGGGGCTTTTTTTTTTTACACGGATTCACGGTGTGCATACCGAGTGGACGAAAACGAGCGCGACAGAATATGAAAGAAAAAGGGTGGCTCTTTCGAATGCAACCAAGACGGCTGCTGTAGGAAGCGGCAACGATGCAGCACTGAAAAAGCTCGTTTTTCACGCGTCCATCACCGAAAACTCAGCTCACTAACGTCGCATAAGCTACTCTCATGGCTAAATTACCAATCTACGATGCGTGAAAATTTGAGAGATTATGCAGCGATAGTGGGAGAATCCAAATGTAGCATTTTCAAAAAATCGTATTTTTAACGATTTCCGGTCTCAAAGACCTGCTTCTCCCCTTAAGCAGCAAACAAGCCTTGCTTATATGACCGTAGACTCAATATGAACCTCAGTTATGTGCATCTGCTGTTTCTCACTAATGCGGGATGTGTTTAAAACCTCCCATATGTGCTGTTGGCCACTTGGAAGCTGACCAGATGGTACATTAAGCAATCAAAAGTAGACCTTACACCATATCACCTCATCCTCCATCTTTAGTGTCGCACTGTTCCGGCTCCATTGAATTCAATTTCTGAAATTTTTATACATCACTGTTGCAGACAAGTTGCAGGCAAGTTGGATAAACCTTACATATCAGCATTGCTTTCTCGGATAACTTGGTCCAGCACTTTCATCACTGCTCATTTGAGCCCATAAAATATATTTAATTGATACATTTGACTTCATTTTATTTTTTCTAAATATTCCTTTTACAGTCAGCTCTTTATTGCCTACTTACATTATCACATCACAACGAATTGATAAAGTAGGTGTCAATCATAAAAATGGCTGACAACAGCTTCCGCAAGCACCTTAGACGGCCGCTGCAAATGGACCAAGTTAAAAGAGATTTAGTGCACTGATGATGGTGACCATATTGAAGTGATTGTGAGGACTCACTTGTTGTGTGGGTTCAGCACCATGGCAAGCAGGTCAAGCAAAGGAAACCAGTCTTGGTGCAACTTGGTAACACACAGTTCCACAAGCCGCTCACAGTTCTTCATGATGCAGCGCTGCATTCAGAAAGAACACTCATTGCAACACGCTGCATCGCTAACAGAACAGGAAATTCAGATTCTAATTCACTGCTTTGACACTACATTCATCCTTAACGAGCACCTACTATATTTGTGTTGTTACTTCACTACAGTGTAGCAACCCAAATGCGGTCCAAAGCAAGCAATACTATAGAATACAATAGACTCTCGGCGAAACCTGAAGGAACAAGTGTGGTCTAGACGAGTGTGGCCTAAAAGATCCCCTTGTCATGTGGTAGAAGTTACCTAGGCCAGACCGAGCAATGCCTAAATTACAGGCTAAAACAGCGTAATAACGTCAGAAATCGCACAGAGGGCCATCTTGCGGTACACTACCAAGATAGTCATTATGTTCTTGATCTTAGCGCCTGCACGGTAGTCACCCGAAGCCCCACTAAATCAGTAAGACTAATCATTGAGACAGAAAATAATCGAATCAGGTGATCTACGCGTCAGCGCAAGCCTCCATTTCATTATCGTCAAAAGAGCTACGCTACTTGAATGTGACTGCGCATTGAGGCACGGTGACAAAACATGTAGTGACAAACATGTGTGGTGCTCTTTCTAAATAAATATTTGTTGCCACTCGCACTTCATGTGTGTGTGTACCTTATCTTCGTCCGTGTCATATTCGCGCCTTAAACTTCAATTTCAGTAAAACCTAATTAATACGAGCTCAGTTATTTCGAAATCCCACTTAATTCATACTATTTCCACAGTCCCGTATTCTACAATGTACGTCTGAGAAGATAATTTGAAGCAGCGGGCAGCACCACTCCGGTTAATTCGAAATCTTTGGGTGCCACATGCTAATTCCCATTTCTGATGTCGCCCCCAAATTCGTGGAAACGACAACCCTTAATAGCCACAAGGCAATGCAATGTAGCGATACTCATGAGCGGCAGCTTAAGCACCACAGCCTCACTACTTATAGAGCCAAAGAAGAAGAAAAACAGGGGGGCTCATGGTAAACTGAAGTGTGCACCTGCCTGAAAAATGCATGTTTCACTGCAATACAGTGGTGGCATGCGGACAGCATATAGCATGCTTCTCACAACATGAGCCCACCATGTTTCACTCATTCTTTCAGGGAACAAAAAGAAATTAATAAAGGATAGTTTGCCAGAATTCACAATGTATGGGAACCTCTGATTGCCGGTTGCTCCAACAGTTTGCATACTTGTGCTGCTGGCGGAGTTATTGCCTGCAATACCTCCTTCGAATACTAAGTTTGAAAGTTTCAATGATCATGTTTTCCAGCCAAAACACATCGTGAATTTCATCCCACTGGCCATGATTAAATTATTTATTTTACCAGAAAGCATGGATGAACAGTAGCACCATAACGTGCTGACGCAGAGCGAGGAGCAGGCGACATGCTGCCCACGTGCCACTACTGTGTTGTAGTGAAGATCCATTGTCTTTCGCAGGTGCACATTTTGATTGATCACAGCATTTTCTTTTTGTCTCTCTTTTTTTTTTTCCTCTCAATGGCAGCACCGAGGCTCGTCATTCCCCCCTGTTTGCGGCGAAATCGGGACTAGATATTGCTAAAAAACATAACCTTCGGAGTTGCAAACTAGCCGACACAACAAACGACCAGTCCTGGTTACTTCGGATAATTCCAAGTTCCTTGCATCCGACAATTTATATGTTCCATTAATTCAAAAACCCGCTTAATTCAAACATTCTTCACAGGCCAAGTGGCTTCGAATTAACAAGGTTTTTAATGTATGTTAAGCCAACAACTCCAGTCTGCCATTCTTACCTTTTTATGAGTGTCATCTTTATGCGCTAGTAAATCTATCCTAATCATTAACTCACACAAGCAGTAGCTTTAGCACCTGTGGTTGTTTAACGTGCAGTAACATCGCACAGTGAACGAGTCTCTATCATTTGGCTTTCATCAAAATGCAATCGCCACAGCAGGGATCGAAACCCATGCAACAGGGCACTCACGTGAATCTCAAACTTCCAACCACTGACTGCCTCATCAGTGAGTATTTTGGTGAAAGAGATGGTGAGGCCATCACGAAAAAACCGCTGGCACGGCTCACTCTGCACATCCTTCCCTGCGAGTTCAAGCAGCAATAAAATGCAATCAATGGAAGGCAACATTCACACAACACACTTCACAAGGGATGAAAAGGCCGTTTTCACAAGACTTCCAGCAACTAATGAAAAGTTTCATACGCAAATATTTATTAACATTGAGGTACCAATGCAATGAAAATAGAAGACCACCAAGAAAGAACTGATAACAGCTTCTAAAGCAATGTTGTGTAGACTTTTTACAGGACAAAATTTAACATTGATTGAATTTTTATAAGACACCATATGACAACACATTCCAATGTCAGTGGTATCGGCGGTCTCATATGTGATTTTCGTCAATTAGCACACAACACATTACATATTGAGCACAAGTAGTCCAGGGGCTGAAACGGCTTAAAAAGCAAACCGTATGCTCAATCTCCATGACTGGTCAATGTCACAAGTAAAGGCTGTTCAGCAAGAGAAGAAAGACAACGACCAAGAGCGCAGGCACATGGAAAGAAACTTCCTCGAGCAGCAGGAATAATCAAAGCAAAGGGTACTCTTCAAGCAAAAATTGTTGATGGGGCCTGGCAGAAAAAGGCCGTTCTACCAGCAGCACACCAGTTCCGGTAACAGCAGGCACTCAGATTCCAGAGGCTGTAATGCTAGCATTCCTAGGTGTAGCTGTTGACCTCAAGTGAAGAAAAACGAACCTTATTTGGTCCTGGAGAACTGGTTCGACACCCCCCTAAGAGGGGTCTGCCGCAGTTGCTGGCCGCGTCCACGTTGGGACTGGAAGACCGTAGCCCTCCGCCCGTTCGCAGGTCTCCTGCACTGCCGAGTATTGAACTGAGAGTTCAGGGCTTTTAAGAGCCCTCTCCCAGTCTTTTTCTGTGCTGAACTTTGCGCCATGTAACGCCGGGCACTGCCAGAGCATGTGAGCGAGTGTGCAGTTATGTGCCTCACAACTAGGGCATCCTGGAGTTACGCCCTCAGCAAAGTGGCTAAATGTGCTACGAGATGGGAATGAACCTGCCTGAAGCATCCGAAGAACCGACGACTGCAGCCGAGTGAGCTTAGAATGTGGCAGCAGGTACCTCCGCCTAGACAACTGATAATGGGACGTCACTTCGTTAAAGGTGCCAAATGGATCTTTAAAGTTAGCTGCGAACCCACCTCCGTACCCGCCCGGACCAATGCAGCGCGCGATTTCTCGCGCACGGTTATGCGCAAGTTCGTTCGCGTTGGGAAGAGTCAGATGCACCTCTGAGCCCATGTGGGCCGGAAACCAGGTGATTGTGTGGTAGCCTACTACACCCCTGGAATTTAAAATAGCGGCAGCCTTCCTAGAGATTACCCCCGAGACAAAGGTCCCGACGGCAGCCCTGGAGTCAGTAAATATCTCTGGAAGCGAAGGGTCCGTCATCGCCAAGGCTATCGCTACCTGCTCTGCTACGGAGGCAGACGCTTTCCTCACGGAGGCTGAGTTGAGCACGCGGCCGCGGTGATCATTGACCACAGCTGCAAAACCATCGGAGTGGCCATAGTGCGTCGCATCGACGAAAGCTACACTGCCCGTGGACCTAGCCACTAAATGAAGGAGAGACTTGGCCCTTGCCTTTCGCCGGCCAACATTGTACTGTGGATGAACGTTACGCGGGAAGGGTGCCACCTCGTACGTGCCCTTCATTGTTTGTGATAAGATCTTCTGTTTCTTCCCCTGCCATATGATGATACCCCCGCGACTGTAGGAGCCCCTGCCCAGCTTTCGTGGAGGAGAGTCGAGCGACCTGAGCTAGTGTTTGTGCCTCGGTCACCTCCGTGAGGGAGTTGTGCATGCCCAGACTCATGAGCCTGTCCGTGCTGGTGCTCATAGGGAGGCCTAGTACCCTTTAATGCTTTTACGCATTAAGGTGTCGAGTTTATCCTCCTCGCGTTTAGACCAATTTAGCGAGGATGTCACGTAATTAATGTAGCTCATGAGGAATGCATGGAAGAGACGTAGGAGATTGCTCTCCCTCAGCCCTCCCCTGCGGCTTGAAACCCTCAATATTAGTCTGAGCATGTTCTCCGGTTTGGAGATGATGCGAGCCAAAACCTGCTAATTCCTGTCGTAGGATTCAAGAAAGAAGCCTAGCACTCGAATACAATTGACTCCTGGAATCGACTGCCCATCCCGTGTGGTTATCGTAATCTGCACCTGATCAAGCGGTGACTAGTTCCTTCTTCCGGGTCAAACTGGTCAATATAGAAGCAACTCTGATTTAGAGGCGGATAGCTGAAGCCCTGTATCCTGCAGAAAACGTTCTGTGATTGACAAAGTAGATTAGAGCGCCTCCTACACTTCAGCATTCGAACCGCCCATGCACCAGACTGTAATGTCATCGGCATATAAGGCATGGTTGGTACTAGCTACAGTGGAGGGCGCTCCGAGAGGCCTTTCATGGCTATGTTGAACGAAAGGAGTGAAATTACCGCTGCCTACAGCGTGCCCCTCACACCCAGAGTGAAAGCCTCCAATTTTAATTCGCCAATTTTTATGGTGGCTTTGCGGTCCCTGAGGAAGGTGCGAACATAGGCGTGGAACTTGGGACCTAATCCCATGCGCTCTACCTCCTCCAGTATAAACTGATGTAAAATCGTATCGAAGGCCTTGGCGAGAACAAGGGCCAACATTCCTCAAACATCTCGGGTGTGTCGGTCGATAATTTGCCTCTTAATAAGCAGCATCACATCTTGGGTAGAAAGACTCGGCCGGAAGCTCACCATGTTGTACGGAAAGAGCTTTTTATCCTCAATATACCGAGATACTCTGTTGTGTATCGCATGCTCCAACACCTTCCCCAAGCAAGATGCGAGGGAAATGGGATGGAGATTCTCCATGGTGAGTACCTTGCCCAGCTTGGGAATGAGTATTGCCGAGACGGTACACCAGGCCTCACGTACATGACTTTCTGCCCAGAGGATATTTACCTCCTCAGTTAACTCCTCAGTTAACGATTGACCTCCTCAGTCTATTTACCTCCTCAGTTAACGATTGACCTTCCGTCGAGATTGCGCAGCAACCTGTTTGTAATGTCATCTGGACCAGGGGATGAGCGACTATTAAACGCATGAAGCACTTTTCGATCTAAAGGTTTGTAAAGGGAGAGTCGATTTCCTCGAGCAGCCTTCCCTGGTAGACCGGGTAATCCCAGTCCCCGGAGGGGCCAAGCGGAAGGTATCGCTCTGCCAATTCCTTGAGTAAGATGGTGTCAGTGACTCCACTGCTCCGATGTGCTTGAACTAAGCGGTCGATTGCCAACCTCTGATTACTTTTGGAGTTCGTCTGATCGAGTAGTACCTTCAACAGGTTCCATTTACCTCCGGTGCAAATCTGCCCATCTACTCTTGAGCAAACCTCGATCCACTGCTGCCGCCTAGAAAGCTCCTTACAATATTGTTCAATATCTTTATTGAGGAGAGCTATGCCTTTGCAGAGCCTCCTATTTAGCTTTTGTGTGCGCCATCTCAAAACCAGCAATTTTTAGCGTCCAATAAATGCGCAAGACACGAGTCCACCGTATCCACCTGTAAGTCAATTTGTACAGTCTTGGTGGCTCATCTTCCTCGAGTTGAGAAAACAGTTCCTCTAACGGGGCATATTCGGTCTGATCAGCTTTCTGGCACTTCCTGAACTCGTCCCAGTCAGTCACCCTGTACTCTTTAGATGGAGCCGCCCGGGTTTCCTGCGTGACTGCGAGGATCACTTCCCAGGCATTCCTGCAAGTTAACCCACTAAACTTTCCCCGCATTTCTGATGAATGCCAGATCCGGAGTGGTGTCTCTTGAAACGGAATTACCCAACCGGGTTGGGAATTGAGGGTACGTGACCAGCCCCGAGGAACAGTCCGTCATAGCTTTAACAAGGTTTTTCCCTTTAACAGTGGCCTTTGGATAACCCCAGGCTGGGTGAGGTGCGTTAAAGTCACCGATAGCTACAAGGGGTGACTTGCGGTGACCACCGAGGAAATCGCCTGCTTGTGTTTTTGAGGGCTGCTGTAAACATTCAGTATGAATATGCTGCACTTAAGCCAATTATTCGGAATAATTTCAACCAGGTGAGCCTCCAAACTAAAGTTACCAAGCGCAAGCGTGTGCTCTAAAAACGCACATTTGTTCGAAACCAATACAGCTTGACCACATTGACCCTCCCCTTTAAACGATATAAATCGATAGCCGGGCAAGGCAACCGCCGCGTCAATGGTTTCTTGTAAAGCTATCACATGCAGCTGAACCACCAATGAAGCAATGTATTTCTGGAGGGAGGTCTTACGCTTCCTGAACTCCGCGCAGTTCCACTGCCAAATGACGAACTCAGTTGCGTTGGGAGCCATGGCTGCTGCTACTGGTTTGCCGACTTAACGGCACGTCCATATAGACGGGAGCGTGATCCATTGGCATACCGGGGCGCGCAGAGGGAACAAGTGAAACAGGCGTCACCAGGACAAAAGAGTTCCCGCCCGGGGCGAGTCTGCTTTCGATCATGGCAACTTTACATGCTACGAGGTCAAAGCATTCCACCTGCTGTGCAACCGCCTTTTGTAAATCTTTGATTGCTCCCAAGACGTCCAAGTCAGAAGCTGTCGCTACCTCTCCTTCCGTACCTATCTTTCTCTTAGCCGGCCGCAGCTCTACTGACGAAGACCGCACCGGGGCCTGTGCTGTATTTTTGAGAGCTTCAAACTCAACCCTCATCTGCTGAAGCTGCGCTTTTAAGCTAGCATTCTCTTGAAGTAAGAATGCAATCCTAGGGTCTTCTTTTTGCTCTGGCAGTGCTGCGTGTGTTACCTGTGCTGGCTGCTGCGCCGGGCTAAGCTTGGCACGATCAGCCCAGGTCTTCGGAGCTTATTGGAAGCGTAGCCTAGAGTGGGAGCGTCCCTTGGAGTGAGAGCGCCCCTTGGAGTGGGTGCGCCTCTTGGAGCGAGAGCGTCCTCTTGAGCGGCTGCGACTCTTCTTAACAGCTAGCGAGGGAGAGCGCATCCTCGAGGTTGGTGCCACGCTCGAATCCTGTGACATCAGACCCTCTTGGTGCTGTCTGCGTTCGCGTTTCTTGGCGGCCTTTCTACGCCGTCTTCGTCGCCTCACCAAGTAGGGGACTTGGAATCGATGCTGGCAGGACTTGTAGGCCGTTAGATGTGCCCCCCCCCCCCGCACACGGCATATGTCGGTTGGCATTGATGATCGTTCACGGGATCTTTGACAGCACAGCCGCGACACACATTCTTCGTCGGTGTGAAGCAGACATCGGCACGATGGCCGAGAGCTATAAATCTATAACAAACGTCAGTCTGTTTCCTGTACAAAGTACACCGTAGCATGCTCGAACCACACAAAACGTAGTTGGGTACCTTGAGACCAGTGAAGAGAAGGATGACAGTAGTCGTTTCCTTGATGCAATACAGTTCCATGGCTTTAGGGTTGCGCTGGTTGATGATCATCGCCACCAACTGTCGCTCATCGATGTCCACGTCGACGCCTCGGATGACACTTTTGCAGGTATCGTCAGAAGCGGCCGTGTAGGCCAAAACGCGATACTCAGTCAAGCCAAGGCGGATGAGTCGCAGCGCCGCAAAGGTGCCCGCGTAGCGGGACGCTGGCGTAGAGACCACAACGATATTCTGTGTTATGTTCGGGCACAAGATATCCTCCAGTGTTTCTTCCGGGGACAATTTTGCTGCAGTCTCCAGGGCTTGAGCTAGACGTATCAGGCTAACCTTCTTGAGATCCAGACCTCCTTTCAGTCGGACTATGACTCGAATATGGCTCCTCAGCAATAGGGGAATCATTGATACAGCTGCAAGACGCCGAACAACGCCATGCGCAGTGACCGTGCGATGGCCAGCCGTTCGTTTACTTTCAGAAGAAGCAGACGCTTGTTGTCGGGGAGAATGCATATTTTCGCCTAAAGCAGTCTGCCACCCAGGCGCATTAACGACTTCTTGGGAAATAACTTCCCCGTCAACCACCATCACCTCCGCCATGATGCAGTTCCATCGGCACGGGCGGATGCCTGATCGAATAAATGTCTTTAAAACGGGCGAAAAATGGGCCTACCAGGTCAAAAATGGGCTTGGTAGAATCCTCTCGATGACATCTGTCGAAGGGTGTACAATTCCGGAGGATTGAAGCAATACTCTGACAGCAATCGTTCGAAGACCACAGAGACGCCGCAGCGTCTCTGGCCGACGCAAGAGCTCAGAGAAACTCGTCCGCTCGCACTGGACGCTCGAAAGAGACTGTTAACCTCAAGAGGGTTGGAGTGATGCTCTTTAGAATGGCTGCAGAGTCTGAGGATGCACATCAACAATGTTCCCCCTCTGAAATCAGGTCAGTCGTGACCTGCTGATGCAGTGAAGCAATGCTTCAATGCATCAAACGTTTCAGTACAATTTTTATCTCAGAAACTTCGAAGCACACAAGCATGTGAAAAACAACTTCGCATTTTTTGCACTCTGATCAGCTCTCTGACGCTTCGCCATGTGCTTTTCGAACTAAGCACAAGCTTGAGGGATTGTTTTTATTTGTTTGAAATGATCTGACAAAAAATAAGCCCATTCGGTGGCTTGAAAGTGCATTGGTGAGGCCGTGACAGACAGGTTTTCGCGAAACGCCGTGGTTCAAAAAAGAGGGAATGTGAGCCTTTAACCCCTAAAAAAAATACACACATACACTCACAAACAGCTCCAACAATGACAACTATGTGAATCTAGTAGGGAAAATATCCAGCAAACAGCAAACATCAAATAATGTGTGGCCATCTCGGGAACATTGCCAAAAACGACAATTCTATAAGCAGTCGGTTATTCAATGGTCAAAGCGCATTTGTCCTTGCCGTCATGGCCAGCAGACCACCAGCTGCAGAAGCCAATGGGTTAACATCTGTCATGAAATTTGAGATAGTCAAAATCACAATGGTGCCACTTTAGAACTGAGATATGGAGCGATTTTCGGAGCAGAAGAATTTGAGTTTGGAGCAGTTTTGGAGCACCTAAATATGAATTTTAGAGCACTTCAAAGCAACTGCAGGCAAGCAGCTAACATCTAGAAGAGATTTCAAACACTTAGATTGACAAACATCATTCCAAATAATACTGGCATGCTCTAAAACAACAATGCTGTGCCTCTAATTATGAAAGGTGGTAAATAAATATGAATATCTTTAGTGGAAATGATTACAACCAACCAACCAGTAGGAGCTAACCTGACTCAATGTCACTGATGATGTTCTGAGCCAGGCAGGCCTTAATGAGTCCCTGGGCTCACTCAAGCATCACTGTAGATAACACCAAGTGTTCTTCAAGTTTTTCTTCACAGAGCATCTTCTACTCAGCAATTGGCTGGACTTAAACAACATTTTCCTCTTCAGTGTTTCTTGCTCGTGTGACTTCCACTGAAGACACCTGGAGTGGATATTGCGAGAGCTTTTGACAGCCTTCATGATATCTCTGGCAATTGCACGCTTCATATAGCTTTTCACCTGGCAGATGCCATTGCCTGTGGCAACTCCTAGTCTTGAGCGATTATCAACGATGTGTTTGTTTCCTCTGCAGTCATGCTCACAATCGGCACTGCAATGAGGCCGGGCAACAATGCAGCACTGAGATTAGCAGGTACTTCTGGCTGTTTAAAGTGAAGATCGCAGCTAAGTAACTGTTGATTGGTGTACCGCTGATGGAAAGTCCTTTAATTGCAGGCCGACAGTGAAGGGAATGCCACTCATCAGCCAACATCCCCACTTGCTCAGGTTTTTTATTTGATGCACAAAAGCCACCACCTACTTAAATGACTGCAATTTGCACAGTACGCGGCACCCGTATAGTGTGGCAAAAAAAGGCATAAAAAGACTTTAGCACGCACTAGAACAAGGCCAGGAAATTTTAAAACTACTGTCCTTTTTTTCTGCTCCTTTGCAGTGGAGTTAGGATTATGGTCTGCGTGTGTGAATTATATTAAATGATTGCAGAGGGGGCACCACCATCTTCATTTGGAGGAGGGCACCACCATCTTCATTTATTTTTAAGATTAGTACAACTGATGAACTTAAGAGACTGGTCTAACATTTTGGCACAGCTTGGTATAATTTCAACAAAATATAATGCAATCTCCAACTTCAATAGTTGAAGCCATACTTCTAAAGAATACTCGCCCATCCCATGAATGTCGGCAATATTAAGCAAATGCCCTCACCCTGCCTGCAGAGGCGGATGGATGCCTCGAGCAGCACCTCCAGCTCGCCCTTGGCTAGTACAGGCACGACCCACCGTGGCCGGTTGATCATCTCGTCCAGGCGTGCCAGCTCGGCCAGCGGGAATTCTTCCTCCTCCTCTTCCACCACCACGGGAGGATCCTCCGCAGGGGCCTCAGCGAGCTGCTGCATTCATCACACACACCATTGTCCCAGGTGACAACTCACAACATAAAGCTCCTTTTATTTTGCTCCAGTGCCTTCTTCATTTACCACTTTACATAACTGTGTTGCAGGGAATGTCATTCAAGCAAATTCACCACGTGAAATGCAATCAAAATTCTTGCAGTCAAGCCATCCATAACCTCACATTTACACACATTCCTCTATAATAGTGCTTGAGCATGATGAAGACAAGATGTAGACAAAAGCAAGAAGTAAGGACATGCAATCTATTCACAGCAAAAACTCATACAGTTAAACCTTAATGTAACGAAGTCAGTTCAGTTGTTAATTTATTCATTATAGCTACAGACCACACTATAAGCAAATGTCTATTTTATTCCTTGCATTCCTCTCGTGCCACTTCGAGATATGAGCATGAATTAAAGGTAAAGAAAGGCTGTTATAGTGTTTTTGTAGCGCCTATAACAACCTATTTTTGGTGTTGGTGCTAAATGCCTGTAAGTGATTATAAATGCCTATTTTCCAAATCAACGCATATATGAGCACTATTCAAGAGCGAATTTCGTTTTCGAGTGCAGATTGAGACGAATATTCACGTAAAAGGGCAACATTGACCTTTTCAAACACTATCAGGTTCAGTGAAGTTCACTAGTTGCACCAACTTCCGAAAAGCAACCGATAACAGCTGTGAAATGAGACTCGGCAACCACCATACGCCACAGCACTCACATGGCGTGAGTAGTTGGAGGAAAAGGTTGAGGAGTCCAAAAGATGCTATTTCTGCATCCCCTGATGGAAGCACATCTCAGTGTCTGCAGGGAAATGGGACAGAGAATTTATGATGGGATAAGGAAAGAAGAGTGGGGTCTAAACCGAAGACACGGTGAGCTTCTACAGACAACTGTGAAGTGTCGTGAATAGGCTTGTGCAAATAGCGAATTTTAGGTTCGCAGTGAATTCGAAGTGAGTAGTGATTTTGGTTGAATAACTTCAAATGCAATTCGAATGGAATGTATTACATGTAAAAAAATAGAATATTTATCATGACCTAACCTGCACAATATTTCCTGACTATATATATATATATATATATATATATATATTAATACACCTTCGAATAACGACCTTCAAATAACGCGTTCGATGCTTCGAACGCGTTATTCGAAGGTCGTAGGTTCGATTCCTGCTCACGGCTGGTTATTTTTTCATCCACTTTTCTTTCTTCTTATTTACATTCCATTGGTTCTAATAACTCCCCCTGTACATTTCTTGGCATTACTGTCTGTTAGATCTCATTAATATTGTGTTAAAACACGGAAAAACAAGCCCATAGGTATACACTTCTTTCCCTTATATATATTCGTTCAAAAAAACTCCAAACAACCTTGAGTAGTAGCGGGATTTGAGTTTCGGCAGAATGCAAGTGATAACCTGTAAAATACGGAACGTTTTGAGGTTTGTTATACTTAGAGCATGTAAGCTTAATAAAATGATGAATTGGTTTGAGGGCAACATGTTCAATTAAAGGGGCCCTGCAACGCTTTTTTCAAGTAGCCATGGAGCCACTAAAGAAAATTAATGCTTCACAAATTCACCGCCGGAAAGTACAAGCAGAGTTCCAAAGATTTGTCACACGCTGCAATTGGCTTCTCTCGTCTCGTCCGAATGAAAGAGCTGGAGGATAAGCAGGGAGGAATGGCACGGGGGAAAAAACTTCACGCGCGCCTTGTGATCTTGAGCCTTTTTCTTTCTTTTTTTCTTCAAATACGCTTCCTTTCAGTGCGATCGCGCACATATGCGTGGACAAGCGGCAGCCTCTCGCGGCGGCCCCAGCAACGACCGAGCGTGCTATTCTCAAATCAGCCAATGGCTGTGACAAGTAATTTTTGAGCTTGTAGTGTCATTTGAGGGAAGAGAGCAATTTTTAGCAAACTGAGAATTTATTGTGAACTGCAGGCTGCGTGCTCCGCTATAATATTTGCCTTGCGTGTTCTCGGTAGCCTAGACTACCAATTGGCAGCATTTTCTGATCATGCTCAATAAGTGTTGCAGGGCCCCTATAAATGTGAAGGGAGGCTCTTTCATGGCTAATCATTCCTATACTGCAGTGAAACCACCTTTGCACACAATTACATGCAGATTAATGTGCACCTATTCGTTCACTGCGAATACTTTGCAAGTTTCAAGAATTTAAATTCAAATCAAAGCAAATGCGAGTACTCTACTATTCCTTCAAATATTCAATTTCTTGAGATATCCGAAGCATTTGAATATTCCCACAAGCCTAGTCATGAAGGAACTGAAAACCGCATGAAATCTGGGTGTAGCAGTTGGAAGGGAACAGCAGGTCCTTCCGTGTAGCCACGGGTAGGAGGAGAATGAATGCAAAAACATGTAGAGCCACTCACGGATTGCTCATGTTGACACAGTGGTTGTAAATTTTGCCAAGTCATTAAACCTTAGACAATGAAACATGAGACATGTGCCAGCATGTTAACGATCAATGGCATATTTAGCATGCATTCAACCTATGCTTGAATATGACTGTGCCATGTGGGAATTTTGCAAATTAGTTTAAATGACAAACTTTAAAAAATACAGGACAGAGCTGCAATTTCTTTCCTAAAGCAGTGCTCAAGACCTATGCACCAATAAGAAAACTGAACTAGAATTGGAATTACTCTCATAACATCATATAAAACTGCGGGTAAAGCTCCTATATCAAGCATTTCATGGTAAAATCTGCATTCGACAAGAAATATACTTACGCAATCCTCATTAGCTCTCTTCATGTAATGACAATAATTTTAAGATTTTAGAAGATGGTACAAGATCTAATTTGAATGCTAACTAATTTCTTGTTCTTTCCATGAGCAAATAAAATGGCTTATCAAGTGAACAAGTGTGCTGTGTAAAAAAAACAAATCCAGGAAAATGAGTGTAAATCAAAAGAAAGAAAAATTGTGATGTGCACACGGCATTTCTTTTATTTGTAATTTACTTCTTTAAGCGCCCCTCTCCAGGTCACATAAGCAGTTGTGGTTAGGCACTCGAAGTTGTTGCATACCCAATAAAGAGTGTTGTACGGCAATAATTTTTTTAATTGATTCGTTACGAGTCACCAAACAATGATGCAACCCTTGCCGATCCCTTGCCCCATGTAGCCATCGCGGGCCTAATTCCTTCCCAGGCTTCTTCAGTATCAGAGCCGAAGAATAACATGACGCATACGCACCAACACACATGTCAATTCGCTTGCGCATGACATGCCCCAGCCTGCTCGTGCACGTACGCCTTCAATAGTGCATCACTCACTTCTGCAAGATAGATCCCACAGTGCGTGCTCGTTTGGAGGGCCTGGAGTCCGGCACAGACCATGTATCCTTACAGTGATACACCACGTCACTCCACTGAAACTGCTCTGAGAAATGATGCCCCCAAAACACGCCAAGCGCTGTCAGCGTTTGCGACTACTAGATGCAGAAACGGCGAGAAGACAAACACATGCGAAACGGAATAGCATGTGCAATTTTACGTCAAGAAAAAAAACACAATATGATTATGAGGGACGCCGCAGTCAATATCTCCAAAAATTTCCACCATGTAATGTTCTTTAACGTGCACTGACATCGAACAGTACACGAGCATCTTCTATTTCGCCTCCATCAAGGATGCGACCGCCGCGGCTGGGATCAAACTCGTAACCTTCGTGTCACCAGCCCAACACCCTAACCACTCGTCAACTGAGGTTTTTTTTTTTTTTTTTCATTCTTTATTGGCGGACATGAAACAGAGATCAATTAGTGTATAGCATCTCACTATGATAACTGAAATAAAAATAAAAAAAGCTCACACTCCTTTTTGTGTATTTCATTGTTACTCTCAGGTGTCATTCATCGCTCTCAACAACACAATACACAAATTAAACATGTCGCATCGAATAATTCTCGCAATGTCATGTGCCTTCTCAATCGAGTTCCGCTTCAAGTTCTGCATACAGGCAGGAAGCAGGGCATTTAGTTTAGTGTTCAACATATAACCAGTATTTCATCAGGACCCAATTAAGAGTGCAAGGTGAGCGCCGTTGAAATTTCACGTCTCTCCACGACCTCTTGTATTGCAAATCTCGGCAGACGTGATCCTCAGTGCCCAGAATATGCTTTACGCTTGCCAGCTCGAAACGCCCAAACCTGGTGGGGGGGGCCTCCACCGACCGCAGTCTGGCTATCAGCTATTTCAGCCGTCAGGCTCTCTGCTCCTGCCCTGCCCTTCCCTGACACGACGAAATAAAGTAAACCCAGAAGAGTGTTGAACCCACTATGCTAGACAATAAAATAAAATACCATATTATGCGAACCACACGGGAAATGCATGCTTATGTTCCACATTTGTCACCTTTGCGCTATCATATCATTTTTTGCTTCCTGTGGTAGATAAAGGTTGCCCATGTTTTAGTTTTAAATTATTTTAATTTATGTATAAATTTATTGTGCTTATTTTTATTATTTTGGAGGCCTAAAACAGTGTCCTACCTGCCTATCTTTTGGCACCTAAAACACACTTTCTTAGTGCCTAAACATTCAACCTCTAATTATAGCAAACTTTGTCAAAGTGAAATTTCACCTTGTGGGGATTGAGGCACGCATCTAGCCTTCGCATGAACATTAGCTCTTTCTGTGGGTAGAAAAAACAGAGACTCAGATTCAAACTCGGACGTCTGGTTAACGAAGGTATTCGAACAACTCGACAAGCCAGCACCTGTGCCTGTCGCTGACGCTCGTGTCCCTTCATCCTCCTTTATTAGTGACACACTCCCGCAGCCAGCAAAGTTTCAAAAGCTCCAAGAAATGAAGTTTTCTGAATGAGGAGCTCTCTTATGGAATCCAACGAGAACCACTGTTAGGTAGCATGCTTGAGCAATGCACAATGCATGTGATGGTGTACAAGAAAATGATGTGGGCTTTAGAGTAATCTTCCAGGAGGTGTTACCATGCGACAATGGAAGCTGCTGCCAGTGGCGCTGAAGCTTGGGGACACGGCGGCCTGTCTTGCAGGGGAAGTGGTCTATTTTAGCTGAGGTGTCCAGAGGACTTCATAGTCACGTTATTTGCCCCCTTTAGCTTTTCTTCCAGAGACCAGGTGTCACTTGCTTCCCTGCTTGGGACTACTCACCGTTTTGATACAATGAAAAATCTCATGCTGGTGACTTATGCACTTTTTGCATCGCTTCTTGTAATCTGAAGGGTACTGGTAATATGCACACTCCTTGGAAGTTACAAATCATCAGCTGTTGCTGGCGTTTAATCTCACGGTTCTGAAAGTGCTTAACGAAAATGCTCTGTTTGACCGTTTCTGCAGTCAAGTAGTTCTTGGTGTGTGTTGGGTCCACAGGGGTATCCAAGCTGGATGAAGACTCCAAAGTGGATGACAGTTCTTCCTCGCCCAACGAGGACGACAACAATGCCGAAACATCCTGGTTCCGTTGATTAGAGACTTCTCCAAGGGTGAACGTATCGGCCGCTTTTGAAGGTGACGGAGATCTTTCCACGAAATGTAGTCGGCAGTGAAGTGTCAGATGTCACAAACAATGATGTACATCAAGCTGATACCTTCATTTTCCATCATCTTCTTTCGCGTGCAAGATTGTGAGCCATGGCAGCACACTTGGAGTGAGTCTCCCGGGGCGTTTACCAGCCACAAGTTTGTCTAAATAGTTTCATCTGAACATCCCGACAGCTCCCTTCGTCCACGTCACGACAATGTGACAATATGTTCTCATCAATACTGCGAGGACAGGTGCCAAATTATACAATCGTAAGTCATTTAGTTTTATAAAGAAAAGGAATTGTAAAAACTGGCAGGCAATTCTGGAATCACACTTGTAAACACAGGCCACCCTGAGTATGTGACGTAAATGCCTACTCTTTTTCAAAACCCTGCTTCATTCAGCACAGGAATGCAGGGTTCTTAGGGTGGAAAGCGGTTTCTTGTATGAGGGGATGATGATGCAAGCACAATTTATTTTTGTCAACTACACAGTAAAATCTTGGTAATTAGGCCCCCATTAATTTGGAACTTCGTTTAACTTGGCCATGGCATCTGGTCCCATTCAAAATGTGCATTGTTCTATAATTGAAAACTCTTAATTATTCGAACAGATTTGGCACTATAAGAAAAAAAGTGTTTTGTCTCTCGCTGTGTCCTCCTGCGCAGCACTAGGGGACTTGGCTGACTGAGAACACATCCACAGTAGCATACTGGATGACACAAAGCAACAGCCAACACGCCCTGCAGCTCAAAACTGCAATGGTCTTTACTCTGTGGAGATGGGTTTGCGCGAGGCTTACCCTAAAAGCACGACTGGAAAAAGACATGATGCTGCTCCACCATCACAATGTACATAAACACTGTGTTCATAAACCCTGGCGCAGAAACGGCATTTGAGGCAAGATGTCAACAGATGTGAGCTTATTAATCCAAGATGTGGCACAGTGCAACAATCACAAGATCGCAAGCTGGACAGGTTGAGTCGGCAAGACTGATTAAGTAGACCCACCTTACAGTGCGATCCACTACTACGCAGAGGGGACCACCAAGCACACGAAACGAAATTCGTCTGCTAAGGCAGTACATGACCCCCCTTTGCAAGCCTGAAAGCATCTTTCTCACAATCACTAAGCGCCAGACAGAAGTGGGCTCAAGTGGAAAGGAGGGCTCAGAGTCTGCCACTGGTGGCCAATGAGGAAGGGCATGACACAGTGATGTACTCAAGTGCAACGTGTGGCACCAGGCCGTCAGAAAACCTGGGAAGGAAAAGGCTGGCTAGTGCCAGAGAGGAAAGCCTGCCATTGTGCACACATAGACACACCATAAAATTATGAAGGGCAGTATAATTTTCTAGAAGTTATACTCATAATCATACAGAGCTGTCCATGACATTGCTGTAGCCCTGAGAAGCAAAAAATAAAAATGTAAGCCAATTTCTTTCGTAGCATACTTTTGGCATGCTAGTTTCAGTGTTTTTCGGTGATATAAATTTTGGCGAATTAAATATTTTTTGCAACCTTGAGACATTCATATCACCAAGGTCCTCCTGTAATTATCTGTCCATGTGTATAAGCATTACAAATTATCAGACTTCTAGACCAAAATTTTGGCATAAATGGCATATTTTCAATGTCACTATGCTTTACGAAGGCAGAAGAACAAAGTTGACACAAATCTTTCCCACCTAGAATGACCCGCCTTGGTTGCTGTTATCATAGAATGTAGAGTAAAATATTCCTGCAATAATCATTGCAGGCAACTTTAAGACAATACATGGCCTTGTTTTCAGATGTGATGAACATATCACTGCTTGCACTTTTTTTCTTCACAGTACACTTCATGAAAACTTTTTTTTAATTTTCTGTAGAGCTCGCCCATGCAACTATCAATGTTTCCACTTGTAACATTTTATAGTAATCAAACATATCTCCCATCATGCCAATAAACTACTTATGCACAATGCATGTTTTTATATGCTTGGTCTACATGAGCAAACTACCTTCTTGAAAGCTTTAAAGTTTTAAAGTCACACAGGTATTATCCCAGAAGCTTATAACAATATGTACATGAGAGGTCCACAAAATTTCCGACCCCACTTCTCTTCCACCAAGCCTTTTCATACGCAACACATTTTTAAAACGTGCTCTTCCATATCAAATGCACTACAACGTGAGCTCACCTCATGGTTGCTGCTGGCAGGCGGTGGTGTTTCCTGGTCACCCCCACCACTTCCCTGCTGCTGCTGCTGCTGGGGGTTCCCTCGGGCAGTCATGGCTGGGGGGGGCCCATCCGGCCACAGCCTCTGCATAGTTCAAGCACCTGCTGCAGCCACGGCACCAGCTTCATTTGGCCAAATAATAGAAATCTAATCCTACATTCTAACGAATCTGTCTTTTAAGAGTGGAGCCGGCGAGGTGGGAGAAACTCTGTTCGTCGTGAAAAAAATCAGCCTCACCACAAACTGGCACGTGCTCTCTTCGTCCTCTTTATGCTATATTCTTCTTCCCTCCCAGAAAACGCATGCCGATTTGTCTGGTGTGGGATGCAATAACTCTGATAGATGAGAGATCGAGTACAGAGAGAGAGGAAGAGACAAAGAGAAACAATAACTCTGGTGAGTCAGAAAACAAGAAAGACGAAAAAAGAAATTGAAAGAAAGAGAGAAAAAAAGGAAAGACAAAAGACATAAGAAGAAACTCTGTTAGTCATCAACAAAAATTATCATCATGAACTGGCACGAGCTTTCTTTGTCTTCTTCCTCTTGATCTGCTTTGCTCCTAGAACACATGCACCAATTTGTCCAAAGTGCGATGCAATAACTCTGATGGGCAAAAGAAAAAGTACGAAACAGAAATAGAAAAAAGAGGGAGGAAGAGAAAGGCATTAGAAAAAAGCTAGAAACCCATAGTAAGAAATACGAGGATGAAAAAAATACGCAAAGAAACAACACAAGAAAGGTATTAAAAAAATAACGAGAAAATCAAAGGGAGAGAGAGAGACACAGAAATCAGAAAAAAGAAAGAATACAAAAAATTGAGAGAAAAATAGAAAAAGAGAGGACACCGGAAAAAATATAACGAAACAACGAAGCATGTCCAGCTCCAGATTTCCTTCGGTATTAAGACTACTAGTGAGAAGCTGCCTTCGTTTTTTTTTAATGCTCCTGTGCTGCCCTCTGCCATTTTATTTAAAGAGTTTGCATAGTGATCCAGTATTACCAGAAAAAAAAACCTTCCCCCTTCCCCAACATTGACATGTGTGCAGAGACAATACCAACTGCAATTTTTCCACAGTGGGAGAGTGCATGCGCTAAGCACGAAGATTCCTTGAGAACAACATCTTTCCAGCCACAGAATAGACCAAGCCACATGTATGCTTCCAAACAAGCATGAATGTGTATGCATCCGTGTTTACGCCGTTAAGCATGTGTACATGGCCTGAACACGTGAATGTTCGCTGTGTACACACAAATCAGATGCAGCTTGACATCTTCCTTGAATTCACAGACCTATATATGAGTTGAGCTCCTGGGTGCATGTAACTAACTTTACATTACAAACTCACCAGACATACAGGTTGTTTTGTGGGCAAAACAAATACTTCTTTTTTAAACAATAGTCAGACATCTGTTGTCTGTAACATGCTCTCTGCTTCGAAGTGGAAGTAATTTTCTGCACCTTTGGTGATTTAGAAATGATTAATTAACAAAAGAAAGTTACAAACACCTGGGCATGAAAGAGTTGCACTATGTACGAAGCGGCATATCTTAATTGGTATACAGCCGAAAAAGCCAAGATCAACGCACTCATACGAAAGGCGTACAAGCAAGCTTTAGGCCTTCCAAATAGCACAAGCACTGAGCGACTACTTCAATTGAGTTTACACAACACTTTAGAGGAGCTGATAGAAGCTCTACAGATTGGCCAGTTGGAGAGACTAGCCAGCACGCACACAGGACGAAGTATCCTCCACAAGTTAGGGATAAATTACCATAGCCAACACGGATGCAAGGTGTCAGTTCCAAAGGTAATCCGGGAAAAGATTGAAATCCCTTATCTGCCCAAACGTGCACCCCGCATCTAATCAAAGCAGAAGAGAAAGCAGAGCTGGAACTCTACTCAAGGCCTACAGTAGAGACAAGGAGCTGTGTTCATGAATGCATGCAGCGGAGTACCAGAGTCGCAAATCTCACCTTGCAGCAGTAATACACACTGACCCCAAGTACGTACTCCATACATTCTAATAACTCAGAAATCTCAGATAAGGAGTCTATCACACAGGCCATAATTTACCCCAATTGTAGATATGTCATCACCTACTCGCAGACTACGCGTGAGGAAGAATATCCTCCAAGGCCACTAACATACTCCTCCGAAAAGCCAAGCTCATATCATCCGAGAAATTCAAAGATACATTACATGGTTCCCAGCCCACACCCCATGCGAATCCCCCGTTCGCAAGCTCAACGAGGAAGCTCACCGCGTCGTGCAACGTCTCACCACTCTTGCAGCGGAGCTTTCCACGAGATAATGGGAGGAGAGTGATGGGAGGACAGAATGTTTAGGTTCTGGGACATTATCCAATTTTACCAAAAGTTGAGGCGCAGATTTCCACCACCTAGCTCCGAATTAGATCTCAGGAGGTAGACTGGAAGCAATTTCAAGCCAGAACATTTCCCAACCCAGTGCACCTAAATCACTCTATCCCAATTTATATCCTGATGACTTGCGTACGCTATAGAGTATAAGACATGCTACCCTAGAGCATACTTTATGGGAATGCACACAAGTACAGGATGCAAATGCAGTATCCTCAGAACAGCTTGAGGCACACAGCACTCATTGGCTCAGATCGAGAAAATCGAATATGGGCATTCCAGCGAGTACAGGAGGCAGCTGGGAAACGGAGTCTCCCCACCACCCTTGGCGTGGCCTAGGTGTATGCCTCAATCTACTGGTCTGAATAAAGTTGTTCACCACCACCAAAACAAAGTTTGCTCAGCTCGCAAAAAGTCACACAAGGCCGGGTACACGAATAGCAGAGCTGATGAGCACCCAGCTGGGGTAGGCTAGGCTTCTACCCTCTCACCTCTCTTTTACGCCCCTTGCTATACTACAGTCGATGACCAGCTTTTCGGACGCACGAAATTCTGGACATGCCTGATTTCCCGGACTCATCTATGGCACCGTCAAGTTCCCCAATGTAATAAAAAATTCGAAATTCCGGATGTTTATACCTTTTGCCATCCAAATTTTTCTACTTTTTATCGCTAATCGCAGACTCGAAGTCACTATCGAAGTCACTATTTTTGTTGTTTTCGGACGCTCGACCTACTGCACCACGGCTGCCGTACCCCTGAAACCACAAATGCCATAATGCAGCGCATGAAAATCCGTTACCAGCCGTAGTTTAGGCTGCATGATGCTGTGCAGCCAGTGTTTCCTTGGCAAAAGCTACGCTGTTGACCTATGGTCTGCCGTCGGCATGCTTGCAGACTCGTGGAAGCAATAGACCCTCTGGAACTGTTTTTGCCATGCCGTCTCACCTAGAGTGGACAGTGCGTGCAACGAACTTTAACCCACAAACGTTGCTTTTGACGATCTGCACGTTGCCCGTGTTTCAGCCGAGATAACTCTTACGGGCTTCACTGACGCTGACAAAGACCTCGAGCTGTGTGTGGAATCGACCGATGACGAAATCTTTCATCAAGTTATGCAGGATTCCGATGACTCCAGCACTGAAATCGAAGAGGCAGCACCTACACAGCCAACGAGCTCAGAGTTGACGCAAGCACTGACGCTGTCATCGGTGAACACCAACAGCATGACATGAACTGGAATTGAGGCAGACATCATCACGGCCAAGTGGAACGCTGTGCAAAGAAAATAAACGACTTATTTTTTGCGCCTTAGTATTCACAAATGTGGTAGCCCCGGCCACATTGCATTTTTTTCCTTTTCTTTCTTTCTTTCTTTTGGCTCTTTTCAGAGCCACCTAAACGATGCATTCGCTGAATTGCAATGGGAACCCTGCACTCCTGCCGCGACCCTCTATTTCAGTGAAAAATACCTATTAAAGAGCGTTTTCACTTGCATTAATTGTTTGGCCAGCCCAATTTTCCAGAAATTTTCGCGGTCCCTTGACGTTGACTGTACACAATACATGGCTATGCTTGCTCACTTTTTTTGTGTGTGCGCGTTCCCACGTCTTTCCCTCTCTTTCTTTATCTGCCTTTCTTTCAGTCTATTTCTCATTTTTGTTTTCTTTCTCTTGTAAGGAGGCAGAAAAAGACAGCATCCACATCTTGGCCAGCTGTTCTATTCAATCTTCCTTTGCATCGTCCAGCTAGCCTCGCATACTAGAGCCCCGATACCGCTGCAGTTAGCTATAACACTAGGCCTTGACTGCGAGCGTGTAAACCTGCCGACAGTGCTTCAAGTGGGTGGATTGGCTGCATCGTGGTATTCGTCCGTGACCAGTCGGCAAAGCAGATGGGAGATCGGTGTGAAGCATCTCCGGTGGGTAGCACTGACTGTTCGAGAGTTACTGAACTCAGCCATGCTTAAATTCCACCTGTAAGTTTGTCCTAGTTGGTTACAGTGACCGACACTGGCTATGTCGCCTGGGTCATTTGCCATGTTGCTATTGAGACTGGGCCTTGGTTGATCCCTTTCTCCATAACGACTTCGGAGGACAACATTTACTGTGTCTTGGTGGTCTACGACAACAGCCATGCTGTGACTTTGCAGAGAAAGCAGTTCTATTTTTCTCGGATGGACGGAGCAGGCTTTCTCGGGGTAGTTGAAGTTCTCCGACATGATGTGGCTTGGCAAGGAATGTTCTCGGAGACGGTTCAGGCAGGTGGCTGCGACTGTTCCGGCATCGTCGCCGGTGTTTTCCAAAGCTCTAATCTTTCTTAAACCACTATTTTGATAGCAGCACACAAAATGGTAGATCCGCCAACGCTACTTGCTGTACCAGAAGCGGTCGTTTGTGCGTCTTGCAGTGGCTCATGGGTTGGTTGCCTTTCTAGGTTTCAACGGTTCATGTTCCCTCTCTGTTCGGCAATGTGGCTTCTGCTTCTGCCATGCTGTATATATGGAAATCCTTGATGTTCTTAAGACCACGATTAGCAAAACCACGTTTCGTGGAACTGAGACGACCCCATCGGCAGTGGATACAAAAGTACGAAACGTGCTGTGCAGGCAGGTCTTTGCTGAAACCAACAGGAGACGTGTCAGAGACTTTGTTGTATTCTCAAAAGGAGTCTTTACGCACGGTGGAAATGCTCTAACATTCAGTTGGTGAATGATTTAAAGCGTGCAGATGCACTTCCATATGATCATGAATGAGCATGGTGGAATCCACAGACACGTATGTCGCAAGACATGGTAGTAGTGCAGTTAGATGGAGGCTGGCGCTTCACGTCCATTGGCCTGCAACAGGACCTGTCATAGGGCACTTCGCAAAGCTTGCCATGAGGGACCCACCGGACACAGGTGCCCCATCGAGCCGCTGCAAAGCCTAGTGGCTCAGACAATCGCCTTCTGATGCTGGGTACACAGGTTCAAATCTTCTCAAAGCAAAAAAATTTTATAAAAAGTTTCTCTCTTTATTTCTAATTCTCTTTCTTTCTCTTTCATGTACTCTAACTCTAGCCCATTATAATTATGGCCTTCCGCGCCAGAGAAATCGGCGCAGGCACAAATTTTCTGGGAGAGAAGTAGAAATGCATTGCAATAGAATGGAAAGGTGGGCTAGTTGGTAATCTATAATTGTTCAGCGAACTGGGAGCGCGAGAGGAACACAGACACGAAGCAAAGAGGAGGCACACTGCTGTGGCAAGTGCTGTGTGCCTTCTTTTTGCTTCGTGCCTGTGTTCCTCCCGCGCTCCCAGTTCACTGAACAATTACAGAAGTAGAAGTTGAAGCAGATGATGAACAAGAAAGAAGGAGAAAAAGACTGTGCCGGTTCATGTGATAAAATCTGCTAGCTCTACATAAACTAACAATTACCTAAAACAGCTCCACTGTTAAACTCATTCACAGCTAAGTAATAACAGCTGAGCTAAGTAATCATAATATGAGGGCTGTTTATAAAGATGTCGTGGCAAATGACAATTTATTGCATATCTATTGTTTAGAAATCCCCCAAAGAACACCTAATTTCAGATACTTATCATTCAGTCGCAAGGCCCCAATCATGGCGTTATCAAAACTGAGAGCGCAGGGCACTCAGGAAATGCCATCGCTGAGTTATTTAACAAGTGTAAAGAGTTCCACAGGAACCCTCCTGAGACCAGCGGTGCAATTCAGAGAAGGAACAGGTCCATGTGAGTGAATTTGTATGTTATAACTACCACTATATTTGGCACCCAATAAAAGGCAAACGTCCTGTAACTATATTTTTGTCTCCAGTGCAGCTATGAAGCAACAGCTATTTCATGCCAATATTATTGTTTTGGAGTAAAGCTTTCTTTGCTAGCCTATCCCGCTGCAGTCATTGCTGTTACAATAGCACTGTCACGCGGGTCACAAGACCAAAAAAGGGAGTGGATAAGGAATGAAAACAAAATAATGATAATACTGATGATAAAATAATATGATGACTGTTGTACCAAAAGTGATCGTCATTATAATCATCATTACTACAGCTTCACTATCAAACATTTATCAAAGTATGGGACTAGTCACATTATCAGGGTGGAAGATGGGGGTTTGACAAGGAGGAGGAGAAGGAACAAGAATCAAGCATAGCTCAGCACTCGCTCACACTCGTTTGAAGCAGTGAGTATGAGTACAAGTGAGTGCTCATGAGAGTGAACGTGAGAACTCGAATAGTATTATAATAACTGTTGAGGTTTAACGTCCCAAAACCACCATATGATTACGAGAGACGCCGTAATGGAGGGCTTAGGAAATTTTCAACTCCTAGGGTTCTCTAACTTGTGCCTAAATCTAAGCCTGCGGGCCTTAAGCACTTTTGCCTCCATCGAACATATGCAGCCCCCACAGACAAGATTCGATGCTGCGACATGCGGGTCAGCAGCTGAGTGCCTTAGCCACTAGACCACCGTGGCGGTCGTGAATGTGAATGTGAGTTAGCACTGATGAGTGTGAGTAGTCATGAGTATGAGTGGACGTGAGTGTGATAGCAGTGCTCATGAGTGTGTGTGGTGATGAGTGTGAACTTGAGTAGTGATGAGTGTGAACTCGGTGTGAGTATGAATGCGAGTGTACATTCATGAATGTGAGTAGTCATGAGCCGGAATGTGAGTGGGTACTCATGAGTGTGAGTGGGCATGAGCGTGAGTGAGCACTCATGAGTATGAGTGCAAGCGAGTGTGAACAGAGAACTCATGAGGGTGAGTAGGAGTGATTATGATTGTGAGTGAATACTCACGAGTGTGAGTGGGCATAAGTGAGTACCCGTGAGTATGAGTAAAAATGAGTAGGAACCTGATTGAGTAAGTGTGAGTGGTTCTAGTGTGAACATGAGCCCTCGTGAGTGTGAATGGAAGTAAGTGAGTATGAGTGAGCTCTCATGAGTGTGAAAAGACGTGAATGTAAAGGAGCACTCATGAGTGTGTGTTGTCACGAGTGTAAACATGAGTGAACCCTCAAGAGGGTGACTAGGCATGAGTATGAATGTAAGTGAGCCCTCATGAGTGTGAGTGGAAGTGAGAGTGAGCATGAGTGAGAAGTCATAAGTTTGAGTGGTCATAAGCATGAGGGTGAGTCCGCACTCACGAGTGTGAGTGAACGTGGGTGTGAATGTGAGTGAGCACTCATGAGTGCGAGTGGATGAGTGTGATTTGAGCACTCATGAGTGTGCGTGGCCATGAGTGCCAACGTGAGTGAATCCTCATGAGGATGAGTATGAATGCGAGTGAACACTCATGAATGTGAGTAGTTTTAAGTATAAATGTGAGTACTCATTAGTGTGGATGGATGCGAGTGTGAGCGTGAGTTAGTAGCCATAAGTAGGAATGGTGAGTATGAAAACTTGTAGCGTATACCATGCTTATCCGCCCAATCCTCGAATATGCGAGTGTGGCCTGGTTCCACTTCACAAACAAACATGTAGCCGCGCTTGAGAGAATACAACGTAAAGCAGTCCGTTTTATCTGTAATCGTTATAGGCGTACTGACTCACCTACTGCTCTTTTGATAAGAGCGGATCTACCCACCCTGGTGAGCCGCGCCAAGCTTCATAGTCTGAGATTTTTGTATCAGGTGCTACACAACTTTTTGAAAATAAATCCAGCTAATTATGTTAAGGTTAACAGTAAACACCAAACACAAAATAAGCATTGTCAGACACTTGATGAGTGTCAGTATCCCTTCAAGAACAATGTTTTTCGCCACTCTTTTTTTCCGCGAGCCTTACGCGCCTGGAATGCCCTGCACCCCACCGTGTTGACACAGCCGACAGCTGATAAATTTGTTAATCGAGCGAGTGAAAGCGTGCTGACTTTTATTTAGCTGTGATTTCCTGAATCGATGATGTCGCAAGTTTTAACTCTATCTGTACAATTTCGTTTTGTATTTGTTTTTTGCTTGTCCCAGCAATTTATCTGATGTTTATATTCATAAAGACCCTTTGCCTATCACTACGGCGAATTTTGCACTATGTTTGAGATATTTGCTTGAAATTTCTAGTGCTTGCAACATGTATTTTTAGTCTGTGTATTGCTTGTTTTTACAATGTACAATGTGACACCACTCCTGTAATAATCCCATCACGGGATTAACAGTATTCAGAATAAATGAATAAAAAAATAAAAAACATGAGTAAATCATGAGTGTGAGTATTCGTGAGTAGAAAAATAGTAGTGAGTGCTCATGTGAGTGATGGGTATCTGTGTAAACGTGAGTAAGAACTCATGAGGGTGAGTAGGCGTATGAACATGTGCACTCATGACTGCTAGTAGTCGCGATTGCAAACGTGCGTCATATTGTAAGTAAATTTACGTAAACCTAAAGATAAATTTAGTGCAACTTGGAAATGCCCCGAAACATTCAAATGCAGTTGGTAGTGAATGCTGTGTGTGGTACGTCTATTCAGTGGAAAAGTGTGTGAATGTGTGAGTGTTTTAAAAGATTACCAAATTGCGCTGAATTTACTTACAATATGACGAATTGCGAACTAGCCCAACAAGCTTTAATGAATGTGTGTGTACTCCTGAGCGTGAATAGGTGTGGAACACAGAGAAACAAGGCAACACACACACACAGTGGGTGGTCGTGCTGAAGAAGTGAGAAGCCCTATGGTGCTGACATGTATCTCGCAGCACTTGACTAAGCAAGCAACATGATTCCACAAAAATTTTCAAGGTGATGTCTTGCTACGTCAGTAACAGAATTTCCAAGTTGTAAGAAAACAGGAAGCATAACTAACAATAGAAAAATAAGATTTGACATTTCTTCAAGAGATAGCAGTCACTCATCGAAGAGGACGTTTCGATCAGCTAGCGTGTCGAAAACACTTTCGGATAAGTCAAACAATATGCAGCTGGCATTCTGATTCTGCCACTGGTGTACACTGTGTGCCCAAGCACCGTGGTGCACAATCACGTTGGAGCCTGCCTTGGCGCGTCCGTGACTGCAGCACATCGCCTCCTGTCTCTCGTCTCGCAGAGTGCACTGCTTGTTCAGTACTGCAGCATTCGATAAGGAGTTTCAGCAAGTTATAAAAATACGAAATGCAAATGAGCAACAGGACTAAGGTATTGTTCTCCCTCGCTGGTTGATCTTTTGCCACTCCTAATTCCAGTTAAAACACCCGAACACCCGAAATGCCTTTTCTGAAAATTACTGTTCCACACCATGACTCAGAAGTAAGCATTATTGATGCAGAAGCGGCCATTATGGTTGTTTTGGCGACGCACAAGTGGCTATTTTTCAAGTTTCAGTACTTGACGTCATCACAACTAGCCAGACTACAGCGTCAAGTAGCCAGAATCAATACTGTAGCCAGATGCAAAGCTAGTGTCGATGCCAGTATATGCATCATAAAGAACATTAACTTTAACATAAAAACAAAATATCTTATTTGCATTTGCTGAGCCTCGCTCAGAGCTGCTTCTGTACACAGGAGACTCATGTGGCAGAGTAAACTTGCCCCTGAAAAAAGGTGTCGGTACCCCTTTAAAGATCTAGACGCATTAAAGATTACTTATTGAAATGGAATTGGTGTGAGCACAGCCATTCGAACAGTACGTGTCTACTTTCAGGAATAAAATATGTGTAAAACTATTTGGATGTGGCCCCCATGAAAGAGCACAATTTAAAAGGACGCACCAGTGCTGTGGGGGGCAGTGCTCAGCTGCCAGTCATGGTCCTCTTTGGGTTCCTGCACAGAAACATCAGCATAAACATTCAGCATGGGTCATTGTTTCCTCTCCCAAAGCAAACTTACGACATACATTTCTCAAACTTGCATCTAAGATTGAACATTATACCTGGTACACAGGGAGTGCTTTTGTCAGTGATTTCTGGCACTTGATTCAACAATTTCACTTGGTGTCGACGCTGGCAGTGACAGCAGCCAAAAAAACAAGCTCTGGACATTTTATACATCAGCACTATCCCTGGAAGGGGCTAGTTTAGCAAAGTCAAACCAGTGCACAGATGGTGACTTTTGCTAGAATAATAGTATAATTGCTGTTGGTAAAGTGAGTGCCATCTACACCATATCTGTTGAGTCATCGTCGGTAAAGTAAGTGCCATCTACACCATATCTGTTGAGTCATCGTCGTGTACTGTATAACCTGCAAGTTCTTAATGGATGCTTTAATTCATCTTAACACACAAACGATATCATTCGCCAACACGGGTTCAATGCAGTGATAAGATGAAGCAGTAATTGCTTACGCTAATACAAGCAGCACGGTGCATCATCCCATATTCACAGCCGTTGTCACTGCCTTGTCACCGTTTAAATGGAAACGCACCCGACCAAATGCAATGATCGTATAAACGGTGAACATTAGGAATCATTACAATCAAGATGCACATAGACATGCAAGTAAACAAGTAATGTGGTATTCTTTTTTTTTGCACTTCACAGGCATGCATAGTAAGTAGAAAAGCAGTAATGAATAATAAATAAAAAGTTGCAAACTGTTCAATTTCATAACTGATCAATTTTTTCATTGGAATATATTACCTGGCTTTGTTACATAAAAAGTTGCTTAAACTTGAATAATTGAGCAATTAAGCAGAGTAAAGAAAAGTCTCACATAATGTGTGCTATAGTCAGGAATGTGCACTGCACACGTAACAGTCCAATTTGTTGCTGTCACATTGATCTGAATTTATTCACAACTGTACAAACAACCTCATGAAAGGTAGGGAGGAAAAGCTGGTTAGAACAGCTTGAGTGTGTTCTGACCACCGTACACAAATTTCAGCCTAACAATGATTTCAACAAAAATAAGATCTATATACACAGTGCTTTGTACATGGCTCAAGCACAGAAATGCAGCATGCTTGCATGTGCACATCACCTATAAAACTCGCAATAAAAACACTTTTGATGAACACCCGTGATAATAAAGCCTTTTCTCAGCATTTGAAACAAAAAGCGAATGTGCCAATAGTAATAGCAATATTTTTACTATATTAAAGAGCTATTCCTTGCTAATTATGTTTAGTAATGTGATCAAGAGTTCAACAAAAGTTCATCCGGTGAGGTATCATGATGTGGATGCAGATGTAATCACTGATCAAGTCAAGGTGAAAACAAAGGATGTACCAGGACCCTTGTAGATTCTGGACCCATATGGGTTCGCTAAACGTGATCAAGGAACCCGTAAAAGTCCCAAAACTGCATATTCAGTTTCACCAACATAAAAATGGCTTGGCATCTTAGCTTAATGTATTGCAAGTTTTTTTAATTAAAAGCTGTTAAATACCAACAAGGTTCAAAACTCTGCTGGTAATATTTTAGTGAGCGCTTTCAGTCAGTGTGTCGGAACAGAACAAAAATTGAAAATAAGAAATGAAAAAAAATGTTTTTAACCGGGACGAAAACGTAACTGAAACGTTATCGATTAGTCCTTCCGGAGTACAACCAAAATTCCTGAAATCGTTTTCCGATTATGAAAAAACTTGGCAATACGAAACATGATATCCTTGCATGTGCCCGCAGCTAGGGCACTTGCAAGAATACAGTATTTTACGTGCAAAAACTGTGATATCATTAGGAGGCACGCCGTAGTGTGAGACTGCATATTAATTCGGACCACCTGAGGTGTTTTTTTAAACATGATAGTCTTTCTTGGGGACCTTCGACGAAAAAATTTTGGTCTGTATGTACACCTGTCTGTTTGTCCACCCTAACGATAGCTCTACGACATTAAACGGCCAACCCCATCCGCAGCGCCCACCAATATTGCTCAAGGTTTAGCGTTCATAGTTGTGTGATTGTCTATTAAAAAAAGCAAATATTGCACATACCTGAGGCGCCATAACAACACGTCTATGTTTTGTATGTCTGCCTTTATACTAGAAGAGGCACACACAAGTAACAAAGGACTGTAGCGTTTATCGCGCTGCGCTGACAGTGCAACGCGATGCTCAAGAAGGTGTTTTCAACGTTTTGCTACGATGACACGGTGGTGGCACCTGCCTGTCGCTTTGCGTTCTACAGCTGTTGATCTTTTGCCACCCCTAAGACTTTCTTGATCACGTTTATCACTTCCGAGACTGGCACGCATCTTTCTCCGTGGTCACGCACGCCTTCGTTTTCGAAGGTAACTGCCAGACGGCGCTCGTGTCTAACGTGCCTTGATGCGCTTGTTTGCCACCGCTACACGCTCGAGGCACACTAACACAGTGCCTTCAGAATACCATTCACCGATTTTCTTGCACAGAACATCAGATAAACGTTTTGTTCACTCTCTCCAGACGCAAGACTATAGTCTTTCGATGACATTTACAGTGTAACATGTAGATTCGGGCCAATTTTTTTTTCTAAGCGCACATATATTTATTCGAAGTGTAAGGCGCATTGACGACAACGGATAGAGGGTACACACGCCTACCTCAGATTGCAGTAATAGTGAGTTTTTCAGGCAGAGATTTTTTAATAAAGACTCGCTAAAATTGTGCGAGAAGTGAAAACAGCGGCAACCAGAGATGTTTGTATAGGCCTCCCTACCTCGGCTAGGAGGTGCTGCGCCGCACGCGTTTGGCCGCCTTTCTAGCAAAAGCCGGTCGCTTGGTACACCGCTCCTGCCTTCTGCCTGCAATCTCTGAGCATGTTCACGCGCTCTGCGCGTGCTGTTGTCTGGTGTCCGTGCGCGTGCAGCGTCACCTCAGCCTGTGACTTGCTCCGAAGGTTCAAAAAGATTGTAAAAACATTTTCACAGAGTGAATCTCACGAGAATCGAGAGCAATTCATTGATAACCTTTGTGGGACCAAGCAAGTCTAACACGATGTCTTTGAGCGAGTGCTGTGTGTGCGTGTCAATGGCGAACAGCCGCCTTAAAATTCTATGACATTAAAATTGACGTGACGCCCAAATTCTATATGTACGTTACCGGTAAAACCGGCATTTGCTGCGGTAGTCGTCTCTTCTCGGTGCTGTCGACAAACCACAACCACGCATTCGCGTGCCTTTGTATAAAGTGTTCTGATTTCGATTGCTTGGATGCCAAGTTTGGCGCACTGCTTTAAATTTATTTGGAGGTCAGTGTGAAGAGACCAACTTACGTCTGCTTTGCCGAGTCGTACAGCATTGCAATTCGCAGTGTTCAGTTTCATAAGAGCTTCACTTTTGCCGAGGCTTTCATCGGATGTTAAGAATATCGTATCGTACGCGAGTTCAATGGCACCTTGGATTTTTTTACAGTTTGAAAGCATAATGATGAGCACAAAAAGTATTTTATATCCACTTCGACACTTCGACCATGCATGTTTTCTGCTGTGCATGTTTCATTTTGGATTAATGTTCACGTCTGATCACGCAGCATGTTCACTGATTCGAATGTCAATTTGGTTGTTTTTACAGCTAACTTAGTTTTCGTCATAATATACAATACCCACTAGAATTGAGCATGTTTTTAGTTATGCCAAGATTTGCCCCTGATAACTGCGTCTAATTTGGCGAAACCATCGAAAGCTTTTGCTGCCTTGGTTCTTTTTTCCACTCGTTCTCGTAGCGGCAGCTGTATACCGCCCTCAGCTAGGGCACATGCAAGGATACAGTATTTTACGTGCGAAAACTGTGATATCATTAGGAGGCACGCTGTAGTGTGAGACTCCAGATTAATTTTGACCATCTGAGGTGTTTTTTTTTTAAGTGCACATATATTTATTCGAAGTGTAAGGCGCAACGACCACAATGGAGAGAGGGTGCACACGCACCGAGCGCCCCTTCTGACATAGAGCGTCATCCCACCTCACGCTTCAAATATGCAATACCAAGGCGCCCTGTCTGCCATTCTTTCACTTAAATCTAACCACAATGTTACTATGTTGTGCTTTAATATAAATACAACTGGCGTATGCGGGAATCTAATTCATGACTTTGATCCTAGCATCGCAACACCTCGGCCTGCTGACTTATTGGTGGGTGTTGCTTGAAAGACCTATAGATATAAATGGTCAGTGCGAACACGCCGCATGAATCTGTTGACACAGAGTGGCGACGAGATGTCTACAGCCATAGGCTGAATAAAACACTTGCAGTGCACACTGTGCGGTATTCGAACAGTGGTGTAGTAAGCTAGCAAGCTCAGCCACTTTCGCATTACAAATGGTTGTCTCAGAAAGCCGATGCCTCATCTAGAAATGTACAGCGGTTGTCTATTTGCTGTAGTTTAAGTTTACAAACGCACTTCCTTCTCATATGAGTCTGGGCATCATGTTTCTCCCTGTTAATAGTTGTTAATACTGTGCACAACAAAATGTTCATCAAGGTGACAGGACCACAGAAGTATCGACGAACTTCCATAATGCACTCTTGATGCCATTGCTTCTTGCACTGTTTGCATTAAAAATGATAAAAATTTATGGGCAGTTTTCAGCTCTTCGACAATTTTAAACTTTTGTAGCAGCTCACGATACAGCAGGAGTGCATGCCTGCTTTCCAGGATGACGAAGGAGCAGCACCGACAGCCAGCGAAATGTAAGATAAAAGCCCCAAGGAACATGTTTTCCGAGTGCACATGGGGAAACCAAGCAAGCGCGGCCCGTCTAAACGACCGGAGCTTTGCCCTCTCTCCGCTACGGCTGGGAACGGCGCTGTGCAAACTTGAGCCTGTGTTCCCTATTAATGCAAGTGGACTTTCTTATGCGCGTCCTGCTGGCCAGCGCAAAAAGGGCGTTCTTGATGCTGGCTTGCTTTATTAGAACAGTGGTTTCGCACAAAAGAGAAACAATCAATGATGCACAGCTTCTGAGATAGGGAAATGTTAACTCCTTTGACACAAAGCATTGAGCCTTCTCTAAACTTCCTTGCAGATTTTTGAAAAAAGAAATAGCATGACTTTGAAAAGTACTGGTTCGCACTACTTGGTAGGGATTGATTGTAGTAACTTCCGCTTCTTTTAGGAACACGTTTTACCCCTGTCCCACTTTTTTTAAGAAGAGCGCCATCGTTAGCTTGACTTCGAATCTTGCATACAAATAAAAACCAATACGTATCATTATGGAACATTATTTTTTTCATTCTAGAACAGTAACAAGACGGAACTTTGTGTGATGGAAAAAAACCAACACTGAAACAAACGAATTTTGTTTAGACCCCCCTCTCAGCAGAGGGCACATGTATATCTTTACCTGCAGTTATACTGGAAGCCACAAAATGTCACAATAGTGTGCGGCTTGTGCTGAATGCTATGTCTGCACACGCACAAGAATACAATAGTGTAGCAGCAGTAGTTTTATAAAGGCAAAGGACTTGGGCACACTGCTTTTAATACCTGGCTGAAACCACTATTCTGGCACGAGAAGCAGAACAACTGCAGTTTAGATTGCTTGTCCAGTGTGAGTGCGTTTGGCACAGCTTTCTTTAGATGTCACAGGCTTGCTTCTGTACTATCTGCTGCTGTTCGAGTGCACCAAATTATTGCTAGCCCTTCAGAGGAGAGGAAGCAACACGTGTGCAAAGCACTGGAGGCACTCACTGCAAACAATTGCCACTGTTCTTGTTGCATGGTATGAACAGTGTTGGCGCAAAAGAGCCTCCACTTTTCACAGTGGTACATTCCTAGCCTCATTCGCCCTCTGAGCATTGTTTTCATTCATTCTTCCCTATAATCAAAGTTGCACAGATAATACCAGCACCTGAGGCCTCAGGCAGCCACCCCTGTGGGTCATAGCTTCAAGTTTGTCAAGCGACCAATGACAAGGCGAAGTTTGCCACACCATGCAACATGAGTGTGAATTTGCTGTTCTAGAACAGATGCTAAGTTATTATCAATCTGAATAACATCTATCAGATTGGCAGCACATGGCATAGATGCTAGCTGAGCAGGTCACGCTTGACATATTGTAGCTGTGAAGAACTAAAATATAGTGAAGTTTATTTTATGCAGAATGGCAGACAATGTCTTTGACTTCAACAAAATTATAGTTTCGAGAAAACCATTTCCAACCTTTGTCATTTTTGGTAAACTGTATACATTTCGGCACAGTTATGATCAATAAAAGTAGAGTGAAAAACAATAATATTTTTTAAAAGAAAGTTCTGATAGCCAAAAAGTCAGTATATACCGAATTTTATAGTTCTCAGTTTAGTCTGTCTGCAGGAATATCTACCTGAAATACAAGTATTTTGTGAAGTTTACCGTGTAATGAAAATGTTTTCTGCAGAAACACGCCAGGTAGTGGAAGGGCTAAAAAAGGGAAAGAAGAGTGGCTGTCTTCTTTCCCTTTCTTTAGCGTGTCAGTGTTTTGTTTTCTTTTTTCGTCAAAAGTCTTTAGACAGCAAGCGAAAATGAAATTATCATAACGATGAGAATGTGTTTCATCTGTTTTTTTATGGGAATAAATACTGTGACTAAGAAGTGCCCTGTTTCTTTGCAAGGTGCGCCCAACGTTCAGATATAAAGAAATTGGCAGAAAATTGTCTCTAACAGCCAAAATTTACAATTTTAGATGGACAATTTTAGATGGACAATTCTTTTTTTTTTTTGAAAAATCAATTCAAGATGATTTTCCCGGATTCTATAGTTTTCGCCAAAACCTATAATGGTGAGGGGAACCTTGAGTGTATATCTGGACATGCAAAGGTTGCTCTTCTCCCCCACCAAGAATGAAGGAGTGTGAGCAAGGCACTCACAGACTTGTTTGGAGAATAATAAGTGTAAGATGGTAACAAAGAGTTTGACACTAATGTCCCAATACTCCAACAAGCAATGCTCACGAGATGAGACTATACCTACACTCTAATTCATAAAGTTTTATCACCACAAAGGCTAGATGGGACACATACAGGACGACTCCCATCCTGTTCTGTGTTCCAAGACTGCGTCTCGGTAACACAGGAGATACGGCCATAGCTGTTCTAGAGTAGTGTTTGTTAATGCACTTGCCAGAGTTTCACTGTTTATGAAAACAGGTGAAAAACCTTTCACTAGTTTATTCACGAGCAACATCATTGCCCCGCCGCGGTGGTCTAGTGGCTAAGGTACTCGGCTGCTGACCCGCAGGTCGCGGGTTCGATTCCCGGCTGCGGCGGCTGCATTTCCGATGGAGGTGGAAATGTTGTAGGCCCGTGTGCTCAGATTTGGGCGCACGTTAAAGAACCCCAGGTGGTCGAAATTTCCGGAGCCCTCCACTACGGCGTCTCTCATAATCATATGGTGGTTTTGGGACGTTAAACCCCACAAATCAATCAATCAATCACGAGCAACATCCCTAATTCGGGCAGCAATAATCAAATGTGAGCTGTCCTCACATTGTTTTATTGTGGCACACATTTGAATGATGTCATTGCCTGTACTTTTTTTTTCTGTTACATGCAAACCATTTTGGCTCCCCAGTGGACCGTTATGCTGTGACCGTTCCGCAGCTGTCTAGAAAAAAAAATTTTGCAGTGGGTTTTTCCAGAGCTGCAAACGGTCAACCACAAAGCCACAGTTCCGAGTCACGTGACAGCCAAGTTAACAGTTCAAGAGTTGGCTTCTGCGCCACTCCTTCCTTCAATGTAAAGCTCTACAAACTGAATTAGAAAATTTCAAAGTAATATTGCAACAGTTTTCTTCTTTTTTCTTGGTTACAAAATTTAAACAAAACTGAAAATTCCAATTGCACTGTATATTTGTGCACTTTTATCTTTCTCTCAATAATTTCTTTGTACATGTATTGACCTTACAGACAATGGAAATCAGTAATGCAAACTGCAGACCAACCTGTCAATGTTGTTTGAATTTCTCACACGAATGATCATTATAATTGACTGCTGTGATTACATGCCGCACTCGGCCTACTTTCCAGAGACTGAAAGCCCAATCAGCGATCCTGTCACAAGAACAAAATGTTGGCCTACTCTTTCCATCTAGAAAAGACTAAGAGAAATTAGTGCAGCTGCAAATAATGCCCGGAATCACCATCATAATCAGCAGCAGCATATGTTCATTTCCATCATTTATACATTTTAGGTAATGTTGCTGTCAGCAAATTGCATACCATCCCTGGCTAAAGAAGAATAAATGCTCTTGCTTACATGTGCAGTTGTCACTTGTACAGTTGTACGTCACCTGTAAGTGACACAGTAAAGTGATCACTTTTTTAAATTCACAGATTAACTGCTATAATTATTCATTCTTCCCTAGAACTATTAATGACTGAAATAACCTTGCAAATGATGTACTACATAGCACACACTCATTATTTGAAAGCAGCCTCATCTAAGCTATCACTTAGTATTCTATTGTATTTGCTTTATTGTAATTATTGTGTGGGTTCTCTAACATGTATTATGCTATTATGTTATCACACATTATGTTACTCTGTATTATGCTACTGAGTAAATTTATTGAAATCAGCATGTTTTTTTTGCGTTAGTTTTGTATATTCACAGTTGTACTGTTATTGTTTGTTTGAATACTATTGCTACCCGGCAATGAACTCTCAGCTGAAAGATCGCAGTACTTATAAATAAATAAACTTATATTACTCTTTAGCTGTAGCTTACCAGAATGAAAAATCAATTATTTTAGGTGCACATTTACTTTTAAATTATGGCTAGCAAAATTCTTATCATTAGCGTGAGATAACGTAAGGTTTGTGCAAGCACCAATGCATACTTCACATCGTTGAATTACTCAGAGAGGTACAGCAATGGTTTGGAACACATTCTGCAAACCCACAGCACTGCTAGTGCAAGTTCTTTGGACGAATAGAAGACTGGCTAATGTGCACCTTCCACAATTTGTGATCTGTTATGTGTATGTGCACTGCCACAGTGATGCTACCAATTGAGTTTCCATCCAAATTCACAGTTTCATCTTTACTGGTGATTATTCCTGGGCATTTTAGATTCTCTGCATACTACTTAAGTTCTGCATATAAGCAGCGTGTCGAAGAACTGCAATGAGCGAGAAGCCAGAATTTTCACAACCCCCGATTGTCAATAACCAAGGATGCTGCAGATGCAGAAATCGGCACTTCTTTTAGGCTGAAACGAGTGCCATATAGCAGCCATTTATCTCTACTCAGCAAATCAGTAGAGATAAATCATTGCTACAAAGGAGGATAACACTAAAAAGCCAGTAGAGATGGTGGCATCAGCTGTTCAGCTTAAATTACATGACGAATTTCTGAGAACTGACACTAACACCCAGGAAAGTTAGGGGATCTTATTAAAGGTCATTGTAATGTAATTGCAAAGAAAGAAAAGTGGACGAAAAGATAACTTGCCCTAAAGTAGTCGGGGGGATAGCCGCCGTAGTAGCTCAGTTGGTAGATCATCGGATGTGTTATTTGAAGGCTGCAGGTTCAGTCCCTGCCCACCGGCAAGTTATATTTTCGTCCACTTTCCTTTCTTTGCAATTACATGACAATTACTTCTTATAACATCTCTTATAGTTTTCTTGGCATAGGTGTTGGTCAGTTTTCGTTGATATAGTGTTAAGAAAAAAAGACAAGCCCTTGAATTTACCCTTCTTTTTTTTGTTATTAATGAATTGGTAATACTATACCTCAACATGCACTAATTTCAGAAACCATTTCAGAAACCTTTTGATGTTGCACACTAATGTATGTGACACCAGTAACATTGAAAATGGAGACAAATTTGTTTATACAAGCAACCTCCATCAACCTAAACAGTGAATCTATATTGTAATAAGTAGAACAAAGACTTTATTATGGATGCTGCCTCACTAGATGTTCATTGCCCCTGACAGACGAACAATGTGATACTTTTATACATACTGAACCAATGCATAACACTTTCTTACGCAAACCCACGAGGCTTAGAATATTGCACGTAGAACGTACAGCATACCAAAACATTCTTGTTCAAATCAGTTGATTCAATCTCCAAGTCTTCATAGACTACGAAAAAAAAAATCAAGTAAACTTGTTGTGGCAAGTTTGTGCACACAACTCATCTGCAAATGCATGTATTTACACATAACTTGGAATAATACCAATCACAAAAATTGGTCCCATCTGTCCTGAAAACGATGCTCCTCAATATGCTGCTAAAGAGCCTCAAGGCCTGTTAATAACGATTTTCAACCTCTTCAACATTTTACGAATTTACTCTCGATTTGAAACACCATTCTTGACTTCATTTCCCGTACTTGCATATAATGCAAAAATACATGTTTTGAAGTCAATGCATTAGCTCATCCACAAAAGTCCATACACTGATTCTTAATCGAATACGCAGGCATTCAACTTCACCGTAGATAATGAAGTATTCATTCCAGAAGGAAGAGCCGAAACTGCACTTGCGTGTAGCAGCTGTGTGCAAGCCATACGATGTACGTGTTATGTCTGTGGTCTTCTTATAATCCAGCAATGGAGAAACCTTCTGTGTCTTGACATGACCCGCCACAGTGGTCCAATGGTTTTGGTGCTTCACTGCTGACCCACAGGTCACGAGATCAAATGCTGCATTTTTGACGGAGGCGAAAATGCTTATGCCTGTCTGCTTACACATTTAGGTGCACGCTAAAGGGACACTAAACAGCAACAATGACTTAGTTTAGATTGACAGACTGCACTCTGAAAACTCCAACGCCATAAGTTTTACTACCATAAGTTCATTATTAGTGTGAAATGTCAAGGTTGAAGTTTCATTTTTAAACTTCATGCTGATATCTCTGCACATGATGTCAGAAATTTCAAGATGTATTTCTCATATTCTCACCACATCGGCTCAATAAAATTTTCTAAAACTTTGTATGTAAGGTATACAGCACCCACAGATGATAATGTACTTTATTTTTATTGATTACAAGCTACGTAGGACCCAGTAGCCGCAATAGATATCTTCAACGTCATGGTGCGGGAATCTCAAAGTGGCATCTCGACCTGTATTTTCTTTTCGCACCTTTTCTCGCTTACCAAACATATCCATCAGTAAGAGTGGTACTTTCGGGATATGAAAATGTACTTTACTGATACACAAAATTGTTATTCTGCTTAGTACCCCTTTTAATAACCCACATGAATCAAATTTCCAAAGCACTCCACTGTGGCATCTCAATCATGTAATAGTCTTGGGACTCGCACCCCAACAAATAATTAGGGCTCTTGACATCTAGCGATACATTTGGCACTCTGCACTATATAGAGCTTTGAAAGCATCTGAAAAAACAAAAACAACAAAAGCCTAACCAAGCTGCAGCTCAATCACTAAGCCCTCCATCAATACTTCCACACCAGTGTTAGCTCAACATCAATGCTGCCTTCTTACAAGCTTTCCCACACTTTGTGGCTGCATTTCCAGGCAAATGATTTTTAAGGACGATGGTCTTTCTCCAGACATTTCGACGCAGAAATTTCGGTCTGCCTGTCTGTGTGTCTCTGTCCTGCTTTTCAGTCTGTCACCCGATTCAGGAGAATAACAAAAGTTTAACACCTTTCTAAATGACCAGCCATCTTGATCTGGTTTCCGCATTCATACATGCTGACATCGTCAATAAAAAAAAAATATTACACTTATTTTTGCACAACATCAGTACAGGGTCATTAGGTAACCTGTTAATTTATTTCTAAACAGGATAAATATGTAATTCTAAAGAACGCAGTGCTTATTAGGCGGTGCTGGCAATGCGACGCTACGATCGAAAAAATGGGTGTTTCCGGCACATCACTAAAACTACATGGGGCTGCCACCTGCCAGTTACTTTGCGTTTTAGAAAAACTTCTGTTTCTTTAAATTACTGCTAGATGGCGTCCATATCTTACACAGCACCTATTCACCGATTTTCTTGCACAGAATGTCAGGTAAACATTTTTTTTTCTCTCTTTCTCTCTCTCAAGGCAGAAGAATATAATCTTTTGACGACCTTTGCCAGCATAGCACGCAGATGCTGCACTTTTTTTTTTTTCAGTCCTTCCAGATGGAACCTGTAGTGTGTGAGCTTCCTGTAATTTGATGCATTATCTCACTCTGTCATCATGAACCATGCAGCCCTGTTGTGTGCAAACAGATCTCAGCTTTCGAAGCAGGCCACAAACTTCATTTTAACTCACATCTGCTGCCATTATACAATGAAATGCCTACAGCTTGAAAAAAGTTATTTGGACCTTCTGTGCACCTCTTTCCGTACAAAGATTTGTTTGATGAGTAAGCCTCAAACTCGAGCCCCAATTTCAAATCTATGTAGTGGACATTTTTTACTGAGTATGTATACAAAATTCTTGCATGCCCAAACACTGAAGTCCTTGGAAAAATAGTAATCAGTTCTTCATGAATTTCCTGGAGTGACCGATGAAAGCATTGCTTGTGGCACGGTCCCACCCTATTCTGTTTGGCCCAGTTCGTCTGAGCTTTCCACACACTTGCTGTGAATGTAGGTGGCTTCAGCTCGTCCACCAGTTCTGCATAAAAAGAAGTGTTACTGCAGTTGAAACTCGATTGAACAAAGTGATCACTACACTCGAATTATTTCATAAAATCAGAAATTTTGTAAAATTGAGAAAGAGATTGTTCGAAACAACAACAAAGTTATTTTTGCCAGCAAACCATGCCTACACAAATTTGAAGTCATTGAGGGCGGCCAAGAAAGACTGCACCATTCGGATCATGTTTGGATGATGCGGGCCGGGTCACACGACACCATGACGAACTACTAATGTGCAAAGACGCAAAAAATTAATTCCGTGATTCCATAATCAGGTCAAGCAAGAAAGATGTGAGAAACTCGGTAGTCAGTGCCATCTATCGCATAATTGCATAAAGCATGAAATAACCAAAGCAATCACCACTGCCCCTAGCAGGATCTGGCATATTAACTGCAGCCAAGCCTGTTCTGTGTATGGGCACAGCGTGCAGCCTCGTCAAGGTAAAATCTAGGGCACAAACTAAGGTGCAAGCATGTTTTAATGGGAGAGCGCTAATGCACAGAGTTGGAAGAAAAGCCTATGTTAGACTAAATTAGAACGAAGCTGCCCGCTTTTGAATCGACTGTTTCACAAAGCAGCTCGCTAAATTGGGTTTCATGGACAAATTAGTTAATCATGGTTGATGACAAAACTAAATCCTATGGGTAGTTTTTGGTGAATGGCAATTTTTTCCTTACATTAAAAACATCATAAAACCAGGCTTCATTAGATGAGTTTTAACAGCATTTACATGAGTATAAAGCACTACTTCTTTTAACAAAAAATAAAATAAAAGCATTCATTCAACAAGCAATGGTCAAGCTAAGTGTTGGAGTGTGCTTTGCACATCTCGAGACATTTTAGGGTGAAATACACAAGCAGAATAACACTTTAAAAATTGTACACCGAATCATCTAGATGTTTCAAAGGCAAGTAAATGAATGCTGCACACACACTTCCATGCTGCACCTCTGCCACGGGCTTTGTTATATTTCCATAACCGAACTCTTGTCCTACTTGACCAACTTGAGCAGCAGTTATCCGTGGGCATCATAGTTTTATTTATTCTTTATTGTCTTTCCATTTCTTCTGACACTATAAATAGTTATCTCATTTTCTACTTTCCCCAGATTTCCTGAAAAAAAATTAAAGCAGGTGTAGTGGAGCATACGCACCAACGCGTATGCGCCTTCGGAAGACAACAAAAAGCCCGTGCTCTGCTTGCGCGAGAGTTTGTGCCGCCTTTGTCAGACTGGCCGTACGCCCACTTTCCGTTGCGACCTCGTTGCGACTTCTCGGCTCGAATAAACGTCATCACATTTGGTGGAGGTGCTGAGTTCCCCAAGAAGACCTGGAGCTCCGCTCTCGCAAGTTGCCTGAAAGACTACCGCGAAACATGACTGACGCAGTCGCCAACCAGCCCGTCCCAGCCCAGCCAGCACCATCGGCTGCCCCGTCTACCTGCCCCGGCGCTACTCGCCAGCGGGACCCACCAATCTTCAGCGGAAGTGGTGAGCAAGACGTCGAAGACTGGCTGTCCTTGTACGAACGCGTAAGCGTCAGCAACAAGTGGGACGACGACTCTAAACTCGCTTACGTTATCTTTTACTTGGCAGACGTAGCTAAGCTTTGGTTTACCAACCGCGAAACCGCCATCGCCAACTGGTCCTCCTTTAAGACCCTCGTAACAGAAGCGTTTGGCCGACCAGAGGTCCGCAAGCTCCGCGCTGACCAGCGTCTGCGCCACAGAGCCCAGCAGCCTGGCGAAACGTTTACGAGTTACATTGAGGATGTGCTCGACCTCTGCAAGCGTGTTAACCCATCTATGCCCGAAGAAGAGAAAATTCGGCAGATTCTCAAGGGTATTGAGGATGGCGCATTCCAGATGTTGCTAGCGAAAAGCCCGACCTCGGTGGCAATCCTCGTAAGCCTGTGCCAGAGCTTCGATGAATTACGCCGTCAGCGTTCCATCGCCCGACAGAGTGTCTCACCACCAGATTCGATCTCGGCTGTCGCACTCGCAAATGTCAACGTTCGCCAAGAAAGTCTGTCCAACCAGATCAAAGACTTCATCAGGGAGGAAGTTGCCCGACAGCTCTCCCTGCTGCCGCATAGCGACGCGCCCACCGCAAGTCTGCCTTCGACACTGCAGCAGGCCATACGCACTGAAATTTGCGATGTCCTACCTACAGTGCAGGCCCCTTACGCATGCACTTCAGCAGCATCTAATCTCTCAGCTGTCAGCTACGCACCACCTGCACCATCTTCACCTCTCAGCTACGCAGCTGTGGTTGCGCGACCCCCACCGCATCCAGTATCCTTATCGGCTCCACCTCCTCCGGCAGCGCCTCCGGTTTACAGGCCCTCACCTCGCTTTTTCCGTCCATCTAATGAGTGGCGCACCCATGACAACCGTCCTATCTGCTTCGCGTGTGGCATCGCTGGCCACATTGCACGCTACTGCCGCCGCCGTCCCACACCTGCGTACGCCTCCTTTGGAACTCCTACCTATGCGTCGCAGCAGGCCACCACGTCTGCATACGAACAGAGGCACTCTGACTCGGATCGTCGCCCATCGACTTCTCGTTTCCCATCTCCTCGTCGCCGATCGCCATCTCCTATGCGTCGTAGACCACCTCCTGAGGAGGGAAACTAATCAGTGCAGTTCCAGAGGCAAGAACTGCAACTTCTGCGCAATTATCAAGGCCTCCATTTTCACCGCGAAATGTTGTTGATGTCAATGTTGAGGGAGTCGCCACACAAGCGTTAATTGATACTGGGGCCGCCGTTTCGGTGATGAACGCAAAATTTTGTCGCAAACTGAAGAAAGTGACCACATCTCTCTGTGGCATCGTGCTGTCCACGGCTAGCGCGCAACGCATTCAGCCCTCGTCTGTGTGTACGGCGCGCGTCGTCATCCAAGACGTTTTGTACATCGTCCAATTTTTCGTACTACCATCTTGCTCTCATGACCTCATCCTGGGTTGGGATTTCTTATCAGGTCATGAAGCTATCATCGATTGTTGCCGTGCGGAAGTGTCCCTAGTGCCAAGTTGTGAATTTCCACCACCCGACCATTCACCACTGCTCTGCAAACTCATCGCTGACGACGACATCACCTTGCCTCCGGAAGCTTCAGTCCCTATTAGCCTTTCATGTGTGGCGCAACCTGACGCCACGGTGGTGTTTACGCCATCCCCTGTTTTTACTGAACGCAAGGGCATCGTGCTCCCATTTGCCGTTCTTACGATTGCGTCTGGTTTAACCGTAATGCTGGTTACCAACCACTGCAACTACCCCATTGGCTTGCTTCGTGGTGAAACGTTAGGATATGTGCAACCTGTCGACCATATCAATGATATTATTCTTCCCGACGAAACGCCATGTCAGATTGCCGCAATCACTCTGGCGTCTGAGCCATCAAGCTCACCAGCCTTCGACAATGCTATTGACGCAGACCTTCCCCCCTCGCATCGCAGCCAACTTGTTGCTCTCCTTAACAAGTTTCGCTCTTCTTTCGACTTTCAGAAACCTGCTTTGGGCCGCACCACGACTGTCACTCATACTATTGACACCGGCTCACATTCGCCTCTGCGACAGCGTCCTTACCGTGTTTCTGCCGAAGAGCGCCGCGTCATTACGGAGCAAGTAGATGACATGCTTAAACGTGGAGTCATACAGCCTTCTCAAAGCGCTTGGTCGTCACCCGTGGTTCTGGTAAAGAAAAAAGATGGCACCGTTCGATTTTGCGTGGACTATCGCCGCTTAAACAAGATTACAAAGAAAGACGTCTACCCGCTACCACGAATAGACGATGCTCTTGACTGTTTACAAGGCGCCGAGTACTTCACATCCTTGGATCTGCGTTCTGGGTATTGGCAGGTGCCAATGGCTGAATGTGATCGCCCTAAAACATTCTCGGCTCGAATAAACGTCATCACACAGGCTATTCATTTGAGGATAAAAAATGTCACTAACAAGGTCTTTAAATTATTAAAGCTTGCAGATCATGCTCATCACAAGAAAAGGAATAAATCACACGCCCTCTCCAATGTAGCCCTGCCATGAGCGACAGCAGGGGGATGCAAAAGGGGCACCTGTTCCCCTCAAGCCTCAACAGCACTTTCCCTTACCCAAGCTATACATATACACCCGTGCTTTCCCCTACCCCAGTCACAATCAAATGCTGGTTTGGAACGTTTCTGCCAACAACTATGAGTTCTGCTGTCACCCAATAATGCACCCAACAATATGACACTCGCTCACATGCGTAATCTCATCTATATTGCCTCCTCGTTAAACTGATATGGCACTGATCTGCCTTGCAACTGGGGTTGGCCACTTGCACACACTGCTACAAGCTTGTGGAATAGCGATATGTAACGCATGTCTAGATTTGCCACAGACAGTCGACAGAACAAGAAATGCACAGTGAGTTATGAAGGTTGACGTAAGCATTATAAACTAGCTTCAAGCCATGGATTTACGTGTAGTGTGGCAAAGCATGCATAGCTGGACACACACACTCACCTTCATGGTTCAGTTGTCCCGAAGTTCAAACCGTGCTTCATGGGGATCGCTTTGAATGCCCGTTGTGTGACGATGCAATCCACGAACAAGACACAAAGTCCACAGCGTAAAATGTGCACCACGGAGATCATTTCTTCACCTTCGCAGCACATCCCTGTTGTGGCTTCCAAGAGTGACATTCAAGCCTGAGCCACTTCCGAAGTGGGAAGTGCAAGTTGGCAAGTGACAGCAAAACACAGGCACGTATCACGCAGACTGATTTGTGATGGTACACCTCATGTCAGTGACCCAGTTTTCCGCAACAACATTCGTCAGAACCACAAAAAGCACCCTCTATTGAACTGCACGCCAATCATGTATTCTGGCTCCCGATGGTCACGTGCCGCGATGCCGGGAGGGCGTCCAGGCCAGCGATGAATTGGTCCGCAAAGCATAGTTCTGGTTTTTCATGCAGAGAAGCTGGGCTGCAAGGGCTAAGATTCGATCGCTCTGAGAAGGCAAGTGATCAGGGGGCCTCCCGAGGACATCCCGAACGGCGAGTGGGGCCGCAGAAGCTCAAGCGATACAGGGACCCACACATCGGCTGTAGCGGACGGTAGATCTTACACACACCCCTTCGCAAGAGGAGCCTAGCATGCCAAACAATGCCACGCTGTTTACAATTGGTGCTAAAAGCAACGCTTTGCGGGAATATTTATCGCAAGCGAGGACGCCGCGAGCTGTAGATGCTCGGCTTTAAAAAAAAAAGATAACGTATTTCTACCTGCAGTTGCCTTCGTCGATTACGGCAACCAAACAATGCGACGGCTGCCGGGAGATATCCTAAATTTTGAGAGAGTATCTGGCATGCCCGGAGATGACTCACCCATAAGAAATCATGCCCAAGTTTCCGTACTGTCCAGTGTGTTTGGTTAATACAGCGACTTGTGAAGGGATACATTAGTTTGAAGGGCTCGATTCATTTCGGCGAGCTTCTTTCACGACCTCTTCCAAGCTCTAACGAGGCGCGATGCCACACACCTATTCGCTGCGCACTATTAGGGCAGGTGCTCCTAAGTTCGAGCAGATTAGCAAAAATCGGTGAGTGGCGATCGCTCTTGTCAAATCCACATCGCAAAGGCAAATCAAGGCGAACGTCAACCGCGGAAACGCTGCCGAGGTCTGTCAGCGGCGACGCGATCGAAGCTAAGGAGACGGTTTGAGGCACTTACATGATTATGGGCGGTTGTCAGGAACACTGCTGCGTCGAACTACTGGCAGGCTAATACGTTGACGGCTGCGCTGACCACCCGAAGGTTTAACTCGATTTTTTAGACACCGGCACTCGGGGACGTAGGCTAATAGGCCTGAATGCCAAGGATTGCAGGGACTGGCAGAGAGTATCCTGGTAGCCAGACGATGACGGCAAAAACGCTGTTCTATTCCCATTAGACAATTGTTACGCGTTTAGGATCTATACCTACAAATGTTCTGACTATCTAAAGAAATTGCGGTAGTAAGAGAAAACTATCCCACAACAAGTTTTGATCAAGTAAGGCCTATCAAAATTTGTCAACGAATGAGAACAATGCTAGGGTGGCTAACAATGTCTCGGTGCGCGTGCTCTCCGCTTCACGGCAACTGTGTCGTCTGCTACTGAAGCCGCCATTCTCACGTCGCTTGTGCCGAACAAAGCGACGAGAAAATTGTTGATGTAAAATAAGCGTCTCGTAACTCTACGCAGGCTTTATTTTCGAAAAGCGTAGCGAGCTTGTTGGAATCAAGGAGGTTCTATGGAGCCTATGGAATGGCAGTCTCGGCCGCCGCCAACGGGAGCAAATGAACCCACGGCGGCCATATTGCTAGAGGAAAAACAGGGCGGAGCCGCCGTAGGCCGCAATGGAATACGCGTGGTGCGCGCGTCGGTTTGCAGTTCCAGGATTTAAAAAAAAAAAATGAGATGGAAATCACTTTTAGGTTACGCCAACGAATAAATGCCTCTTCTTGTTTCTGAAACAAATTATTTCATGCACGATTGTCAGCTGCACGCTTTCAGATCAATTGTTGTCGAGGGATGCTTCGCATATCGAGCTTGCTTGCGCACTTATGCGGTACAAAATGGTTGTAGTATATATTGGGTGTTTTAAGAAATGTGCCTGCAGATACTCAAGATCATGGGGAACGCGACATTTGCTCGCCTCTTTCATATATGTGCTAGCGTGTAAAGTTAGAAAAGAGAGGAAATTAGGTAAACTGAAAGTCACCAGTAATTTTTCTAGAGTTATCTAATTCTAACCGATTTACAGGCGGAACCAAAACTGAAGCACCGATGTCGCGTGTAACCAACAAACTCCAGGAGAAGCGCCTCAATTGAACCGTTTATATAGGAACGATTGCAGTGGCTTTAGTTCTGAATAATATTTATCAACTTCCGTTGGCGACGTGTGTTGGCATCGCAAGTGCAGCCTTCAGAGTATGGAGGAAGGAAAAAACTTCACAGCCCTAGAAACGAGGTAGCTCGATGTTTGATATAACGCCACTCGCTCATTTTGGCAACTTCGTCTATCGGTGTTTTGGTTTCGGTTTCGTCGGCAAGATAGAACGGATTTCAAAGATGTCTCATCTTGTTTTAGACGTAATTGCTTATTTTCGAGACCACATTCTATTGAAGGTACGTCAAGGAGGTAGAAACTAACATGTTTTTGGAGATGCGCTCGGAAAGCAGGAAATCGAAGGTTCACTGCCAGGCCACAGTCTGGCTGTCTGCCTCATTCTGTCGAAGCAGCATTCTTCGAAGTGAATGGAACAGAGGTGGTCACCGTCCGTATCCCTCCAACTATTTCTTCGAACAGCACGTTCCCAGGCAGAACGCAGCACACTGTCTTTCGGAAGCTTGTAACACGGATAATGACGGCATAGAATATTAGGGAGCTTTAGTGCTGGGTACCCAAGCGGCTTGCGTACGCAGGACGTTGGGGCGGCGGTATTGCGCATGCGCGAAACCCCAAACAGATGCGTCTCAAGATCGCTGGGGCGATGGGGCCATGCGTCCGCGCGGTCCACCTTCGCAAGAACTCACGTTATCCGCACTGCGGATACTCTAGCCGTCGAGTTAAAATAAGCCAAAGTGCGAGCGCTTATAGCGATTACACGGCTTCAGCCAGATTTTCAAAGCTAGAATGGCATGGAACATAGAAACTGAAAAGCATATGCCAGCCCCCGATCAACTGAATAGGTGGCGCCATCTAGCGCGGCCATAGCGAAACAGACAACCACAACTTTGTTATTGCAGAAACATTGTGCATTGTACATCTGGTGCAAAAACTGCGCAGCGACAATATTACAAATGAGTAACCTTTTTATTCATTTTCACCTCAAAAACATTACGCGTAAGCTAACATGTTCACGACTGCGGTTGCACGAAGTGTCACAAGATGTCGACACTGTCGTTACAGTAACCTTGTATTTTTCACTTTTTTGCATATACCAGATTACTGAGCACAATAAAAAATGTGTCCTGATCACTATGTATGTTTAATTTAACATTTGAAATCGTAAAAATACTTAACTAATACTTACGCGACAAGACGCTATGGCTCTGCGAGCGCGTGTGGACTTCGTGCGGCTTGCGTTTGCGGGCGTGCCACCGTGGCGCCAACTAAAAGGCATTCCGGTTGGGTATGGGTTGTGCACGCAACGCCGCGCGCTCCCAAGCCCGCAGCGCCCCAAGAGAATGCGTACCCAGCACTAAAACTACCCATTCTCTACGTTTGCGGCGAAATCCTCGATAAACATGCACCAATTTCGATATTCACTCGCATATATATATATATATATATATATATATATATATATATATATATATATATATATATATATATATATATATATATATATATTGTAATGATAATAAATAGTGGGGCTCAGGCAAGGGCGCAGGCTAGGTTACGGAAGCCGAGGAAGACGAAGCAGAATAAGAACAGCCGGCCTGCAGCAAAGGCGTTGTCTCTTATTTCTCGTCGTTACAATGGCGCAGTCGACGAAGAAAACGGCTTACGTCTCGGTTTCGTCATCCAGAACGCCCGCCGACGTGCAGCCGCGGTAAGCGTCGCTTGAGGACGGCGTCAAGCCCTCCTCGGCAGCTGTTTACTGACACCACCGTTCGGGGACGGCGTCAAGGCCTCCTCGGCGGCTCCAGCACCCGTTACCGGTACCAGTTCACCATAAGGAACGCCGTCACGCTTCGTTGCGGATGGAACCCGCAAGGCGTCCGTCGCGGCCAGCATCGATCCCAGTACCGACGGATGGCGTCCAGGCCTCCGTTGTGGTTCCGGGAAACTTGTCCTGGGACGCGACACGTCGCGGCAACCATGCGCACGGGCCTCTCTCACCTAGGGATGGCGTACATGCCTCCTCCATACCTGGCAACCTGTCGGCGCTTCAAGCACCCACCGTGTACGGCGTCGAGGCCTACCCGGCGGCGCAAGACCGCTTCATCTACGCCACAGTACCAGGTCACAACTCATCACATGGGTTCCGCTTGCCTGGGAACGTCGTTGACGCTTCCAGCGCCCTGGAACCCATGTCCACGATTCCTACCACAGCTGGATTTCCAAGGGACGCCGTCCACGCGTCCTTGGTCAGCAATTGTACCACCTCGAGTACCGCAGTCACTGTATCCTCCGCAGAGGCGGGCCTTGGCTCTTCGTGCGGATCACACGACAGCGCAGCGGAGCTGCAGCATACCATCGCGCAACTCCGCGTCACGACCAACGCCCTCATAGCGTCGAGCTCCCAGCTATGTCCTGCCATCTTGCCAACATTGTGCGCACTCAATGCCATGTTGGCTGCGGCCGCCTCACAAAACTTCGAGGTAAGCTCGCCCGAGAACCGTCGCAATCTCGGGCGTTCTCTCACGGAGGTATCAGAGCAAGTGAACTGCTTGGCGTGGGCACATCTCGGAGTTTTGCCCGCAGTCCCGCCATCGCCGATTTCCTTCGAGCTACCGGAGTTTCGCGGCTTCCAGGACGATGCCAAGGAATGGGTGGCAACCGTCAACGCTGTCGGAGATCACGCAGCGTGGACGGACCAAAAGAAGTGGGGCATGGCCATAGACCGCCTTCGGAATGCTGCCGCGGCTTGGCATCGATACGAAGGCGTGCGGCAGACGTCCTGGGTGGACTGGAGTGACAAGCTCATAGCTGCTTTTGGACGGAGTCACCATCACCTCTCCACGACCACCCAGTCTTACGCGACCGCTACCGAGAATAGATCCCAGAAGGAGACCACCCTCGCGGCTTCAGCTGTATTTTGCAGCTTCCCGACAGCCAATTTAACCACCTACCCTGGGACGAACAACCCTACAGTGTTGACCCTCACTTCGAAGCGACATCTCCTGATATCACGTCAGTCTGTGGCCGAGTGTGCGGACGTCTGCCACACGCTAAGCGCCGCCTCCTTCAAAGTCACTGTCAACAAAGACCTACCAGAGAAGGTAATACTTCCGGTTAGTGACAGGTCATCTCACAATGAAGGCTCTACTGCACGTGAAACTATAGGAATAAACAGCTTGGGCATGAGTCCGACAAAGGCAGTGCTGCAAGAGCACGCGTTGCCTCTCAAGCTGCAACCTGAACTCGGCTCTCAGATGACTACAAAGACACCCCGACGCCCCTTGCCACACCGCAAGCAACGCAGGCGTCGACGCTCAGTGCAGCAGGTGACGGTGCAGCGTGGACTATTTCCAGCATTTGTAACACGACTGCGACAGGATGCTCAAACCGACGAGATTAAACCAACGCGGCCACTTTGCAGGAGTCTGTATCTCCTGCTAGCGGCATCTTGTCCAAGTCAACAGCGTTGGCCCCAGCGTGGACGACGCCTGCACCGACCATCACGTCACAGCCAGTGTCGTCCTCCGGAATCTCCTTCAACAAACTTCCATGTGAAATATCAGCTTGGCCGAGCCCGGCCACCCCGGAATAGTCAATGCCGCCCACCGGAGACATTGTCGGTAGCCCACGAGGCTCGCAGTCGGGGCCGAGTGTAATGATAATAAATAGTGGGGCTCAGGCAAGGGCGCAGGCTAGGTTACGGAAGCCGAGGAAGACGAAGCAGAATAAGAACAGCCGGCCTGCAGCAAAGGCGTTGTCTCTTATTTCTCGTCGTTACAATATATATATATATATATATATATATATATATATATATGAACCCCTCCCGAAACTGTTGGGAAATAAATATATTTATCCTTGTTGACAACGCTCCCGTTGTGCCATATCCCATACCTTCACGAAGACTGACCGGCCCATTGAATTATTACTCCCTATATATATATATATATATATATATATATATATATATATATATATATATATATATATATATATATATATATATATATATATATATATATATATATATATATATATATATATATATATATATATATATATATATATATATATATATATATGTGTGTGTGTGTGTGTGTGTGTGTGTGTGTGTGTGTGTGTGTGTGTGTGTGTGTGTGTGTGTGTGTGTGTGTGTGTGTGTGTGTGTGTGTGTGTGTGTGTGTGTGTGCACGCCGTCAGTCTTGCCACCAGAAAACTTGGAATTCAAAGGGCATTCAGACGTCCTAATCATTCCAATGTTTGATATGTGCAGCCACAGACCGCAAGTCCTTCGTGCATAAACTTAAAAATCATGGACAACATTGTGTCAGCGAGAATTTAAAGACTCAAGTTACCTTCCATACAGCTATACGCATGTATTACACGCATGCGCACTTTTCATATTGTTTTTAATTTAACAGCACACGCGAAAAAACAGGCGATCGTCAGCGAACGAAGTGAGAATACTTACACGTGAAAAGTTATCCCAGGCGTCTTTTCGATGCGATTTGTGCAGCCATAAGCGACGCACTAAGTCACCATGGCCTTGTAAAATCTTTAACTGCTCTACAAAAAGCATGTCACAGTCTCCAAAGGCCACTGCGAGTGCGGAGCTACGAAGCGCACTTAGTCGTCTGCTTCCGAGTCATTCCTTTTCGACCATGGCGGCGACCCGCGTCACTTATCGGGGTGCACCTCTACTCCAGAAGACGTTGGTTGGAATGCGTATCCCAATTGAACTGCTGCGTCTTGACCACTACCCGCATCAGTTGGGGCTTCGTCTTCTTGAAAATCAGCGGTTGTTTATGGAAGTTAATATTTTTTTGCGGAAATTCGGCGTTTATTTGGGGGAGTTTATTTTCCGTAAATCACCATTTCTTCCTAATTTGGAGTTTTGAATTATTCTCAAAACCCCAATCAATTCATATCTGAATAAAATACTAAACACAGAGAGCAAGTTTTATTTTTTCTAGAACGCTTAAATGGACAAAAGCATATACGCACATGCGAAATACGTGCACAAAGCTAGAACACCTTTAATTTTGCGCATAACAACCTAAGTGTTGTATCGCCGCCGGATATTAGTACCTTCAATTTAGGACATAAGCAATGCCCCACACCACACTTCAAAGCTTATAAAGCTATATTGTAAAATACGCAAGCATGTCTCACGAGATGCTGTCAGCGATCGAAACACTGCGTTTTGAAAACGCTTTTTTCAACGTTAGCGCTATAAACAGGAAGCGCTAGAAGACTCAGCGCACCGCGAGAAAGCATTGCAGCCACTCGACATTGTGATGTCTCCACAACAACAGGGGTTCAATAATATGCTACGTATTTCATAGCACTGATCGTAAAATCACTCAGGAGCTGGCTGAAGACGTCAGTTCTAAGAAGGAATAATTGAAAAATAGCCGCAGTAATGTTGCAAGATGAGCTAGTTGGTATGAGTGCATCGTAACTTATTTTTAGCGCACATGAACAAAAAGAGCAAACAACACCAGCGCTTACTATCAACTGAAGGTTTTATTCTGAAAGAAACGTATATATCTCAATGTCTGTTACCCACTGCCCATGCGCACCGCCATAATTTCGAATCCGTGGCTATCACACCATATCTGATGTACTCATTATCCGCTTCAGCAGCGGCACTTCTTTTTCCAAAATTGTCACCAACGGGTGGCTCATAGAAGATAATTGCGTTATGTTGATGCAAAATGTCTCCGCGATCTCTCGTGTGGTGCGATCATGGTGCTTGAACAAGATGATTGTATTTCAAAAGTGTGCCTCGCATCCACAGTTTGCACAATGCATGACCAAATGCATTAGTGGCCTGCCCTTTGAAGATGACGGGTGTTCCCTTAGGCGAATGTTTATGCAGGGACCAGTCTGTCCCACATACACTCGTCCACATGTCAGACGAATACAGGAGACAAGGTTAAACGCACATGTAACAAAACAAATCTTGTTCTTAGTCCAGCAGGTTTGTGCGCCTCCTCATCCAACAGCATTCAGCTTTTTTTTTTAACCACGGGGCACAGCTTGGCTAGTTTATTCTGAACCGTGAAAACAGCATTTAGCCCATACCTATATGGGTGGTCTTTTTAATTCCATGTGACAGTGCATGTACGCTACTCTCTCTGCCCCGTTCACGTTCCTGCTGGTGATATTGGCTGCCTTTAATATGATGAATAAGGCACCTGCAAATTTCCTGCAAAACAGACTCGGGAAAGCCAGCGTGTTTTAGCCTAATAACCAGCTCCCTGAAGTTATCCTGTGCCAAATGATGACACGACTTGGTAACAGCGGATTTGAGACAAGATGTGGCAACTCCGTTTTTTATTAGCTTGAAATGAATAGAGTGGTAGCTCAGAAGGGGCTTATTTGATCGGGGAGTGTACTTAAAGCATGTATGGTCAGCTGAAAAATATAACATGAGGTCCAAAAAATGCAAAGTATTTTCAACAGGGGCCTCGCAAGTGAATTTCAGCTCTCCTCCTTTTGCCTCAAAGGCTCCCAAAACATCGCACAAACATATCTAATGGCACATTGCTGCCCAGTACCAAGAAATCATTCACGAAGCGAAATACCGTATTGACAACCCCCTGCAGATCTGGCAGCACATCACTGTGCATTCAGCTAAAAAAAATAATATCACTCAGTACGGGTGCAACTTTTGATCCGATACAAACTCCAGAATTTTGAATATACAGCTCATCCTTGAAGTCAAAGAAGGTGTGGTTCAAGTAAAAGCTGAGCAGCTCTAGAAAACTTTCCACTGTAATACCACAGTTGTTCCTAAAAACAATTTTATCGTTATTTTTTACGAAGCAGTCTCCAACCTGCGCCATCAAAAGATCATGCGGGAGAGAGTAATAGGAGTCTTCTATATCGATGCTTATTCCGTAGCAATTGATGCAATCGGAATTCGGAAAGTATTCAGTTACTGCAGCTGAGTTACGTATGAAAAATGGGTCAGGGATCTTCAAAGTTTCAAGGTGTTTTTGAAGGTATACGTGGAGACGGCCTTTTGTCATGTACGTCGCTCCGAAACAATTGATCGAGTGCAGCGTATCCCCGGCTTGTGAGTCTTGGCGGCAAAAAATAAGATTCAATGTATATCGGTTTTTTTTTTCTGACGAAGGCAGCTAAACCTACCGAATTCCACCGATAGCACATTTCGAGAATGCGTGATTTTGCCTTGGCTGCATTCACGTACGTCCTTGAAGTTCTTCCGAACAGCTGTTAACGCCTTTTCCGCAAACATGGACTGTTCAAGAACCACAAAGCGGCCTTCCTTGTTTTATTAAAAAAACCTGCTCTTTTATTTTATTTGCCAACGCTGCATATAACTTTCTCAAAGAGGCTCTTTCCTTCTCTAGCGGACCAGCCCTGATAACGGCATCAACACCCTCGGAAACGAACGATATCTCTGTCCGTATCCGCTGAATACGTCGCTGCATTTCGCCTAAGGGAGTAAATATTCGCCTAAGGGAGCACCAGTCATCTTCAAAGGGCAGACCGCTAAAGTATTTGACCATACATTGTGCAAAGCGTGGATGCGAGGCACGCTTTTCAAATACAATCATTTTGTTTAAGCACCATGCATGGTCGCAGAGCACGAGAGATCGCGCAGGCGTTTCGCATCAACATTAGGCAATCATCTTGTATGAGCCACCCGTCAGTGACAATTTTGGAAAAAGAAGTGTCGCTGCTGAAGTGGATAATGAGCACATCAGATATGGCACGATAGCCACGTATTTAAAATTGCGACGGTGCGCATGGGGTGACAAACATTGATTTATGTATGTTCCTTTTCTGAACAAAACTTTCAGTTGGTAGTGAGCGCTGGTGTTGTTCTCTCTCTTTGTCCGTCTGTCAGTGTGCGCGAAAAATAACTTACGATGAAAAACAGTCTCATAGGTCTCGAACGCGCAGGGCAGGAGTTGACATATTGAACACAGCTGTGACCAAATGATCGATTCTTTGGTGTACTAGAGCTGGCCGGTTTCCTCTTAGATGTCTGTCACCACTTTTCGGTGGCAATAGCGAAGTATCGGTTAAAATCTGCGATAGGCGTTGACTCTCGTCAAGGAGGTCCAACAGACATCTCATGCGAAGACATCGGTATAAGCTTGGTTGTCTCCCGCCAGGCGCGCAGCCAGAATATTTTGGGTCGGGGAGGGGAGGCACCTTCGTTATTTCGGGAAAGGAACCTCCTTCAAGGGGTCAATTTTCGCTCTCTGTGCATGGCGAAAAAAATTCGGGGGGTGAGGGTTGGGGCACTGGCCCGGTGTACTATACCTGCTGGCTCCAGCCATTGAGCACGTGTATGCAAACAAACCCCCGTTATATTGGTTGAACCAGGATATTCTTTAATCACGACATACGCACTGGTCTTCGGAAACCTCACTTTAACGAGCAAGTTGTGCACAGGTGATGAAGACTCGTGAGCTTCCGACTTTGTTCCCTTGTCTTCGCGTCGCTTCTCAAGAAATAAAAAATGGCGCGTCAGTCCATAGTGAAAAATATCTTCAAGAGCTTCATAAAAGAAGGACCATCTTGAACGGACATGTGGTTTTCAGCTTGATATGGCATTTGCGGATCCAGAGGGGGGCGATCACCACCCCCCTCCTCTGTTAGCATCCCCTTCCCTTCAGTGCATGCCTGTACGTACTACTGTGTATACTAGTCGTACGCCCCTTTGTCAGGTTGCCTGTGGACGCCACGGCTACCACTGCCCAAACCTCAATGGTAGCCGAGTGGTTAGAGCTTTTGTTCCCAGAGGATCGAGTGACGTCGGACAGCCACCGGTTTTTAAAATACGGGTGGTGGTAGTGGTTCATGAAGAAGGAAGAAAGCACCTAATTTCTGTCTGTCATAAGGCAACACGGCGCAGTGTCTAAAACGGGTAGAGAAGTTGCACCGATCTGGTTATTGATGTTGTGCCCCTTACTCTCCTCCAACGACGCTGATCCTCTATTTCGTTTCTTTAATCCCCATCCCCTAACACTGCATGGAAAGGCTGAGGTGTCCTTTCCGTCCCGTACGCGTTTCTTTTTTCTGTCCAAGGATATCATCCTTCCTACCCCTTTTGCTTCCCGAACATTAGGGGGGGGGGGCAGCTTAACAAAGCCTATTCGCGGCGTGAAGGTTAGACGCTGAATTGCACGCATTGCTGACATTTCTTAACCAAAGAAGGTTAACAATAGATTCTTTTCCCCAGTCTTTCAAGGCGCCCCCAGCACAGCTTTTCGCTACGCATGAATTCAGTTTTCTCTGTGAGAACTCAGAAGTCGGAAGTTCTTGCAGGGATTGCACCTGCAGGGGTTAGGATGCCAGACTCAAGTACAGAAATATTGTGCCATCGTTGTTATCGTCGTGCATATATATATATATATATATATATATATATATATATATATATATATATATATATATATATATATATATATATATATATATATATATATATATATATATATATATATATATATATATATATATATATATATATATATATAATATATATATATATATATATATATATATATATATATATATATATATATATATATATATATATATATATATATATATATATATATATATATATATATATATATATATATATATATATATATATATATATATTGACACGTCGCTCCAGGGGGTGTCGACAAGGTTTATCGATGTCCGAGCAACAGGGCTCTAACCAAGCGCGTCGGTTGGGCTTGTTTTCCAGAGCGGGGGTCCACTCCACGGGCACTTCTTTCTTCTCTGTGGTGTGTGCCTTCACCTTGGCATACGACCCACTACTAGAAGTAGGTGGCAATATTCCTCCTCAACAAAAAAAAGAAAGAGCATCGTCCCGATGCTGTAAAGTTATTGAAAAAAAAAAACCAAAACAAAGTAGGTTAAACAATGAAAAAGGGCACCAATGATCAAATGTTAGACGCGATAAGTTCACCAATGATGAGGCAATTGTCAGAGCACAAATAAAAAAAAAACACAAAAAAGTGGTCTTTTAGGAACGCGCAAAATAGGGCTTCATGCGCACCACGTGAACTATGTCAGAGGTCGGTTGTTTTCGTTGTGCCCATCTTGACGACGTAGCGTCCGGAACCACTTCGTAGTTTACGTCGCTCACGCGGCGTATTACTTTATACGGACCGAAGTATCTGCTGAGCAACTTTTCGGAGAGGCCACGGCGTCGAATAGGGGTCCAAACCCAAACTTGGTCTCCCGGACTGTAAGATACGTCATTGTGACGCATATTGTAACGTCGTGCATCGACCTGTTGCTGCTGACCAATGTGTAGCCGGGCGAGCTGGCGCGTTTCCTCGGCACGCTCTGCAAATTCTTCTGCGTCGGTTGTTAATCGATCAGCGTCTTCATAAGGAAGCATCGCATCCAGCATCGTCTGAACTTCGCGGCCGTAGAGAAGGCGAAACGGTGTAAATCGGGTTGTTTCTTGAACGGCGGTGTTATAAGCGAACGTCACATAAGGCAAAATGCGATCCCATGTTTTGTGTTGGACGTCGATGTACATGGAGATCATGTTTGTGACTGTCTTATTTAGTCGCTCGGTTAAGCCGTTGCTCTGCGGATGGTAAGCAGTCGTCGTTCGATGCCTAGTGTTACTTAGCCGAAAAACTTCATCAATAAGCTGTGCAGTGAACGCTGTTCCTCTGTCGGTTATCACTGTAGATGGAGCACCGTGGCGCAGAACAATGTGGCACATGAAGAACTGTGCTACCTCAGAAGCCGTGGCTCGTGGTATCGCCTGTGTCTCAGCATAGCGGGTCAAATAGTCAGTTGCAACAATGACCCATTTGTTGCCGTCGGACGATAAAGGAAATGGGCCGAGAATGTCCATGCCGACTTGGTCAAATGGCTTGTGGAGTGGATCAATTGGCTGAAGTAATCCAGCCGGCTTGCTTGGTGGCGACTTTCGACGCTGGCATTCACGACAGCTTTTAACGTACTGCTTCACGCTTGCCGAAAGTCCGGGCCAGTAGTACGCGTCATACTCTGGCGAGCGTTCGCGAGTAACCCAGATGACCAGATCTGGGCTCGTCATGGCACGCGGTGAGGACTTCGTCCCGCATGTCCTTCGGAACGACGAGGAGGTAAGCGCGGCTCGTAGAACGGGCGTTTTTTTTTTTTTTGTACAGGACATTACCTCGGAGGCAGAAAGACGTCATGACACGAAATAAATGGCGAGGTATAACGGCGCTATGACCCTCCAGATAGTCGATGAGCGGTCGAATCTCTTCATCCTCTCGCTGGCGTCTGCTCAAGTCAGATGATCTAAGGGCGCCCAGGAAACCGTCATCGTCGTCTTCTTCTTGACTGACTAAAGGTATGGGTGCACGCGACAGCGTATCAGCGTCTTCATGCTTCCGTCCAGACTTATATACGATGGTAACATCAAATTCCTGTAGACGCAAGCTCCATCGGGCCAGTCGTCCAGAGGGATCACGAATGTTTACCAACCAGCAGAGGGCATGGTGGTCCGTCACCACTTTAAATGGACGACCATAGAGGTACGGGCGAAACTTGGTGATCGCCCACACTACTGCGAGACACTCTTTCTCTGTGGTCGTGTAATTCACCTCGGTACGGGACAGTGAGCGGCTGGCATAGGCAATGACTCGTTCTTTGCCGTGTTGATGCTGGACGAGCACTGCGCCGAGACCGATGTTACTGGCGTCAGTGTGCACCTCTGTGTCAGCATCATCGTCAAAATGCGCAAGAACAGGGGCTGACTGCATCCGCTGTCGTAGCTCGGCAAAAGCAGCCTGTTGTTCGGTAGCCCATACAAACGGTGTGTCGTCGCGTGTAAGGCGGGTCAAGGGTTCCGCTATCTTCGAAAACCCTCTAATAAATCGTCGATAGTAGGCGCACAAGCCCAGAAAGCGCCGAACAGTCTTTTTGTCTGTAGGATGCGGAAACGCGGCTACAGCGGCAAGTTTGTCGGGGTCGGGTCGGAATCCTTTCGCGTTGACTACATGGCCAAGGAATTTGAGCTCTTCATAACCAAAGTGACACTTCTGCGGTTTGAGTGTAAGATCTGCTGATTGAATAGCCTGTAGCACACTCCTGAGGCGATGAAGATGTTGCTGGAAGGTTTCAGAAAAAACGACAACATCATCAAGGTATACGAGGCAAGTTTGCCACTTCAGACCAGTAAGCACAGTGTCCATCATTCGCTGGAAGGTTGCAGTCGCTGAGCACAAACCAAAAGGAAGGACACGAAATTCATACAGGCCAACAGGGGTAACAAAGGCCGTTTTCTCGCGATCTCGCTCGTCAACCTCGATCTGCCAGTACCCGCTTTTTAAATCCAAAGAGGAAAAATAGTGGGCGCGGCGTAATCTGTCTAACGAGTCGTCGATGCGTGGCAGCGGGTACACGTCCTTTTTAGTCACGCTGTTCAGCTTCCGGTAATCGACGCAAAAACGTAGCGTTCCGTCTTTCTTCTTGACTAGGACGACCGGAGAGGACCACGCACTGTTGGAAGGCTCGATGATGCCGTCGTCAAGCATTTCTCGAACTTGCGTACGAATGGCTTCTCGTTCCTTCGCTGACACACGGTAAGGCCGTTGGTGTACTGGGCGGGCGTCGTCGTAAGTGATGATTCTGTGCCTAGTGATCGAAGTCTGGCGCACCTTAGAGGAAGCAGCGAAGCATGACTTGAATTCAAGCAAGAGTTTTCGCAGTGCTGTCTGGTTTTCTGGTGTGAGGTTAGAATTAATATCGATATTCTTTAGAGACGTATCGGCGGCCTCCACGGCGTCCGATGAGAAGCAGATGGGAACGGTACCTAATTCATCTGCAAACGCTAACGAAGTGCCACGGAAAAGGTGTCGGTGTTCGTTACTATATATATATATATATATATATATATATATATATATATATATATATATATATATATATATATATATATAAGCTCATTTTTCTCTCTATTCGTTTGCCGGAGAGCTTTTGCGACCCACAAATGAGCGGCAGATGCATTTCTTCATGTACAATTCTAATGCTGTAGTTTTGACGTTGCACTGCGTAAAAACAATAAAAGAAAACACGGTGCTTCTTATAGTGTAGGAGTGAAAATAAAGGTGCTGCATCGTCGTTGGTTAGGCCAAGGATATCTATTCTCGCATTTGGCGGGAAACGCGGAGCACATAGAAGAAGCACAGGTGGCTGGCGGCTGTCCCACATTTCTGTGAGTGTTGTGCCCGTGCGTGTGCACCCCAGTCGTATGAATCAGGAGACTGGTACTATGGTTGCCACTTAACCGGTCCTCCCGACGCAAGGAGGTATGTGTAGATCGGTCACAAATATATAAGCGGAGCTTAGAGATTGAAATTTAATATCGTCACTATTGAAATGTTCTTTTTTGTGTGTGCGTTTTTAGTTCAGGAGGATGGGAAACGTCACCTATAAATGCTAGCCACTGCATTCGAGCTACCAGGCACGCCAGTAACCAGCCAAATATATCCTGCTATTTCTCTTCGACCTGTTCAAAACAGTAATTAGAGTATACCTTTCTATTATCGTTTTAACGCAGTTATGAGGAATGTAGCAATGTCCTATAAAATCCCTTATAGCATTATTCATCAGTGCCTTAATTGGACAGCTTTTGCCTCAGTATATATATTTTTCCTATGACAAACCTGCAATTAAGTTCTGTTTTTGTAGGCGTTTTCTGTTCATGAAAATCTATTGTTTGACTTGGATTAAAAAGACTAGCAAGAATTACTCTGTGCTAGGAAGTCTCAAAGGCGCTGAAATAACGTCGCATCAAGTGAACCAATGTAGCTGAAGTGCTAGCGATATGTTGCGCGATGATATAATACAGCAGGCCTTGCTCACTTTGAGCCCGATGTAATATGTTGCTTGGCGCATTGAGATTTATTCTTTCAATTACGAAGTGCGCAGCTGATTTTTCTTTTTCGGGTATTGTGAAGGCAGTCCCCTGCAAAGTTTGCGTAAGTATACGTAAGCATTGCGCTACCAGCTAACCTTCGTCGTCTGGGATGCTTCTGCCGCTCTGCTTTGATATTGTTGTCTTCGTTCTATATTTGTTAAAATGATACGACGTTCACGTCGAGACGGGCATGTGGAGCAATGCTTGCGGTTTCCTCTCTGCATCCACTAACTGTTATTCTGAGAATTTTCTTGGCATGAGTAGGCTGATCCCCTGTTAGCGTAATTCTCTCTAATAAACCGTTTGTTTGCTACCAGCATGTGCGCAGTTCCGAAACCTCCTGCACCGCGGACTGGTCCGATCTTCAGAAACGCAATTTCTTTGTCGTTTAAATAAGTAAAGGTTAGTTTCACTCTTTCACTCATGATAGTTCCACTCTTTTCATATCAAGAAAGCTCTGGCTTTTACTTTCCCTCATGTTTCAGGGACCATGAACGCACATCAGCTGCACTATTCCCAGAGCTGTTCATGTTTGCAGGTGTGTTCTGAATATTCAAGAGCTCTGCTAACAGCCTTTTCCCCGAATCCCGTTCGGGTTTCATCACAGAAGCGGCGTCAGTCGATTTTGTGGCCATGCTTCGCACATGTGAGGTATGCCCCCGCTTGAGTCGCCTCTCAGAGACTGAAAACGGCCTTCAGAGAGCATTCGTGGGTGCAACAATAGCGCACCATGCCATGTCGTCAGGAAGTCCTGTGGTCTCTTTGGCCAAGTGAGTAACCCTCGTACAAGTGCTAAGAAGACGTGGTCAAGAAGTCCACTAACCCCCGAAAGAATCGTTAGAGAGATGCCGCTATTCAAAGTCCTGCGTGGCCGACGGGACATTGACTTTTGAAGTGCAGGCGTGTGCTCATCATTACGATCATTACGACTACGCTGATGTCCCAGTATAGGTGAAATCTTGGTGACCACGCGGTGAGAGAGGAAAGGGCGTAGACCCCAACCTGCTTACTAAGTTGCGCCTATGTTTGAATTGTGTGAGACTTGCCTATGCATGTGTGAATTGTGATATCCCGTAGTTTGTTATACTTCTAGTTTATTACGGTTAGGGAACCAATTAAAACAAATGAGTGAGACCATTGTGAACACAAGTTAACGGTATGCTGTGATGGGGTACGTTCATTTGATAATGAGGACTACCAAAGACAAGAGTAAGGAGTGGGCTTGGTGGCTGCTTCGTTTCGTCACCAACTAATCCACTGCTCTTCGCTATGCAGGTGTTATCAGCCGTCGTCGCGCATCTGCTTCTTGTTGCCGGTGTGTCCACCCCTGTCCACACATCGCTGGATTGTGGATTGCGACGCTTCGACTTTGCTCTGACCATCGACCAAACAACCGGAAAATCGGATTTAATCTCGCCTCTACCTGCCAGCCTGTCACCACTATCACAATGCCTGGTCCTGAATGGTGGATGGTGAGCCCCATCGCCAGCAGCGTCATCCACTTCGCTGGCTATAAAAAGTGTGCCCCCATCGGCAGCGCTTCGTGGGCTTGGTGGCTGCTTCGTTTCGTCTCATACTAATCCACTGCTCTTCGATATGCAGGTTAGTGTTCCGCAATCACTCTTCACAAAGAAGAGCAGTAGTTACTTCTTGCTGCAGCCGCCGAGCCCACGTTGCTGCTGTACGACTGTGGTTGAATGTGTCAGTGCCGTGAGATTGTTATTGCTACTTGCATCGGGAGACATCGAGTCTAATCCGGGTCCTAATGCTACTATACTCGTCGAACTGTAAAAGCTTTCCGCAGGCCAGTCGACTCTCTTAGAGGAAGTGCAGGGACTGAAAAGTCAACTACTATCAACACAACACGCCCTCTCCAACCTAACAAAACAAATCACTGATACGGAAAAACATTACCAAGCTCTGCTGCCCCTAAAGACAGAACTCGAACTAATTAAAAGTAGCACCGTTCATGCAGCTCGCAAAACAGATGACCTTGAGGCACGTTTGGATGACGCAGAGAACAGATCGCGGCGTAACAATTTAATTTTTTACGGCCTACCAGATGCTAATCCTTCGGAATCGTACTCTGAATCTGAAGAACTAATCATTCGTCATTGTCATCACTACTTAGGCATAGATATTAACCCTTAAGAAATTGATCACGTGCATCGCTTGGGCCACCACTCAATGCAGGCCAATAATGGCGAAGTTCACTTTCCACAAGACAAAAACACGAAATCCTTTCAAGCGGACGTAAGCTGAAAGGGACGACATACAGCATAGGAAAAGATTTCTCACGTCGTGTTCAAAACGCTAGAAGGCATTTGGTCGAGTCCGCAAAGCAGAAGTCCTGCCCATTTTCTTTGCGCTATAAAACACTACACATAGGCCAGGAACGCTACTCGTTCAATGAAACCCCCAAAACAGTGCCACAAATTAAATAGCAAACATGCCGAAGTCAAACTAAATCCACTGATTGTCACCCTAAACCAAAAGCTAACCTTTCTTTCTCAGTAATTTTTACGAACGATCGAAGTTTCATGCCTAAACGCGATCACTTGTCTCATCTTGTCAAGTCATCAGATAGCAGTATTCTCATACTTACGGAAACACAGCTAACAAATGATGTCACCAACGCGGAAGTGCTCGCCGATCTACCGGATTTCATTGCTTATCGAAAAGACCACACAGGCTCTCGCGGGGGTGGTGTCCTCATTGCAATCAGTAATCAGTTACCATGTTCAGTTATTAACATTGACTCAAACTAAGAAATTTTGTGGGTGTTGGTTCAGGCACTGCCACAATCTGTATTATTAGGTGTTTGCTATCGGCCTCCACATAACAATCCTAACTTTTCTCGCACACTTCAAAGCATTTTAAACCAGCTTACATCAAAGTATCCTAAAGCTGAAATTGTTCTTTTCGGTGATTTCAATTTTCCTGGTATCAACTGGGAACATGACACTTCTACCACTAACTCAGCAGAAACTAGTGATTTTCTTAGTGTTGTTCTTGATTACAACCTAAAACAGTTAGTAACGCAGCCAACGCGTGTCTCGCGCGATTCCTCTAATATTTTGGATCTAATTCTAACGACTAGTCCTGATAGCCTGTCTTCAATTCACTATCTCAGTGAGATCAGAGACCACAAAGTTATACACGCAGACTTTAGTTTCAGCCCTGTTACTCATCACATACACAAGAAAGCTATAACCTTATACGATAAGGGTAACTACGATGCTATACATAATGAACTTACAGTATTTCTTCCGACATTTCAGTCTAAAATTGACCACTGCTCTATTGAGGAGAACTGGCTAGTTTTCAAACAAAAGATGACTGACCTAATAGCCAACTTCATCTCTAAAACCACTATTCGTGTTAACAGTCATAAGCCATGGTTTAATAAGTGTTTGCACCAATTAGACAACAAGAAAAAGCGTACATTTCGGACTGCCAAGCTAAAAGGAGGCTACCACAACTGGGACAAGTACTACGACGCTAAAAAAACCTATCTGACGGCTATCCGTGACGTGAAGTTCAAATTTTTAACAAAGATTTGCCCATATGTTAACTAACGATCCCCGAAAGTTCTGGCAGGTAATTAACCCTAAAGCAGTTATCGGCTCCACTCTTACTAACGAATCTGGAGAGGTTCTTTCAGATACAGAGTGCGCTGATGCTTTCAATAACACCTTCTCATCTGTATTTACTAACGAACCAAACGCACTCTTACGTGTATTTTCTTCTCATATCACTCTTGCCATGCCTGAAATCACTTTTACAGCTGACGGTATCTCATCCCTCATTAAAAAGTTGAAGCTATCATCAGCATCTGTACTAGATGGTATTAATGTCAAACTGTTGAAAAATATACGTCACATTGCGTCAGAGTATCTTGTTTTGTTATTTTCGCAATCTCTTTCAACAGGCATCATCCCAGACGATTGGAAAGTGGGAAAGGTCGTTCCTGTCTTCAAATCTGGTAACAGGAACTCTCCACTAAACTACCGACCAATCTCTTTGACCAGCGTACCCTGCAAACTCATGGTACACGTCATTTACTCTTACGTCATGAACTTTCTCGACTCCCATAACTTCTTTCATCCCTGTCAACATGGGTTTCGTAGGGGTCACTCTTGCGAAACCCAGCTTGCCATCTTTGTTCATGACCTTCATGCCAACCTCGACATTAACAAACAAACCGATTCTATATTCCTTGATTTTGCGAAAGCCTTTGATAAAGTACCCCACAAACGCTTAATATTAAAACTGTCTTCGTTAAACTTGCACCCATATGTACTTAAATGGATAAAAGAATTCCTCACTAACAGCATGCAATCAGTGTTTACAAATGATAGTTTGTCTGTCCCTCTTCCGGTAACATCGGGTGTACCGCAGGGCTCTGTCCTTGGTCCTCTTTTATTTCTAGTTTACATTAATGACCTTCCGACGCACGTATCTTCAAATTGCCGTATGTTTGCTGACGACTGTGTCATTTATCGTACTGTCACTGACCCTTCTGACAAAATGTTATTACAAGAAGACCTCAACCATATCCTACAGTGGTGTGATGACTGGTTAGTGACCATAAACCCTACTAAATGCAAACTAATCTGATTCACTCGCCGTCTAAACCCTCTTCGCTTTTCCTATAACATAGCTAACGTCGCTGTCGAATCAGTAACCACTTACAAATACCTTGGAGTCACTCTATCCTACAATTTGTCATGGAACACTCGCATTAATAAAATCGTATCAACATCTAACAGAACCCTGGGCTTCTTAAAACGCCACTTACGCAGCGCTCCGTGTCATGTAAAACTACTTGCTTATACATCATTAGTTAGATCTAAGTTAGAATATGCATATCCCATTTGGAACTCGCCTGAAGTTGGTCTTACAAATTCCCTTGAATCCATTCAAAATTCTGCAGCTAGATTTATCCATGCTTCGTACTCATACGACATCAGTGTTTCATCCCTCAAAGCCGCGTGTAACTTATCCCCTTTATCATGTCGCCGACGCATCGCAACCCTCTCATTATTTCAGAAGTTTTTTCACTCTCCACTTAACCGCCCTCCTTACATTATCCTTGCAGCTCACATATCTCGTCACACCGGCCATGCGCTTCAAGCTTTTCGCCCGCGTGCCCATACTAAAACATTTTCTGCTTTTTTTCCCAGAGCAGCGAAAGACTGGAATGGCATTTCCCACGATATCGCCACAATCACCTCTCTATCAAGCTTCATGCATAATATTTCAAATGTAACTTCACATTTCTCATTGTGACAAAAATATCCATTGTATGTTACCCAACCCTTATGTAATACCTTCTCGGGGGTCTTTAAGAAAATAAAAATGAAATGAAATGAAATTAAATGAAATGAAACCCTCCTCACCAGTTCTCATGGGCGTAGCCAGGGAGTGGCACATCATGCCCGTGCCCCCTCCCCCCTCCAAGAATTGTTTTCACTGCCCCACTGACCATTTCAAGGGGATTACCCTCCCCCCTCCGAAATCAAGAGGGTGCCCACCGCCTCGGGAAAAAAAATGATACGTAGGGTATAACGTCCCAAAACCACCATATGATTGTGAGAGACGCCGTAGTGGAGGGCTCCAGAAATTTTGACCAGCTGGGGTTCTTTAACGTGCACCAAAATCTGAGCACACGGGCTTACAGCATTTTCGCCTCCCCGAAAAAAAAAATATATGGCTACGCCTCTGTGAACTTCAAGCGACCCCCCCCCCCCCTCCCCGGCCCTCCTCTAAAATGAGTGGCTGTATCCGCCCATGCACACAACACAAAACCTGTGGCGCAGCTCCCGCGATGATTTCAACGTGGCAGAAAAATGTAGAACAAAATCTTGAATTACGTTGAACAAGCTCGTCCTGATCCCATTTTGCAGAGCGTCGTTCAGTAGGTGGCACGCATCTTTGCAGGGGTGGTGCCAGGGATGGAAATGGGGAATTGGAGTCCCACCCTTCCCAAAACTTTCACATGCCACCCCCCCCCCCCCCCCCCCGTTGCCCCTCGAAGAGGGAACAGTCATAACACAATATCAAGTCCCCCCCACTCCCTTAGGGAACTCACTTATCGTAGGTACTTTCGACCCCCCCCCCCCTTACAAAATAACCCTGGCGGCGCCAGTGGATCTTTGAAGTGCCTTGAATTCGTAGTTGGAGAGCAGGTCTTTGTGAATCTTGCACGTGGGAAGCTCATAATAGGTGGATAGCAAAATCGTGGCCCACGCAAAGGGCAACAGCACTCGTCTGCATCGACTTGAGGTTCGAGGTGCCGTGCCGCTGGATCGTCGCTTTCTGTGTGTTCACGCGCACTTAGCGCTCCCTGAGGCCTTTTTTCACAAATTGCTGCTATATACGTTGAAGTGCTATGAAGCTTAGATGGATAACAAATCCAGTCACTATGCGATAGTTAAAATGGTAAAAGCAGTCATTTCTTATTCAAGCAGCATGCACCTCCGGACACATGCATGTTGTTTTGCAGCAAAGAGTAATCTCGCGCGTGTTTTCTCGCCCACAAATATTTTTCTCCCCATCGTAGCGTCATGGAACGTCAGTCCATTTGTTTTCATGTTGGACACACGTATAATTATTTAGTTAAGTGGCATCTTGGGTTCGAAATAGCGAATGGCAACAGCAAAATGTGTCATATTCAAAATATCAAATGTTCTCATATTTGTGTGGCTTTTTATTTTCTCAATCTCGCTTTAAGTGAGATGTCGTTCCCTTACACACTTGAACATTGTGTTTCAATGAATGTTCAACATAGAGTTGTCGGAGCAAACGCAGCCTATCCGCACCACTGATCATTGGGATTTAACGCTTGTAAGTCTGACCAAATAGAGACGTTATACCATGCAACTATTTGCGTCTAAAGAGACTTCAACCATTCTACATCCTCCGATACCTTGAACTGACGGTTGTTTTATGCCATGGGCATTCCACACGTACCGCTGTTTCCATAAATTTGAAAGACACCAGGGAATGCAGAATAGGCTATGAAAATATATTATATCGGTGAGTTTGATCGGGCAGAGTACACGTATTTAAGTTGTTAACCTACGTTGACATTTGGCAGCATGTGTTCATATGTGTGTGCGATTTTGAGGTGGCCACGATTTTTCGTGAAAAACACCAAATCAGATTGATTACGTGGAATCTCCGGAGCATTTTTTTGCGGGTTATTCACTCCGGCTATCCGGAGATTTTGCGGGGTACCTCCGGAGTATTTTACGAATGTCCTTACTTCGTCCGGAAGGAGTTTCAGTGAGATGTATCAGCATTTTATTTTTAAGCGTTTGCTCCTCTTTTTATTTATTCTGTGTTGATCGTGTCACGCTTCGGTTAGATGAAGGAATTCTCAATTATGATGCAAGCACTTCAGAGTTACTGTGTATTTTTTTCACCTATATCTATAGCATAAGAAATTCAAGAAAACACTTGAGTTTTTATTCTTCGACTTATTCCAAAAAAGCTGCCATTTCTGGTTGACTACCCAGCATTTCGGAAAAGAAGACAAGAATAAACAAGCATGCAAAAAGCCACCAAAAATAAAAGAAACAAGATAGATCACATGAAATCAACGGCACTCAAGTTTGAAGCGCAACGCTTCGAAGTGAACCTCATATAGCTGCAAAACGATGCACAACAAACGAAGAAAGTGTGCGTGGCCACCGAGAACAACTGTTCACTATCCACGAAGGACCATTCATCAGCTTCATTGGCGACGCAAGGGTTCAGCTGATTGCTTCCTGCATAATCTAGCAAAAAAAATAATAATTGCACATGAGAACTGGAAGTCATGCGAGATCCACAAAATCTGAGGACAATGAAGCCACGGTTACTCGTTAAATTCTGTACAGTGTTGGAGTACACAAGAATAACTAGCCTCGTAAGCCGACCACACACAGAAACACACAAGACCAGCGTTCAATATCAGGGAAGTCGATTCCATGTACTCCGGTGTTAGAGAGCCGATATGTCATAAAAACACACATCAGTGACGCGAACAAAGTTCAAAATGGACCAAAGTTTCCAAATATTTCTAAATTGATAGCCCTACTCTTGCTGAAACATTCGAAAGCATTTTTTTTTTTACTAAAATGGGCGAATTTCGGTACTCTCAAAGACAACATCGCGAATGCCTCTCCCGGTCGTTTCCAAATTTTATCAGATATTATTGCTTGTGTTACGCACACATTTTAGTTTGTGCTTATAATGATACTTCAACCAAATCACACTCTTACAGTTTGTATGTTTACGGCCTGTCTTTAAGAAAAGTGTACCTTCATTCTTCTTTGCGAAATAATCTGTGAGAAAAATCGACACTGTTTTCGTTTTCTTTTTTTTTTAATTTGTACTGCCCACTCTGTTTTGCTACCTGTCATAGTGAACATCTTTCAAAGCATAGTTATTGCATAAGCATGTATTTGCTTCATAAGAAACAGTCTAAATCACAAAATAAAAAAAACGTTCACTACTTCATAAAAATAAATCAGCGATAAAAGGTTCTAACATCACGCCACCTATGTCAATTGCATTTTCATAATATACTGCAGAAATAGGGAATGTAGACCAGTTTACCCAACATACACATCCGTGCAAACGTCGGAGGTCACGGAACGTGACCCAAGGGAGGCATCACGACGTGTGCGCCGGGATTCCAGGAATTGCCCCTCCGTGGTGGTCTAGTAGCTAAGGTACTCGGCTGCTGATCCACAAGTCGTGGAATTGAATCCCGGCTGCATTTCCGATGGAGGCGGACAGGGGCGTAGCCAGACATTTTTTTCGGGGGAGGGGGTTCTCACAGACCCGATGGGGGGGGGGGGGAAGCACAGTCATCAGCTTTTTTCTGTGACGTCACCATCGGCGGTATACTTTAGCAGATGGTGCCCATGTATATCAAGTCATGAGATTTCCCCTCTCCCCATGCGTATAGTTTTAAAGAGAGTAAGTAAAAGTAGTGTAAGAATGATTGATTGACATGTGGAGTTTAACGTCCCAAAACAACTATATGATTAGGTGAGACGCCGTAGTGGAGGGATCCAGAAATTTAGACCACCTGGGATTCTTTAACGTGCACGCAAATCTGAGAACACAGGCCTCCAGCATAATCACCTCCATTGTAAATGCAGCCGCTGCAGCCGGAATTCGATCCCGAGACCTGCAGGTTGGCAGCCGAGTACCTTAGCCACTAGACCATGGTAGCGGGGCAGTACTGTAAAAAGTACTCTAAATAGACTAAATGACAGGTACAGTGACCATTTGGAGCAACGGCCTCTAGCCGCACCATTGAATTGACTAGGGTTCGAAAACGTATTATTGCGATTACCCACCCGATCAAAAAAGACATCGTTAATCGTTAATCTTTGTTAAGCGTAGATAGTGTTGGCCTAATCGGGGCGAAATGCGTTAAACAGATTAAGCAGGGTTCCGCTCACAGCGAGGAATCAGAAGTTTACGCAGCTTGTTTTTGTACATTTATAATTACATTTTGGTTTTCCTTTCCTTGCTGAGCGAATGTCTTACTGTCAATGTCTGTGACTTCATGTCTATGGGAATGATTTTTATATCCTCTATATGTGAAGCCGCCCTGACGCAGTGGTAGCTTTTAGTAAACATTTTTTTTTTACTTTACTGCGTACATCTAAGCATGCTTGCGATAAGAAATAAGTATTTTTTTGTAAGATATGCTGCATTTTTGCAACACCATTTTGCACACGTTGTTTTCGGGCAGACTTTCAGTTGCACTGTGACTATTGATATCAACGGAGTACTTTATTTGTAGATATTTTATCTTGCATTTTGCGAGTGCAAGGTATTCATTGATGAGAAATGTTCACTTCATCTCAATCAAAAGTCCACGTGCCACTGGACATAAAACTTGGTCGCTGCGAACATGTGCTAAAACACTTAAATACGCGCAAACACGTGGTATGTTCTCGTTTTTATTTTTTCGTAGCTCTCTTCACTCGGCTCCCTGAAACGATAGCGTTGCGGCAAGGTGTCTTTGGTTGTTTGCAAGCGTTCAGCTGTCTTTTATCTTTAACTGAACAGATTCAGAATTGTACAAAATATTTCACTGCGCAGCATAGTTCGTGCATTCATGTTTCCAGCTACTTACAACAGCGTGAACAGGAGCCGCCTTGAACCACACAAAATCTTCAGTGATCGGTTCACCAGCGATGAAGGAATGAACTCCGGATTTGCTCAGAGCATAGTGCACCATAATCCATTTCACCGAACGCGTGAAGAACTGCCAGCGCATGCAACACGAGTTTACTTAAGCTATACTGTGCACCACCCATGCCTGTTGGTTGTCTGTCTCGGGCCTTCTGATTCGAGTCACTGGAATTTCACTACTGCCTTCATCTCCTTCGCTTTCATTCACGTTTGTGGTATTTCATTACAACATGACAGAAACTACCAGCCTTCCGTATGGGCACAATCACAAACGTGAGACATATCCCGCGCGCCGAGCAAGACACTGAGACCTTACCGGCACCTGAACGAAAGCGGAGGAATTGTATACCCGCTAATCTTTCCGCCAGGTGAGAAACAAACGATAGTGTTTAAGGCGGAACTTTACCAGCCGACATTTATTGTCGCTAAAGTTCTCGTTTCTCGCATTCACAGTCACTGCCTGAACATTGCTGAGCTTGTTGCTTCCCCATAGCAATGTGAAGTCACCCACTTGAAACACGCTGCCTACACGTATTGCTTGGTAGTTGGTGTCTTGGGTCTATCAGCGCCCTTCTATGAAACTCGATGGTCGCGCCGGAATGCCGTACGGGATAACACTTGATGAATATTTCCCGAAAAGCGACGCTGCTCCCAGAGAAAACTTGACACTTGGCGAAAATAAGAATGCCGCTTGTCAAAGACAGGAAGCTTCATCGAAGTAACGTGCCAGTGGCTGGTGTGGAAGAGCTCTTTAGGCTTTCAGTATTTCTGGCCTTTTCTGGACTATTTATTAGACAACTTCAATGAGCGCTTTAAGAGGCATCGGCACATCTTGGAGATGCTTATTTTTCTTGGCTTCTGCCACAGAACATTCCCGAAGTTGCCACTCTTCCCACCGCAGAGAAGTTTACTTGCGTGTACACTCGAACATTATCTCAACTTCAGCAATACAAGGGGAGTTAGCAGTATAGACTGCGAAATGGAAGCGAGAGAAGCGAGAAACGCTGAGCATGTCTGCAATGCACGTGGTCTCAGTTGCACAAAGGTATTCTTTGCAAACGTGCACCATCTTTTAAAGATTCCGGCAACTCTGCCGGTGAGAACAGCTGAAGCAGAACACTTTTTTTTTTCATCGCTGAGACGCCTAAAGTTGTACCTGAAAGCTACAACAACACATCAAAGATTCTTTGGCATTGCTCTCTGAATATCCACCGTGAAACACAAGTTCGTCCAGAAAACATTCTCTGTTTTTTAATAGAAACGTAGTCGGCTACAGATGAATGTGTGTGTGATATACACCATAGGCGCCAGCTCAATCAAGGATGAAAGTTAACTGAAGTTATTCTTGGATTGAGATTTTCTGAAAAACATAGGCAAAAACAAATTTGTTAATGATCAATTAATGGGGTTTAACATCTGATGGGTTACTTCAATGCCAAGCTAGGAAAGAAGCAGGCTGGAGACCAGGCAGTAGGAGATTATGGCATCGGTACTAGAAACGCCAGAGGAGAGCTACTAGTAGAATTTGCAGAACGCAATAATTTACGGATTTTAAATACCTTCTACCGAAAACGAGAAAACCGCAAGTGGACATGGAGGAGCCCTAATGGCGAAAATAAGAACGAAATAGACTTCATAATGAGTGCACACCCAGGCATCGTGCAGGATGTGGAAGTGGTTGGCAAGGTACGATGCAGTGACCATAGAATGGTACAGTTTCGAATTCGCCTAGATTTGAGGATGGAACGACAGACCCTGATACGCAAGAAACCAATAAATTGGCTAACGTAGAGAGGGAAAGTACAGGAATTCATAGTTTCACTTAAAAACAGGTTGGTGTTCTCCTATCGAGGAAACCAGCCTTAGCGTTGACGCAGTAATAATAACCTGGCCAGTATCATTACGGAATGTGCAGTGGAAGTTGGAGATATGGTACTTGGACAGGACACTGGCAAGGTGTCCCAGGAGACGAAGAACCTCATTAAAAAGCGTCGAAGCATGAAAGCCTCAAGTACAACAGACAAAATAGAATTTGCAGAGCTTTCAAAGTTGATTAATAAGTGTAAGGTATGCCTGATGTGAGAAGGTATAACATGGAGAAAATTGAACACGCTCTGAAGAACGCAGGAAGCGTCAAAGCGGTGAGGAGGAAACTTAGCAAAAGCGAAAACCAGATGTATGCTCCAAGGGACAAGGAAGGCAAAGTAACTACCTATATGTATAGGATAGTTAAAATAGCGAAGGAGTTTTAAAGAGATATGTACAGTAGCCGAGACAACCCCGACCTTAATATAAGAACCAGCAGTAACCCAGATGGCATGCCACCAGTAATGATAGAAGAAGTTAGAAAAGCTTTGGAGGGAAGATAAAGAGGCAAAGCTGCTGGTGAACATCAGATAACATCAGATCTGCTAAAAGACAGAGGACAGATTGTGTTAGAAAAACCAACCACCCTGTTTACGAAGTGTCGCCTGACGGGAAGAGTACCAGAATATTGGAAGAATGCTAACATCATCCTAATACATAACAAGGAGATGACAAGGACTTCAAGAATTACGGGTCATCAACTTTCTCTCCGTCGTATGCTATTTACAAAGTTACTTGCTAACAGAATTAAGACAACATTCATATTGAATCATCCAAATGAACAAGCAGGATTTCAGAAAGGATATGCTCAACAATCGACCCCATTGATACTATCAATCAGGTAATAGAGAAATAGTCAGAACATCTACCATAGTTCTTCACAAAGAAAGCAACATAATACCAATCAAGAAGGGTGTAAGACAGGGGGATACAATCTCCCCAATGCTATTTACCGCGTGTTTACATGAGCTTTTCAGAGGCCAAGACTGGGAATAGTTAGGGATAAGAGTTAATGGAGAGTACCTTAGCAACCTACGCTTCGCCGAGGACATCGAATTGCTGAGTAACTCAGGGGACGAATAGCAACTCGTGATCACGGAGTTAGACAATGAGAGCAGAAAGGTAGTTCTTAAAATTAATCTGCTGAAAACTGCAGTAAGGTAATAGTGCACTTGAAGTTGTAAAAGACTACGTCTACTTAGGACAGGTAATAACCGCGGAGCCAAACCACGAGATTGAAGTAATTAGAAGAATAAGAATGTGGTGGAGCACATTCGGTAAGCACTCTCAAATAATGACTGATAGATTACCACTATCCTTCGAGAGGAAGGTATATAACAGCTGCATCTTGCCTGTACTTAGCTCTGAAACAGACACCTGGAGACTTACAAGGAGGGCTCAGCTCAAATTGAGGACGACGCAGCAAGCGATGGAAAGAAAAATGGTAGGTGTAACCTTAAGAGACAAGACGAGAACAGAGTGGATCTGGGATGAACCAGGGTTGACGATATCATAGTTGCAACCAAGAAGAGGAAATGAACGTGGGCCGGGCATGTAGTGCGTTGGCTGGATAACCGTTGGTCATTAAAAGTAACTGACTGGATTCCCAGAGAAGGCAAGCGGGTAAGGAGGAAACAGAAAGTTAGGTGGGCAGATGAGATTAAGAAGTTTGCGGGTATAAAGTGGCAGAAGCAAGCACAGGACCGAGTTGACTAGCGAAACATGGGAGAGGCATTTGTCCTGCAGTGGACGTGGTCAGGCTGCTGCTGCTGATGATGATGATGATGATGATGGTGATGAACATTCAAAAACCACGATATTACTACGAGAGACGCCATAGTGGGGGGCTCTGGAAATTTTACCACTTTGGTTCTTTAACATGCACCTAAATCAAAATGCACTGGTCTCAAGCATTTTCGCCTATATCGAAAATGCAACAGGCATTCGATCCCACTAGCTGTGGGTCAGCAATAGAGCACCGTAACCACTGGACCACCTGGCGGGTACTAAAAAAGACTGTTTTGGTAAAATCACTATGCGATACTTTTCGTCCAGCTGTAAGTAAAGAAGCAAGTTGAACTGTATGAAACAGATTGCTGAAAATCACTTTGAGAGCATGGCAGAGCGAGGCCGTTCTCTCCCGTTGCCTACTCCTTGCTTTTCAGTGGCACCTTTCACTTGCAGACGTGGTTAGCGGATACAAAAGGTCTCAACGGTAATGCAAACCCAAATTTGCATGTGACAATTCCAGCAAATTTTGGGTACCATATGGGGCATATAATGTGACATCCAATGCGCAGGATAACTTTGGGTCAATTGAAAAAAGATAATCAAAAGTATTTCGCTATGTAATGTGTCTGTTTGTGGCGTGAGACATTGCTTGCACAGTTTCTTTCATTTCTTGTTAAAAATTATGGTTACCATGTATATTGCTCGTAATTTTCGTGATGAAACGCCCACCCATGTTTCTTTATTCTGTGAATTTCTCTTCGCGCGTCATGTCACTATTTGCAGAAATTGCTTGGTGTGCCCTTCTAGTCATGTCAACTTAAAGAAACGAACAGATGAAGCGAATTAATATATTGTCACGTGATTACAGAACGCACACAACGTCTGTTCACAGGAGCAGCACTGGACGTCGAGTCGAACCGAACGTTAGAGCACGAGCACACCAACCGTCCTCTTCTTTCACACCATGGCACATACTCGCATTGGCATGGCTAAACCTCGTTCCATGCCTGTGGCATTACCCCCCCCCCCCCCTTCGAAAAAAAAGTACCACCCCGATGACCAATGCCGATTAAAAGTTAAAGTAATCGCGTACACGCACAAAGACGCATGATGAAGCAGTGTCAGGTGGCTCGGGGGTAGTGGGGCTTCATCCGTGACACATGAACAATGTCGGCCTGTTGGGAACGTCGAGATCGCTGAGCTGTGTCTTCAAGCAGAATTTCGTAGTTGACATCTGTGAGGCGCCGTAGTACTCTATAGGGACCGAAGTAGCGGTGAAGTAACTTTTCCGAGCGGCCCCTTTGGCGAACGGGGATCCACAGCCAGAGCAGATCACCGGGTTGGTAAATAACATGGCGATGACGGGATTTGTACCTCTGCGAGTCGATTCGTTGTTGTTTTCGGATCCGCTCGAGTGCAAGCTGGCGGGCCGCGTCGGCGAGCCGGATAAAGTCGTTCGCATCAGTAGTAATCACAGTCGTGTCAGGCAACAGCATGGCATCAAGCATCGTAATTGCTTCTCGGCCGTGAAGCAACCGGAAGGGAGTGAAACCCGTAGTCTCTTGAACCGCAGTGTTGTAAGCGAACGTTACGTATGGCAAAATGGCATCCCAGTTTTTGTGATCACGGTCGACGTACATAGATAGCATGTCAGCGAGCGTCTTGTTTAATCTCTCCGTTAGACCGTTGGTTTGCGGATGGTATGCGGTTGTTTTGCGATGAGCTGTTCCATTAAGTCTCGTGACGTCTTGCATCAATTGGGCTGTAAAGGCTGTTCCGTGGTCAGTGATAAGAACTGTTGGCGCTCCATGGCGGAGGACGATGTTGTTGATGAAAAAATACGCAACCCCATTGGCGGTGCCTTGTTGTAGGGCTTTCGTTTCTCAGTACCTCGTTAAATAGTCAGTAGCGACTACGATCCAGTGGTTGCCATCATGTGACTTCGGGAAGGGCCCAAGCAAGTCCATGCCGATTCGTTCAAACGGTTGTGACGGGGGTGCAACAGGCTGCAATAAACCAGCAGGGCGCACAGGTGAGGCTTTACGGCGCTGGCAATATTACACGTTTTAACGTAATGCTTGACATCCTGGGTGAGCTTTGGCCAGTAGTAGCGAGTCCGAATCCGGGCAAGGGTACGTGCGAATCCAAGGTGGCCGGAGGAAGGCTCGTCGTGGCAGGCAGATAAAATGTCAGCACGTAGCCCTGGTGGAACGACGAGGAGGTACTCAGTCGCATAAGGTTCGAAGTTCTTTTTGTAGACGATGTCGTTGCGGAGACAAAATGACCCTGAACGTGCGAATGCCGACGGTGGACTCGAGCTGCGACCTTGAAGGTATTTGATAAGTTGTTGGATCTCTGAATCATTCCACTGTTGTTGGGCCAAGTCAGATTCACTGACTGCACAAAGAAAATGGCCATCGGTATCATCGTCCCTCGATGTCGTCGCGACGGGTGCGCGCGAAAGGCAGTCGGCATCAGTGCGCCAACGGCCCGACTTGCAGACGACTGTAACCTCAAATTCTTGAAGGCGTAAGCTCCACCTCTCGAGGCGCCCTGAAGGGACCTTGAGATTGGCCAACCAACAGAGGGCATGATGGTCCGTAACTACTCTGAATGGATGGCCATACAGATACGGTCGAAACTTTTTTATCGCCCAAATAACAGCAAGACATTCCTTCTCCGTGGCCGAGTAGTTAGTTTCCGCAGATGACAAAATGCGGCTAGCATAAGCGATGGGGCGTTCAGCGCCGTCTTGCCACTGGACGAGGACTGCACCAAGGCCGATGTTGCTTGCGTCAGTGTGAAGTTCGGTGGCGGCATCTTCATCAAAGTGCCCTAGTAAGGGTTCACTCTGAAGGCACTGCTGAAGCTGGGAAAAAGCGGCTCTCTGCTCGGGACCCCACACAAAAGGAGTATCCTCCTTCGTTAAGCGGGTGTGATGCATGGTTCTTGTTGCTGATTTGTTTTTCTCCCGGGCTGAGCCTCAGAGAGTTTTGTTAATAAGGACAAAGCCGTTCGGTTTCCAAGAAACACACAAAAAGTTTAATTGAAAAGTAAAAAGGCAAAGATTCCTCACCAAACAAAACACTTAATAAACAGTTGACTGGACATGACGAAACACATCTGTAAACACCCAACAAGAACGTTCAAAGTCAGTAACTAAACCTAACGTTCGAAAGAGGCTGAGTGATGGGAGTAGCGCAAGAGTATCGGTGCAGTCTCACCCACAAGTTGGTTTTCGGCGGTGATGAGAAACCGGAACGCCGTGACTCCTGCGTCAGTGCGTGGGCTGGACGAGGACGAGGGAACGCTGGCTGCTGGCGACACGTCGAAAAGCCCTACCAAATCGTGATGGTTTCGGCTTGAGGAGCGTGGACACGTCGGAGACGGGAGAACGCAGGCTGGTGGCGACGCGTCCGGGAACTAGGGTCGACCTAGTCAAGCAGCTGGGCGCACAGCTCGGGCCCGGAGCCCGACGGCTGTAGCTCGCCTGCCGGAACCAAAGTCCGCAGGCCCTGGAAAGGAGTTCAGGACCGGATGGCCACGGTCCTTTGGAGCGGGAACCCGACAGCAGGAGGCCCCGGCCGGTGGAAGTCCTGTAGGCTCGGGTCCGGAACCCAACGGCCCATCTTCAGCGCCCGGTCCGGTGACGACCTTCCGCTTGCACTGCCTGCCTCGAATTCCCCTTGCTCTGGCCCCCCCAGGCTCCTGCTTCAGCTCTGGCCCACTTGTCTCGTTCTCATTGGAGATACTGCTGTTTCGTGGTGTCAAGCCATTGGGCCTTGAAATCTCCGTGTTCGCTGCCCATTGGATGTTTTACCTTTTGTTTACTTCACGTCCTGCCACGCATCCTCGTGCTTGACGCTCTTTAACGTCGTCATTCTTGTTTAAGCAGCACCGCACGTGCACTCTGGTATTTCTCCTTTTGTTTTTTTTTTTTCCGTGACGCGCACTTTTCGAAGGCGCGCACTTTGAACGCGCACCACACATCACATACGCCCCCCTTTTATTCAAGTTTTTTTTTTTTTTTTTAGAAAAAAAAAACTGCCGATGAGTGCGCGTTCTGCACTACGTCACAATTAAACCACATATTTGCACCACGCAGTTCAACACATCACCGGGCTACAGTTCGCTACATCGTCCAAATGTCCACACTTAAACTTTAGATTCACCCAATTGCATTTAAAAGTTCTGAAACCCGGAATAAACCTTTTTACTACAAAATCGACTATGGACAAAGCTACTTGTGTCCGCATCTAAAAGTCGAAGTCCAGAAAGAGCTACCGGTTTTCTAACCCTACACTCAGGTTATCGCGTCCCAAACCAGACGCACTGCCCTTCTCGCACGTTTCGAAAGTAACTGTGGCAAACATGCTTTTATGCACTTTCGCTGAAACGCGTGTCTGCGCCCCCGCCGGCCACATGAACGCTTACCGGTCACAGAGGAACAGGGCGCGGTCTCGAGCCGTCGGCGTCGACACGAAACGCACTGAGACACGAATGTCCAAATGCCACAATCTCTCACACAAATGCTTTCTTTTAGTTCACCATCTAATGAACACAAGCTCGGGGTGCCCTCAGCAAGCCCAAACGCTCCGACAAGCGTGTGAGGTTCCTGGATTCTTGAGAAGGGATGCCGTTGTGCTCGGTCATTATACAGCTCATCTTGAGTGGACTTAATTATAGGTTCAAAACCAATCACGTTCTCAGGTTCAAGACCCTGTCTGGCATTCTCCATACCTACCATCGAGCCCACCTCCGATTCGATACTGTTTATTTTGAAGAGTGCTTCAGCACTCCCATCGTGTTTTCTCGGACAAATAGCAGTTACGCTATCCTGTGAACTAGAATCCCCTCTCTCTCTGAGTGAGATATACGTATGGTCTAGGACCATTGACGTGGTGCCTGCTGCTACCTCTGTCGGTACAAAACAATCAGTGGCCACTATATCAGAGCCTTCATGGCATTCGCTGCCATCTTCCCAATGACGTTCTAGCGCTCCTTCCATGGAGCTATTGAGAGGTAGCCCTACCCCTTCCCGAAATGTGCTCGGCCTCTGCGACGTTCTGATACACACCTCATTCTGAATGGAGCGTCTTTGTTCCCTGCTATCGAAGCTTTGCTCCACAACATTTTCCACAGCTTCTAGGTCGCCCATATCCAGGCGCTCTTCTTCATAGGTGCTTGGCCTCTCAGAGGTCCCCAAGCAGCTAACGGAAGTAATATGTTCCCAGCCAGAGGAGCTTTCCGTCGCTTCAACAAACTCCTCATGACTCCTGCCTTCTTGGCTGTCCACCTCTCTGCCTTCCTCTATCTGAGCTTCTCGCTCCGAAGTAAGGCTGTCGCGAGGCTCGAGGCCAACCTTGCAGGAATCGACTTCCCTCCAGCAAACGCTGCTATCGGAGCAAACATTCACCGCTTGCTCGACCTTCTGCATCGCCAGCTGCCCCCTTTTCGCCATCGCAAGCTCGAGTCGCCGCTCGAAGTCCACCCTCTCTAATTGGAGCTGCTGCTTCAGTATGCGTGTCTGACGCTCTAGCAACACTTTATTTTCACGCGTTACGCGCTCTAGCTCCTCCTTCTTAGCTCTAAGCACCAATTCAAGCTTTTCCTTCGCCGCCTTTCGTTCTGCAGCCCGTTGCTCACGCTCCCTCTCCATCCGCTCCTCGTACCATACTCTAAACTCCGCTCCCGTCAGTCCCATTTTATCCGCCAACTCAATTAACTCCCACGTGTTCGTCATCGTGTTAACCGCGTCAAAAAATCTACTGGAAAAACAAACGACTTTGTCCTGTCGCGGACGCCAATTTGTGATGCATGGTTCTTGTTGCTGATTTGTTTTTCTCCCGGGCTGAGCCTCAGAGAGTTTTGTTAATAAGGACAAAGCCGTTCGGTTTCCAAGAAACACACAAAAAGTTTAATTGAAAAGTAAAAAGGCAAAGATTCCTCACCAAACAAAACACTTAATAAACAGTTGACTGGACATGACGAAACACATCTGTAAACACCCAACAAGAACGTTCAAAGTCAGTAACTAAACCTAACGTTCGAAAGAGGCTGAGTGATGGGAGTAGCGCAAGAGTATCGGTGCAGTCTCACCCACAAGTTGGTTTTCGGCGGTGATGAGAAACCGGAACGCCGTGACTCCTGCGTCAGTGCGTGGGCTGGACGAGGACGAGGGAACGCTGGCTGCTGGCGACACGTCGAAAAGCCCTACCAAATCGTGATGGTTTCGGCTTGAGGAGCGTGGACACGTCGGAGACGGGAGAACGCAGGCTGGTGGCGACGCGTCCGGGAACTAGGGTCGACCTAGTCAAGCAGCTGGGCGCACAGCTCGGGCCCGGAGCCCGACGGCTGTAGCTCGCCTGCCGGAACCAAAGTCCGCAGGCCCTGGAAAGGAGTTCAGGACCGGATGGCCACGGTCCTTTGGAGCGGGAACCCGACAGCAGGAGGCCCCGGCCGGTGGAAGTCCTGTAGGCTCGGGTCCGGAACCCAACGGCCCATCTTCAGCGCCCGGTCCGGTGACGACCTTCCGCTTGCACTGCCTGCCTCGAATTCCCCTTGCTCTGGCCCCCCCAGGCTCCTGCTTCAGCTCTGGCCCACTTGTCTCGTTCTCATTGGAGATACTGCTGTTTCGTGGTGTCAAGCCATTGGGCCTTGAAATCTCCGTGTTCGCTGCCCATTGGATGTTTTACCTTTTGTTTACTTCACGTCCTGCCACGCATCCTCGTGCTTGACGCTCTTTAACGTCGTCATTCTTGTTTAAGCAGCACCGCACGTGCACTCTGGTATTTCTCCTTTTGTTTTTTTTTTTCCGTGACGCGCACTTTTCGAAGGCGCGCACTTTGAACGCGCACCACACATCACAGCGGGTAAGGGGTTCAGCGATGTTGGCAAAGCTCTGGACAAAGCGCCTGTAGTAGGCGCAGAGACACAAAAACCGGCGCAAATCCCGTTTGTTCGAAGGTGGAGGAAATGCAGCAACAGCCATGGTCTTTTCTGGGTCTGGTCTAATGCCATCATGACTGATAAGGTGGCCCAGGAACTTTAGTTCTTCGTAGCCGAAATGACACTTCTCCGGTTTTAGCGATAGGCCTGTGGATCGAATAGCGACGAAGACGGACTGAAGTCGTTGTAAATGTTGTTCAAATGTTTTGGAAAAAACAACGACGTCGTCTAAATACACGAGGCAGGATTCCCACTTCAGACCGGACAGGACGGTGTCCATCATCCTTTGGAACGTTGCTGGTGCAGAGCACAATCCAAATGGTAACACTTTGAATTCGTAAAGGCCATCGGGAGTTATGAATGCTGTTTTTTCTCTGTCACGTTCATCGACCTCGATCTGCCAGTAGCCGCTGCGTAAATCCATTGAGGAAAAATATCGGGCATGTAGAAGTCAATCCAGTGAATCATCTATGCGTGGGAGAGGGTAGAAGTCTCTCTTCGTCACTTTGTTGAGCTTCCGGTAATCGACGCAAAATCGAAGAGTGCCGTCTTTCTTTTTAACAAGTACGACGGGTGACGCCCATGGACTGTTCGAGGGTTGAATGACGTCGTCGTCGAGCATCTGTTTCACTTGAAAACGTATTGCCTCTTGTTCTTTTTGCGACACGCGGTAGGCGTGCTGTCGTACAGGCCGTTCGGTAGGGTCCGTTATAATGTGGTGCTTCACGGTTGGGGTCTGCTTGATTTTGGAGGTGGACGCAAAGCAATCACTATACGTACGTAAAATCATGCGTATCTGCTGTTACTGCGCACAAGATAGCTGGCAATTGACGTCAACTGTACTGGCTAATGCATTGTTACCTTCGGCAGCAATGGCAATCGGAGCGATAGTGGAACATTCTTCGTCATCAATGGCTTCAAAGTTCGTGATCGCTGTTCACTTTGCGAAGTGTTGGTACTGGCCGCTGAAATTCGTGATCAGAAGCTGAGCCCTCCAATGTTTCAGTTTGACGATAGCACGTGCGACACAAATCTTCCGAGCCAAGAGCACCGAGAGGTTAGTTTCCGCAATGCCACTACTCTTGTTGTCACAGTCGCTCTCCACAGTTACCAACATACTGGCTCGCGGCGGCAGTGCGATGGTGTCGTCAGCAATTCGAAGTGTTGTGGTCGGCGCAACTGCATCCTTTCGTAGGGCTGTATGGTCGTTAGATAACGTTATGAGCAGGTCGCGAAGGTTAATAATGGCTCCATGCTGGCGGAGAAAATCCATTTCGAGAATCAGGTTTTGGGAGCATTGGCGCAATACAACGAAGGAAACAATGTACGTCGACTCACGAATTCGGAGGCGGGCAGTGCACATTCCTAGCGGTGTCAATAGGTGACCTCCCGCAGTCCGGAGGTTGGTTCCATGTCCCCAAGGTGTCGTTACCTTTCTTAGCTGTGCAGCGAGGTCAGCGCTTATAACAGAATAATCGGCACCCGTATCTACCAGAGCGGTCAGCGGGCGGTTGTCGACAAGGACAGAGATACAAGCAGAAACCCGTTTGTCGTCGATGGCACACGTCGGTGAAAGAATGTCGTCGGATGTCGGCAGGCAAATCGGGGGAGGGTCTTGTAACGGTAGATCAACAGCGGCCTCACCCCCAGAGGTCGCTGTTCTTAGTTTCCCCGGCGCGGGCTTGTGGATCTAGGCGATCTTCCTGCAAGGACGTCCGCAAAGGTCGATTGTTGGCCAGGTGACGTGGAACGCCGTGGAGATGGTGAGCGGGATTGGCGACACGGAAGGGTTGAGGATCGTTGGCTTGCCAAGTATTCGGCGATAGCACGGAGCCGCTCACCATCTCTGGGTCGACGAGCATCCGGACGAAAGCCAGGAAGACCCATGTGCCTGTAGGCGCACTCACGGTAGATGTGACCTGGTTCACCACAGCGATAACATAGAGGCCGGTTGTCGGGAGCATGCCATACACTGGATTTCCGTGTAAGGGGTGAGTTGCCGTACTGCGGTGGTCCCGAGTAGAGCGACGGTGCCGTCTGCAGGGTGGACGGACGGGACGGATAGCCAACAGCCGGTGCAGGAGTACGTAGTGCTTCCGCGTACGTTAATATCGGAGCTTCGGCTGGACGCGGGGCCATCACGGGTTGGACTTCGGCTGCACGCAGAGTCGTCATGTGGTGCACCAGCTGCCGGACCTCTTCGCGAACGACATCCGTTAGAGCAGCAACATGGGGCGGAGAAGACACCACGTGCAGCTTTTGCAGCTCCTCGCGCACAATACTGCGCACGAGCTCCGTCAGGTCTTTTACAGTCATGACATCAGGTGTTTGCAGGGCCGACGATACTGACGAAAGACTGCCAGGTCGCTCATACTGGTACGAACGCTGCCTTAGCATTCTCTCCATTGTCGTGGCTTCGCGGAGGAAATCCTCTACAGTGCTGGGAGGGTTCCGCACAAGTCCCGCGAACAGCTGCTCTTTCACTCCCCGCATTAGGACGCGCACCTTCTTCTCTTCAGTCATTGAGGAGTCGACTCGCCTGAACAGCAGCGACATGTCCTCAACGAACATGGCAACACTCTCGTTCGGACGCTGGTTTCGGGAATTGAGGAGCCGTTCCGCTTGCTCCTTTCGGTCAGAGCTTCGGAAGGTATTTCGCAACTGGTTGCAAAACTCTGGCCAGGTTGTCATAGTGGCTTCATGGTTTTCGAACCACGTGCGCGCAGAGTCCTCGAGATAAAAGTAGACATACCGAAGCTTTCGCTGCTCGTTCCACTCGTTGACGCTGCCGCAACGGTTGTAGTCGTCAAGGCAGTCGTCGACGTCCTCGTAAGGCTCACCGTGGAACGGCTTCGGAGTTCGCGGGACGTTGAAGAACCATGGAGGAGGCAGCGTTGATGTTTCTTGGGTTTACGTTGCCGCACTAGCCATAGTACTGCCGAGTTGTTGAAATGGTCCGAATTCAGGAGGTAGGCCTAGTTGTCGCCTGCTACGCCGTAGGTCAGCTGGTTCTTCCAAGTCGCGACTAGTGTCGGGACCTTGCTGCTGATTGCAGTGCATACAACACTACCCAGCACCTCCACCAGAAAATGTCACGTGATTACAGAACGACCTTGTGGTCGTCTGTTCACAGGAGCAGCACTGGACGTCGAGCCGAACCGAACGTTAGAGCACGCACACACCAACCATCCTCTTCTTCTTTCACACCATGGCACATACTCGCATTGGCATGGCTAAACCTCGATCCATGCCTTTGGCAATATATAATTTGTCGTACATTTTTTCAACTTGATGTTCCTTTTTCTTGCGCTGTTTGCCGCAGTGCTGAACAACAAAGCTTGTGCTCACTACAGCTGCCCACACTGCATTTCTCATTAAACTGCTTTAGGTTTCTGATCACCATATTTTGTTATGAGCATATAAGTTACATGATGAGTATTTTAGTTTTGCGTTTCTAAGGGTGTGTTAGCCTCCACGTCGGCCTGTGTTTCACTTTCGTCACTGGACAACACTCCGGAGTGCCTTAGACGTTAGGGCATAATAAAGATATGTACAAATATATTGTACAATCACATACAAGCCGAGTTAGGTGTATAAACTAAATACTCTGTCGGGCGCGCACGTGCGTGCGTGTGTGTTTAAATGTAAGCAGAACATGCGAAGGTTCAATAGAAATGTTATTCTTTGGCTTGAGTATATCTTAGCACACGTACGAAAAGTCACACTGTAATATGTTTGAACGTGGCCTATCAGACCATGGAACTGTGTGTGGCTATTTCCATTAAAACGAGCCTCTCATTATTGAAAATTATCATAGTGATATACTCTGGCGGGATCTGTTCCGGTGGGTACAAGTATTACCACCGCTTGAGCATTAATCCCGTCGCCGAGCCAACTTAAAACACTCGTGGCCGAAATTCCTACCCAAAATCTCACAGAATGCTAAGCCTTGAGAAACACCACGACACGTTTTTCCGTATGCATACATTATTTATTGCAAAAGCATCCAGCAATGATATTGTGATAGTAGTGGCGCTTAGTTTCTAAACCATGTCAGTGCGAAGCTACGAAAAAAAATAAGTTGAGTACGTGGCATGGGGGGAAGAAACTTGAACTCTCCCCCCCCCCCCGGCTAAGCCACTGGAGGCGGAAATGTAGGCCCATGTGCTCAGATTTCGGTGCACGTTAAAAATCTCAGGTGGTCAAATTTTCCGGAGCCCTCCACTACGGCATCTCTCATAATCATAATCATATGGTGGTTTTCGGACGTTAAAGCCCACATATCAATCAATCAGTCACTCACTCAATCAATCAATTCCAGGAATTTTGTTTTCCCCCGTTCTGTTCACAGGTGTCACAAACGATAGCTCCGAAAAAGCGCGCGCCGTTGAATTCTAGCGACAGTAACGATACCAAGCGCAGAGAGGCGCCTCAAGGTCTACGATGAAGAAGAAAATAGAGGTGAGCAGATAGACCCCCCCCCCCCCCCCACAATGCACTGCGCCAGGCGCTCTTACAAGGCTCTCGGAAGCTGCGCGCTCATTGGTTTGTGCGTGTTGTCGTCAGCAAACATGCCTGCGCCCATGACGATGCTGTGGTGGCTTCTAGTCACAATAACGATGCTGCAGGGTTCGTGTGTTAGGCGGGGGCACAGCTGATGAAGACGCCGCGGCGAAAGCCAGAACGCAGTTTACGCTCGCATGCATACTGGCAAACCGCCTACGATGAATGGGAAGACGGCGCTATGAAGTAGTTGGTGCTACCAAGGTGCTACAGAAACGCTGTGCGCACGCCTGTGTCGACGCTGCTGCAAGACTCGTCACTCCGTTTGCAACGATCGCCGAGAGCATCGAAGTCAGCGCAGATATGCAGTGAAAAATGGATGATGACGGTTTGAAGAGTTCATGTGCGGACTATATGACAATAATCGTAACTCGATAAGCATTTGTTGCAGCTCAAAGAGCCGGTTTCGGAGCACTTGAGTGCCTACGTCGCGCACGTTACTCGATCGTTCAGCTTGCACTCACTCTGGCATATCTTATCTTAGGCTACTCGTAGTGAATGCCACCGCTACTGATTATGATAGCGATGCGAAATGGGAAACACCGATATCTATTCACCTTTTCATAAATGTCTCCTTGGGCGCCGCCATAGCCTTCCTTGGGCTGTGCAAAATGGCGCGTCCCCTCGAAAATGCACTGACAACGCTGCGCCCTCAGCCTTTGTACTCCCGCGCACAGCCCATCATGGCGGTGTTTTTTTCCTTCCTGTGAAAAGGTGTATAGCAGCTTCTCGATAGACCTGCTAACGAATGTCTTCGTAGTGTCACTCTATCAACACGCGAAGCAATCCCGTTCACATGAGGAGCGAGAGGCCGCACTATTATTAGAAGAGAAGGACGCGGGTGGCAGGGTATTCCCTCTAGGCGAAATACACTTCGAAATCTTGTGTATGTAATGCATGTAAAAAACCCGCCACAAGCCAGCGTTTTTTTTTCGCTTACTTCACCGCAATGCATGCATGTAGAGCGGAGAAGCGTTGACAGCGTGAACACTGTCGTACTACAGACACGCGCAAGCAAGTGGTTTGCGAGTGGTACATTTCAAAAGTGCATTCCATATGAATCCAATAACGGTATAACCAAATATAACGTTTAAATGAACCTAATGCTCTTCTGATAGTTTTCAAATAGAAAGGAAACATTTAAAAATAATCTTAGAACGCCACAACAGTTTATTTGAAATAAATATTCACGAGCTGTCACCAAATAATACTACAATATATAAAAACTGTGATAAGCTTGTATACAGCAGTGACCAGAGCCTTCGAAATACTTTTCAACTGTATGTCAAAATACGGCAGCAACTTCATTATTCAAGTTGAAACTCTGTTGCCAGCTTTTAAGTGAAATTTCAGCATAAAATCTAAACAATCTTGAACCGAACACCATGCATTCAGCTAAAGATTTATTGGAGCAGGCAAAATTATCACAATATATACCCTGGCACAAAGAGCATGTAAAAATAAAGTGTTGAAAGCTGTATCTGTAAGAAAATTTACGTGAACAACAGACTTACTGGCATGTGTTTTTATTCGAGAAGCTAAATGCAGTCATAGTCCCTAACTTCAATGATGAAAACAGGAAAGGATTAATTCGATACAGTTCCACCACAGTAAAAACAGAGTGAAAGTGCAGTTTGCAGCATAAATGCTTTATCTGGTAATGGTTATAAAATCAATAGTGCTGCCAATACTGCATTTATTGTAGTAGTTCAGGGATTACAAAAAGAAAACAAACCTTCAGCTGATCCCATGTTTTGCTGCTCCAGGGTTGTCCCTACGGGGCCAATTATTATTTAAATATTGGGTATTTTATGTATGTACAATTAAATTTGACTAGCAAATACTATTTGGTCCGTTAATCAAATATTTGTACACCCCTAGTACTGTTGTCGCTACCAATGACCCACCATCTGTTTGCGTGAATGTGATTGGGCATCTGTAAACGTCACGAGTGCTTTTTGTTTTTTGTACTGTATCCCATCTCTCATTGAGCACACCCTTGCACATGCCTTAAGGTACGTAAATGGAAAAAAGAAAACACACCTGGCTACAAGTGATGCCAATTCGTGGCATGCAATGCAAGTAAAAACATAAGTGTATTTGGTGAAAGACGCTCTTAATCTTGCCGTCCATTAGAAAGAAGTATCAGGTTATTGCACATTTTTATTACTCTTAGCTTACATCAGTTAACTAAGCATAAGCCTGTTCAAAAGAACCTACTTGTTTACTATTACAGTATTTGTGCGATAATGATAAAAACTCAAGGTCAGACAGCACAAATAACTCTGCTGAGATAGGAATAAAGTAAACTAAGTAAACTACAAAAAGTACATTTTAATATTCAGTACATGCCAGACAGAAAATGCAGTGAGTGCCAATACATTGGCAAAATTCTTGCCTAAATCACGAGTGGCAACCTGGATAAATTATAATTGTTAATATTGTAGTGGGGAATAGACGACGCTCTCCACATAGACGACGCTCTCGATTGTCTCCAAGGTGCAGAATTCTTTTCCTCGCTTGACCTTCGCTCGGGTTATTGGCAGGTCCCAATGGCTGAGTCTGATCGTCCAAAAACGGCGTTTGTCACACCGGATGGCCTCTATGAATTTACCGTAATGCCATTCGGACTCTGAAATGCGCCTGCCACATTTCAGAGCGAATGATGGACAGCATTTTATGCGATCTCAAATGGAACATATTCTTGTGCTATCTTGATGACGTCGTGGTCTTTTCACCCGATTTCACTTCGCATCTCACTCGTCTGCGTAAGAATCTACAGTGCCTTACAAACGCCAGGCTTCAGCTTAACCTGAAGAAATGTCACTTCGGGGCTAAACAACTCACCATACTTGGTCATGTCGTCTCGAAAGCCGGCATCCTTCCCAACCCTGACAAGTTTCGTGCTGTTGCCGAATTTCCTAAGCCGACTACAGTCAAAGAACTACGGAGCTTTGTGGGCCTGTGCTCCTATTTTCGTCGGTTTGTCCAGAACTTTGCCTCCATCATCGCTCCACTCACCAAACTCCTTGCTGGTCCTGCAGATCTTTCGAATTGGACAGCAGCCTGTGACGAATCGTTCGCAACACTGCGCCAACTCCTTACCTCACCACCCGTACTGCGCCATTACTACCCTACTGCGCCAACCGAAGTACACACGGATGCAAGTGCCGTTGACCTTGGTGGAGTACTCGCGCAACGCAAACCAGGTTTCACGGAGTATGTGGTCGCCTATGCCAGACGCGCCCTCACTAATGCAGAAGCCAACTATTCTGTTAAGGAAAAAGAGTGCCTCGCGATTGTGTGGGCGTTAAACAAGTTTCGCCCCTATTTGTACAGCCAAACTTTTAATGTGGTAACTGACCATCACGCACTCTGTTGGTTGGCTTCACTGAAAGATCCTTCTGGCCGCCTCGGACGTTGGGCACTACGCCTCCAGGAATTTGACATACGCGTCGTCTACCGATCGGGGCGAAAGCACTCTGACGCAGATGCGCTTTCACGATCACCCGTGAAATTTGATGATACGGAAATATCATCCGTTGACCTTCCCCTCTCTGCCGTCAGCGTTACAGACATGTCATCCGAACAGCGGAAGGACCCTTGGATTGCCTCGCTCTTAAATATGCTTTCTGACGCATCAGCTTCCGGTTACCCGCGTGCTCTTCGCCGCCAAGCAACGCATTTCGCCATACGGGATGGCCTGTTATGCCGTCGCAACTATCAAGTGGCGGATCGTAAATGCCTGTTAGTCATACCCAGCCATATGCGGTCTGATATCTGCAAATATTGTGATGTAACGGTGAAGGCAACCTTTATTAGGCCCAGAAGACACGATTAAGCGACCACGCCCAAGGCACAGAACTCAGACAAGCCAAGTCCCCACAGCAGATGAAGATGACAGCCACTCATGATGATGAATATGTGTAAAGAAAGTAGATGTGCTCAATGAATGCCTACACTAACTTCCTCCCCACGTGAAAGCGGTCATCCTGACCGCAGTTCTTGGCCGCAGTTTAAAGCGAAGATGAACGCCGTATGAAAGGCTTCATGCGGGATACGTGGACTATTTCTGCTGCCCTGTAGCGGCGGTCCGTCGGAAGAAGAACGGGTGCCACGTGATAATTCACAGGAGACGTTTGCTCCAAGACAGTGTAGGGGCCAATAAAACGTAATTGAAACTTCTCGCACAGTCCGGGAGTGCGAATGGGTGTAAGAAGGAGGACTTCGTCGCCAGGGCTGAAAGACACGGCACAATGAGAGGCATCATATTCAAGCTTGCGATCCTATTGCTTGGCTTCAGTGTTGACGCGAGCCAGCTGGCGGCAATGAAGTAGACGAGACACGTATTCTTCACTTGAAGATGAACATGGTTTGACAGGCGCAGAGAAGAACGAAACATCGAGGAAAGAAGAAGGGAAGCGACCGTGGACGAGGTAGAACGGCGAGTAAGCGGTTGTGCGCTGTACAGAGGTATTACACGCAAAAGTGACAAATGGCAAAATGGTGTCCCAGTTTCTGTGGTCGGGTTCGATATACATCGCTATCATATCTGACAGTGTACGATGAAAGCGCTCAGTCAGGCCGTTCGTCTGAGGATGGTAACTGGAGCATGTTTTGTGTGTAGTGCCGGATGCCTTGAGCACTTCTTCAAGGAGTGCTGAAAGAAATACTCTTCCACGGTCGCTCAGGATTACACGAGGAGCTCCGTGTCGAAGGATTATTGCTCGAAGGATGAAGTCAGCCACTTCCGAAGCTGATGCAGAAGGCACGGGAGCTGTTTCGGCGTAGCGGGTCAGGTGGTCGACAGCTGTAACTATCCATCGATTGCCCATGACAGTCATAGAAAGCGGACCATACAGGTCAATGCCAACTACCTCGAATGGTTGCAGGGGACACGGGAGCGGTTGTAATTGTCCACTTCGAGTTGATGTAGGTAGCTTGCGAAGCTAACAAAGGGCGCATGAAGCAACGTACTTCGCGACACAGGTGGACAAGCCCGGCCAGTAGTAGTGACATCTTATGTGGTCATACGTTTTCTGGAAGCCTATGTGTCCAGCAGACATGTCGTCGTGATATGTCTTGAGGACTTGAGCCCGAAGAGAGCGAGGTAGAACGGCCACCCAGCGTTGACCATCAGGGTGGTAGATATGATGGTACAGGACGTGGTTGTTGAGCTTGAATTGCGTCAGCTGTCGGCGAAGATGGGCGTTAGGGGGCCGGCAAGTTCCGCCAAGACGGTCCATGATGCGGCGACAGTAAGGGTCAGCACGTTGGTGAGATAAGAACAAACCACACTCGCTTGGAGAAGTTGAGTCCACAGTAGCTAATGGCTAAATATGTAGGGAAGAGACGGCCGAAAGCTTCTCGAGTGCGGCAGTGGCGGGTTTGTTAAGTGGCTCCGAAAAGAGCGGGCAACGCGAAAGTGCGTCGGCGTCTTGATGCTTGTTTCCCGGCTTGTATGTGATCGTGAAATTGTATTCTTGTAAGCGAAGAATCCAACGACCAAGGCGGCCGGACAAGTTCTTAATTGTCGAGAGCCAGCACGAGCCGTGATGGTCCGTAACCACAGTAAAGTGGCGGCCGTGGAGATAAGGTCGAAACTTTTGTATCGACCATACGACCGCTAGGCACTCCTGTTCGGTGATGGTATAATTCTTTTCGGCAGGGGTCAGTGCACGGCTCGCGTACGCGACGACTTTCTCACGTGAAGATTTGTCTCGCTGTAGGAGAATTCCACCAATGGCTCGACCACTAGCGTCTGTATGCAGGAGCGTAGGTGCGGTTTCGTCGAAATGGCAGAGGACTGGTTCGGATGTGAGTGCACACTTCAGTTGGCCAAACGCCGCTTCACATTCAGGAGACCACACAAAGGTGACGCCTGATCCGAGCAACTTGTGCAATGGTGAAGCAATTGAGGTGAAGTCTCGAATGAATCGGCGAAAATAAGAAGCGAGGCCAAAGAAACTGCGCAAATCTTTGGCTTCTTCAGGACGCGGAAAGTGTTGGACAGCGGAAATCTTGTCAGGTTCGGGACGAATACCTTCCTTGCTTACGATGTGGCCTAACACTTTATTCGTCTTGCTCGCAAAACGGCACTTCTTGGTGTTCAGCTGAAGGCCTGCGTTTGCAAGGCATGTAAAAACTTCGTCCAGTCGTTGCAAGTGCTGAGGGAACGTTGACGAGAAGATAACAATATCGTCTAAATAGCACAAGCAAGTCTTCCACTTCAAGCCTCGTAAAACAGTGTCTATCATCCGCTCGAATGTTGCTGGAGCATTTCAAAGGCCGAATGGCATGACGTTGAATTCGTACAGCCCATCCGGTGTTGAAAACGTTGTCTTTTCTTTGTCATCCTCGTGCATGGGTATTTGCCAGTAAGCTGAACGCAGGTCTAGGCTTGAGAAGTACTCAGCACCTTGCAGTGAATCCAAAGCATCGTCTATGCGCGGCATGGGGTAAACATCCTTGTGGGTAATCTTATTAGGTGCTCTGTAGTCCACGCAAAATCGCACGGAACCATCTTTTTTCCTTACTAAAACAACAGGGGATGACCAAGGACTCGCGGAGGGACGTATAATGTTTCGTTGCAGCACATCGGCTACATTTTGTTCAATGATCTCACGCTCGGACGAAGAGACACGATATGGTCGACGGCGTACGATGGAAGTGCCATCGGTCTGGATACGATGCCTAATAATGGGCGTCTGTCCCAGAGATGAGGAATGGGCATCAAACAATCTCCTATGCTTTTGTAGCAACGCAAGCAACTCATCTGTCTGTGAAGAGGTCAGTTCTGGACTAATAGTCGCAGCAAGAACAGAAACGCTTGATGAAAGTCCAATAGAAGGAAGGTCAGAACACGCTGGCATAAGCGGGACAACGCAGACAGGTTGAGATTCAGAAACGCAAGCCGTTGTGGTGCCTTTAGGAATGAGAATTTTCTCAGAAGTCTGGTTTGTAGCGTAGAGAAGTCCGGAGCCATTGTGGAACCGCGCTAGACCTGAAGCAAGGACTATACCTCTTGCGAGACAGCGTGCAGATGGTTGGACAAACACGTCACCAGAGTCGATCACATTAGAAGTGATGGCAACTATCCGCTGATGACCAGTTGGTAGCTCGGTATCTTCAGCAGCGAGCAAGCGAACGGGCTTGTCATCCGCATACAGGGCACTCAGCAGTCAGTTTCCATCATACGAACAACATTTTCTCGACAGCAGATGGAAGCGTTCGCCGCAGACAGAAAATCCCAGCCTAATATAAGCTGGTATGCACACAAACTCAGCACAGCAAATTGCACAAAATGAAGAAGACCAGCTATGAAAACACGAGCGGTGCACATAGCGGCAGGTCTAATGGCGTCCCCTTGAGCAGCGTGCAGTGTAGGTCCATCATAAGGGGTGGTGACTTTTCGCAGACGTGAGCACAAAGAACGACCAATCACAGATAAACAAGCACCAGTGTCTATTAAAGCGTCCACGTACACACCTTCTATTAAAACAGATACCGTATTATATGGACGCACTGGAGGAATTTCTGTCTTTTCGTTCGATGCAGCTTTTCCTCCAAAAGCTGCAGAGGTTAGTTTTCCGGGCGTTGGTTGGTGAATTACGAGACAGGTCGCAATGGAGACGTGGAGCGGCGGAGGGGTGAGGGTGAGCGGCGTCTAGTAGAGTGGTAAGAACTGGTTGGCTCAGATGTCACAGTTGGAGACGGTGAGCGACGTAGCGGCGGATCATAAGGACGACGTTGGAAAGCATACCAGCTTGTCCCATCATCCCGTCCATAGGTGTCGAATCCACGACGTTCGTCCTGCTGACGCTTCCGACAGACGCGTGCAATGTGGCCCCGATAGCCGCAATAATAACAGATTGGACGAGGCGGCCGCCACGGTGGGTGAAAGGGTTGGCTATGCGCACTCGGAGTCAACGAAGCCAGCGGGACAGGCGTCGAGTGTGCGGGCATCGGTTGTACGACGGCTGGTGATCCAGCGAGGACTTGTGCGTACGTCGGCTGGGGTCGAGGTACTGGAGAGTCTACATACGCTGGCCCAGTCATGGACGCCAACTCCTCTTTGATAACGTCGCGCAAAACAGTGTAGGAGGGGGGAGGTGGACTCGGTGTCATTGAGAGGCTGAACGATTGCAGCTCTTCCCGTATAATCGCCCGGATAATGGCACGCAATGAGGCATCAGTCGTGGTGGCATTTTCAGCGCTGTCCGGCGGTAACCGTTGGGATTCAAGTTCCTCTAGGCGTTGGCACGTGGCAACAACGTCAGCGACTGTAGTCGGGTTTTGAATGACCAAGGCATTGAACGCGACCCGTGCCGATCCCTTTCAATAGATGACGAACTATCTCTGATTCAGACATAGACGTGTTGAAACGGTGACAGAGAGCAAGCACATCCTCTATGTAGGATGTGTAAGACTCACCGCCTTGTTGCTTGCGAGCATCCAGTGTCTTCTTCGCGAGAGCTGAACGAACCCCCGGGGTGCCGAAAATTTGGCGAAGCTGTTGCTTGAAACGTGTCCAGTACGTAATGTCTGTTTCATGATTGAAAAACCATGTTTTCGCTACGCCTGTCAGATAAAAAAGAAACACGGCGAAGCTTGGTAGGATCATCCCAGTTGTTAGTGGAACTTGCTCGATTGAACTGGTCCAACCAATCCTCCACATCTTCACCTCGAAGTCCGGCGAACGTGGGCGGCTCACGCTGGTGCGCGGTGATAATCCACGATGGATAGGCCGCGGTAGCCGGGGCCGTGGATGTAGACGCAGAAGTGCCGATTGGCTCGTCCTGAGGCATGTTACCGGACACCTGGCACAAACGACGACCTGAGCGGAGCTCCAGGAAGCAGATCGGGCTGAGAGAGGACGGAAGATCGTAGAGCACACTCCACCACTTGTGATGTAACGGTGAAGACAGCCTTTATTATGCCCAGAAGACACGATGAAGCGACCATGCCCAAGGCACAGAACTCAGACAAGCCAAGTCCCCACAGGAGATGAAGATGACCACTCATGATGATGAATATGTGTAAAGAAAGTAGATGTGCCTAATGAATGCCTACAATAATTTCATGCTGAACCGCAACACGCACACGCCGGTGAGCTAAAGACGTATGAGCGGATCCGCCAACGTTACTACTGGCGGGGTATGTACACGTTTGTACGCAAACACATTCGCTCATGTTCCCAGTGTCAGCAGCGCAAGACATTTCCTCATTCACCCGGTCAACTGCAGCCTTTGCCATCTCCTGCACGCCCATTTGACCGTGTTGGGATTGACCTATACGGCCCGCTACCGTGATCTGTTGGTGGTAATCGATGGGTGATTGTGGCGGCCGACCATCTGACAAGGTACGCCGAAACGGCTGCGCTACCTTCGGCTGGTGCTCGTGACGCTGCAACCTTCATCTTGCACCGGTTTGTTCTTCGTCATGGTGCACCACGGGAGCTTCTGAGCGACAGAGGTCGCGTATTTTTGTCCGAAGTTCTGCAGCAGCTCCTACATTCATGCCGTATGGTACACCGCACACCAACAGCCTACCACCCTCAGACGAACGGCCTAACGGAACGTTTCAACAGAACCCTCGGAGACATGCTCGCTATGTATATTGATTCCGACCACTCCAACTGGGACGTTGTTCTTCCTTTCGTGACGTACGCCTACAATACGGCGATTCAATCAACAACAGGCTTTTCTCCATTTTTTCTTTTATATGGTCGTGACCCATGCAACACACTCGACACAATTCTGCCATACAATCCTGATGCCTCCGAGTTCAGCCCAGTTTCTGAAATGGCTGAACATACCGAAGAGTGTCGTCAGCTTACACGGTCCTTCACAGCCGATAACCAAGCCCTCCAAAAAGATCGCCACGACCATGATCTTGTTCAGAATACCTTCCCCATCGGTTCTCTCGTGTGGCTCCGACTGCCTTTCCACTCTCCTGGACTGACTCCCAAGTTTGCACCGAAGTATACGGGCCCTTACCGCGTCATACAGCACCCTTCTTCTGTCACCTATGTGATTGAACCGCTCAAGCCGTCCACGGACAAGCGCCGCCTTGGTCGTGAGACGGTCCACGTCAGTCGCCTCAAGCCCTGTTACGACCCTCCTGTTCTCTCGTCACCTTGAGTCGCCAGGATGGCTCGTTTTAGTCACCGGGGCATTGTAGGCGGCAATTCGCAAGGCAATGACTAGTGGGACCATCGCTGAGTGCGAAGGTCGAGCGGGTGCACGAGCTGTAGACGCTGGACTGCCCGAGCATTTGTTTCCGTACCGGCTGTCTGCCTATTACCTGGCGTTGCTATTAAACCCCCTTGCAATATCAGTAAAATGTATTTTCTGAGAAGCTTGGAAGCATCCATTTTCTGGCTCAAGTTGAGTCAGATGCTTATACATACTCTGGGTGCTTTGTTGCAAATCAATAATAAAAACATTTGTAAAACCTGAAATTGGCATTTCATTCTTGTCCTGAAATAAAAAAAATGCCATATGTTAGTTGTTTTTGCCAGAGAATTCTGGATGTGAGAAGATTAATTAAGGCTGTCACAAGACGTGTTGAAAATTACAAAAAATTACTTGCCACTGCGAACTGCTTGGGGAATGTGAAGTTCACGTATATTGTTATTACAGCTATGTGAATTGCTTTATATATTTCTCACAGCAATAACACATGCAGCCCAACACGCCATATTCAGATGTCTTTTTTCGCCTTTCGGGATAAAAATATCTCGTGGGATAAATTTAGCAAATAATTGACAAGCTTGACAACTAAGTACACATGCATATTGCCACGTGTGTTTTATTTCGAAAAAGTTGGGTTTCACCCACAAAGACTCTAAGCAACACTCGGCGCAGCAGTTTTCAGGAGCTCCGTGATAACTTGAGATCACACTGTTAAGTTTGTGGACAGGACGCGAATAGTCTAGTGCTTACGCAGCCACCAGCAATAACCCCAGAATTTTCAATAGCACTTGTATAAAAGCAGATGCACTGTACTGCTTGTCAAATTATTGATGGCCGAGACACTCTTTACCGCTATCAGGGCAGACTATGTATTGCTTGTAGTTTGGCATTCCATATTTCAGGCAAAGTTTCGCTGAAATAAAAAGTTTGGTCTCAACCCCACCGACTACTGCGGTCTTCAACATCATGACCACGTGACAATATTAGTTTTTATGTCTCTCCAAGAGGTGTTTACATCTATAAATGCAGAAAGTTGAAATTTCGTTTTTCTAGAAATGTCCAGATGTACAATTGCAAAATATGAAGTCAAATACTAACAGCTACCTTTTTTGTTTTATTGTGAATTCTTTTGGTGAAGCAGAGCAGTACACAAGTGCCACTGTTGATAGAGACTATGTGACAAAGCCCATTGATCCTTAAAGCATGCAGCTTGCTTCTCAAGCTGTCTAGCTTAGTGTACGAGTGAAGGTTTCTAAACAAATTTCCAAATGAGGCAATTGTTGCGAATGACTGCTACTGCACAACAACAAGCAGGAGAGCCAAAGAGAAAGAAGAATGGAAGGGCACGAGCGGTATAAATAAACATGGACGTTCTTGGTGTAGGGCTCTTGCCTTGAATACGCGATAGCAATGACGTGCTGGTCACAAAGGCTTGCTTGTGGCCCCCATTTTCTCAGGTTAACAATGGGATGCAAAGCACTCTCATAATTGCACAGCGGAAGTCCTTGGACACCATTATTCTTAAAGAACTGGTGCACAGTTAATGGTTTAACAATTCACACAAATAAAACACAGTTCATTATCTTCCATTCGAGTCATAATGTTCTTTCACCTACCCCGGCTACTACTATCAAGAGCCACAGAAATCTTTGCTCCACTAAGTTCACATTCTTGGGAGTACTCTTAGATGCTCATCCAAAGTACTATCATCACATTTCACTTATAAGACAGAGGATAGCTCATCGTATCAGAACATTAATTAAAGAATGACCATGCTTCAACTTTGCTTACGCTATACTACGCCATTATCCACAGTCCTATTACCTACTGCATCACGTCATGGGCAAACACCTATCCATCTCATATCTTCCAACTTCAAGGTCTCCAAAACCAAGCCATTCGCGTCCTAACATTCAGTACTCCATTCACCAGCATGCCCCCTCTTCATCAGCAGCATAGTGTACTAACAGTGTGTAATTTATTCAAACACACACTGGGGATTCTTGTATTTAAATGTTTTAACGATTCCATAACAGCCAATGTCTTGCAAAAATTTCAATTGGTAAATTTGATCCCACCAGGTTTGCCTCTAACAACAATTTTTTACTTTCACATACACGCACTAGCTACGGCAAACACACTACCATATTTGCTGCCATACATTGTTGAAGTTCAATACCGCTATGCACTAAACGATTGTGGTTCACTACTTTTAAGTACATTTGAGTTGTCTGGTGTACCATTAATGGAAGTCCCTTTTGTTCAATATTTTACCGCCATCTTTTTCATAGCCATGTATAATTACTGACGATAGTTTTATTACCATTTCAGCTGGAATTTACATTACAAGTTTGCCTTGTCTTTATTTCTATCATTATGAGTTGCCACTTTTTAGTTGCCATTTTTATATAGTTATTAACATGTATACTTTTCACAGGAGCCTTGAGCCTTTAAGCCTTGCGCTATGGGACCTCCTTCTGTATGTACTAACTCATATTCATTTACATATTTTGCAACACATAAACATTTTTGACCGACTGACCAACACAGTCATAACACAGCAGACAAATAGACAGGACAGACCGAGTGGCTTACCCTATGGAATTTTAATAGTTTAAGATATCACCAGCAAAAAGCATTTCAATTCAAGGACTATGAACGTGCTTGAAATCGAAGTCATTGCGCAGTGGAAAGTACACCCAGCCCATGAAAAGTTGAGGTGAGTTCGATTTCGATTTCACCTCTGATGACAGACAGTACTGTGGCGTAACTGTGCTTGCAAATGACCTAATAGACCAGATGTTGCTTGTTTTAGGTTAAGTGAAAGCAAAAGCATCCAGCACTACGAACTGTATTTGCAATTTTGTTTATTCAAAGTAAATATGAAGTCTCCATGGGAGCAGGTTTACTCTGGCAATTCATGGATTCATTTCCATTTTCAAATGTTAGCAAAGGTTATATTGCACAACAGTGTCTTGTCAAGCAGAATAAGAAATTATGTGAACTAAACGCCTTCAGAAAAAGTCCACAAAGGTGAGTGCTGTCCTTATTGCAGTACTAGTCCACACTGAGCCGAGCAGCAGTACGTGGCAGCATCCCAGTTCCGGTCATTGATCCAAATTGCTTCAGGGGCCAGCCTAGAAGTAGCAGAGGATAAAACAAAATGGTTTTAAATTTTGAGTTCAGCAATCTGCTGTCTAGGGACATTTATAGTTCTTTTTTAGGACAGTTGCATGCAAAGAAGTCTGCACTTTTAGGCGTGTCAACATTATAGAGCAAGACACAGAGATGGCATAACATCGAGTACAAACCCGACCGCTGCACAAGTGGCTAATTCAAAGACTGATTGATTGATTTGTGGGGTTTAACGTCCCAAAACTACCATATGATTATGAGAGACGCCATAGTAGAGGGCTCCGGAAATTTACCACCTGGGGTTCTTTAACGTGCACCCAATCTGAGCACACGGGCCTACGACATTTCCGCCTCCATCGGAAATGCAGCCGCCGCAGCCGGGATTTGAACTCGCGACCAGCGGGTCAGCAGCCGTGTACCTCAGCCACTAGACCACCGCAGCGGGGCTAATTCAAAGACTGAACGCAAGGAATGGAAGCAGAGAGAGGTTTGCATTGTTAAAAAAATTATGTGACGTGATTCGGTATTTAGTCTACTAGACTTCACTACCATTCAAGCTGAATACACATGAATCACAATAGTGAATAGGAGCGATACTCTAATAGCGAGATTCAAGACTGCCAAGTAGTTTTTAACTTTGTGTGGTTGGTTGCCACAGCTACACGTTTAACGAAGCGAGAGTGAATTTCACTTTCACTTTCACTTTATTTCCTTAAAGACCCCACAGGGGGGGTGTTACATAAGGGGTGGGTTGTACAACAAAGATACAAAAGCCACAGGTTAACATTGCAGATGCATTGACACACTTTGAATAAAACGTGATGGACAGGTGATTGAAACAACATCGTGGTGAAGGTCATTCCATTCTTTGGCGGCGCGGCAGAGAAATGATGCAGAAAATGTTGAAGTGCCAGATCGGGGTCGGGAGACTTGAAGTGGATGGCCAGTGCGGGGAGAAATGCGTGCGGTGGGAGCGATGTAAGGTGGTTGGTGGAGTGAGCTGTGATACAACTTGTGGTACAGTGACAACGTAGCAATTCTGCGGCGAAGGGAAAGACTTAATAGACCGGATTCATTTTTAAGGGATGAAACACTGACATCGTAAGAATAAGAAGAATGAATGAAGCGAGCGGCACGATTTTGAACTGCTTCGATAGCGTTGATCAGATAAACTTGGTGAGGGCTCCAGATGGGTGATGCGTATTCTAGTTTGGACCGGATTAGCGACTGATAGGCCACAAGACGAACGTGATACGGTGAGTGACGTAGGTGACGTTTTAGAAATCCTAATGATCGGTTGGCTGATGAAATCATGTTAGTGATATGCGTTCGCCACGAAAGATCAGGGGTTAATGTTACACCAAGGTACTTATAGGATACGGCTGTTTCGACTGGCATGTTAGCAATTTCATAGGAAAATTGGAGGGGGTTTTTGCGGCGGTGGAAGGAAACTAATTTGCATTTGTTAGGATTAAGGGTCATAAGCCAATAGTCACACCAGTTTAATACTTCATTAAAGTCATTCTGTAGTGCTGCTTGATCAAAAGTGTTGGTTATTTTGCGGTAGATGACACAATTATCTGCAAACATACGAAGGTTGCAGGATAAATTGTTAGGTAAGTCGTTAATGTAGATTAGAAACAAAAGCGGGCCAAGGACAGATCCCTGTGGCACTCCAGACCTAACAGGAATCAAGTTAGATTTGACGTTGTTAACGGAAACAAACTGAGAGCGGTTAGTCAGAAATTGAGCAATCCAATTAAGAAGTTCAGCTGGTAGATCTATTTGAGAAAGTTTTTTTAGTAGGCGCTGGTGAGGAACTTTGTCGAAAGCTTTAGTGAAGTCAAGAAAAATAGCATCAGTTTGGAGGTTACCATCGAGGTTAGCATGCAGGTCGTGAAGGAAAAAGGCTAGTTGGGTTTCGCATGAGCGGCCTTTTCGAAATCCGTGTTGAGAGGAATGAAAGAAATTGTTAGAATCAAGAAAATGCATGACATGAGTGTATATGACATGTTCCATGAGTTTGCAACACACGCTGGTTAATGATATGGGACGATAGTTTAACGGGCAGTCTCTTTTACCTGTCTTGTGAACCGGAATGACCTCCCCACACTTCCAGTCGAGGGGCAGAATACCTGAGGAAAGTGACTGGGAAAACAGCAAAAACAAAAACTCGGCTGATATGTGCTTTGTGTTCTTTAACAGCTTGGATGTAATTTCGTCGGTACCCGCCGAGGATGACAGTTTCATTTTTTCTATTAAAGACAGGATACCATTGAAACCTATGTTAAAGGGTGGCATTTCAGGCAGATTAACAGAGACTAATTCTGTTTCAACGGGGTCAGATTCATTCGTAAACACAGACGAAAAGGCGGCATTGAATATATTGGCACATTCTGAACAACTTAATTCCTGACCAGTATCATTAGTAAGGGTGATGGGGGGCGTGTTAGGAGGGTTTATTATTTGCCAGAAACGCTTCGGTGAATAAGCAAGAATTTTCGGAAGTTCCGTATGAAACAATGAGTACTTGGCGTTGCGCATTTCACTTGAATATGCTTTCTCGGCAACCTTGTATTTTTCCCATGCAGAATCAGTGTTTTTATTCTTCGCAGCCCGAAAGAGGCGTTTCTTCTTATTTTCAAGCCTTTTTAATGTTTTAGTAAACCAAGGTTTTTGGCGGGTGGGACGAAAGCTTATTTTAGGGATAAATTGGTCAGCTAGCTGGTTTAACTTGTTTTTGAAGATTAACCAGTTATCGTTAATGGGTCGCTCCCAGAAACCATCACGGAACGTCGGAAGAAAAACTTCAAGTTCTCGAGTGATGGCCGCGTAGTTACCCTTGTCATATAACCTAATAGTTTTAGTGCAGGCTTGGCGCATTTGAGGAACGAAAGTAAAATTAGCGTGGATGACCTTATGGTCACTTATTTCATCAAGATATGTTATAGAAGAAAGGCTCTCAGGATCAGTTGTTAATATTAGGTCAAGAATGTTAGCAGTATCTCGAGTAATACGTGTAGGTTGTGTTATCAACTGAGTGAGATTAAAGTTGAGGCAAACATCAAGGAAATCGTTGGTCTCCTTTGCATTGGGTGCAGATGAAGTTAGATTACACCAATCAATGTTAGGAAAATTGAAGTCCCCCAGGAGGAGGACATGAGCATTTGGGTATTTGGTCGTAAGTTCGGCTAAAATACCATTAAGCTGGCGCGCGAAATCCGGGCTACTTTTGGGAGGCCTATGACAAACACCTAATAGTACGGACTGTGGTACGGAACGAAAAAGCAACCACAATATTTCTAGGTCGGAATCAATGTTTATAAGGGAGCATGAAAGTTGTTCGTTAGTAGCAATCAGGACGCCGCCGCCCCGGGTGCCGGGACGATCTTTTCGATAAAGATTAAAGTGAGGCAAGTCGGTCAAAATTTCGCTGTCGGTGACGTCAGAGGTCAACCACGTTTCAGTTAGTATAAGTAGGCTGCTGTTAGATGAAGATACAAGGTCGGACACGTGGTCGCGTTTGGAAAGATAGGTAACGTATGTTGGTGAAAATGACCGAAAAAGAAAGATTGGCTTTGTGACCAAAGACGGGACAATTAGAAGATCTGGGGCGTGAAGGCAACTGCTACGAGCTTTCTTCTACATTTTCAGTTGCCTCGTTAAATACGTATCGTTTGGAGCCCATAAAAAGGGTCTTATACCGTAAAAGGAAGGGACTTGATTTTACTTTAGCAAAAGCCAGTAGGTGCTTCCGTGCGTTCCGGACCCGATGCGAGAAATCCTCCCCGATGCTAAAATCTGTATGTTTAAGCTGGGGGCCCTTAGCAAGGACGGCTTCCTTGGTTTTGAAGGATGTAAACTGCACTATAATAGGCCGACACCGGCCTTGCGAGTGGCGGCCAAGACGGTGGCACGCTCGACATCCTTGGATTCGACAGTTATTTTTAGGTGGTCCCTACAAAACCCAGTAATACGCTCCTCAGACTGCGCATACGTTTCGGATGGCTTGTCGTACGCTAGGCCGTAAAACAACAAGTTGTTTCGTCTGGAACGATTCTGCGCATCGTCCAGTTGAGCCTCCAGTACAGAGACCTGGGTAGCTGTCTGGGAGGTGGCGGTGGCCATGGCGTCAAGATCAGATCGGAGTGTATCGACACTACTGTAGTGGGATTCTAGACTGTCGATTCTCTTGCCAAGTTCAGAAATGGCTTTATCAGTGGTAGAGAGCTGGCTTTTTAGGATTTGTACATCGCTAATGAGCTGGGATTGACCGGAAGACAAGCTTTTTAGTTCAGTCATTATTTGCTCTAGGGTGGTCGGACCAGGGTTAGTTTCAATATCACCACCCAACAGCAACAGCAGAGAAAACACAATGTTCATACAATCAGAAATAATGCAAACACAGCACTGGGGGCTCGGTAGCTGAACAAATGATGATCAGCCTGACAGAAGAGAGAACTAAAGAGAGTGAAGCTAAGTACAGAAAGAGAGTGAGAAGGAACTTCGACAAAAAACAGAATACAGCTGTACCAAGAATTAAGGTTCGGGATTTAGTGCTAGCGATGAAAGAATCGCGAAACTCAGCAGCGAGTCACAGAGGGCCATTCTCTTTCGTCAAAATGGCAAGCCAGCAGGGGCATTTAAAGATTGCCCGATACGTTGGCCTCAATAGCTCCTTCTAATTGGCCTCCACAGCCAACATTCTAAAGAAGTACGACACCACTTTTCAAAGGTGAGTTTACCCTGCCATGCGAATTTTATGGATACAAAGATGACTCTGAGCAAGTGAGAAGCAAATAAAATCATGATAAGATATATTATTTATTATATTAAAGTGGGGTGTCTCGTGGCACATGAGGCCAGAATTTCGGCTCACGAGGGGCTAGTTCCTTAAACGTCCACCACGTGTCCCATGAAGTTGATCCCTTCCCCCCGCTCGCTTTTTTCTCCTCCCACCACGAGGCTGACGAGTTCTCTACGGAAATTGTTTTGCTTTTCAACCTGTTCTCGCCCGCCCCTCATTGTGGGAACCAAAGAATAGCGCCCCACTGCCAGCGCATTCTTACCCCTGCACCGTGCTCCCCACCGGGTTGCAGAAATTAGGTGCCTTTTATAATCTTCTAACCACTACCACCACCGTTTAAACGCCGGCCGGTGTAGAGTACGCGAACATGTTCCGGACCGGCCATGAACGGTTTTTCAGACTGAGGACTTATGTCTTTCTTTGGCTCGGTTGAGCTCGAGTCTTCACAGTTTTAATATATAGTCAGATAATTTCTATACGAAGAAGCTACGACCAACCGCATTACATTCTTTAGTTTGTTTCTCGTCGTAGATAATCTGTAGTATTCATAATATCAGGTTCAATACTTAATTTGTGGCTAAGCCATATTCTTTGCCGACCCGAACTTTTTCTAGGGCAGAACAAAGTTTTTTAATCTTCTTCTTTTAGCTAATAGGCTATTGGAAAGCATGCAAAAAATTAAAGATGTTAGTACAACTATTTTCACAGAAGAAGCATGTCCACATACTGGACACTGTTATTCAGTTGTTGAGCATATAGGTACACACATTCTGGCATTCTCTTTGAAAGAGCGCTGCTTTTGGCCCCGTTAGGTTAATAGCCTTATAAAACACAAGCGAGGTTTGTTTTGACCCAAGAAAAAGTTTCTCATGGTTGGCACATAGCGTTCAGCGCCACAAAGTAAACAATACGTAGAAGAGAGCGTGTCTATTTTGTTCACAATTCAACTTCATCAGACGCCGATCCCCACTGTGCTTCATGCTGTTGATAGATTCCCAGCATGTCCCAGTTTTATTTTTCTATGACTGGGCTTGAAGAGTGTCACGTCAAGCCACCTTTTGTTTTCTTTCTTTCTTCTGTATTGAGCACGATGTGCACCAATAGCATCTTGGTGTCGAATGTACTGGACGTAAGCAATTCTCGCATTGCCAGCAAAGTTTCGATTACAAAGGCTACGTTTTTTTTTTTACGATGTATCGAAAAGGCATAGCAGAGCTCGTACAATTTAAATGATTTCAATGGTGCAATAATGTCTTCTGAAATACTTTTGTATACTTGACCGCATCGTGCGCGCGTATTTTCGCGTACATTACGCAATTACTTCTGGTGGCCAATGAATAGATTGATATATATGTGGGGTTTAACGTCTCAAAACCACCGTATGATTACGATAGATGCCGTAGTGGAGGACTCCAGAAATTTCGAACACCTGCGGTTCTCTAACGTGCACCCAAATCTGAGCACATGGGCCTACAACATTTCCACCTCCATCGAAAATGCAGCCGCCGCAGCCGTGATTTGATCCCACGATCAAATCCCGGCTGCAGCCGAACACATTAGCAGCCGAACACCTTAGCCACTAGACCACTGCGGTGGGGCGGCCAATAAATAGGTGGGGATGAAGGATGAACTACTCTTAAACACATGTTACTCGACTCTTACAGAAGCTACCAAAGTGGTTTCAGTTCCGACTATAGCTCTGCTTACTTTTCTGCATCACTTTTTTGTCATGTTTTTGTCAATACTAAGTGTATGTACCACCCTGCCGAAATCACCAAATGATGATTGCAGTAAGTGTAAATAAATAGTAAAAATAAATAATATGTTCAATACACTAGTCATGGAGTAGGAAAGGAATATGCTTGGCAACCACATGGTAAACGCTCCGAGATTGTACTGTCCAGTTATCCCTTGTGGAAGCTCTTTCACTTTGTTATATCTTTGTAGCGGTTATTCTTGGCGTAAATGTACATAAGTAACTGAGTATAGTTCCATAAAAAACAAAAAAAAAACAACAACAGACGCTCAGGACGGACAGCACAGTTCAATGTAAGCTGGAGCAGCGGCTTTTGTAGACCTTTTTTGTAATTTAGTGTTGGCATCTAATTTGCTAGCATCTCATTGCAGGCGTCTTATTTTATAAAGTACCCAGCATAGTTCCGTAAAGTCTCCTTCAAACAATGGCTGTTTCAAGGGACAGCATGCCCTTGATTGTTTTTGCACTACTACCTGATAACATTTAATTAATGAGGTTCGCAACTTCAGATTATGGAGCATCGTGTGTTTTACAAAAGATTTGCTACACCTAAAACTATTGTTCTTATATATGTTTTTGGCACATTTCAATCACCTCGATATATTAAAAATAGTAATATATTATTTATTTATGTAACACTTCATCTGGTGAGATTCCATTGCGACATGTCAAAGTAAATTTCATGGTGTTTTTGCGCACATTACAGGTGCTTTTTTCAACAGATATTCGAATGTACAACGATCTCAGCGTTATTGATATATGTGTCGAAGGCCTATGCACCAATAAAGCAGCTATCGAATGGGGTCATTGGCGTACAATGTAAGGGCTAACATGCTCATCTTAAAACCAATTTTAAACCCACACTGTTTATTTACGTGTACATCTCAAGTATGTAGTGCTTCCTCTCGCGCCCGGATATTGTCAGAATTCAGAGCTTGATTTTGTGATTGACGAGTGAATGCACCATAATTATTGCCTATATTAGAAAGGAAAATAGTGATGACAATCCACTTTTTTACACAATGGTCTCGCTGATGTATGTGTAAACATGGCAACGGCAAGAACACTAACCATGCTGTAGCCAAGAAAAAAAAGTGATGCAGAACATTTTGTATCAGTCTCTAAAGCAGTTATCGATTGATAATATTTTATTAGTTGCTAACGTGAGGTCATTACTGGCAGCGATATGCTTTTATTTTTCCTTGCAGGAAAAAAAAAAGCTGATGTTCACGGTTGGTGCTATTGTATAGTGTTACACTTTCAATCCACACACAGCTCATACAGGAGTGCAGAATGAAAATCTAGGTCAATTACACGCTTCACACATGTAGCATTTCATTTTCAACAGCAGAATCTTTGAGCTTCATTTCCAGCCTGGCCGACGGCCACTCCGAACTCGGAACACATGCGTGAAGCTAAGTGGAAGCAAAGCATAGCCATATATATTATTGTTACATGAATGACGAATCGATAGACTGTCTTTAATATTGTCCCTGTGTAATATAGCAAGAAGGGAGAAAGAAAACTGAGGAAGAGGAGAAAATTAGAAAGGAGTTGGGTTAGGCCACCAGCACCGTTGCTTCCACAGTCTTCTCGTGTGGGCCAGTTGATCTCCTTTTTTCTCTTTAGCTCAGAAATAACATTCGTTCATATATTAATGGTATATAATTCACATGTTTTCGCACAGTGCTAAAGCGCCTGATGTGGTCTAGTTTGTAAATGTTACAAAGTAAAGCGACAATGAAATCATCATCGAACTAGAAAAGCATTTTGTTGATAAACCTGCTTTTTTTCTTTTTTAAACTGTTCACCGTATAGGTAGGTCTGTTTCATGGAATCAGTCATTGTCAGCTTTTGAGTCTGAGTCACCAGAGCCCCCTCTAATTTGACTACCCTAATAATAAGACTTGTGTAGTTGCAGAGTAACAGACCTTTTGCGGAAAGCAATAGAGATTTTAAGCGGCTTTTGCCACACTAAATGCTCATAATAAATTATTCATCACAGATGGTAGGGTTACGTTCTTGGTGCTGAGGTATACGTGACGAACTACTGGAGCAACAGCTGAGTTTTAGTGCCAGAAGGCAACACAGTAACACAATATTTACCTACAGCATTTTTTTCAGTTATGGTAAACGACCGCATAAATCACTCCTAACATATTTTTTTTTCAGTTTGCTTACCACTTTTAATACATCTCAGCAACCAGGTTTTACATTTGTCAACGGAAATGTTCCCTTCTCACTCTTTTGTGAAGCCCCCTCAAGAGGTAAAGACTGATAAAAATATTACCCAGCGTTGTGTTAGATGGCTGTTATTTTCTTTCCGTTTGTGCTTGCGCTTTTATTATTATAAGTGGACGTCACGACGTGTATTGAGAGAACGACCACTGCACCGTTTAGAGGGACCCGTGAAAGACACACTAAACGACAACCTTCCCTGCATGGTCAACCAACTGGCAAAAAATAATTGAAGCCGGCCAAGCGCATTGTCATCCCATATGTGCTGGGGGCCAGTGAAAATCTCTCCGCGATTTTCGAAAAATCAGGGTTCGAGGTAGTTTGCAAGCCTGCTTCGATGCTGACCCGCTGGCTACCACGGCCCAAGGAAAAAGCAACACCAGCGAGTAGTCTGCAAGTTGCCGTGTTCAGGGTGTCAAAAGCGAATGTTTCCGTTTAGAAAGCCAGTGGAGCAGCTGACAGGCTTGGACTGGCGTTCCCGACATGGAAGTCAGCCGCTGAGCGCAAACGTGTGTCTTGCCGGGCAGCAACAAACTTTCGCGCCCACTCGTTAAGATTACGCCAACTTAAGAACGACGTCAGGAAGGCAGAAGTGCAAAGCGGCACTTTTGCAGAGCCCTTGAGCAGCCCGACCATATGACCGATTTCTGCAGCTTTTCTGTTCTAGAAACTGAGAGGAATTTTAGAAGAAGGTCTTTGCGGGAATCCTGGCACATTTACAACACGCCAACAAACTTGAACCGCTCTTTAGGAACAATCTCCTCAGTATAGGTTCAGGCTTTAGAAACGTGTTGGAAACGGAAAGCCGCAGCTTTGGCAAAACAAGACACGGATATGTTTTGTGACAAACACAGACAGATACTGAGGAAGTTACCAAGTCGTTCCTTAAACCTCAGGCCCTCTATGAACTTCCCAACTTCCTAAATCTTCTACCGAGCCCAAAAGATTTCAGTCAAAATGCTTACATGTAAGCTTATAGAATTTACACTCCACAAATTAACAACCTCCAAAATAAAAGCAAGAATAAATAAAAAATTGTTCTGTGCAGTGAAGTTGAACACTATTTTCACAATTGATTTCTATAAATGTTCAATTACGATTACTTGCCTAAACTTCGTATATATATATATATATATATATATATATATATATATATATATATATATATATATATATATATATATATATATATATATATATATATATATATATATATATATATACATAGTCTAGTAGATCCTCCATGAGCGGTCACAACGTGGTTTATTTCGACGTTTCGGCCTAGAGTCTGGCCTTCATCAGGAATAAATATATATATATATATATATATATATATATATATATTGTAGTGAGGAGGAATGCCCACTACTGCAGCGACATCGACACGTTGGCGCGAGGCACGAGCTAAGACTGCCTGGCTGTTGCTTCGACGCTGTCCGTACACCCGGCCAGCTCTTGCTGCTTTTGTACAGACGCTGATACCGCTTTTCACCTTGCATTTACATTATATTGCCACCATTGATGAACGAGCCACTGTGGCTCATACGCGTTTTTGGGCACGAAGAGGAAGAGAACATCTTCGTTGCTCTGGTTCAAGTGAACTCCTGGCTGCAGGTCTTGTTTTGTTCGTGACATTACTGGCGGAGACGCTGGGTACGTGTACTTCGGCTGTGTCGGCCATCGTGGAGACAGCTACATCTCCCAGAGCGAGAATCAGCCGCCGCCTGCGTGGATTACCCCCTGAATTTGGTCCCTTGGCATCGACACCCAGAAAGATGGCAACTGCGATGACAAGCCAGGCGGTCCAAACCAGCGATGGCCATGATTCTCTTCTCGCCCATGTTTTTCACGTGCCACAGACACCAAAGCCGTTCCATGGAGACATCTTCGAGGATGTTGATGACTGGCTAGACCACTTCGATCGGGTTGCCAGTATCAACGAATGGGACGATGTTCGCAAGCTGCGCCGAGTTTATTTCTACTTGGAGGATTCTGCGAAGACGTGGTACGAGAACCACGAGGGCTCCTTTGCAACATGGCAAGAGTTTAGCCGACAGCTCCGTGACGCCTATCGCAACACCGAAAGGAAGGAGAGGGCCGAACAAGCCATATCTAGCAGAAACCAACGGCCGAACGAACGTGTATCTATGTTTGTCGAGGACATGCTTCGACTCTTCAAGCGCGCGGACCCTGCCATGCCTGAGGAAAAGAAGGTGCGCCATTTGATGCGTGGAGTAAAAGAACAGCTTTTCGCTGGGCTCGTGCGCAATCCATCGACGACAGTCGCCCAGTTCATCAGTGAGGCAGCTACGATGGAACGTACGCTGCAGCAGCGGTCGTCACAATACGAACGCCAGATCCCTGCCACCACATGCTCTATCGGCTCTGACAGCGAGAGACAGACCCTCGCAGACTTCATTTGAAGTATCGTTCGGGACGAATTGCGACAGCTGCAGGCAGTGGGATCCCATCCACCTGTGTCAGCCCTCGCGGATGTAATCAGACAAGAAGTCCGGCAGGCCGTCACACCCCTAGCCCCAATCGCACCGCCGATTCCCGAGGCCCCAGTCCTGACATACGCAGCGGCATTGCGATCCCCTGCGCCACCGGCTACAGATACTGCTATGCGGCCAAGGTACCAGGCTATGCAGCCATTTCACGACACTGCTTCAAGCCCACCTCTCGGCTCAAGGTTTTCGAGCCCACCCACCTATCCACCGTCTATCTCAAGACAAAGTGGTAGCAAGGCAAGCACGTGGCGCACCTCGGATAACCGTCCACTCTGCTATCACTGTGGCGAAGCGGGTCACGTATACCGGAACTGTCAATACCGGCAACTAGGTCTCCGCGGCTTCCACCCTGATGCTCGATGTCCGCGCTATGGTGAGCGCCCCCGCGAAATTGAAGCCTATCTCACGGGCCAACGTACTCCTTCGACTATTCGGCACCGCCAGTCGAGATCACCATCGTCTCGCCGGTCTACGTCACCCAGTTTGCCCTCATCGTCTTCCGCTCCTTTCAGGAGCCGGTCACCAAGTTCCCGCAGGGGAAACTAGGAACGGCGACTTCTGGGGGTGAAGTCGCGGCCCGGCGAACGGTAAAAGATCCCTCAGGTCGTCTAGCACGATGGAGCCTTCGGCTACAAGATTTCGATGTCACCATCGTCCACAAATCTGGGCGGAAACACACCGACGCCGACTGTCTCTCACGTGCACCGGTCGAAAATGCCAACACTGACCTTGAAGACGACGACACTTTTCTTTCTGCCGTATCAGCGACCAGCTTAGCTGAGCAACAGCGTCATGACTCGGAGCTCCTCCCGCTCATTGACTACCTGGAAGGACGCAATTCCCACTTTCCTCGAAGCTTTGCGCACTCACTATCTTCTTTTTGTTTCCATGATAGAGTGCTTTATAAAAAGAACTTTCATTCTACACCAGCTATGTATCTGCTTGTTGTGTCAACTACGCTTCGTGGTGACATTTTACGTGCGTGTCACGATGAGCCATCATCCGGACACCTCGGCTATACGCGCACGCTGCAACGGATTCAATGCTCCTACTCCTGGCCATGTCTCGCGAAGACTGTGAAGCACTACGTTCGCACATGTCGCGACTGTCAGCGACGTAAGATTCCACCTTTACGACCAGCGGGACTACTGCACCCAATTGGCCCACCAAAGGCGCCCTTTCATCAGATTGGCATGGACTTGCTGGGGTCATTCCCCACGTCTTCGTCTGGAAACCGGTGGATTGTCGTCGCTACAGACTTCTTAACACGCTACTGTGAAACCAAGGTACTTCCAAAAGCCACCGCAGCAGATGTCGCCCAATGTTTTGTTAACAGCATCGTCTTACGTCACGGTGCTCCAGCTGTCGTCATAACTGATCGTGGGACAGCTTTCACCGCAGAGATGCTGCAGGAAGTCTTGCGATTAAGTGGCACGGAACATCGTAAAACAACGGCTTACCACCCGCAAACAAATGGGCTGACTGAACGACTCAATAAGACAATTGCAGACATGCTGTCAATGTATGTGGACATCGATCACAAGAACTGGGACACCATACTTCCCTACGTAACTTTTGCGTATAACACTGCTGTTCAAGAAAGTACCGGTTTCACACCTTTTCGCTTAGTCCTCGGTCGCGACGTCACGACGATGCTCGACGCCATGCTCCTGCCCGACAACTTAGGAATATACCACACGGATGCCGCCAAATTCGCACAGTGCGCAGAAGAGGCCCGTCAACTTGCTCGTCACCGTATTCAACGTCACCAAACCGCAAACGCGCGCCGCTACAATCTTCGCCACCGTGAAGTTATTTTTAAGCCAGGTGATGAAGTCTGGGTGTGGACGCCTATCCGACAGCGTGGACGTTCCGAAAAGCTTCTTCGCCGCTACTTCGGCCCTTACAAGGTTGTGCGACGTCTCAGCGACGTCACTTACGAGGTTCTACCACAAGGCAATTCGAGACGTTCCCGTTTTACCCCGCAAACTGAAGTCATTCACGTTTCACGTCTCAAACCATACTTTTCGCGCTGTGAATCGCCAGTGAGTGACTGACTTTATTGGTAACTTCGCGTCTTTCTTTTTGTTTCGTCTTTTCCTTACATTTTTCCTATTTTTCTTATTTCTCATTTAACTTTTGTCCCCACAACCAACTACGTCATTCCGCCTTACGCCATTCATTTTGCTCGCATGCTAATTTTCATCTAATTTTCTTTTCTTTTTTTGCCTTCATGTACAGCATCGAGACGATGCTTCTTGGAAGAGGGGGTAATGCCACCATTGATGAACGAGCCACTGTGGCTCATACGCGTTTTTGGGCACGAAGAGGAAGAGAACATCTTCGTTGCTCTGGTTCAAGTGAACTCCTGGCTGCAGGTCTTGTTTTGTTCGTGACAATATTTTGGTGGAGAGTGCTGCGGTCTTCCCCAGTCCTGGAACTGCGTAGCCGAAAGCTGCCGTCCGTCATGCCTGACGACGCTGTCTTCACACCCCCACCGGCTTCGCCACGCAGGACCTGTCCCGGTGCCCAGCTCTTGCGAGAACCCGACATCTTCAGCGGCACCGACGAGAAAGACGTTGAGGATTGGCTGGAATCTTATGAACGAGCCAGCGCTACTAACAAATGGGACGATCCCACAAAGCTTGGTACCGTGATGCTTTATTTAACGGATGTTGCCAAGCTGTGGTACAGAAACCATGAGGCGGATATCCCCACCTGGACGACCTTCAAAGCCAGCATCGCAGGTGTTTTTAGACGCCCTGGTGTGCGCAAACTTCGCGCAGAACAACGTCTACGAAGCCGGTCCCAACAAACTGGCGAGACATTCACTAGCTACATCGAGAACATCCTCGACCTCTGCCGGCGTGTCGACCCGACGATGGCGGAAACTGACAAGGTACGGCACATCATGAAAGGCATTTCCGACGACGCCTTTCAAATGCTGCTCTCAAAGAACCCTGTCACCGTCTCTGAGCTCATCGAGTTGTGTCAGAGTTTCGACGAGCTCCGACGACAGCGTCTTCTCACGTGACGACCTAACGTCGCGGATGATGATGCAGTGGGCGTGTCAGCTGGCTCCCGGCGGACGCTATGAACCCGATCCTGTTTTTCACGCAGGCTCTGCTACTTATCGCTCCACGGACGGCCGGCGCGCACGAGGAAACAACATGCTCCGCAACCGATACCAGCTCCAACACTGAAAACTACGAATGCGAACGATCACAGATCCTGGACTTCACCGTACCACCACATTCAACTTCGGCGCCACTATCGACAGCTATAAGAAGATCATCCTACTGGCTACCTGTCAATGGGCGCGTCAGCTGGCTCCCGGCGGACGCTATGAACCCGATCTTGTTTTTCACGCAGGTTAGTTCAAAGTATTCTACGGTGAAAACTAACGATCCATTCTTTGTTCAGCTGACGTGCCCACAATACCTGAGTGCTTTTATATAATATGCAAAAAAAAATTGTACTGTCGCTGCTATTACTATCTGGTGATGTGGAGCCAAATCCTGGTTCTAGTGACCGGGAACTACTCACAGAAATTCTTGCGGGTCAGAAATGTATGATGAAAAGACTAGACGGCATAGAAATAAAACCGAAGAATGTAGAGGAATCCGTGGCAAAGTGCTTAGAATTAGGAGCAAGAATTGACAAGATGGAGGATAGCATTCAGACATTAGAAAGAAAACTTGTTGATCTTGAAGACCGATGTAGGCGAAATAATTTCATAATATTTGGTATTACTGAGAATGAAAATGAGACGCTCGAGTCACTTAAGGAAAGAATTGTTGAAGAAATATTTAAGGAAACACTGGGTGTACAGGTTTCCTCACTTGAACGGCTGCAAAGAATGGGGCGTAAACAAATAGATAAACCACGACCAGTAATCATAAGGTTCTTGGACCACCGTGATAAGCTGAACGTGCTAATTATTGTTCAAAGCTAAAAGGCAAACGAAATAATACTATCTCGGAAGACTTTTCTGCTTCAATAAGGCATGTTAGAAAGCAATTATGGCAAAGTTCCGCTGATGAAAGAGCATCTGGAAGCAAAGTGCAGCTTTTTTACGACAAGATCAAGATCAATGGCAATATGTACACGTAGGATGATACTAAGAAGATAAGGGTGCGGGTTGGTAAAGATGGTGATAGAACACGACGGCCTAAATGACCTCATGGGCAGCTAAAAACGTTTAGGTGCTTGAATCATAATGCGCGCAGCATATTGAATAAAATGGATGACTTGGAAAGCATTATAATAGCACATAAATTTCATGTAATAATTAGAACTGAAATCTGGTTGCACAAAGACACCACTGATGCTGAAATTGCATTTCCCTACTTTAAAATACATAGATACGACCGGGATTCCCGAGGTGGTGGAGTAGCTATCCTATTCTTGGAATCATTAAACGTCCTAAGACTACAGGATATTCCTGGAATTGAATGTGTAATTATAAAAATATTCCTCGAAGAATTTAATTTAATCATCGGAGGATTCTATCGCCCTCCGAACGCTGACAACACGTTTTTGGATCAATTAAATGAATTTTTGTGTCAATATAGAAATCACGCATGCAATTTGCTACTGGCCGGCGACTTCAATATGCCTCTGATAAACTGGGCTCAAAATTTCCCGGATCCACTTTGAAGAGCTTCAGAGCCACTTGCTGACCTTGTTTTGTTTCACAATTTAACGCAACTAGTGAAGGAGCCTACTCGAACTCAACGAAACAGCAAGTCAGTCCTGGACCTCTTTCTTGTTAGCAGTGGCATTCTGCGTCACAACCCACAGGTTCAGGTACTTGAGTGCATATCTGACCACACAATGGTGTCCCTAATTATGAAAATAGATTTTGCGGCAAGACACACGGTCCAAAAAAGGAATATTCTTGTTTTTTCTTGTGCCAGTGACGTTGGCATTTTGGATGCTATGGGCAACAGCTTTTCTGAGTTTACTTCTCTTTATGAATCTGCTGAACATTCAGTAGATAACCTATGGCGCTTTTTTAAAGAATTAGTGTTCAAGTGCATACAAAACTTCGTTCCATGCAAAGATAAAGTACTGCGAAATTCTAACCCCTGGACAACAAAAGATATTATCCGGTTAGGTCGTAAGCTGAATAAAGCTAGAAAACAGCACAAACGACGCCCCTCGAAGAACAGCACAGATAAAATGCTAACACTGCGCGTGCAACTCAAAAACGTAATCTCAGAAGCCAAAAACCACTATCAGAAAGTGTCCTTAACAAACTTTCTTCTTTCATCGCCTGGGAAATTCTGGCGTCGTATCGCACCAAAAAATAAAACTTCTATCAGTCTTTCCATAAACGATACAAACGTAGTCGACATTGCAGAAATCGCAGAGGCGTTGAATGACTACTTCAGTTCGGTGTTCACAAACGATAACGGAATCGCCCCTCCTTTTTCATCATTAGACGACATAGATCCCTTAGACAACATTAGCGTTTCTGAAGAAGGTGTGTTGTCGTTGGGGCTGAACATTGATACAAAAAAATCACCTGGAACTGATGCTATACCCAATGAATTTCTTGTTCGTTATGCGGATGGTGCTCCAAATATCTAACACTTATATCCTCCAAATCATTGTCCAGTGGCGAAGTCCCGAGTGAATGGAAATACGCAAAAATCATTCCTATACCTAAATCTGAAAACAAGTCACTTGTGTCATCATACAGGCCTATTTCTTTGTTATGTACATGTGCAAAATTGCTTGAACACATAGTATTTAAACACATCTCCGCCTCCCTTGACAGAAACAACATAATTGACCCCCGGCAACACGGTTTTCGCAAAGGACTATCGACTACCACACAACTACTTGAGACAGTTCACGACCTCGCTAGTGCTCTAGATAGCCATAGTCAAATTGACATTATATTCCTTGATTTCGATAAAGCATTCGACCGAGTCTCCCATCACAAGTTGCTTATAAAATTAAAACCGATCCTGAAAAACGATTCTTTACTAACATGGATTCGGGCATACCTTTCCCATAGATACCAAAGTGTCTCTGTAGATGGCTCAAGCTCCACCCCCACTTCAGTTCAATCCGGTATACCACAAGGCTCCATCCTTGGCCCGCTTCTGTTCTTAGTATTTATTAATGATATAGTCTGTGACATACCCGTTAAAATAAGGCTTTTTGCTGACGACTGCATCCTGTACCACGTCATCAATGACCCCAACGACCCGATCACCCTAAACAAATCCCTGGGTAAATTTAGACCATACCTATATGGTCACACCTTCGACGTAGTCACCGATCATCATGCGCTTTGCTGGTTATCCACAGACCCCTCCGGCCGTTTAGCTCGCAGGGCTTTGCGGTTGCAAGAGTTCGACATGCGTGTTGTCTACAGGTCTGGTCGACGTCACACTGATGCCGACGCCCTATCACGTTCACCTGTGTCCTCCGAAAGCTCTGCATGTCTATCTGCCGTGGACGAAATCGTTGCGTTCTCAGAAAACTGCGACATGGCGTCTGAGCAACGTAAGGATGACTGGATCAGCACTCTTCTGCGATTCCTTTCGGACCCGTCAACTTCTCCATCTTCTCGAACGTTGCGCCGTCAAGCGGCTCACTTTGAGGTCCGCGATGGCCTCCTTTATCGCAGGAACTACAAGTCCGACGGCCGAAAGTGGTTACTTGTCATTCCACGCCATCTTCGTGCTGCAATATGTTCAGCTTTCCACGCTGACCCTCAGTGCGTACATGTGGGCATCTTCAAAACATACGCTCGGCTTTCCTCCCGGTTTTATTGGCGAGGCATGTACACCTTTTTGCGCAAGTACATTCAGTCATGCCCACAGTGCCAACGATGGGAAACTCTGCCTCATCATATCTCTGGTCCGATCCAGCCAATCCCTTGCCCAGCCAGGCCTTTTGACCGCATTGGGATCGATGTGTACGGGCCTCTTCCATTCACGGCTTCCGGAAACCGTTGGATTGTTGTCGCTGTCGACTATTTGACGCGATACGCAGAAACAGCCGCTTTGCCTGCTACCACCACACGCGACGTATCTTCTTTTCTCCTGCGGCACTTCATTCTCCGTCACGGCGCACCGTGCGAACTTCTCAGCGACAGAGGACGTGTGTTCCTCTCTGAAGTCGTCAACGCAGTCCTTGCCGAATGCCGTATCATTCACCGGACTACCACCGCCTACCATCCGCAGATGAATGGATTGACGGAAAGATTCAACCGTACCCTAGGGGATATGATATCAAAGTATGTTGCCCCAGACCACTTCGACTGAGACCTCATTCTGCCTTTTGTGACATACGCCTACAATACTGCTCCACAGGCGACTACGGGCTTTTCACCATTTTTCCCGTTATATGTCCGAGACCCTTCCACCACACTAGATATCATTCTGCCCTACCACTCCGATTTTTCCGAGTCCACGCCCATCTCTGAAGCTGCCCGCCGCGCCGAGGAATGCCGCAAGCTCGCCAAGTCGTTCACAACCATCGACCAATGGAGACAAAAATCTCGGCGTGACGATAACCACCCGTACCCTGACTTTGTTCCGGACACTCTTGTGTGGGTTTGGGTTCCCGCTGTGCCTACAGGCCTTTCCTCGAAGTTTTTTTCAAAATACCAGGGACCCTACCACATTGTCTCGAAGACTTCACCAGTTAACTACATCGTCGAACCCGTTACGCCATCCACAGACCAGCGCTTTCGGGGACGTGAAATTGTTCACGTACAGCGCCTGAACCATTATTACGACCCGCTCATACTCTGTTCACCGTGAGTCGCCAGGATGGCTCCTTTTCCGACGGGGGACGAAGTGTAGTGAGGAGGAATGCCCACACTACTGCAGCGACATCGACACGTTGGCGCGAGGCACGAGCTAAGACTGCCTGGTTGTTGCTGCGACGCTGCCCGTACACCCGGCCAGCTCTTGCTGCTTCTGTACAGACGCTGATACCGCTTTTCACCTTGCATTTATTTATATATATATATATATATATATATATATATATATATATATATATATATATATATATATATATATATATATATATATATATATATATATTGTAGGCATCTACAATAAGAAAGCTTTGAAGAAAGCTTTGACGTCAGAGCCTGTACTCTGCCATTTTGATGACACCGCCCCAACACTCCTGCATACTGACGCCAGCGGCTGCGGTATAGGTGCTGTTCTCCTCCAACGCGATAACTCTGGACGGGAAAGGGTCATCGCATATGCTAGCCGAGTGCTAACTTCTACCGAAAAAAACTATACCATCACTGAGCAGGAGTGCCTCGCTGTGGTTTGGTCCATACAAAAGTTCCGTCTTTATCTGTACGGCCGTCAATTCACCATCGTAACGGACCACCACGCCTTATGCTGGCTTTCTACAATGAAGAACTTGTCCGGACGCCTGGGTCGTTGGATTTTACGCCTACAGGAGTATCAGTTTGAGATTATTTATAAATCGGGCAAAAACATCAAGACGCCGACGCTCTTTCTCGTTGCCCACTACCTACAGCGTCGTTCGACACTCCAGCTGCCACCTCCAACGACACCAGTGCGGACGTGACTCCCACTTCTGTTGCCTTGCTCGCCTCGCTGTACCAACCGCCAATCGACGATTAACAACCCTTCAGTTCTCACCAGCAGGCTGACCCTTATTGTCGGCGCATTATAGACCACCTTTCAGGAGCTACGCGTCCACCCAATGCACGCCTTCGTCGACAACTTGAGCACTTCAAGTTTCAGGACGGTGTGCTGTATCGTCACATATATCATCCTGAAAGCACACGCTGGGTACCTGTTCTGCCACGCGCTCTTCAACATCATGTACTTAACGCCTTTCATGACGATTTGACTGCTGGCCACCTAGGCTTTCAAAAAGCCTACGACCGCATTCGAAGCCGCTTTTATTGGCCTGGGATTTCTACCAGCGTGGCAAAGTACGTGGGTTCCTGCTCTCCATGCCAACTTCGCAAACTTCCGACATCTCCCCCAGCTGGTCAGTTACAGCCAATGACGTGCCCTACAACACCTTTCGAGGTCGTCGGTGTCGATCTTTATGGACCCCTTCCTGTTACTAGTGCTGGAAATAGATGGATAGTCACCGCCGTAGACCATATGACACGCTACGCCAAGACAACTTCAGTAGCTACTGGTTCAGCATCGGAAGTTGCTGACTTCGTCCTTCAGGCCATAATACTACGTCATGGTGCACCTCGTGTACTTCTGAGTGACCGTGGAAAGGTGTTCTTATCACAGCTTTTAGGTGAAGTTCTTCGCGTTTCTGGTACCACACACAAGATGGCGTCTAGTTACCATCCTCAAACAAATGGTCTGACCGAGAGATTTCATCGAATCCTTGCCGACATGATCGCCGTATACATTCAACCGGATCACAGAAACTGGGATAAACTTCTACCGTTCCTCACTTTCGCCTACAACACCGCTGTTCAGCGCACAACAGGCTACTCACCGTTTTATCTCGTTTACGGACGTTCACCTACTTTCTTTATCGATGTTTCCTTCTTCACCAGCAATGGCCCTACATCACCATCTTCTTGCGAAGAATATATTTCTCGCCTTGCCCAGTGCCGCCAGCGCGCTCGTATGAACACGGAAGCTACGCAACAAGCAAGGAAGGCCGTCTACGACACCTCTCATCGTGTGGTATCATTCCGACCGGGTGACGAGGTGCTGCTATTGACACCAATTCGCACACCTGGTCTCTGCGACAAGTTCCAGCCTCGATTCATCGGCCCATATGTTGTTTTAGAGCAGACTTCACCTGTCAACTATCGTGTGACGCCTCTTGTCGTGCCAACTGACCGCGGTTACCGCAGCACCGAAATTGTACACGTTTCCCGCATGAAGCTTTTCACACGACGTTCCTCGTCACCTTGACTACCCGCCCGCAGCGGCCAGGCTGGCCGCTTCCACGGGGGGGGGGGGGGGGAATCAGTGTAGGCATCTATTATGCGCTTCATCCTCATCTGAACAGCAGTCAATCATCATCATATGTTCTGACTGACAATCATCATCTGCTTGGCACGAGCGCTTCTTTGTCGGGTCCGTTGCGCTGGTTCGTTCCCGAGTTCACGGCCAATAAACCTCGCTACAACCGAGTCGTCATAATATATATATATATATATATATATATATATATATATATATATATATATATATATATATTGTAACGACGAGAAATAAGAGACAACGCCTTTGCTGCAGGCCGGCTGTTCTTATTCTGCTTCGTCTTCCTCGGCTTCCGTCACCCTGCCTGCGCCCTTGCCTGAGCCCCACTATTTATTATCATTACACTCGGCCCCGACTGCGAGCCTCGTGGGTTACCGACAATGTCTCCGGTGGGCGGCATTGACTATTCCGGGGTGGCCGGGCTCGGCCAAGCTGATATTTCACATGGAAGTTTGTTGAAGGAGATTCCGGAGGACGACACTGGCTGTGACGTGATGGTCGGTGCAGGCGTCGTCCACGATGGGGCCAACGCTGTTGACTTGGACAAGATGCCGCTAGCAGGAGATACAGACTCCTGCAAAGTGGCCGCGTTGGTTTAATCTCGTCGGTTTGAGCATCCTGTCGCAGTCGTGTTACAAATGCTGGAAATAGTCCACGCTGCACCGTCACCTGCTGCACTGAGCGTCGACGCCTGCGTTGCTTGCGGTGTGGCAAGGGGCGTCGGGGTGTCTTTGTAGTCATCTGAGAGCCGAGTTCAGGTTGCAGCTTGAGAGGCAACGCGTGCTCTTGCAGCACTGCCTTTGTCGGACTCATGCTCAAGCTGCTTATTCCTATAGTTTCACGTGCAGTAGAGCCTTCATTGTCAGATGACCTGTCACTAACCGGAAGTATTACCTTCTCTGGTAGGTCTTTGCTGACAGTGACTTTGAAGGAGGCGGCGCTTAGCGTGTGGCAGACGTCCGCACACTCGGCCACAGACTGACGTGATATCAGGAGATGTCGCTTCGAAGTGAGGGTCAACACTGTAGGGTTGTTCGTCCCAGGGTAGGTGGTTAAATTGGCTGTCGGGAAGCTGCAAAATACAGCTGAAGCCGCGAGGGTGGTCTCCTTCTGGGATCTATTCTCGGTAGCGGTCGCGTAAGACTGGGTGGTCGTGGAGAGGTGATGGTGACTCCGTCCAAAAGCAGCTATGAGCTTGTCACTCCAGTCCACCCAGGATGTCTGCCGCACGCCTTCGTATCGATGCCAAGCCGCGGCAGCATTCCGAAGGCGGTCTATGGCCATGCCCCACTTCTTTTGGTCCGTCCACGCTGCGTGATCTCCGACAGCGTTGACGGTTGCCACCCATTCCTTGGCATCGTCCTGGAAGCCGCGAAACTCCGGTAGCTCGAAGGAAATCGGCGATGGCGGGACTGCGGGCAAAACTCCGAAATGTGCCCACGCCAAGCAGTTCACTTGCTCTGATACCTCCGTGAGAGAACGCCCGAGATTGCGACGGTTCTCGGGCGAGCTTACCTCGAAGTTTTGTGAGGCGGCCGCAGCCAACATGGCATTGAGTGCGCACAATGTTGGCAAGATGGCAGGACATAGCTGGGAGCTCGACGCTATGAGGGCGTTGGTCGTGACGCGGAGTTGCGCGATGGTATGCTGCAGCTCCGCTGCGCTGTCGTGTGATCCGCACGAAGAGCCAAGGCCCGCCTCTGCGGAGGATACAGTGACTGCGGTACTCGAGGTGGTACAATTGCTGACCAAGGACGCGTGGACGGCGTCCCTTGGAAATCCAGCTGTGGTAGGAATCGTGGACATGGGTTCCAGGGCGCTGGAAGCGTCAACGACGTTCCCAGGCAAGCGGAACCCGTGTGATGAGTTGTGACCTGGTACTGTGGCGTAGATGAAGCGGTCTTGCGCCGCCGGGTAGGCCTCGACGCCGTACACGGTGGGTGCTTGAAGCGCCGACAGGTTGCCAGGTATGGAGGAGGCATGTACGCCATCCCTAGGTGAGAGAGACCCGTGCGCATGGTTGCCGCGACGTGTCGCGTCCCAGGACAAGTTTCCCGGAACCACAACGGAAGCCTGGACGCCATCCGTCGGTGCTGGGATCGATGCTGGCCGCGACGGACGCCTTGCGGGTTCCATCAGCGAAGAAGCGTGACGGCGTTCCTTATCGTGAACTGGTACCGGTAACGGGTGCTGGAGCCGCCGAGGAGGCCTTGACGCCGTCCCCGAACGGTGGTGTCAGTAAACAGCTGCCGAGGAGGGCTTGACGCCGTCCTCAAGCGACGCTTACCGCGGCTGCACGTCGGCGGGCGTTCTGGATGACGAAACCGAGACGTAAGCCGTTTTCTTCGTCGACTGCGCCATTGTAACGACGAGAAATAAGAGACAACGCCTTTGCTGCAGGCCGGCTGTTCTTATTCTGCTTCGTCTTCCTCGGCTTCCGTCACCCTGCCTGCGCCCTTGCCTGAGCCCCACTATTTATTATCATTACAATATATAGTTATAAACTTCGAGAATTGCGCAGTATTGGAAAAAAACAATAAAATATTTATTTATTCCTAACAGTTTCGGCAGGTGGAGCAGCCTTCTTTGGAGGATCTAAGACAAACGGGCGAACGAGGTAGCAACAGACAACAAAAAGCAGAAGAAGGAGAGGAACTAGAAAGGAGCGACGGAGAGCCGCCGGAAACGAGCGGGTAATTCTGGCAATGTTACTGGGTATAGGTAAGACGCGCCGCCAGCGGAGGCGACCAAGAAAAACGGAAAAATGTGGAACATGTTGCCGCTTACTCGCATCCCATGGCAATATGTTCCACATTTTTCTGTTTTTCTTGGTTGCCTTTTTCTTGGTTTATGCGCATGTTTGGCGTCACGTAGCACGTGAACTTATTATGAGCGGGCAACTGATTAATAGTACCTCGTATACAACCTAATGACACCAAGTCTGCCAGTACGAGACCCTCTTTAATGAAATAAGGGAAATAAGTGTATACCTAAGGGCTTGTTTTTCCGTGTTTTAACACAATATTAATGAGATCTAACAGACAGTAATGTCATGGAATGTACAGGGGAAGTTATTAGAACCAATGGAATGTAAATAGGCAGAAAGAAAAGTGGATGAAAAAATAACCAGCCCCTGCTCCGGCGAGTTATTTTTCATCCACTTTTCTTTCTTCTTAGGTATACACTTCTTTCCCATATATATATATATATATATATATATATATATATATATATATATATATATATATATATATATATATATATATATATATATATATATATATATATATATATATATATATATATATATGAGATATAACAGACAGTAATGCCAAGGAATGTACAGGGGAAGTTATTAACATTAATGGAATGTAAATAAGAAGAAAGAAAAGTGGATGAAAAAATTACTTCTAAATTCACAGATAAACCCAAAAAAGTGGATGGAGGGAGTGCCGCTGTAATAGCTCAGTGGTTAGAGCATCGAACGCGTAATTCGAAGGTCGTAGGTTCGATTCCTGCTTACAGTTGGTAATTTTTTCATCCACTTTTCTTTCTTCTTATTTACATTCCATTAATGTTAATAACTTCCCCTGTACATTCCTTGGCATTACTGTCTGTTATATCTCATTATTATTGTGTTAAAAACACGGAAAACGAGCCCTTAGGTATACACTTCTTTCCCTTATTTCATTGAACGAGGGTCTCGTACTGGCAGACTTGTTGTGTTTAGGTTGTATAAGAGGGACAATTAATCAGCTGCCCGCTCATAATAAGTTCACGTGCTACGTGACGCCGAACATGCGCATAAGAGTGTTTTCACACTCGTTGTTTGGCTTATAGATGGCGCTGACAGTCGCTCCTACTTCTAAATTCACAGATAAACCCAAAAAAGTGGATGGAGGGAGTGCCGCTGTAATAGCTCAGTGGTTAGAGCATCGAACGCGTAATTCGAAGGTCGTAGGTTCGATTCCTGCTTACAGTTGGTAATTTTTTCATCCACTTTTCTTTCTTCTTATTTACATTCCATTAATGTTAATAACTTCCCCTGTACATTCCTTGGCATTACTGTCTGTTATATTTCATTATTATTGTGTTAAAAACACGGAAAACGAGCCCTTAGGTATACACTTCTTTCCCTTATTTCATTGAACGAGGGTCTCGTACTGGCAGACTTGGTGTGTTTAGGTTGTATAAGAGGGACAATTAATCAGCTGCCCGCTCATAATAAGTTCACGTGCTACGTGACGCCAAACATGCGCATAAGAGTGTTTTCACACTCGTTGTTTGGCTTATAGATGGCGCTGACTGTCGCTCCTACTTCTAAATTCACAGATAAACCCAAAAAAGTGGATGGAGGGAGTGCCGCTGTAATAGCTCAGTGGTTAGAGCATCGAACGCGTAATTCGAAGGTCGTAGGTTCGATTCCTGCTTACAGTTGGTAATTTTTTCATCCACTTTTCTTTCTTCTTATTTACATTCCATTAATGTTAATAACTTCCCCTGTACATTCCTTGGCATTACTGTCTGTTATATCTCATTATTATTGTGTTAAAAACACGGAAAACGAGCCCTTAGGTATACACTTCTTTCCCTTATTTCATTGAACGAGGGTCTCGTACTGGCAGACTTGGTGTGTTTAGGTTGTATAAGAGGGACAATTAATCAGCTGCCCGCTCATAATAAGTTCACGTGCTACGTGACGCCAAACATGCGCATAAGAGTGTTTTCACACTCGTTGTTTGGCTTATAGATGGCGCTGACTGTCGCTCCTACTTCTAAATTCACAGATAAACCCAAAAAAGTGGATGGAGGGAGTGCCGCTGTAATAGCTCAGTGGTTAGAGCATCGAACGCGTAATTCGAAGGTCGTAGGTTCGATTCCTGCTTACAGTTGGTAATTTTTTCATCCACTTTTCTTTCTTCTTATTTACATTCCATTAATGTTAATAACTTCCCCTGTACATTCCTCGGCATTACTGTCTGTTATATCTCATTATTATTGTGTTAAAAACACGGAAAACGAGCCCTTAGGTATACACTTCTTTCCCTTATATATATATATATATATATATATATATATATATATATATATATATATATATATATATATATATATATATATATATGAAAACATGGACATTTGCATATAAGCAGACGCTTACGGCAACGACATCAGCACCAATATAATAAAAAAAAATTGCCAACAGCAATGCTTATATTCGTAGTAGCCTAGGTTACGTAACAGTTTATTACAAGATTCTAAACGATCCCACAACCACCGCATGCCTCAAGAAAAGCAAGAAAGTGATGATCGGTAATGCACTCAGTAAGAGTTAGAATCTCTTGAATTGGATTCGTGGCACTTTCATAATCATAAAGAACTAGAACGAAAACAAAATAATAAGGCCTAACGTGTAACATCTTTGTTATTTCAGTTTTGCGGACAATATCGCGCTTTTTATTGATGCTGGCGATGATTCACGAAAGGAAATCTGGAGATGTAAAAAAAAAGACACGTTAAAGTATGAATAAAAAGAGGCCCGAAGAAAACAAAGATAATGTTAGACGGCCCGGCGAAAACGCGAAATTAAGGGTACTAACAGTAAAGCCACTCCTCCCCCTAAGTTTCTCGTATTCACAAAAAAAAAATAATAATAAGGTGTCAAGTTGATTCGAAATAAAACGTTAGTCATTTGCAACACATGCCCGGCAATCACATTGCCGATAAGCTTCAAGTAGAAATTCAAAATATTTCAGTAATAACTTACGGGCCTAAAACAGAAATAAACTACTGCACGTGGCCTGAAAAACATCACGAGGCTTGAGTGGTACCACAAGATCCAATAAACTTTACATATAGAGAGGATAGACACACCCACACGCACGCATTGCTAATCTCACTATATTATTGTAATGAAATAAATCATGTAGGAAAACGTCTGCCGTGTGCCCGTTTCATCGGTAACAACACGAGTGAATGGAACACCCAGGCACGCCATAGAAAGAGAATACACACAAAAAAAGAATGTTCAATAGCAAATGTGCAGTAAAACCAGAACCGAAATATGATGAGACGTAGAGCAGCCAACATAAGGCCTTATATGAAGCGAGCGAGTCCAAAATGGAAGCACTTGGTCACTGGATGCATGCTGTGGTTATCTCTGCCGAAAGCAGTACCGGAATCCTGCCGCGTATCCAACTCGCGCACGATTCTGACTCCTCCACACTTGTCCACACACCGGCACTTCAGCAAGAAAAACCTGCTCCCGCAATAATGATTATTCTTCCGTCAAGCCGACTACTGAGCGAAAAAAAAGGGGGGGGGGAGGAGGGGGGTTTTCGTTTCACGGGAAAACTTGGCAATCCGGAACAACTGAGGTCATGCAACGTGAGCAACATCCTGCATAACTAAGGGCATAGAATCAGTGCGTATCTGTAGGGCAGGCATCCCTAAGCAAAAGTGTGTCCAAATATTGTGGAAAACTAAAAAAAAGTGTCAACCATAGACGTTTGCATTTATTGAAGCGGGCTTTCGTATGCCTTTCACACAGGCAGCCCAGAAGTTTGCTTGATCAGAACAGTGGTCGCGCATATAAGAGAATACCCTGGATGACGGGCTGCTTCTGAGATCATGCTCGCACTATTCACACACACACACACACACACACACACACACACACACACACACACACACACACACACACACACACACACACACACACACACACACACACACACACACACACACACACACACACACACACAACATTGAACCTGTTCAGAATATTTCTAATTCACTCTTCAGAGAATCAAATACGATAACTTCGAAAAGCACTGGTTTGCGTTATTTGGTTACGAACCCACGGTAAAGCTACTTGCGCTTCCCTTAGGAACGTTCCAATTTATTTTAGTGCGGTCCCGGGTTCTCAAAGAAAAAACCTTATGTTTTTATAGTTAATTTACCTTTAATGTCTTGCAGAAAAATAAAAACCATTACGAATCGTTAGGAAACTTTTTTTTCGCTATGGAACAGAAACGGAATGGAACTTTTTGCGGTGGAACAACACTAAAACCAAACTGGAAAACCCTGCGATAGCATTCGCTTCCCGCACGTTAGCCCCTGTGGAACTAAATTATTCTCAGGTGTATCACGAAGGACTGGCCATTGTCCATGGAGCCACGAATTTTCATCAGTACATTGCGGGCAGACATGTGACTGTTCTGACTGATCACAGGCCACTCCTGAGTATCCTAGAGCTACAGAAGCAGATTCCAGTGCCGTTTTCGCCTCGTATAGTTCGATGGTGCATTAGGATGTCAGCGTAAGACTACGACGTTGTGTACTGTCTAACACCGACGCACTGAGCCGCTTACCCCTCAGCGAAACCATTGAGGATACACCTCAAGTTGGCTGCGTGCTCATGTTCGAAGCGCTAAATAGCCCCCCCCCCCCCCCCACTAACGGTTGACGAAGTCACAATGGCCACGCAAGATGGCCCAACATTGTTCAAGCTGTACAACGTCCTGATGGAGGGCAGAGTTCAAAATTTCAGGAATGAGAACTTCAACGCTTATAACAAGAAAGAAATTGAGTTCAACTGTCATCGTGGTTGTATCAAATTGGGATCACGAGTTGTCATTCATGGCCCACTTCGACAACGAGCAATGGCTCTCATTCCTGCCGGGCATCAAGGCGTGATCACAATGAAGTGCGCCCGCGGCTACATGTGGTGGCCGGGAATCGGCAAGGGCACCGAGATAGCTGCAGAGTGCACAGCCCGCCACTTAAATCAACGCGCTCCGACGCGAGCTCCAGCACCGGACTGGGGTAGACCGAGCACACTTTGGCACACATTCTTGTTAATTCCGGATGCCTACAGTAAATGGATTGAAACTCACCAACTGAACAAAACAACATCGACAGATCCCATCGATTTCCTGCGCTTGTTCGAAACTTTCGAATTACCCCACAAGGTGGTTTCAAACAACGGAATCGCATTCGTGTGAGCCAAAATACAGAAACCCTACGAGTGACAACTGCATCACAGTGGTGAAATCTGGTCCGAACCACCCAGCCACAAACGGACAGGCCAAACGCTACGTGGTAGAGCTAAAACGTGCTCTTGCAAATACGGGGTCATTACAGCGGCGCATTGCACGCTTTTTTTTCAAGCAACTTGCAACGAGCCAGACGGGCCAGGTACTGGAGTATATCATGTTTTCTTGCGAGCTGTGAACGCACATCTCTGCCATTTTGCCAGGACCGCCTTGGAAGGTCATACCACATAAGGAAGACGCCTCGCGTTGCCGGCAACTCCACAAAGGACAACCAGTGGTCGTCCGCCTGTTTCATGGAATGCCCGAATGAACGGCGCCCATCGTAAAAAAAATGGCAGGAGATTTTGGCTTGTTGAAGCTAAAGCCCCTCTATCGCGTCTTCTACCGAAAAACGCATGGAGGGGCTCTAGACCGTGCATTCCCGTTTCCAGCCAGCTGCAGGGATGCGCCCTGCCCTCCACCTGACCTCCCCCCCCCCCCCCCCACGATACTTGACGCCGCGCGCCCGGGGCTGACTGACTGTCGGGGCAATCAGTGGGCCCGCGCACTGGCTGCCTCTCCTTTGTACTCCTCATCCCTTTTATGGCCCACAGCGGACTCGAAAGCCAGCGCTTGGACCACTTGGACTATGCTGCGCAAAAATGCCTTTCTTGAAAGTAATAAACTCAGTTCCCTGTTACGGACGCTTGTTATTCTGGCTACCGTGGACATTACACAGTGCAAATAGGGTTATTTGTTCCTAAAAAACTTAACCTCCCTGCCTTTCAGCATTATATCTGTTTCTTTTGACTCACTTCCATGAACATTTTTTAAAATCAATATTGTTAAAATTGGAGACTCGCTTAATAAAAAAGAGGAAGTGGATTTATTTATTTATAGATTTGTTATTTATTTTAGAGAAAAACTGCCAGTCAAATGCCGGCCTTTGGGCAGGGGTGTGTGGCGCAGTGGACGCAAGAATGCGTAGGAGGTACAGCCGTAGATATACTTTTGAACAAAAGCGCGATGATTAAAAAAAAAAGAAATGACATGAAATATGGTCCACAGTCCCAAGCGCAAAACAAAAACTATAAAAACAGTGCCCACTAGGTTATGTTGTTTGGGTAAAAAGTAAAAAGAACTCAAATACCAACTGTAGCAAAAATAAAGCCGGCAATGTTAAAAAGCGAGACTTTGCGGAATCGAAGCGTTGAAGAATCGTGCAGAAGCGAGGCTTTGAACCTCAAGCAATCAGTCTGATCAAGACAGGTGTTAAAATGAAGAGCACTGTAATATATATGAAGGTGTAGTTATGAGCCATGTCAAAGAGCTAACGCACGAAGAAACTCGTTGAGATCGACACTTTCAAGAACCTCTGGTGGCAAATTGTTCCACTCTCCGCTTGTGCGGGAAAAAAATCGTACCTGTATATAGGGGCTCAGTCACACTTTCAAGATTGGAGGCACGCGTTTCGTGGCGCAAGATTGGTTCGATATAATTAGTTTTTTGTATTGCCTGTTTATTATTATATACAAGATAGAACAGCTTCGTTATTCCGTGATAACGTCTCCATTCCAGGGTCTCCAGTTTAGCGCTTTCGAGAAGAACTGATGGATATGTCTTACTTTTGGGCATTGAAAATGAATTTTACAGCTTTTCGCTGTACTGATTCAATTTTATCTGTATAAGCTTGCGTGTGCGCGTCCCAGACAGCCGATGAATATTCCAGTATTGGTATTACGTACGTTTCACATGAGGTCATTTAGGTTCGCTGCATGCCTTAGCGAGTGCCCATCTTAGGTAGCCTAGTATTTTCAAAGCCTTTTTCTTACTATAAGACACATGCTTGTTCCATCTTAAATCAGATGTGATGACAAGACCAAGGTGCGTATACTGTGACACAAAGGACGAAAATTGATTGCTGAGGTTGTATTGAAATTTTAATGGATCTTTTTTGTGGGTTATGGTTATCGCCAAAGTTTTTCTCGCGTTATACCCCTGCCATACCCCTGTCCCACGGGCACTCAAAAGTCTTTTAAGTAAGCGGTCTTTTTTCGAAAAGGAGTTCCTGACAGCAGACACACGGCACAGAGCGAACTCCTTTTCAGAAGCGGTCTTTTTCGTAAACGGAGTTCCTCGATCTCTTTTACGGCTCCGAATGAGTAGCCTCGAAACCAGTGGGCGCTAGCAATTTTCAAGTTGTGGGAAAAAAAGAACGAATGCTTATTTTTCTGTCACCAAAACTCTTTCTAAAAACAAATTTCATATCCTGCAGAAGGTGTAATGAACTCTTTAATGGTTATTTCTTTTTCTACTCTCGTAAGCAGCTACAACCCGTCGGCAATATCACGTGGTGACGCTCGGTCTCGCGCCGCGCCATTTTGCACTAGCGAGGAAAGCGTGGCAGTCGTGTGTTTGCCTGTCATTCAAGCGGTCAAGCTTGTATAGGGCAATGCCGACTCGCTTCTCAGGAGTGATGGTTTCACGCATGCTGGTGCACTGTCTTTCGAGCTCACTGCGCAAGCTCTCCACAATGAAACGAAAGGTGGACGGTACACTCGAAAAGATTGCTTGAAGTTCTGCTCACTGAGGTGAGGTACAGTTCCCTCGAACCACCTCTCGTTTCATATGAAGGCCCACATCGATCGATCGCAGGCCTTCTCCGACAGCTTCAATGCGCACAGCAAGGAATTGCTGAACAGCAGTGGCTGCTTGATCCTCTCCTTGGCGGCTTTTGCAGCGTCTGCCTCGCTTTCCAGAGCGAGAAGGCAGGCCGTGAGGTTTGCGATCCTCGCTTGTTCTTTCGCACGGTTGCCCATAACGTGTCAAAAGCAGTCGAGAGCAGCGAAAAACAAATACGGTAAATAAAAGCCCAGTGGTGCCAGACGGACTTGTGCCTGTCGCTAGTTATGGGAATGCTTCCTTAACTAGTGCAACAAACTTTCACATTGGTGTTTTTTCATCTGATATTCTTAAATTTATTTGAAGAAACGAGCAATGCAACAAGTCTTTAATTTGTACATCGTGATACATCGTTTAATTTTCATTGCTTCTCTTTTAACTGCTAGCGCCACGCTTTTTCTAGCGTCTTCGAACGAAAACAATAAAAGGAGATCGTTGCTGCCGTGTGTCTGCGATGCAACACCTCTTTGTTAAAAGTCTTTCAACTTCGTAAAAAGACCGCTTACTTAAAAGACTTTTTGCGCGCAGGTGTGACACAGGTATAAAAGGTCATCTGTCATCTTGTGCACCAATGTTGAATCTTAGATGAAGATTTATTTAAAAGAACCTGGTCGCTGGAAGCGTTCACTACATTAAAGCATGCGGGAATCTGCAAAAAGCTTTAGATTTGATGGGTATCACGGGTGGAATTATTGATAGAAACCGGAAAGAAAAGAGACCCGAGGACGGATCCCTAGGATATGCCAGATTTGAGTGGCGCGGACGGCGAGTTGATACCACCGTCCATAATATCGCACCCGGTGAATATTACTCGCAATTTCAAAGCCTCACTAGGGATGTGTTAGTTAATTAGCACTAATTAACCAATCCGTAAATAACTGTAATTACCATGTAAGCTGTAAAACTCGAGAATGTGCTGTTAATTCAAGGGTCTATGTGGTACATACACTGAATGTTCAGAAACACGCACTTCGTCTTTTTTTTTCAATTTACCCAATTGATGTGCTATACTATCGATATTTACCTCTACGAATCCTAAGTATAGTTTCACGGGGTCATGAATGTGCCTTCCACAAGAATGCTCTCTTTTTACGCACTCCCTATTTTATTTTTATGTGGCACTGTAGGGTACACCATCTCAACGCTAGATGGAGCTACGAGAGCTTGACGGCTCAAATCGCCGGGGACTCAAATTTAAATCGATGCACAGAAGCCATCAAAGAGAGGGTAAGAGGTGACAAGAGGGTTGCAGTAGGGGCGTTCCCAGGACGCAAGCTGGAAGCAGTCATGAAGCAAGCGAGCGCAAAGCTCAAAACGACAGCTGATAGACGCAACCTCGTGATAATTTCAGGCGGTTTAAACGATGTCCTGAATGAAGATGCAGCAGGACTAGCAGCCACACTGGCGAAAGGCGTCGATGACATGCGCGCCACTTCTCCTAAGGTGCAAGTAGTGATATGCACGATACCGGAGGTACCGGTGCGTGATAGCAACCTGCAAAGAGCGGTGGTCAACGCAAACCAAGAGATATGGCGGATGAGTCGAGAGAAAGGCTTTGAGGTGGTGGAAATAAACAGAGAGGTGCATAGGTGGGGGGGGGGGGGTTTCAACGAGACAGAATTCACTTCGATGGGCGGCTAGGTCATGAGGTGGGTTGGCGACTTGCAGGACGCGCAGTAGCTTTTCTGGGGGGCAAGCGAGCCCTTCGGAGGCAGGATAGCTAGTAACGAGGAAAACAACCAGGGAGACTCTTCGACAGGTGGTATGGACAGATACGATTCCAAAGTGGCACCAATATCTAAGATACGTAGAGTCCGGGGCATAAATAGACGTAGCCACGAGCGCCGAGCCAATTCAGACATAGGGTACATTAACATGCAGGGTGGTAGGAACAGGCTGAAGTGGGAAGAGATAGAAGAACAGCTAAGGGAAGAGAGGCCGATGGTATACGGTTTTGTAGAAACACATCTCAGGGACATGGAACAACCTCCGAACAATCCGGACTACGCGTGGGAGTATTGTAATAGAACAGAAGGCAGCAGAAAGGGGGGTGGTATTGGGGCATTCATTCATAAAAGTACAGACTGGCAAAGGGTCAAGCAGGAGTGCAAGGAACATTTATGGCTAAAAGGGAAAGTGGCAGGTCAAATGACACTCCTTGGTTTTGTGTACTTGTGGACGAGAGCAAAGGCCAGAGAGGAAAACCAGTCAATGGTAGAGTGTATATCAAAGGACATTCAGGAGTTAGGAAGAGAGTGCGAGATAATTATACTAGGAGACATGAATGCGCACATAGAAGATATAGATGGGTATACCGACCCGACAGGCAAAATGATCATGAATATGTGTGAAAGGCTTGATCTGATCATTTGCAACAGTGCCGAGAAGTGTGAAGGGCAAATAACATGGGAGGTAGGAAGGCTTCAGCCGACGATAGATTATGCACTGATGTCACATAGGATGTATGATAAGCTCAGGGAAATGCACATAGATGAAGGTGGCTCCAGAAGTCTGGGTAGCGATCACAAACGTATCAAGCTAAGTTTTGGAAGAGCAGTGAAAGTGGGAAGGAGACAAGATGAGCAACTACAGGAAAATTTTTATCCAGAAAGGCAAATTGAAATAGCCACTAAACAAATTGAGAAAGTAATCACGGAGGATAATAAGACAGTGTGGACATACACGAATCTAATTAGACTCTTTGAGATAGAGCTTGCTAAGATGCGTGACAAGTCACCCCGGAAAAGAAGACACAAACCCAAAAGTTGGTGGAATGAGGAAGTTAAGAGAGCCATAGCAAAACGCCAGGAAGCCTCTAGGGAACACAGACGTGCTAAGCAGCGGGATGAACCGACAGATGATGTGGATAGAAAATGGGCAACCTTTCTAAGCTGTAGAAGGGATGCATCCCTTCTGATCAATGAAAAGATTAGAAGGAAGGGAGCTCAGTGGCTGGCAGAAGTACATAAAAAAATAGAAAGGCAGCTGCGAAATTTTCGAACCATCTAAACTCCCTAAGAAATGAGACGAGCCTAGAGCAGAACTTTATAACTACAGCCCAAGGTGCTAGGCTAGAAGGGGACGAAGCTATTGAATATATAAGAACAAGGGTGACAGAAAAATTTCAACAAAGAAGTACTTTATGCACCACAATAGACAAAGACGAATCAAGTGGTGCAATGGCTCCATTTTCACAACAAGAGTGGGAAAGGGCTGAGAAAAGGGTTCCTAGAAGTACATCAACAGGCCCAGATGGCATTCCAATTAGGCTGATATATACATTAGGTCCGAAGTCTAAGCAGGCTTTGAGAGAGGCAGTGAGTACAATAATAATCGATGGTGAAGTTCCCGATGGATGGAAACTTAGCAGGATGAGCATGATCTATAAAGGAAAGGGGGACAAAGCTGACATAAACAATTACCGTCCTATAACAGTGACATCAGTGGTCTACAAGCTGGCGATGCAGATTATAAAGGAAAGACTGCAGGCGTGGATACAGGATGAGGGGGTGCTGGGGTAACTGCAGAATGGGTTTCGGAAACACAGGAGGTTGGAAGACAATCTGTTCTCACTGACGCAGTGCATCGAAATAGCAGAAAAAGAACACAGGCCCCTGTGGCTAGCATTTTTGGATATCAAGGGAGCGTACGATAGCGTGGTTCAAGAGGAATTGTGGGGAATACTGGACACACTAGGCATGGAACATGTAGTCACTAATCTTTTAAAGGATGTCTATAAAGGTAACAAGGTAGTTATAAAGTGGGAAAAACAGGTATTCAAGCCTGCAGAGGTAAAACGGGGGCTTAGGCAGGGGTGCCCCCTGTCACCCTTATTATTCATGATGTACCTACAAGGATTAGAGGCAAAATTAGAGGGAAGTGGACTGGGCTTCAACCTCTCTTTAGTCAAACAAGGAAAACTTATTGATCAGGCACTACCAGCATTAATGTACGCAGATGATATAGTGCTAATGGCCAACAACAACGAAGATTTGCAGAGATTGATGGACATCTGCGGTAATGAGGGAGATAGGTTAGATTTTAGATTCAGTAGGGAAAAATCAGCAGTCATGATTTTCAATGACAACGAAGGTAGTGAGCTTAGAATACAGGAGGTCACGCTAGAGATAACAGATAAATACAAATATCTGGGCGTATGGATAAGCAATGGGACCGAGTATCTGAGGGAATACGAAATATACGTGACGACTAAAGGTAACAGGAATGCAGCAGTCATGAAAAATAGGGCACTGTGGAATTACAATAGGTATGATGTTGTGAGAGGAATATGGAAAGGGGTCATGGTTCCTGGGCTGACGTTCAGCAATGCGGTCTTGTGCATGAGATCAGAAGTTCAAGCAAGATTAGAAATTAAGCAACGTGGAATAGGTAGGCTTGCTTTAGGAGCTCACGGGAATACACCAAATCAGGGAGTACAAGGTTATATGGGATGGACATCATTTGAGGGCAGGGAAGCTAGCAGCAAGATAAAATTTGAGAAGCGATTGAGAGAAATGGGGGAAGAGCGTTGGGCTAGGAAGGTTTTCAGCTACTTGTACATGAAGAATGTCGATACAAAATGGAGGAAGCGAACCAGGAAGTTGACTGGTAAATACTTAGAAAACAGCAGCTGGCCTTACCAAAAAGAACTATCGGTTAAGAAAAAAAGTGAAGGAAACGGAGACTGACATGTGGAGAATGGGCATGATTAAGAAGTCCGCACTAGAGATCTATCGAACTTTTAAGCAGGAAATTGCCAAGGAAAGGATCTATGATAATACTCGGGGTAGTTCTCTACTGTTTGAGGCCAGGACGGGAGTACTGCGAACCATGACATATCGGGCCAAATACGAAGGGGTCGACACAGTATGCAGTGCGTGTGGAGAGGAAGAAACTGCCGAACACTTGATAATGTTCTGTAAAGGGCTTCACCCTATAGTTCAGGATGATGGTGCAGAGTTTTTCAAAGCACTGGGATTTAGGGACAGCGAGGGCAAAATAGACTTTAAGTGGGTAGACTTAACTAGAAGGAGGTTATCTGATTGATGGCTAAAGTCAAGGCACGAGTGAAAATTAAACCCTTCACTGCGAAGTACGAATCCTCAACTTCATTATTTAAAGGAAAAAAAAGATAAATGTAATGGTTAGTTCACTAAGTATTATGGCTAGGTGGCGTTAGCCGCCGCCCGATCTAAAGGGTACAGCCACATCCATCCATCCATCCATCCGGCTGTCGCACCCTGAACAAAACTGGCCAGGGAACTTTTTTTTACCACGCGATTCAAACACGCTCTATACCATCATAAACTAGACATATGCCAGTACCTAAATCCTAGAAAGCAATTGGATATTTTCAAGCACGTCTCCGGGGCAGCGATTCAAACGAGGGAAAACAGCCGATATTTCCGAGAGCGCCCATAGGCGCTGTGCATTATCTTTTAATAAGCTAGGGAACTCGCACTATTGCAACTACGATACTGTTACTCCAGCCGAAGAAAGGTTCATACAGTTGCTACTTGAAACCGTGAAAGCAATAAGAAAATCAGAAAGGGAGAGGAGTTATCATCGTTTTGCTCTCCGGTCCTTTGAGTGACGCGGAGCCCCACCCTCACCGTGAGGGAAAGCGCGCCTCCTGCTCGTGGGCCGGAATCCTGGGGACGTCCGGCAATTCTAGAGACTTTATGCTGCAAGCTGGCTAGTTGTGATGACATCAGGTACCAAAACGGCCACTCAGCGTCACAAAATCTATCAAAATGACTGCTTGTGAGTTGGCAATGGAGCCACAGTGCGTAGCAGCCGAGCGAGTTTCACGATTTCTCGCACGAGCACAGGACGAGAAGCTCATATTGTGTTACGATGTCAGGGCACTGTAGATATGAAAACTAGCTTTTAAAATGATACTGTAATTACTTTTGCGGAGTGCATTCGCACTTTGCAGTACATTTTCTAGATCTTTGAAGGTTGGGCTTTTCATTTCACGCAAGAAAATAAAAACTTTTGCAGTTATTACCCCTTTATCATCCGCGGAGGTTAGAAAACAAGTGCTGCGAAAGTGAAGCAAGCTTAAGCAGTTGCAAAAGACAAATGATTTCTGGCATAGGCAACTAGGAACTCAGCTATTGAATAAAGAAGTTAGAAATGATGACAAGAAGAGACTGTCTTTTTACATACCACCTGTTAGCAACTTGTAAAATAACCCAAAGTTAAACCACCTCTGCATTGAAAGAAAAATGTGAACTAACTTTTGCAAGATCACCACAATTTCAGTATGTTTCTTAACGATGCATAAAAAATATATGTCAACAGCATAGCATTGTGCCATTTTGATAGTTACACCTTTAAGTATAATTATGGTAATAATAGTAGCATTATCTGTACAAATCAAACATTACCTGTCAACCTGAATTGTAACAATATTTTTTTTTCATGGAGCCAGAACTAGCAGTGTTTCAATGGGCCCAAGGACTTTCTCAGCAAGGTGCTGCAAAGATATTATAAACTGTTCATAAACTGATCATTCAGAGCCTCACAGCTAGTGTAGCATTACCTGTCACGTGCACTCGGCACACAATCATAATTCATTTGTCTTACGCGAACATGCATTCTCTGTAAAAGGGAATGCCAAAGAGGGTGCATTTTTTAACACTACGCGCAACTTAGCTGCAGCTGGTTATTCTCTTCATTCACAGGACATTTGTCAATTAATTCACGTGTAAAGAATGCAAGCTCGAACCATTAACGATTCCGTACTGCAGTTCTGATGTGCGCACTGCAGTATTTCCCCCACTAACTGCAGTGATTTTCAACATAATGTTTACTCTAGGCACGCGATCGTAAAGATTCACACATGCCTTCCCTAAGATACATAGCAGCTCTGCGGTGAAGCCTCCGGTAACACGTGGCTACTATTTATTATTTTATAGCTTTCGACAAACACTCAAAGCGGTGGGTTGCAGTTTAATTTCCTTTTTGTTGTGGTTTAATTTATTCCACTGAAGTCTATGCGCACTAAATACACTGTGCAACAGCAGCAATAGTCGTGCTCGCGCTGGGTAGCATAGTAACGGAAACTGTGCCTGCCCGAGCATCGTTTGCGAACTTGAGCACACCGACGGTCTCGTAAGCAAGCATTTTATGGCTCTGTTCGGAACTGCAAAAAAGAACTTACCGAGACCAGCATCTCGACGTCTTCTTAATCTTTACTGGATACGGCTGTCCACTTCTTGGTGTCTCCTGCAATCGTTGAAAGCGGACCAACACTGCCGGCGGCAGTGAAGTGCAGCTTCGGTAGAGGCACGCTCACAGCGTTTCGCGGCACACTTTAAGTTTCCACGCGTCCCTCCAAATGTTCGGGAGGCGTTTTTCACGATCAAGATCGCCTCAGCAAACACAGCGCGCTTATTTAGTCTTGCCTGGCAGCTGCCTGCAGCATGGTCATGGGCACAGCCATGTTTGCTGACGACATCACGCATGAACCAAAGAGCGCGCAGCTTCTGAGAGCCTTGTAAGAGCGCCTGGCGCGGTGCATTGTGGGGGGTCTATCCGCTCACCTTTGTAAACTCGCCCTCGAGGTGCGCCGTCCCTCCCCTCTGGGAAACGTAGTCTCGCCGTCTAACCTCCTCACATCAGCGGCCGAGCAAGCCCTGGAAGGTCCTCGAGGGAAAGGGGCGTGGGGATGAAAAGTTGCATCATTTGTCGCGGACGACCCTCGAAATGTCTCGCTCTTTCCCCAGCCTTGACTGTGTTTCGCGCCGACGAAACGATGAGAATTTTCTGGAATCTAGCGCGGAAGGTATTTATTTATCCGGGCAGCAGAAATGGGAGATCAGGGAAAAAAGGAATTGTGCCCCAGAGTGCATAGGTGTTCCACCGTGTCGCCGGCGAAGCCTTTGGTCCTCAGTGACAAAGGAGAAGATGAACAGGATTTCCACCTGAGGGCTGAAGACTCGTGCTATAAGCAGAAGAGCGTGAGACTACCGCCAGAGAGCGAAGACGCGTCCTGCAATCGCAACGCGTGGGAAGCCGACGTGTTACAGGCGAAGTTTGGTGCTTGGAGAGCGGCCCATTGAAGACGCGAGGTTTCCTGGAAGAGAAACTTCGGGGGCAGCGGAACGACAACAACGCTGAACATTGAGTGAGTGATTCTCGGAAGAGTATCATTCAGACTTTTGTTCCAAGGACTCTGGACTGAATAAGTTTTCGATCTCTTAAGTCTTTAAGTGTCTTGGTTGTTTGATGCATGCGACTGCATTGTAGTGCGTATTGTTGTTTGTGTCCGTTGTTTCGAGTGTGGTTCACTGTACTGTGTAGTACGTTGTTTGATTGGTACCATATCGTATTCCACTAGTGTTGAGTGTGCCTATTTGTGTATCGTTTTGATCTGCCATAATTGAGAATATAATTTAGTTTTGTTTATCAACTCTCGGCTCTGACTTGTTGTTTGGGTCACAGCTGGCATCCGCTGGCGCGCCAAATAGGACCACTTCTAAATTGTCCACGCTTCCGTGGTGCAGTTCGGGGGACCAATACTTCGGCCCTTGGAATTAGCCGGCGATCGCCCCCCTAATTAACGAAATCTGTGACAACAGGCCAGCATTGTTGCAGTGTCCAGGTCAAAACAATCTCGTATTCGGGCACTGTTCGTCAGAGAGAGATAGAAAAAAGCGTTTTCTTAGAGAGATAGCGCACGTGAAGGCGGACATTTTACAGTTTCACCTTTTGGGCCAGGAAAACCTTACTCCTGTCACCACGTCCCTCTCTAAAAAATGGCAGCATCCACGGAGTGAATGATGGAGAGTGGGCGAAGCATCCGTCCGTCCATTCGTTCTTGCTTCCGTCCGGCCATGCATCCGCCCCTGCATTTATCCGTCGGTGCAGCCATCCGTGAGTCCGTCCATGCATCTGTCTGTGTGTCTGTTCGTCTATCTATTCAACATTCCAAGTACCACCATCTTGCATCTTTTCATCATATTGTCACGTGCTTGCTCAAGAAAGACGATGGCAGTTGTGCATGTGCCACGAAGGACTACTAAATGGACGAAAAAGAAGAACTCGCTTGCGCGTTCTATTTTTTAAAAATCGACCTGCTTCTGGTGTCTCAATCTCTGCGGCAAGACCTCTGTTTTGACGTCGTGACAATATATTCCACATATGCGCCGCCATCCAGCGGACATTCCTAGGACTAAATGAGAGGTTGCACACGCACACTTTGTTACGGCTTGCGCTTCGTGTCTACTTCCCACCTTTAACCACCTCGAGCTCATGGTATATACTAGTTCACTGTATTCAGGGCACTGCGGCCAAACGCTCGCTAAACCTTTCTAAAACCAAGATGGTTACGCCCAGCGAGTATAACGTAGCAACCTTTTCCTGTCAGATAGTGCTCAATGTACATGCCAATGGCTGCTAATGGAAAATGAGAGACAGGAGCATTCGGCTTTTAGTTAACGCCCCCGCCGTGACCTTTTATCATTCAACAAAGCACAGGAGAAATCTCCCACCGGCCCTACCTTGCAGTTCAAAATGTAACGCTGGTTACACTTTACGACTACGAGGGACGAACGGGTGCCGCTTTAAGGAGCTTCGCCCCTAATAACACACACAAGGCGGTGTCGCCAACGCTTGACTTACCACGTGGGCCCCCCGGCGCACAGGCCCGCGGTGCCACGCGCCGAGGACCCACGCTAGAGACAACCGTTGGCGGCAGCCACCACGCGCAGAAGAGACTCGCTAAACTCTCGCCCGCCACCAAGGCCTGCCTTCCGCCAGGGATCACCGCCGGCGCTATCACTCTACCAACAGTGGTACTCAACGCGAACACAACGCCTTCTATCGTCCGGTGGTTGTCACTCCCGAAACATGGCTTCTGTGCGAGACACGCGCGCCACGCGGCGCAAATAACTTTACAGGAGGTGTAAGCACCCCCCCCCCCCCATGCCCCCAACCTTAAATCGAACCATATCCCGAAATCAAAAAGATCCGCTACACAAACTTTAACAAAAAATGACATCACGTGTCTACAATGTCCTTGCACTACGACACCGCCACCGGTCGACACTGCTGCACTGTTTGGCTCGACTTAACCTCAGTACCGGCCCCGCAATATCAACGTTGCCGTCGGCGCGACGAACCGTCGCTAGCGCCGACACGTCTTCCAGTTGTGACCAGCACTCACGAGGGCGCCGGACTGCAGGCAGTTGCGCAGGTCCCAGGCGTCTCCATCACTCGACCTCATTCCTGGCCAGTGGCGCTCACGATGTGCACAAGACAGCCGGCCATGGATCACATCACTCCCGCTGTGTATTTTCCAAACACTCGAAACAAGGGAGCAGGGCCTAGGAAAAGGAGCTTCGGCCTTTTCGCCCACGAGGTACAATGTCAGTACGGCTAGCTAATACATCGGCAGCGGCCGAGACGTTCATCAAAAATAAAGGTCACTTTTCCTAATTCGTGCAGCACAAGATAAAAAGAGTGAGGGAAGCAGAGCGCAACACCTCAACGCCACGATCCACCTAGTTGTGCCACATGCGACCGGCGGCTGCGCAGGGCCTTAGGCCTAATGAGTCGCTCGACAACAACCGGCATCCACCCAGCCTAGGCTCAGAAGAGGCAGCCGCGAGGAGACGTCCACTCTGTGATGTGACCCTATCGCTCGCCGCACGCAGCAGCTTACCGAGCGATCGGCGTCCACCGCCCCGGGCGGTGTCACGACGCCCAGGCGTCGAGCCCCAATACAAGTCAACAACGACGCCCGGCTCCCTGAGCCCAAAAAGATAGAAGTTATTTACAGAAAATCGGACCACCCACGAGGCTTCCGTACTCACGCGCTTCGGGCCTGGCCTACAAACCACGTGCTCTAGGCCTTGCTCACCCCAAGATGCAGACCGCACGGCTCTCGTCGCAATTCAACAATGGTTTTCAAAACTAACACCAACAAAAAAGAACAACACTTGCAAGCAAGAAAAAATAAACAGTAAACATGCCGACAAATTCAAACACGTTACAAAACCAATCTCCTCGCTTCTCAACAAAGCACACCACTGACGCTAGCAAAGAAGTCCCCCCTAGGCCTACTCTAACCCGGCTCTAACAAAAGCCGCTACCGAATCGCAAAAACTGCCGTCCGGTACTACAAAAGCTCTACATTGGGCAGCCAGTGTGGCGTCTCGAATTGGCGAGCTAGCGCCACGCCACACTCTTAGAGTGAACGGACACAGTAGACACGGTTGGTACAAACCAAATAACATACATACACATTTATTTGACTAATTTAAACGACGATATCATAAGCTGAATTGGTGCATAACTCGTTATGTAATACGCTAGAACATTGTTAAACAATAACACGACAAACACAATAACACACCCAAGGCGGCATCGCCAACGCTTGACTTACCACGTGGGCCCGCCGGCGCGCAGTCCCGCAGTGCCACGCGACCCACGCTAGAGACAATCGTTCGGAGCAGCCGCCACGCGCAGAAGAGACTCGCTTAACTCTCGCCCGCCACCAAGACCTGCCTTCCGCCAGTAGTCACCGCCAGTGCTACCACTCTACTAACAGTGGTACTCAACTAGGGTGCCTTGATGCCCCGCGCTCCACTGAGGGTGAGGACAGGCACGTCGTCCGCTACGACGGCCGCCATTGCGCCTCCCGCCGCAGCTAGACAGCATGCGAAAGGCGCTATACAAGGCGCTTGCGGTGCGCGGAAACGTGCAGAAATAAGCGCGCTCTGTGAGTTTTTTTTTTCCTTTTCTTTTCTTTTTGAACCTTGAACAGCTTTTAGTGCTGCTGTTACCTATATGTTTACTAAGGGAACGATGTATTTCAAATTGTCGCGGGTTATAAATTACAGGGGGTTTATTTAAAAACACGGACAGTGGAGGCTTGTAGAGACGCTCTCAGAGAAGGCCGCTAAGATTGTCGTCTTCTTCACTCGCTTGCGCTGCGCCTCTCGAGCAAATCCGCGTTCTTTGTTGTCGTTGCTGTCTCGCCGCTAAATGCAGCTATGCACGTGGCATTACCCTCCCGCCAGAGTGAGCGTCGTACCGATGCTCAACAGGTAGAGATGCAGCCAGCGGGTGTTTACATCACTGAGAGTGGTAAAGTTTCATGCGGACCACGTGCACTGTCTCAGGCAGATGCTGGCGACGTTTCGAACAGGAGGAGGCGTCGGGCACGACTTCGTACGTCACGTCACTAAGGCGGCGCAAAACCTTGTAGGGTCCGATGTATCGGCGTAGGAGTTTCTCTGAGAGGCCTCTTCGTCGTACAGGAAACCAAACCCAGACTCTATCTACTGGTTGATAAATGACGAATCGATGGCGAAGGTTGTACCGTTGGGCGTCGAGTTGCTGCTGGTTCATTATTCTGGCGCGGGCAAGCTGCCTTGCTTCCTCGGCGCGCTCAGTGAAGTCTACGGCGTCTGTCTCTGAATCATTGTAATCGTAAGGCAGCATGGCGTCAAGCATTGTCGTAACTTCTCTGCCATGAATTAGTGCGAACGGTGTCATCTTTGTTGTTTCCTGGCGCGCCGTATTATACGCGAATGTGATGTACGGCAACATTCGGTCCCAATTCTTTTGTTCCACGTCGACGTACATGCAAAGCATGTCAGCGATTGTCTTGTTAAGTCGATCTGTAAGCCCATTAGTTTGTGGGTGGTAAGCTGTCGTCTTCCTATGCGCTGTGCCACTGAGCGTAAGCACAGTACGCAAAAGCTCGGCTGTAAACGTGGTGCCTTTGTCTGTTATGACGACAGCTGGAGCACCATGTCTCAGGACAATGTTCTCAATGAAGAACTGGGCCGCTTCAGCTGCAGTGCCACTCGCGATTGCCTTGGTCTCCGCGTATCGTGCGAGGTAGTCCGTCGCCACTATAACCCATTTGTGGCCGCTGTCCAATGTTGGGAATGGGCCCAGCAGATCCATTCCGATTTTAGAAAACGGGGTTTCTGGCACGGGCACAAAAAGTAATAGCCCAGCGAGTTTGACAGGTGGTACCTTGCGCCACTGACAGTCAATGCATGTTCTGCCGTAATGTTTAACCTCTGCTGCGATTCTTGGCCAGTAATATTTTTCTTTGATGCGTGTCAGTGTTCTTGTGAAACCGAGGTGGCCTGCAGTGGCCTCGTCATGGCAGGCTTGTAAAATTTCGCTGCGGAGAGCTCCAGGAACTACCAGCAGATAGCTTCTACCTGTCGATGAAAAGTTCTTTTTGTACAGAACTCCGTCCCGTAAACAGAATGACGATAAGTTCTTCGAAAACACTCTTGGTGCATTGGCGGCTCGTCCGTGCAAGAATTCTATAAGCGAGTTGAGCTCTCGATCACCTTGTTGTTGCCGAGAAATGATAGCTGCATCAACAACTCCTAAAAAACCTGGAAAATCATCATCCTCTATAGCCGGTGATTCAATCGGTAACCTTGACAAACAGTCGGCGTCTAAGTGTTGCCTTCCGGACTACGGCCATGTCGTACTCTCGGAGCCGTAAGCTCCATCGTGCTAAACGTCCAGATGGGTCTTTCATGTTGGTCAACCAACAAAGAGAGTGATGATCGCTTACGACTTGGAAAGCGCGGCCATATAAGTAATGGCGGAACTTCGCAACTGCCCAAACGACGGCCAGACACTCCTTCTCCGTTGTTGAGTAGTTGGACTCGGCGCGTGTCAACGTTCTGCTAGCGTAGGCGACCACTCTCTCCACACCATCTTGGCATTGGACAAGAACAGCACCGAGGCCCACATTGCTGGCGTCTGTATGGATGGCTGTTGGTGCATTCTCGTCGAAGTGAGCGAGGAGAGGTGGACTTTGTAGACGCTGTCGCAGCTCGTTGAACGAAGCTTTTTGCTCATCACCCCATACAAGTGCAATGTCTTCCCTTGAAAGGCGGGTGAGTGGAAAGGCGATGTGTGCAAAGCTTGCTTTAAATCGCCGGTAGTAGGCGCAGAGACCCAGAAAAACGCCTGACCGCTTTCTTATCAACAGGCCTTGCGAACTTTGCGACGGCTGCCGTTTTATCTGGGTGAGGCTTCACACCTTCGCGACTGATCACGTGTCCCAGGAACTGGAGTTCTTCGAAGCCGAAGTGGCATTTTTTCGGTTTGAGTGTGAGTCCAGTGGACCGTATAGCTTGAAGGAATGACAGTAGCCGCTTTAGGTGCTCTTCAAACGTGGCCGAAAAACGATCACGTTGTGGAGGTACACAAGGCATGTCTTCCATTTCAGGCCGGACAGAATGGTATTCATTAGTCTCTGAAACGTGGCTGGGGCTGAGCATAGACCGAAAGGGAGGACTCTGAATTCATAAAGCCCGCCTGGCGTCACGAAGACGGTCTTTTCTCGGTCGCGCTCATCCACTTCTATTTGCCAGTATCCAACTTTAAGGTCCATTGACGAGAAGTGGCGCGCATGCCGTAGCCTGTCTAAAGAATCATCGATCCGTGGTAATGGATAAACGTCTTTTTTGTAACATGGTTCAGCTTACGATAATTGATGCAGAAACGCAAGCTGCCATCTTTCTTTTTCATGAGTACCACTGGCGATGCCCAAGGACTCTTTGATGGTTGGATTTCATCATCCTCTAGCATCTTCTTGACTTGCTGCTGGATCACCTCACGTTCTTTTTGAGCGACGCGATATGGGTTCTGTCGGATCGGTCTTGCTGTGTCTTCCGTAATGATGCGATGCTTAGTCAGAGGCGTTCGACCCACTCGTGATGTCGATGAGAAGCAGTCCTTGAACTGGCCGAGCAGCTCCATAAGACGGCATCTTTCAGTCGGTGTTAGACTCGGACCGATATCAACAGGTGGTGTATGGGGAGGTGATTGAGCTGTGTCTTCCCCTTGCATTAGAAGACAGTCGTGAGAGTAGTCGAGCTCTTCGAGGTACGCCACAGCCATGCCTTTACCGATGTGCCAGTGCTCATTCGTGAAGTTGGTCAGAAGCACCTCTGCGCGCCCATCCACTAAGCTGACGATGCCGCAAGTGACTGCGATGCCTTGGTGAAAAAGAAGGGCTGTGATGCGTTCGGCTATGGCGTCTTCATTACAGTGCACGTCGCAGCACACGGAAACAAGACTACATGACAGTGGTGGCACGCAGACGTCGTCGTCAACCACACGTAACACCCTGGGTTCTTGGTCTGGATCTTGAGTCACAGACTTGTCAGCGGCGAATGTGATCACACCATCGCGTATGTTGACCACAGCACCGTACTCTCTTAAGAAGTCCATTCCCAGTATCATAGGTTTGCAGCACTCCGGTAGGATCAGAAATGTGGTTACAAAAGCCACATTCTCAATCGTGAGTCTTGCTGTACATTTTCCGGTGGGAGTCATTATCTGGCCTCCAGCACTTCAGATATAAGGGCCCGTCCATTTCATCCTGACTTTCTTAAGTTCGTCTGCCAATCGTTCACTCATTATGGAGAAGTCTGCACCCGTATCGACTAAGGCCGTCACTTCAACGCCGTCAATGGTCACAGCGAGGTCGGCAGTCACAGTTTTCTCGGCGGAGTCTTCATCGTCATCTCTTACGTGTTTCGGCAGTAGTGGGGGATTTTCGCCAATTCGACAGCTTGCAACCTTACCCCCAAAGGTCGCTGCTTTCAGTTTCCCCGCTGTGGGCTAGGAAACCGACCTCTGACGGCGTCAGCAAAACTACGGCGGCTTGGTGAACCAAAGCGAGCCGGGGATGGTGAGCGCGTTCGGAAGGTAGAAGAGCCTTCCCGCCTGCCAGGCTGGTCGTCGTTGATGGGGGCATGGCTTTCGTCGAACTGTCGGCGCGTAGCTGTAGGTGCACTTCCGCGGTATTCAGCTCGGCGATGTGGGCAAAAACGGTAAATGTGCCCTGGCTCTCCACAGTTGTAGCAGAGTGGTCGGCGATCCGCAGTGCGCCATATGTCGGTCTTCCGCATATAGGGTCGCCTGACAGAATCCTGCTGAGCCCAGGCTGCCACAGGATACGGTTCGAGGTACTTCAGCGTTGGCATGGGCGTGGGTAGACGAACAGCGTCTGCATAGCTGTATCCGTTCGGCTGGTAGGATACTTCTGGAGCCAATGGCCGACGCACAGCGTCTGCATAGGTACACGAGTTTGGACGGTGCAGTGGAGCGGAATATTGCTGAGGAGAGGCAAACGCTTGTCGAAGTTCATGGCGATCGACTTCAGTGACGGAGGCTACCGTGGACTCCTGCTGCGGGGGCGCCTGTGACTGCAATGTGTATTTTGCGTTCTCCTTTGCTATCTCCTCACGCACGATCTGTCTAATCAGGTGGCGTAGAGAAAACTCGTCGTTTGCGGTAAGTTCAACGGCACCTTCAGCTGCGCCGGTGGTCGGGCGATCAGACTGTCGGTACCGTTGCGGCAGCGCACGCTCTATTGCTGTGGCCTCCCTGGTGAACTCGTCCACTGTTGTCGGCGGATTGCGCACAACACTAACAAATAGCTGCTCTTTGACGCCCCTCATGAGATGGCTTAGCTTTCGAGCCTCGGGCATGTTGGGGTCCGCGCGGTGGCACAGATGCACCATATCCTCAGCAAACATGGCGAAGCTTTCATGCAGCTGTTGGGTGTGTCCTTCAAGAAGGCGTTGTGCGTTTTCGCACCGGTCCGCGTTACCGAAGGTGTCAAGAAACCGACGACAAAACTCCTCCCATGTCGTCAATGTTGCCTCCCGGTTTATAAACCACGTCTTCGTGCCGTTTTCAAGGGCGAAGTATACGTGGAAGAGCTTTCCATCGAGACTCCAGTAGTTCGATTTAGCTACCCGTTTAAACTGCTCAGGTTAGTCTTGCGTATCTTCGTTCGGCCGGCCATGAAATGGTTCAGGAATGCGCATATTCTGGACCGTCACCTGTGCAGGACACCTTGCCATTTCTTGAATAGGGGTGGCTGTCGAAGGTGTTTCTCCCTTTAAAAGGCCAAATTCTGGTTCAAGACCTTGAAGGCGACGACTTGAGCGGTGCACAGGCATCTCCACGCGTGGCTGTCTCGTAGGGCTGGACTCGGGGCCTCTCACAGGGGTGCTAATCATGAGGTGGTAGTACCCAGCTCCTCCACCAGTGTCGCGGGTTATAAATTACAGGGGGTTTATTTAAAAACGCGGACAGTGGAGGCTTGTAGAGACGCTCTCAGAGAAGGCCGCTAAGATTGTCGTCTTCTTCACTCGCCTGCGCTGCGTCTCTCGAGCAAATCCGCGTTCTTCGTTGTCGTTGCTATCTCGCCGCTAAATGCAGCTATGCACGTGGCAATATGAACTGACGGCCTGTGAATGTGTTGTGCACTATAGGCTGACGTATAGACTTCATTATATTTAAAACGAATCCTCTTCCTTCGGCCACAAACGAGAGTTCTGGCAAGTCTAAACACTTAATTATTTGCCTTGTAAACTCTGCATTCCAAATACGCAAATAATTGTTTAAAACAGTCATATGCGTGCCAGAAGCAGCAGTAGATATATAACAAAACGCTAATTTTAGTGTTGCGAATCTACCAAAGCGTGGTTATGACGGCTTCTTTTGCTAAGTTTATACTTTGCCCGTTTATCATAAATTGCGTTATACATATTGTACACATGATGAAGTGCAGAGGGGCAGTATTCAGATTCAGATTCTTTATTTTTCTTGAATTACACCAAGAAAGGTACAGAAGCTAAAGGTATAACAATACCTGACAAAAGGCCTCTGTACCGGTTATACATAAATATTAAACAACAAATACAAAGCATATTGTTTGCAACATACCAAAAAAAGTTTTAAATCTAGGATGTAAAGATGCACAAAAAGCTCGATAAGTTCATAGCTCAATGAGAATTTGAAAGAATACCTAGGGATATAACTAGAAAAGGTTCTTTGCACAGAAGTAACAAAGAATATGTAACACGAGAGAATACATGCTAAGTAAACATTGTTTACCAATACATTTGTGTCAAAAATAAAGAAATAAAATAAAAAAATTTAATTCGAAGGCCTTGCTTGATGGTGTGCGGAGACGAAGAGTTTCCCAAGCTGCTGCTCTTAAGAGAGCGCGAACTTGATCATCATTCAGAAATTTCAAATTTTGCGAAATATTTGTTGGGTCACTCTCAACTTTTTGCACTTTTTTCTTGAGACTTTGGATTGTGTTCTTGGCAGTAGCATGATGCTGCTAAAGTTCAGTATACTTTCTTGTAAGGTCAGCATTCTTCTTCTGTTCTGCTGATTCTGCCGTAGCATTTGACGTTTCACCAGTACCATTTGATGTTTCAATAGCCGCATCATTGGCTTCTCCTGAATGTGAATAACTAGAGTTTGCTGACAGTTTCACTGCGGCGTCGCTGAGTTCCGTGGCGTCGTGTCCATAACGCGACATTCCTTCCAGTGAAGGCTCATGAACTGCATGGCTTAGTGGGGCCTCCTCGCGCGGTATCTCAACTGTAGCTGGAGATTGACGTAGCCCCGGAGCAGACTTGCTGGTCTCTCCACCGGAGGGTGCGGGCACAGTTCTTTCCTTTGGTGGTCTTCGTTCCTTGGGCAGCGCTGCAAGCAGAAACGTATGTATTTATAAATTTTTTCATGTAATGCCAACTTATGTCGAGCCTGTGGTTAGTTTCATAACGTAACAAATGCTGCTGGTATCTGAATGGTCATTAAACCTAGGAAGGTCATTCTTAAAGCTAGGAAGGTTGTTGCCCCAACCTTCTCCACTGGTATAGGGGGAAGCTTGTTTCACCCTATTAAGATTCATTGAACCGTGGAATTCATTCTACGCTTTACTAACTGACTAATTTTTGCCTAATGCATATCTTACGGAGTTTCCACAGTATCCTAACCAAATTGTATTAAAACTTTTCCCCACAAAAAAACCTCTAATTCGAATCGGAGCTTTATGTGCCACAAGCCAGATGTGGGCTATGAGAGGGCATTAGTGGAGGGCTTGAAATAAAGTAGGCCACAAAGTATCTCTTCACGTACATTGTGGTCCCGTGTACATGAGTGTTTTTCTTTGAGTAAAATAGTCACTACACGTGAGATTATAACAAGTGCACAGCCTCGTGCCCGATAGCGGAAAGCTGCTGCCAGTGTAACTGGTCAGTGCCTAGAGACAGTGAAATAAACTCAGACGTTTACAATGTATGAATTAATTTGGACACAGCATAAACGTTCCTCTTGTGTTTTAACCGTATTGAAGTTGCAGCTGCATGTACACAATGCCTGTAATCGGTACTTCATTATGTAATGCCAGAGTAAAATTAAAAACATACGTCTGAAGGAGACCAAAGTTGGGACTGCATTTGGTTTCAGCTTTTTCCAACCATCCACTCGGTTTTCCTTGTAGTTGTTCGGTTCAAAGTGAGCCTGCAAAGAAAATTAGAATTGGGTGTTGATGGGTGCTTTTATATTTGATATAATACACCAGCCTTCTACCTCACGCATTTTCTTACAGCGGAGTCGCTACCCCGAATCGCTCGTGTACTGTCCAAATGCCGCGGACAATATGCTGTACGACGTTTGACTACTTGACGTTACCTACGTTCTCAACAAAGAAATAATGGTGCGCCAAGTAATGCTGGCTAATCAAATTACCACGCATTCAAAAAGAAATATTTACTTATGCTGCAAATGTCTGATGCATTCGGCGGACGCCACTTGTCATGCTTGACTTGTGCCGTCCAAAGAAGCCGTCTTTTTGGGTCTCTTGGAAATCGGTACAGCTTCCAGCCGTTCCTAGAATGATTGCTGCACTGCGGCACGCCGCACCCGAGCAGGGTGACGCAAGCCAGCGCATAAAAGCGAGCGCAGAAACATGCGCGAACGCTGAAACACGAGCACCGACCAAAAAACAACACGCACGCCACGCACAAGTGACCGGGCGGGGGTCCAGAATGGTGGCCACGCTGCCGCCAAAACCGAGGAGGCGGCATCTGCCCTTTCAAAAGCTGACTCCACACTAAGCGGGGGCGCGCGTATCGAGACACTCTATACTCAACGCGAACACAACGCCATCTGTTTCCCGGTGATTGTCACCACCGAAATACAGCTTCGGTGCGATACACATGAGTGACCCGGGGCAAACAACTTTACAGGGACTGTCAGCACTCCCAAATCCCCTCAAACTAAATTAAAACAATATCCTGAAAAAAAGATAAGCTACACAAGCTTTAACAAATGGGGCCTCGAATTGGCGGACGAGCGCCACCACCAGGCTCTTGGAGTGCACGGACACAGTTGACATGGTCGGTACAAACCAAAAAACAATACACATTTTTTTAGCTAATTTTACAATATCGTCCGCCGAATGGTACATCAATCGTAATGAACACGCTAGGACATCCGTATACAATATTACTATACGCTCCAAAACATGACAATACAAAATAACACACCAAAGGTGGCGTCGCTAACGCTTGACTTACCACGTGACCCCCCCCCCCCCCGGCGCGAAGGCCCACGGTGCCACGCGCCGAGGACCCACGCTAGAGACAACTGTTCGCGGCAGGCGCCACGCGTAGAAGAGTTGTTGTTGCTGAGTGATTCTAGAAAGAGGAAGAAGGCACCTAATTTCTCCCAGCCCCTTGGGCGACACGGTGCAGTGCCTTGTGGGGGACGGGGGAGGGGAGTAAAAGAGGATAGATAGGGTGGGGGAGGGGTGTGTGTAAGATGTCAAGGCCATGGCTGGAGCAGCAAAGGGGCAGCAGCAGGGGCAGGGTTGGCAGGTCTCTGCTCATCTGTAAGCAGCTATTCCCGTCTCCTCCAGGAACTCTGCCAGGCTCCGGAGCGCTGGCAGGTGTGGACGGGACGGGTGGAGCAGGTGGTCTAAGGTGGTGGCAGGTTGGCCCTGTCTGCGGTAGGCTGTGGTGACCCTCGAACGTTCCTGTGCCAGGCCACGGCAGGCACAGAGAAGGTGCTCGAGGGCCTCTGGGTTTCCACATCAGCCACAGGCGGGAGATGCACAGCGTCCCTTAGCGTGGCGGCGAGCAGCGGCCTGTCCGCAGGTGCAGTAAGGCCGCATGGTCTCGTCTAGCGAGACCCATGTCAGGCAGGAGCTTGGGGGCTCGTCCGTTGGCTACTTTGTGGTCTGGGTGTACCGTTAGGAGGAGCCGTTTGATGCGTGCCTTGGTAAAGTCCCTGGCCGCGATGGACCGGGTGAAGAAAGTGCCAGGCTGATGTGCAGCCTTAGCAAGCGCGTCTGCCTTTTCGTTGCCGGATATTTCCACGTGGGACGGTAGCCAGTGGAAGCAGACGGACGCCCCAGAAGCAGCAAGGGCCCGACACTTGGCCAACAGGAGGTTCCCGGTCAGCCCGGCGCGCCTGGGGTTGGCCAGGGTCTGCAGGGCCGCCTTGCTGTCGCAGAGTACGGCCACATGTTGCATTGCAATGGCCTCCGCCAGGAGGTCAGCCGCCAGGTGGAGCCCGGCTAGCTCCGCTGCCGTGGAGCTGGCCGAGAAGGGTATTTTGCACTGCCTGCTGCTCCTCCATGCAGGGAAGATGCATGCCGCCGCGGCTGTTCCATCTGGCATCACGAATCTGTCCGTGTACACCTGCAGCCGGCCCTCCAGGTGCTCCTGGAGTTGGCAGGATGCCACCTGCTGTAGAGCAGCTGCAGGTGTTCTGTGCTTCGGAACGCCGTCCAGGTGGAGATGCACCTTTGGTGGCCGGAGGTGTGGCGATGAAGGGGCAACAGAGATGGGTGGATCCGGTACCATCTGGTTGTAGAAGGGGATGAGACCACCCATTCTGGACCGTGACAGACTGCGCAGGCGGGCCAAAAGAGCTGCACCGTCTGCAGCACAGTGAAGACGATCTATGTGCCCCAGCGCACGTTGTAGCATGCGTAGCGATACGGGCCACTCTCCCGCCTCCGCCAGCGTTGTGGCAACAGGAGAGCTCCTAGGTAGTCCTAGGATGGCCCTCAGAGCTTCCCTGTGCAGCCCCTCCAGCAGGCGTCTCCTGGCTGGCATCAGATTCACCAGCGGGAGGGCATACAGCAGGACAGAAGTGGCCGCGGCCTGGTTGAGCCGCAGCACCCACTTAGTGTAGCATCCGCGGCCTTGCTGCTGCAGCCTGCTGACGGCACCCTGGACATGCCAGACCTGGGGCTGAGGCGGCCTTGGACACAGGGATCCAAGTGGGCCGGTGGTCAATGGTGAGGCCCAAGTACCTCGCTGTCGTCCTCCAAGGGAGACGGCGGTTGTTGACCTTTAGCGGCTTCACGTGGACCCGTGCCGCCGCAAGTGGGTGAATCAGCAGGGCCTTGGTTTTTGTGGCAGAAACCCTAAAGCCAATGCGTCCGAGGAAGGCGATCACCGCATATAGGGCTGCCTGCAGAGACCTCCTGATGGCCGGGATGGACCGCCTTGGCCCCCTTGCCCAAAGTGCCACGTCGTCAGCATAAGCAGAGCACTGGGCCGGAAACCTGGTGTCTGTCGGGAGGGAAGCTGGAAGCCCTGCGAATGCCATGTTGAAGATGAAAGGACTTAGTACCGAGCCCTGGGGAACACCGGTTGTGATGACCCTGGACTGGCTGGTCTGTCCCCCAACACGAACGCAGAAGGTCTTCACGGACATGAAGGCAGTCACAAAGCTTCGGAGGCAACCGCTGATGCCAAGTTTGTCTAGGGCAGCCTCTACGACCACGTGCAGGAGGCCATCGAAGGCGCTCTCCACGTCCAGGAGCAGTCGCATGGCCACATCCCCGCAGCTCTTGGTATCCTCCAAGGTAGCGACTGCGTCTGTGATGGAGTCAGCAGTGCACCTGTGTCACCTCAAGCCCGTCTGCTGCTCTGGGAAGAAGCCCAGTTGGTCTGCAATCCATCGCAGTTTCTCCAAGGCCACCCTCTCCAGCATCTTGCAGGCTGCAGATGTTAGAGACACCGGCCTGTAGGAGGAGAGCGCGGTGGCCTTCCTCAGGGGCTTCAGAATGGGTACCACCACGCGGTTCGCCAGGACACCGGAAGCACTCCGGTGTCCCAGACATTGTCGAAATATCCCGGGAGACGTTGACGGCCTCCCTTTTACAGGTTGCGGAGCATCTGGAAGGTGATGCCGTCTGCTCCTGGGGCACAGCGTCGCCTGGATCCCTCAAGGGCCGCCACGAGCTCGTGCATCCGGATGGGCTCGCTGCACAGTTCCTAGTTCTGTGCGGCCACCCAGCCTGGATGATGGCAGGAGGTTGGACGCGTTAGGGTGTCCGACGGTGGCAGAGGGGCCAGCTAGGCGATGTTCCTGGTGGCAAACTGATCGGCCAGGAGCTGAGCAAGCTCAGAAGCAGGGACTGCCATGTACACGGCCACAGACAGCACCTGTTTCATTGCCCGTGGCACTATCAGGAGGTATTTCAGCAAGCACCAGGCGCGGGCCCCATCCTTTGAACAGTTGATGAAGGCACAGATGCTTCCCAGCCCTGTTTCCGGCGCCTGCGGGCATGACGTCGGCAAACTGTATCTATCCTACGGAATGCCGTCCATAGTTCCGGTAGAGCCCCTTTGAGGGCCCGCGGCTCTTCTCGCCGCCGTGCCACCCTCAGTGCCAGGCGCCTGATGTCCAAGACGGGCTGTCTCTGCGGAGCCTTAGTGACAACTGTTGCTACCTTAGCGCTGTCGGCCACCAGCTGCATGAGGTCCCCGCCACTCGTGTCTTCCTTGAAGAGCCGCTGGAAGACCTGCCAGTCTACCACGTTGTATCCTCTGTTCCTGGGGGCCTTGCCGCGGAAGGGAGACTATAAAATATCATCATCAAACGCCGGAAGAAGAAGAAAGAAGACTGTTGCCTGGACCGAGCGCGTGCTACTTCACTTCTAATAAACCGTATTCGTTCGAAGCAGTCCCTGGTCTCGATCGCCTTAATAATAGTGCCGTGAACCAAGATACTACCTTCTCGCCAGCAGGAAAGGTGAACCTGCCATGGAGGCGCAGAGAAGAAAATGGTGGAGGAGCAGAGGATAGACCTGGATCGAGTGACGAGACCACGGTGGACAGTACGAGCATCCTAACGAACGAATGACAAGTAAGGAGTCATTGTTAACCACCTGAAGATGAGCAAGGAAGTGATAACGAAGAAAAGGAAAGCGCTTCGCTCCCAGATCTCACGACTGATTAACGCATCCGAGCAGTAAATTCATGGTGGAACTAACCGGGAACAACTGCTTACAATGTAGGAACAGATTGAAAGAATAAGCGACAATCTCAAGAGCGTGAACGAGCAAATGAAAAAGTTTCTGACAAAAGACAATGTCGAAGGTGAATTCGAAAGGGTAATAGAGTACGACATGAAATTAAGGATGACCTTGTCTGCAATGGAATGCAGACTTCGACAGCCTGCACAATCAGATTCAAACAATAGGACAAAACAGGTGATGCCATCAAATAGAGGACAAGAAGCAATGGAACTAGTCAAGCTACCAAAGCTTGAAATGGTCATGTTCGGGGGGAAATCTTTAGAGTCGAACCGCTTTTGGGCTCAGTATGAGTCGGCAGATCCCCTGAGACCAAAAATGAGCAAGGGACAGGAGTTCAATTACTTGTTAGCATCGCTAACCGTAAAAGCGGCGGCTGCTATTGAAGGTTTTCAGTACTCCGCAGAGAAAAATAATGACGATGCAATCAAATAACTGCAACAATTTTTTGGCAATCGCAAACATTCAATGGAGATGCATATGAATGAGCTCTTGAGTTTGGAGAAAGTGAGGTCTGCTCAAGATACCGATGACATAAATAGGCTAGTACAAAGAGTGCAAGTTAATACACTGACACTCAAGTCCCTAAAAGTAGAAACCGAAAGCTATGCGCTGATGTTGTTACCAGTATTTAAAAAAGCGATTCCACCAGAATTATCAGTGCAGTTCAAGTCAAAAGAGGCTATGAGAAACAGCTCAAATTCAGAAAATGGCGAGCAAAGCAACCCAACAGGAAAAGCATGCGAGGAAAAGCTGGACAGGCTTATGTTATTCTTAAAAGAGAAAGTGGCTTTTTGTGAAGAAACACAACGTGAACAAGAGAGGATAACTGCAAAACCAAGAAATAACGGCCGACAGATGCGCACAACTTCAAGCTTTTATAGCTCAGCGGACAGAATATGCTTATTCTGCATGCAGAAAACCCACGCAACCGAAAATTGTCGTTGGAACATTCCAACGGACGTAAAGAAAGCTATGCTTACCGAGAATATAGCATGCTTCAGATGCACGAGACCAAACTATACTACACGCATTTGCAAGGCCTAAGTAAAATGCAAGCAATGCAAGTGACGACATGCTACGTCAGTGTGTAGAACTGTCATGCAGAAAACAAGGTCAGAGCTAGTCTCAACAGCGCAAGCCGAAGTGACGACGTCTACGCTACACGCAAGAAAAAATATCAAGCATAGGTGTATGCTTTTGCAGACGGCTGTCAAATGCATAGAATGAGAAACACGTGGCCGACATTGCCGTTTGCTATTAGACAGCGGAAGTCAACGTTCATTTATTCAAGTGGGATTAGCAAGATAAATAGGTGGGAAGGTGTTGCAACAGGAAAGGCTGACGATTGGTTCATTTGGAGGAGACGAAAAGGTCAAGCTAATGAACGTGGTGCAAGTGACTATAGGATTACGAGAAACAAGAACGACAACAGTGATTGAAGCGTTACAATTCGACGTTATCTCGCGCAGTTGTGTACCCACTCCAAGTCAGACACTCAGAGAGAAAATGAAACAGCTAAGGATGCAAGTGGCGGATCAAAGGACCGAGACGAGTGCAACAGATTCTGTAGAACTGCTGATCGGCTCAGACTATTATTGGGAATTACTTACCGGTAGAACTCGAAGAAAGGAGCACAGACTGATGGCTGTAGAAACTATACTGGGATGGGTACTCCAGGGGCCGTCAGAGCAGAGCAAGACAAAACTAACACATAATCAAGCAGTCATGGTTCTGAAGGTTAAAGCTGCGGAGACAGAACTCCAGCAAGAGCTACAGAAGTTTTGGAGCCTGAAGTCAATGGGGATCACAAAAAAAATAGCTTGAATAACACAGGAAATGAAGTGGTAAAAGAATTCGAGCGCAAGATTGTACCACAAAACGGTCGCTATCAAGTCAGCTTTCCATGGAAACAGGACGTAAACTCGAAAAGCAACAAGAAAAATGCGATGAAAAGACTACAGCAACTGACTGAAAGGCTTCAGAAAAAGAAGACGTGCTGCATCGCTAAGACAAAGCTATATCAAAGTATATGGCATTAGGAGTCACAGAGGAGGTCCAAGAGCCATCAGAACAGGCAAATGCACTTTGCTATTATATGCCACATCGTGCGATCATGCGAGAGGACCGAGCCACAGCAAATATTGGAGTATTGTTCCACGCCTCATCACATTATCGGAAAGGCATGTCTTTAAAAGATAACTTAGAGGCAGGACCTGATTTGAATGAGGACATCCTATCACTGTTCATTAATATCCGTGAGGGAAAGGTGGCATTAGAAGGAGATGTTGAAAAGGCATTTCTACAAACCTCTATACACGAACAGAATAAAGATGCAATGAAATTTCTGTGGTGGAAGCATGACACTGAGGGAAGGTTTATAAATCAAGTGCAAACATGGCGCATGACAAGCGTAACGTTTGGAACAACACCAAGCCAGTTTATACTGGCAACTGCAATTAAACATCATTTGAAACAAGTGGAAGAGCGGTTTCCTGATACGACAAGGACACTGCAGAAAGCGGTCTACGTGAATGATGTCATTCATGGAGCAGCAACGCTTGATGACGCCGTCAAGTTGTACAAAGATACAAAGCAAGCGTTCATAGAGGCAGCGATGAATTTGAGAAAATGGAAATCCCGTGAAGACCAATTAAACAACAAAATAGATGAAAACGAAAGGGGCGATTCTTACATGAAGATTCGATCTAGAGGATTTTTCTATGCTTCTGGGCTTGATACGGAAACACTCAAAGGACATGATTTCATTCTCTGTTCAAAAGTGTGAATCATTAACAAACACAACGCACTTGACAAAAACGGCCGTGTTACAAACCACAGCGAAGATATTTGACCTGCTCGGTTTGTTATCGCCGTTCACAATACGCACGAATATAGGACTGCAGAGACTTTGACAAATGAACGTAACGTGGGACAACCAGCTCCTTAAAGAAGAATGCGAAAAATAGAAGAACTTCTTGTCTGAAGCGGAGGACTTTTGAGTTCTAGAATTCATCCGATGCTACGCAAGCAAGAATCAACCAGTACAAGCATTCAAGGTGCATGCATTTGCTGAAGTGAGCCCATCAGCATACGGAGCAGCAGCAAACTTAATAGCAGCATACCACGATGGAAACAAAGAATCAAGGCTGGTAACAGCGAGAAGCCGCGTAGCTCCGATTAAAGAGCTCACATTGGCGCGACTTGAACTGATGGTAGCGGTGGTAGCGTCAAGATTAGGCGACTACATAAAAGGTCACTTCAACGAAAGATTTCGGGGAATACACTGCTGCACGTACTCGATGACTGTGCTTCACTGGATCAAGAAAACAAGCAAAGGGGATTTGTTCGTTGCCAACATAATCAAAGGAATCAGAGAAAAAGCACTTCAAGCAATCTGGTCATTCGTTCAAAGTGACGACAACCCTGCTGACCAACTTACACCAGGAATAAGCGCAAATGCATTGTAACAGCAATTTTATAGTGGAATTGTCCCGAATGAATAACATCACTGGAAAAAACTCCACAAGCATAATTGGCACGAATACAGACGTGAAAGACCAGCATAAAACACAATGTCACCAATGCATGGGAAGAGCCGAAATTGAGCCAGTCTTGGAAATCAAAAGGTATTCCTCATACGGAAGGCTTATAAGAGTGACAGCAAGGGTGTTCAGATACACAAAGACAACACAAGAAGAGAAAATCACAAAGGTCCGCTGACAGAAAAAGAGGTAACAAATGCAGAGAAATATTGGATAAGACGGACCCAAATACCTCTGAGACAGATAAAGGGTGAGGCCTATTCAAACACTCAATCATTTGAAATTAATGGACAGGAAGTCTATCTTGATGACGATGGAATCATCAGACAGAAGGGATGATTGCAGTGCAGCCCAGAATTCAACAAGAACGTTCTAGTAATTTCAAAGTACGGGCATTTCACGGAACTGCTAATACGTCACGTGCATAAAATAGTATTACACGGAGGAGTTCAAGGGACATTAGCGCAACTTCAAACTAAGTTCTGGGCATTGCAGGGTAGACAAGCACTGAAAAGAGTTTTGAAGAGATGTCGTCTGCAAGAGGCCTAACTCCAGACCGGTGACTCAAAACATACCTCACTCCCGGCAGACAGAGTCACCGAAGCAGAGCCATTTAAAGTTATGAGAATTGACTTCACAGGACCTCTTTACGCAAAGGACAAGTAACAGATTGTGAACCAATATGTAATGATATTCATCTGCGTGGTAACGAGAGGAGTACACTTGGAGGTTACCAACGAATTGATATCGTAAAGTTTCCTACAAGCATTCCGATGATTTACAGCTCGACGGGGAATTCCAGCAGTAATCTACTCAAACAACGCCAAAACATTTAAAAAGGCTGAAAAAGAAATCAACAGAATGTTCGAAACCATTAAACATTACTGCACTTTCGAACCATTTCAGTGGAAAGGGATAGCCGAGTGTGCGCCGTGGTGGGGAGCATATTACGAGCGCCTCATGTGGAGCCTGAAGACATTGATGTGAAGGATAATATCGAAAAGTACAGCTTCTGTAGAGGAGCTGCACACTGTGGTAGCAGAAGTTGAAGGAGCACTCAACAATCTACCGTTAACTTGCTTGCATGGAGAACCTAACGAGCCAATACCACTAACGCCGGCAGACATCATAGGCGGACGGCGACAGTTTCAAGACGGACAAACAAGACTCTACAACGGTGACATTGAAGACGAATGGCGAAGTAGATTCAAACTCGTGTAAACTTGGTGGAAAAGATGGCACCGGGAATACATTAAGGAAATAGGAGCTACGGCCAAAGCCAAGACGCGGCAGGGAAAACCACTCTCACAGGGCGACGTGGTGTTGGTTGAGGACAAGGTTCCAAGAACATTTTTGAAAATGTGCCGGATGGAAAAACTCTACCCTGGGCGAGACGGAATAAGAAGAGCTTGTCTCCTTCGCACAGGCAAAAAAGAGCTTCTAAGAAGATCGGTGAACCACATATACCCTATGGAAGGTTGTTTCAAATTGCCCGTGAGAGCTTATCACATTTCAACTTGGGTGGGCGGGAGCCTATGAAATATCATCGTCAAACGCCAGAAGAAGAAAAAAGAAAACTCCTGCCTGGAGCGAGCGCGTGATACTTCACTTCTTCTAATAAACCGTATTCGTTCGAAGCAGTCCCTGGTCTCGATCGTCTTAATAGAGACAGCAGGAGGGGCAGATGGTCAGAGCCCCACATGTCCTGTGGCGGTGTCCAAGAGTAGTGGCATCCCTACCAAGGCCTGCCTTCCGCCAGGGGTCACCGCTGGCGCTACCACTTTACCAACAGTGGTACGGACGGACGGACGGATGGACGGACGGACGGATGGACGGACGGATGGATGGATGGATGGTTGGATGGATGGGTGCATGGATGGATGGAAATATGGCTGTACCCTTTAGATCGGGCGGTGGCTAGCGCCACCTAGCCGTGATACTTAATGAACCAAAAAATGCATTTATTATTTTTTCTCTTTAAATAGTAAAGTTGAGGATTCGTACTTTGCAGTGAAGGGTTTAATTTTCACTCGTGCCTTGACTTTAGCCACCAATCAGATAGCCTCCTTCTAGTTAATTTTAGCCGCTTAAAGTCTACTTTGCTCTCCCTGTCCCTAAACCCCAGTGCTTTGAAAAACTCTGTGCCATCATCCTGAACTATAGGGTGAAGCTCTTTACAAAACATTATCAAGTGTTCGGCAGTTTCTTCTTCCTCTCCACACGCACTGAATACCGTGTCTACCCCTTCGTATTTCGCCCGATATGTCTTGGTTCGCAATACTTCCGTCCTGGCCTCAAACAGTAGAGAACTACCCCGAGTATTATCATAGATCCTTTCATTGGCGATTTCCTGCTGAAAAGTTTGATAGATCACCAGTGCGGACTTCTTAATCATACCAATTCTCCACATATCGGTCTCAGCTTCCTTCACCTTCTTCTTCACTGATAATTGTTTTTGGTTTGGCCCTCTGCTGTTTTCTAAGTAATTAGCAGTCAATTTTCTAATTCGCTTCCTCCATTTTGTATCGACATTCTTCATGTACAAGTAGTTGAGTACCTTCCTAGCCCAACGCTGCTCCCCCTTTTTCTCAACCGCTCCTCAAATTTTATCTTGCTGCTAGCTTCCCTGCCCTCAAATGATGTCCATCCCATATCACCTTGTACTCCCTGATTTGGTGTGTTTCCGTGAGCTCCTAAGGCAAGCCTACCTACTCCACGTTGCTTAATTTCTAATCTTGCTTGAACCTCTGATCTCATGCACAAGGCCCCATTGCCGAACGTTAGACCAGCAACCATGACCCCTTTCCATATTGTCACGTCACTCCAGGGGGTGTCGACAAGATTTACTGACGTCTGAGCAACAGGGCTCTAACCAAGCGCGTCGGTTGGGCTTGTTTGCCAGAGCGAGGGCCCACGAGCACTTCTTTCTTCTCTGTGGTGTGGGCCTTCACCTTGGCATACGACCCACTACTAGAAAGAGGTGGCAATATTCCCCCTCAACAACAAAAAAGAGCATCGTCCCGATGCTGCAAAGTTATTGAAAAAAAACCAAAACAAAGTAGTTTAAACAATGAAAAAGGGCACCAATAATGAAATGTTAGACGCGATAAGTTCACGATAGTTCACCAAACACAGGAAAAGTGGTCTTTTAGGAACGCGCAAAATAGGGCTTCATGCGCACCACGTGAACTATGTCAGAGGTCGGTTGTTTTCGTTGTATCCATCGTGACGACGTAGCGTCCGGAACCACTTCGTAGTTTACGTCGCTCACGCGGCGCAATACTTTATACGGACCGAAGTATCTGCTGAGCAACTTTTCGGAGAGGCCACGGCGTCGAACAGGGGTCCAAATCCAAACTTGGTCTCCCGGTCTGTAAGATACGTCATTGTGACGCATATTGTAACGTCGTGCATCAACCTGTTGCTGCTGACCAATGTGTAGCCGGGCGAGCTGGCGAGTTTCCTCGGCACGCTCTGCAAATTCTTCTGCGTCAGTTGTTAATTGATCGGCGCCTTCACAAGGAAGCATCGCATCCAGCATCGTCTGAACTTCGCGGCCGTAGAGAAGGCGAAACGGTGTAAATCGGGTTGTTTCTTGAACGGCGGTGTTATAAGCGAACGTCACATAAGGCAAAATGCGATCCCATGTTTTGTGTTGGACGTCGATGTACATGGAGATCATGTTAGTGACTGTCTTATTTAGTCGCTCGGTTAAGCCATTGCTCTGCGGATGGTAAGCAGTCGTCGTTAGATGCCTAGTGTTACTTAGTCGAAAAACTTCATCAATAAGTTGTGCAGTGAACGCTGTTCCTCTGTCGGTTATCACTGTAGATGGAGCACCGTGGCGCAGAACAATGTGGCACATGAAGAACTGTGCTACCTCAGAAGCCGTGGCTCGTGGTATCGCCTGTGTCTCAGCATACCGGGTCAAATAGTCAGTTGCAACAATGACCCATTTGTTGCCGTCAGACGATAAAGGAAATGGGCCGAGAATGTCCATGCCAACTTGGTCAAATGGCTTGTGGGGTGGATCAATTGGCTGAAGTAATCCAGCCGGCTTGCTTGGTGGCGACTTTCGACGCTGGCATTCGCGACAGCTTTTAACGTACTGCTTCACGCTTGCAGAAAGTCCGGGCCAGTAGTACGCCTCACTTACTCTGGCGAGCGTTCGCGAGTAACCTAGATGACCAGATGTGGGCTCGTCATGACACGCAGAGAGGACTTCATCCCGCATGTCCTTCGGAACGACGAGGAGGTAAGCGCGGCTCGTAGGACGGGCGTTTTTTTTTGTACAGGACATTATCTCGGAGGCAGAAAGATGTTACGACGCGAGATAGATGGCGAGGTATAACGGCGCTATGACCCTCCAGATAGTCGATGAGCGGTTGAATCTCTTCATCCTCTCGCTGGCGTCTGCTCAAGTCAGATGAGCTAAGGGCGCCCAGGAAACCGTCATCGTCCTCTTCTTCTTGATTGACTAAAGATATGGGTGCACGTGACAGCGTATCAGCGTCTTCATGCTTCCGTCCAGACTTATATACGATGGTAACATCAAATTCCTGTAGACGCAAGCTCCATCGGGCCAGTCGTCCAGAGGGATCACGAATGTTTACCAACCAGCAGAGGGCATGGTGGTCCGTCACCACTTTAAATGGACTACCATAGAGGTACGGGCGAAACTTGGTGATCGCCCACACTACTGCGAGACACTCTTTCTCTGTGGTCGTGTAATTCACCTCGGTACGGGACAGTGAGCGGCTGGCATAGGCTATGACTCTTTCTTTGCCGTGTTGATGCTGGACGAGCACTGCGCCGAGGCCGATGTTACTGGCGTCAGTGTGCACCTCTGTGTCAGCATCTTCGTCAAAATGCGCAAGAACAGGGGCTGATTGCATTCGCTGTCGTAGCTCGGCAAAAGCAGCCTGTTGTTCGGTAGCCCATACAAACGATGTGTCGTCGCGTGTAAGGCGAGTCAAGGGTTCCGCTATCTTCGAAAACCCTCTAATAAATCGTCGATAGTAGGCGCACAAACCCAGAAAGCGCCGAACAGTCTTTTTGTCTGTAGGATGCGGAAACGCGGCTACAGCGGCAAGTTTGTCGGGGTCGGGTCGTACTCCATTCGCATTGACTACATGGCCAAGGAATTTGAGCTCTTCATAACCAAAGTGACACTTCTGCGGTTTGAGTGTAAGATCTGCTGATTGAATAGCCTGTAGCACACTCCTGAGGCGGTGAAGGTGTTGCTGGAAGGTTTCAGAAAAAACGACAACATCATCAAGGTATACGAGACAAGTTTGCCACTTCAGACCAGTAAGCACAGCGTCCATCATTCGCTGGAAGGTTGCGGGCGCTGAGCACAAACCAAAAGGAAGGACTCGAAATTCATACAGGCCATCAGGGGTCACAAATGCCGTTTTCTCGCGGTCTCGCTCGTCAACCTCAATCTGCCAGTACCCGCTTTTTAAATCCAAAGAGGAAAAATAGTGGGCGTGGCGTAATCTGTCTAACGAGTCGTCGATGCGTGGCAGCGGGTACACGTCCTTTTTAGTCACGCTGTTCAGCTTCCGGTAATCGACGCAAAAACGTAGCGTTCCGTCTTTCTTCTTGACTAGGACGACCGGAGAGGACCACGCACTGTTGGAAGGCTCGATGATGCCATCGTCAAGCATTTCTCGAACTTGCGTACGAATGGCTTCTCGTTCCTTCGCTGACACACGGTAAGGCTGTTGGTGTACTGGGCGGGCGTCGTCGTAAGTGATGATTCTGTGCCTAGTGATCGAAGTCTGGCGCACCTTAGAGGAAGCAGCGAAGCATGACTTGAATTCAAGCAAGAGTTTCCGTAGTGCTGTCTGGTTTTCTGGTGTGAGGTTAGAATTAATATCGATATTGTTTAGAGACGTATCGGCGGCCTCCACTGCTTCCGACGAGAAGCAGATGGGAATGGTTCCTAATTCATCTGCAAACGCTAATGAAGTGCCACGGAAAAGGTGTCGGTGTTCGTTGCTGAAATTTGTAACGAGCAGTTGAGATCGGCCATCACGTAGCTGTATGATACTCCTAGCCACACAAACACCTTGAGTCAGCAGGTGTTCAAAATTACTTTCTGCAATCGCTTCACCATTTCGCAATCCACAGCATGTGACGTCGACAATAACACTGGCTCTTGGAGGAAGCGTTATACTTTCAGCAGAAACACGAAGAACGTCGGTACGTTGTTGGTCGTCCTGCTTGTCGATTGCTCGGTCGGCTGAGAAGGTGATGCGATTCTCTTGAAGATCAATGACAGCTCCATATTCGTGCAGGAAGTCAACACCAAGAATAACGTCGCGTGAACATTCACGGAGCACAAGGAAACTTCCTACAAAAGTATAACCGCAGACCCGAACTCTACTCGTGCAGGTTCCAAGCGGAGAGACGGTGTGGCCACCAGCCGTTCGAATCACGGAGCCATGCCAAGGCGTGATTACCTTCTTTAGTTGTCTGGTCATTTTCCCGCTTAGTATCGAATAGTCAGCCCCGGTATCAACTAAAGCACCTACTGCATAGCCATCTATCAGCACCGGTATATCCAGAGAAAGCCGCACATATCGCTCAGTCGAATCTACACCCTTTACTGTTAGCGTCGATCGGAGGTCTTCAGCACGTCGACTGCCAGCGACCTCGCCTCCAAGGGTCGCTTGCCTTAGTTTTCCCGGCGGGGACTGGAGAACCGTGCGCCAGCATGGCGCTGTGGCGAAGATGAAAAGCGCCTCGGCGAAGGTGAGCGCGACTGCCGTCCAGAAGGCGGTGGCATGCGCTGTTGAGCCAGGTAGTCCTCAATGTCCCGGGGTCGCTGGCCATACCGAGGAGGCGCTGAATATACTGAAAATCCGCGCAGCCCGAGGCGCCGGTATGGACACTGGCGGTACAAATGGTCCGCTTCACCGCAGTGGAAGCACAAAGGTCGGCGATCAGGAGTGCGCCAAACATCAGATTTCCGAGGCTAAGCACGTCTGTCGTCAAGGTAGTGTGCTGGTTGTTCCGCAAGATGCACAGGGCTGGCGTAAACGATGGGTGGCGGTGTGCGTGTGTTCTCGTAGTACCGTAGAGGCTGCGCCGACTGAAGTGAAACCGTAGGAGGTGCCTGAACAAACAGCGGGGAAGAGGAAGCTGGGCGTTTCAAGGCTTCTGCATAGGTCGGACGGTGGTAGTCAGCCGGGGCGGGTGTGGCGTTATTCAGACTCACAGGGTCACGAAGGGCATGATGCAGCTCGTCCTTGACGATGCTTGCAATGGAACTCACCGTAGGTAGTGGTGGTGTGGCAGCCTTTTGCAGCTCCTCGCGTACTATGGAGCGGATAAGGTCGCGCAGACACTCGGTGTTGCTCCCAATATTCGTTAGAACTTGAGCAGTGGACGTGTTCACTTGCCGCTCATACAGGGTGGATCGATGCTGAAGCATCTTTTCCATCGTGACAGCTTCAGACAAAAACTCGGCGACCGTGTTCGGAGGGCTCCGTACAAGACCAGCGAAAAGCTGCTCTTTAACTCCCCGCATGAGGTGACGCACCTTCTTTTCTTCTGTCATACTCTGATCGGCTCGTCGGAACAGGCGCGTCATATCTTCCACATAGGTCATGACAGTTTCATTGGGCATCTGGATGCGGGCCTGGATCGCTCGTTCCGCTCGTTCGTGGCGATCAGCACTTCTGTAAGTATCCAACAGCCGGCGGCGGAATTCGGGCCACGATGTCATCTGTTCCTCGTGATTCATGTACCAGGTACGTGCTCCATCCTCTAAATAGAAGTACACACGTCGTAGTTTGGCCGCGTCGTTCCAGTCGTTCAAAGCAGCCACGCGTTCGAAGTCGACCAACCAGTCCTCGACGTCTTCGAGCTCGGTGCCATGAAACGGTGTCGGAACCTGCGGACTTTCGAGGGTGTACCGAGTCACCGGGGGGTTTTCCGTACCTGTTAGAGTGGTTTGAACGGACGTGCTCATCATACTGGTGTGAACTATAGGGTCAGCTTCGGGAGGCAATCCCCTGATCCTGCGGCTTGTCCGATGAACGGGAGTGTTGACTCGAACTGGGCTTGTGGTGCCGCTTCCAGGAGGGGTCTGCAACATCCGTGAGGGGCCTACCCAGCACCTCCACCAGTTGTCACGTCACTCCAGGGGGTGTCGACAAGATTTACTGACGTCTGAGCAACAGGGCTCTAACCAAGCGCGTCGGTTGGGCTTGTTTGCCAGAGCGAGGGCCCACGAGCACTTCTTTCTTCTCTGTGGTGTGGGCCTTCACCTTGGCATACGACCCACTACTAGAAAGAGGTGGCAATATTCCTCTCACAAAATCATACCTATTGTAATTCCACAGTGCCCTGTTTTTCATTACCGCTGCATTCCTGTTACCTTTGGTCGTCACGTATGTTTCGTGTTCTCTTAGGTACTCGGCCCAATTGCTTAACCATACGCCCAGATATTTGTATTTATCTGTTATCTCTCGCGTGACTTCCTGTATTCTAAACTCACTACCTTCATTGTCATTAAAAATCATGACTGCTGATTTTTCCCTACTGAATCTGAAATCTAACATATCTCCCTCATTACCGCAGATGTTCATCAATCTTTGCTAATCTTCCTTGTTGTCGTCCTTAAGCACGATATCATCTGCGTACATTAATGCTGGTAGTGCCTGTTCAATGAGTTTTCCTTGTTTGACGAAAGAGAGGTTGAAGCAGGGTCCACTTCCCTCTCATTTGGCCTCTAATCTTTGTAGGTACATCATGTTTAACAAGGGTCACTGAGGACACCCGTGCCGAAGCCCCCGTTTTGCCTCTGTGGGCTTCGATACCTGGTTTTCCCACTTTCTAACTACCTTGTTACTTTTATCGATATCCTTTAAAAGATTAGTGACTCCATCTTCCACACTTAGTGCGTCCAGTAATCCCCACAAGTCCTCTTGAACCACGCTATCGTACGCTTCCTTGATATCCAAAAATGCTAGCCAGAGGGGCCTGTGTTCCTTTTCTGCTATTTCGATGCACTGTGTCAGTGAGAACAGATTGTCTTCCAACATCCTGTGTTTCCGAAACCATTCTGTCATTCCCCCGGCACCCCCTCAACCTCTATCCATGCCTGCAGTCTTTCCTTTATAATCTGCATCGCCAGCCTATAGGCCCCTTGTGTCACTGTTATAGGACGGTAGTTGTTTATGTCTGCTTTGTCCCCCTTTCCTTTATAGATCATGCTCATCCTGCTAACTTTCCATCCATCGGGAACTTCTCCATCGATTGTTATTTTGTTCACTGCCTCTCTCAAAGCCTGCTTAAACTTTAGACCTAATGTCTTTATCAGCATATTTGGAATGCCATGTGGGCCTGTTGATGTACTACTAGGAATCTTTTATTTATTTATTTATTTATTTATTTATTTATTTATTTATGTATTTATTTATTTATTTATTTATTTATTTATTGGTACTGCAATCCCCTGGAGGGATTTTAGCAGGTGGGTACAAAAGACGTAAACATCAGCATATAACACCAGGCAAACAGATAGAACAGCCTATCACATTTCACATAATAGGCAGCCATATAACACAAAGCAAACAAATAACTATCACTTGCGTTTTACAACGTAAACAAACGTAACAAAATTTTACCGATGACATATCACTCTCATTTTAAGAAAAGAAAACAGAACTAGCACACAATTAAAATTATTTTCTCTGTTGTTCCAGACCAGCGGCAAAGGATGTTAAAGACTGTGTTGTGACTTGATGGTTATTTAAACTATTCCAATCCTGCAGAGTTCTGGGGAAAAAAGAATATTTGAAGCAGGTAATGCGGGTACGAAAGGGAGTTATTGTACGATCATGGCGTCGTCTGGTGGCGTAACCTGAAGAAAATGAAATAATTTTTCCAATATCTATCTTGTAATGCCCATTTGATATAAATATTTTAATCGGGATATGCGGTTTCTTTCTGAAAGTGAAAGTAAGTTAGCTCTTACTAACAGTTTATTTACCGAGGTTCGTCCATAACTGTTATGTATTGTCACGGGGTCGTGACGTGGCCGAAGACAGGAGTCTTTATGTTGGGATATAACTGTTTATTTGGGCGAACCTGTACCCGGTAAACGGAAAGTTCGATTACAGTAGCAGTCTTCCACAAATAGCAGTGAACGGAGCGTCGGCCGTCGATCAACTACTGGCAAGCGGCGAAGCGCGTCGGCATTTATACTCTTGCCGTCGAACATTCTAGCGTTATCGCTGGCGGTGGCGTAGGTTCCAGAACAATCTGTACCGTTCGCACAGTGGACGTGATCTTATCGAAATGATCTACTACAGTCCGGAACCTTCTCGAAAACTGCAGGCGTGGTTTGCGCTGAGAATCGTGTGGTGTTTTGGGACGATAGCAAAAACTTGTGAAATGGAACGTGGCATTGCCCCCCTCTGAAAAAAGGCATCGTCCCGATGCTTTAACTAAAGATGAAGGTACAACAATAATGCAAGAAAGTACAATGAATAAATTACGATACAACAATAATACAAAAAAACACTGTTTCAGTTTGTTAACGCTCATGAAACGGCTTGAGGCGCGCGGCATGGACGACTTCAGGTCGCGATCGGCGTCGTTGAGAGTTCGTGATGCCGTCGGGGACAACCTCGTAATCAAGTGGGCCGAGACGTCGAACCACCCTGTACGGTCCGAAGTACCGTCGCAGAAGCTTTTCACTTAGTCCACGTCGGCGTATCGGCGTCCACGCCCAAACACGTTCACCTGGCTGGTATTCCACGAAGCGTCGACGAAGATTGTAACGGTGACTGTCGGTCGTCTGTTGATTCTTAATACGGAGACGCGCAAGTTGTCGGGCTTCTTCGGCGCGTTGAAGGTACTCGCTCACATCGAGGTTTTCTTCGTCGGTGACGTTGGGTAACATGGCATCGAGCGTCGTTGCCGGGCTCCTTCCGTAGACCAATTTGTATGGAGATATCTGCGTCGTCTCCTGCACCGCCGTGTTGTATGCGAAGGTCACATACGGAAGAATGGCATCCCGCGTCTTGTGTTCGACATCGACGTACATTGACAGCATGTCGGCGATCGTCTTGTTAAGCCGCTCGGTGAGGCCGTTGGTCTGTGGGTGGTACGCTGTCGTCCGGCGGTGGTTTGTTTGGCTGTATGCCAAGATCGCTTGAGTTAAGTCGGCAGTGAATGCCGTTCCTCTGTCGGTGATAAGGACCTCCGGGGCGCCGTGACGTAGGACGATATTTTCGGCGAAGAACTTAGCTACCTCGGATGCACTGCCTTTTGGCAGGGCTTTTGTCTCGGCGTAGCAGGTGAGGTAGTCGGTAGCTACCACGATCCACTTGTTTCCGAAAGCCGACGTCGAGAACGGCCCCAGTAGGTCCATACCGATCTGCTGGAAAGGTCGGCAAGGTGGATCAATTGGCTGCAGAAGTCCCGCTCGCATTGTCGGCGGTGTCTTGCGTCACTGACAGTCCCGGCATGTCCTCACATAACGAGTGACGTCGGTGGTAAGACGTGGCCAGTAGTACCTTTCTTGTATCCTCGCGAGCGTGCGAGAAACACCGAGGTGCCCTGCCGTCGGATCGTCGTGCAGGGCCTGCAGGAGTTCTGGTCGCAGAGCTGAAGGCACCACAAGGAGGTACTTAGCTCGAAGCGGTGAAAAGTTTTTCTTTTGTAGAAGACCGTTTCGTAGAAAGAACGACGCAAGACTACAGTCCGGAACCTTCTCGAAAACTGCAGGCGTGGTTTGCGCTGAGAATCGTGTGGTATTTTGGGACGATAACAAAAACTTGTGAAATGGAACGTGGCAATATGAAGCGAACGGCTCTTCTTTGTTCTTTTTCGACTTTATGAATGTTAGTTTAAGTAAATGGATCCCAGATCACTGCAGCATAATCAAGTACGGGGAGTACTATCGATTTGTAAGCAAGAACACGGATAGATAGAGGGGAGAGTTTCAAAGTCCTTCGTAAAAAGAACAGTTTCTGATTAGCCTTGGAAGTTACTATGTCAATGTGTTTTGTCCAGTTAAGATTATTTGTTATCCATAACCCAAGATACTTGTAGGATTGAATCTTGGAAAGAATGGCATTGTTTGTAAAGTACTGAAAAATTAATTTGTTTTTCTTATGAGAAATGAACATGTACAATGTTTTTTTTTTCAAAATTGATGGACATTTGCCAAGCCTCGCACCAGGAAACAACCCTGTTAAACGACTCGTTTAACAAAACTTGGTCCTTTGATGATTCTATTTCAGAATAAATAACGCAATCGTCCGCGTAGAGCCTTATATTTACAGGTATACCGTTTACTATGTCGTTAATATATAAAATAAATAGAAGGGGACCCAGAACCAACCCTTGGGGGGACGCCAGAGTCAACGGAAACCCTGTGAGAGGAATGATTGTTAAAATCTACAAACTGTTCCCTGTTTTTCAAGTAGGCCGATATCCATTTAATAAGTTGATCATTCCCGAAATTTTTTTCTAATTTGTATACAAATTTATTGTGCGAAACCTTGTCAAAAGCTTTTGAAAATCCATAAAAATTGCATCTGTTTGTTTTTCATTATTAATTGAAGTAGCGAAGTCGTGTATTGTTGATACCAATTGTGTCGTTGTTGAAAATCCCTTCCTGAATCCATGCTGATGTTGGTTTAAGATACTATGTTCGTCCACAAAAAAATGAAATACTATTGTGTATAATGTGTTCCAAAAGTTTACAAACGGTTGAAGTTACCGAGATGGGGCGATAATTTTTGACACTCTGCTTGTTGCCCGATTTATGGATAGGCTTGACTCTAGCTGTTTTCCAGTCGTCTGGAACCTGGCCCTCACGCAGCGATTTTGTAAAAAGAACATGGAGGTACTTCGACATCCATTCAGCGTATCTCTTTAAGAACGCGTTAGGGATATTGTCCGGTCCAGAGGACTTTCTGATAATAAGGTTCACAAGCATGTTCATATGCCCTGTTCACTAACAACAATATCGGGCATTCGCGGCGAAACAGTTTCAAAGATCGGTAATACAGAGTTGTCACAAGAAAAAAACCGATTTGAAGTGATCGTCGAAGGCATTTGCAATTCGAGCAATATCGTGCGTAAGAATACCATCGACATTAAAAACGTCACACTATTTAGAAGCGGGCGAAATGCTCCTCCGAAATTTCTCGGGACACGAGGTCAAGTAATGCGGCAAGGATTCCCGAAAATAATGGTGCTTATCTGTTTGAATTTGATTTTTCAGTTTTACTGAAAGCTTAGCTATTTGTTCTGAATACGCTACGTTCAGGCTTCGTTTTTTCTTCAGACGCTTTATTTGCCTTCTTAACCTCAGTGTTATCCGAGAAATCCATGGATTTTTTCGCTTCGATTTTTTAATTACCAGAGGCACAAATGATTCAATGCATTCTTTGACAATGTCCTTAAACCAGTTCCATAAATTATGTATATCAGTTTCATTATTCGCAAAGTTATCAAAGTTGAATGAAAGGAGATCTATAATAGCAGTATCATCTGCACGATCGAAATTAGGGAAAGATAAACAGGGCAATGTCTTATCGAACACTGTGTCACTTAGAGTAAATAGCACTGCATGATGATCGGAAATTCCCGGATATATCTCAGTCGTTACTTTAGGTATAATTGCCTGGTTAACGAAGAAAAGGTCTAGGGTTGACTGAGTGGTTCCTTGAATTCTAGTGTAGCATTCAACTAGCTTAAGGAGCTCAAAAATGTAGAAATTATCAAGCATAGCTTCACCCGAAGGGTCGCACTGCTTCAGGGCTAATTTTTTCCAATCTACATTAGGTAAATTATAATAACCTGTCGTTATAATCCGGTCATCATGCCTAATATTCAGTTTCAAATAGTTTTTCAATTCAATCAGTACGTCAACAGGAGCGTTTGGGGGCCTATAAACACCTCCTATAATGTAACAGACATCGTTGTGATAAGCCTTACAAAAAATACCTTCTACTCCTAGCACATCAGCCATTCTACATATTTTAAGGTTATCCTTGAAAAGTACACAAACGTCGCCTCCTTTACTAGCCCGGTCATTTCTGTATGTGCTGTAGCCAGACGGAACAAATTCACTATCAAAAACCGAGTCGCTTAGCCACGTTTCCGTCAAGACAGCAATAGCAGAATCATGAGAAAGTATTAATGCCTCTAATTCAGTGGCCTTATTAAGGACGCTCCTACAATTTACATTTAGTATTTTTAGTGCGCCACAGTGCTTTTTTTTGTGTCAATTAGATTTTTTCTTCAGCTGATAGCGTGACCCCTTTCCTTCGTCCCATGCAAAGAAGACGTCATCGACATTAAGCTTATCATAAACTACCTTTGTCTTACAGCCACGCAGCCTTTCTTCCTCTGAACTTTTCCACAATAGCTTTCGTATTTCTCGAACGCGTTTGGAAAAGTCTTCAGACAGGGACAATCTGCTTCCCTTTAATTTAAATACACTCGACAAAACGTTAGTTTTTTCCCGGTAATAAAAAATTTTATGATCACAGGTCGTGATTTTCTCAGCCCTTTCCCACTCTTGTTGTGAAAATGGAGCCATTGCGCCACTTGATTCATCGTTGTCTATTGTGGTGCATAAAGCACTTCTTTGTTAAAATTTTTCTGTCACCCTTGTTCTTATTCAATAGCTTCGTCCCCTTGTAGCCTAGCACCTTGAGCTGTAGTTATAAATCTCTGCTCTAGGCTCGTCTCATTTCTTAGAAAGTTTAGATGGTTCCGAAATTTCGTAGCTGCCTTTCTATCTTTTTTATGTACTTCTGCCAGCCACTGAGCTCCCTTTCTTCTAATCTTTTCATTGATCAGAAGGGATGCATCCCTTCTGCAGCTTAAAAAGATTTCCCATTTTCTTTCAACATCATCTATCGGTTCACCCCGCTTCTTAGCATGTCTGTGTTCCTTAGAGGCTTCCTGATGTTTTGCTATGGCTCTCTCAATTTCCTAATTCCACCAACTTTTGCGTTTGTGTCTTCTTTACCGCGGTGACTTGTCACGTGTCTTAGCAAGCTCTAGCCCAAACAGTCTATTTAAATTTGTGTATGTCCATACATTTCTATTATTCTCAGTGATTACTTTCTCAATTTGTTTAGTGGCTATTTCAATTTGCCTTTCTGAATAAAACTTTTCCTGTAATTGCTCATCTTGTCTCCTTCTCACTTTCACTGCTCTTCCTAAGCTTAGCTTGATACGTTTGTGATCACTGCCCAGACGTCTCGAGCCACCTTCATCTATGTGCATTCCCCTAAGCTTATTATACATAATATGTGACATCAGTGCGTAATCTATTGTCGACTGCAGCCTTCCTACCTCCCATGTTATTTGCCCTTCAAACTTTTTGGTACTGTTGCAAATGATTAAATTAAGCCTTTCACACATATCCATGATCATTTTCCCTGTAGGGTCGGTACACCCATCTATATATTCTATGTGCGCATTCATATCTCCTAATATAGTTATCTCGTACTCTCCTCCTAACTCCTGAATGTCATTTTATATACACTATACCATTGCCTGGTTTTCCTCTCCGGTCTTTGCTCCCGTCCACAAGTACACGAAACCAAGGAGTGTCTTTTGCCCTGCCACTTTTCGTTTCAGCCATAAATGTTCCTTGCACTCCTGCTTGACCCTTTGCCAGTCTGTACTTTTGTGAATGAATGTACCAATACCACCCCCCTTTCTTCTGCCTTCTGTTCTATTACAATATTGCCACGCGTAGTCTGCATTGCTATTAGGTTGTTTCATGTCCCTGAGATGTGTTTCTATCAAAACGTATACCATTGGCCTCTCCTCCCTTAGCTGTTCTTCTATCTCTTCCCACTTCAGCCTGTTCCTACAACGCTGCATGTTAATATACCCTATCTCTGCATTGGCTCGGCGCTCGTGGCTACGTCTATTTATGCCCCGGACTCTACCTATCTTAGATATTGGCGCCACTTTGGAATCGTATCTCTCCATACCACCTGTGAAAGAGTCTCTGGTTGTTTTCCTCGTTACTAGCTATCCTGCAGCCCGAAGGGCTCACTTGCCCTCCAAAAAAGCTAGGGCACGTCCTGCAAGTCGCCAACCCACCTCAAGATCTAGCCGCCCATCGAAGTGAATTCTGTCTCGTTGAAAACCACCCCACCTATGCACCTCGCTGTTTATTTCCACCACCTCAAAGCCTTTCTCTCGACTCATCCGCCATATCTCTTGGTTTACGTTGAGAACCGCTCTTTGCAGGTTGCCATCACGCACCGGTACCTCCGGTATCATGCATATCCCTACCTGTACCTGAGGAGAAGTGACGCGCGTGTCATCGACGCCTTTCGCCAGTGTGGTTGCTAGTCCTGCTGTATCTTCATTCGAGACATCGTTTAAACCACCTGAAATTATCACGAGGT